>NC_138374.1:34047362-34161882 GCF_054177405.1 Leptonychotes weddellii | reverse complement strand
ACATAGGACTCAATCTCACAACCCTGAGATCATGACCTGAGCCAAAATCAAGAGCCACCCAGGCGCCCCTAAAATTTGCCATTTTAAAGTGTACCATTCAGTGGCATTACATTCACAGTGTTATATAAATATCAACACTATTCCCAAAACTTTTTCATCATCCCGAAGAGGAACTGTATCCATTAAACAAAAACTCTCCATCCTCTCCCCAGCCCCTGGTAACCTTTAATCTGTTTTTAGTCTCTGGATTTGACTATTCTGGGTGCCTCATATAGGGGAATCATACAATATTTGTACTTTTGTATCTGGCTTATTTCACTTAGTATATTGTTTTCAAAATTCATCCATGCCGTCGTATATATCAGGGCCTCTCTCCTTTGTATGGCTGAATAGTATTTCATTGTATGTATATTACACATTTTGTTTATCCATTTATTTGTTGACGGCACTTAAGTTGTCTTCACCTTTTGGTTGCTCTGAATAATGATGCTGTGAACACTGGGATACAAGTATTTATTTAGTTCCTGTTTCTGTTCCATGGTTTCCATTTCTAGGTATCAATACCTAGGAGTAGAAGTGCTAAGTCATACAGTCAATCCATGTTTAGCTTTTTGAGGAACTGCCAAACTGTTTCCCATAGCAGTGGCACCATTTTAACATTCCCATCAGCAATCTATGAGAGTTCCAAAGCTGTGCTTTTGGTGTCTAATCCAAGAAATCTTTGCTACATCCAATATCATGAAAATTTCATCTATGTTTCTTCTAAGGGTTTTATAGTTTTAGCTCAGATTTTTAGGTCTTTGATCCATTTTGAGTTAATGTTTGTATATGATGTTAGGTAAGGGTAAAACTTCATTCTTTTGCATGTGGATATCCAGTTTTCCAGCACCATTTGTTGAAAAGACTGTCCTTTCCCATTGAATGGTCTTGGCACCTATGTCAAAAATCATTTGATCATATATACAAGGATTTATTTCTGGGCTCTCTATTCTATTCCCTTGGAGTACATGTCTATCTTTATGCCAGTACCATACTGTTTTGATTACTGTCGATTTGTAGTAAATTTTGAAATCAGAAACTGAGACCTCAAGCATTGTTCTTCTTTTTTCAAGATGTTTTGTCTATTTGGGGTCCCTTGATAATCCATATAAATTTTAGGATGGATTTTAAAAATTTCTGTAAAAAACATCATTGGGATTTTGATAGGGATTGCACTGATTCTGTAGATCATTTTGAATAGTATTGTCATCTTAATAATATTAAGTCTTCCAGTCAATGAACATGGGATGTCTTCTCCTTTATTTATGTCTTCTTTAATTTCTTTCAGCAACATTTGGTGGTTTTCAGTATATAAATCTTTAAGTTTCTTAGTTAAAATTATTCTAATCATTTTACTCTTTTCAATGCTATTATAAATGGAATTTTAAAAATTCCTTTGGATTGCTTATTACAAGTATATAGAAATACAACTGATTTTTGTGTACCAATTTTATATCCTATAACTTGGCTGAATCGTTTATTTGGTATAACAATTTTTTTATGTGACTTCCTTTGGGTTATCTACATATAAAGTCTGGTGCTTGTTTTGGCAGCACGTATCATACATGTAAGTCTGCAACTAGAAAAAATTTTACTTTTTCCTTTCCAGTTTGGATGCTTATTATGCTCTTTTCATGATTAATTGCTCTAGCTAGAACTCTCAGTACGATGACGAGTAGAAAAGTTGTTAAGAATGGACATACTTGCTTCTTCCTGATCCTACAGGAAAAGCTTTTAGTCTTTCACCATTGAGTATGATGTTAGCTGTGGGTTTTTCATATATGACCTTTATGATATTGAAGTAGTTTCCTCTCATTCCTAGTTTTCTGTGTGCTTTTATCAAGAAAGGGTGTGGAATTTTGTCAAATGTGCACTTGTGTGCATGTTATTTTCTTTTAATTGTATCCATTTCAATAGGATATTATTATTGGATCTTTTTTTACTGTACCCAGTCTGAGATGTTTATTGTTTTAATAGGAGAATGTACCCCAGGCTCATGTATTGTGATTAAGGATGTGCTTGGTTTAATTCCTGCCAGTTTATTTTGTGCTTTCAATTCCCATGCTATTTTGTTGGTTTTACATTTCCTTTTCTGTTCCTCTTGTTATATTAAGTTTACTCCATTTATTTTATTCTCTGAGGAATATTTTAAGCCATGAGAGAATAGCATAACTCTTAAAGTTTAATCTCATGGTATAATCCTTAAATTTTTAACATATTGCTAAAGTTTTTTCTATTGATGCCTAGCATTGATCTCTATTTCTACTCTCTTCCTAAACAAAATTCTCAGCACATTTTTTTTTACCTCTGTTCCTTCCATCATTTCTCATGAAGTTATGAAGTAGTATTCTTTTCCAGATTATTATTCTATATTTAGTGTCATCTGCACTTTTTTCAAATTAACATTATTAGTTTCCTTTAAGATTTTATTTATTTAGTTTTTAAAAAAGATTTTATTTATTTATTTGACAGAGAGAGAGAGAGAGTGAGCACAATCAGGGGGAGTGGCGGGCAAAGGGAGAGGGAGAAGCAGGTCCCCCACAGAGCAGGGAGCTCAATGCGGGGCTCTATCCCAGGACCCTGGGATCATGACCTGAGCTGAAGGCAGACTTAACCAACTGAGCCACCCAGGTGCCCCTATTGGTTTTCTTTTCATCATAACTTCTTGTATTCTTTTCCTTCCTCTGTATCTACTTTGCATTCTGCTAGAATAAATCTTTTCACAATTCTTGCTCAAGTTTATGGGTATTAAAGGTTACATGTAAGTGCTGTATGTCTGAAGACTTTAAAAAATTATTCTTTAAATGAGTATTTCTCTGTAAACAAAACCTATATTTAAAATTATTCTATTAGGATTTTGGAGGTACTATTCCATATAAGTTGCATATTTGTGGAAAAGGAGAAGCTTTATGCACATTTCATTTCCTTCAGATAAAATCTCTTTTAGTTTAAATCTCTGGAAGTTTTAGGTATCTCTATTTTTGGAAGTCTGGAATTTCAGTGAGATATTATTAGGGGTGTGTGTGCACGCATGCAATTGAACATTTTTAGTAAAATTTATTTATTTATTTATTTATTTATTTATTTATATATACACAGAGAGAGTGAGGTGGAGGGGCAGGGAGAGAGAGAGAATCTAAAGCAGGCTCCACATCCAGCATGGAGACCAATACAGGGCTGGATACCATGACCCTGAAATCATGACCTGAGCTGAAATCAAGAGTTGGACACCTAACTGAGCAACCCAGGAGCCCTTATTTTTAGTAAATTAAAAAAAAAATTTTATTTATTTATTTGAATGGTGGGGGGGGCAGAGGGAGAGGGAGAAGAGAGAGAATCTCAAGCAGACTCCCTGCTGAGCATGGAGCCGGATTCGGGGCTCAATCCTAGGACCATGCAATCATGACCTGAGCCAAAATCAAGTCAGTCGCTTAACCAACCCAAGCACCCCTGATTTTTAGTAAATTTAAAGAGTCGTGGGGGGGCCTGGGTGGCTCAGTCATTAAGCAACTGCTTTTGGCTCAGGTCATGATCCCAGGGTCCTGGGATCGAGCCCCGCATCCGGCTCCCTGCTGGGCGGGAAGCATGCTTCTCCCTCCCCCACTCCCCCTGCTTGTGTTCCCTCTCTCGCTGTGTCTCTCTCTGTCAAATAAATAAAATCTTTAAAAAAAAAATTTAAAGAGTTGTACAACCATCGCCAGAATTCAGTTCTGAACATTTACATCACCCCCAAAAGATCCTTTATACCCATCTTCAGTAAGTACTTATTCCTATTCACAGTCCTAGGAAATAACTAATTTACTTTCTGTCCATAGATTCCTCTGTTTTGGGTATTTCATAAAAATCAAGTCATATGATGTGTAGTCTTTTGCTTCTGGTTTCTTTCATTTTATATAATGTTTTTAAGGTTCATCTCTGTTGTACTTCATTACCTTTTATTGCCAAATAGTGTTCCTTTGTATGGATACATCACATTTTGCTTATCAGTTGATGGACATTTGGGTTATTTACACTTTGTGACTATTGTGAATAATGCTGCTATAAACATTTGCATACACATCTTTGTGAGGAGATAGGCTTTCACTTCTCTTGGGTAGATACCTAGGTGTGGAGTTGCTTGGGTTATATGGTAAATTTATGTTTACCTTTTAAAGAAACCGCCAAAATGTTTTTCTAAAGTAGTTGCATCGTTTAAATTTCATCAGCAATGTGAGCGTTCTAGTTTCCCCAAATTCTCACCAACAGTTTGTATGGTCAGTCTTTTTTACTATGGCCACCCTAGTGGTTGGGAAATGATATCTCACTGTGGTTTTAATTTGCATATTCCTAAATAACTAAAGATGTTGAACATCTTTTCATTTGTGTATCAGCCCTTCCTATATATTCTTTGATGAAGTATCTCTTCAAATCTTTTGCCCATTTTAAAATTAGGTTGTTTGGCTTTTAAAAATATTATTTACTGGGGTGCCTGGGTGGCTCAGTAGGTTAAGCATCATGCCTCAGGTCATGATTGGCTCAGGTCAGGATGCCAGGGTCCTGGGATTGAACCCCACATTGGGCTCCCTGCTCTGAGGGGAACCTGCTTCTCCCTCTGTCTGCCACTCTCCCTGCTTGTGCTTGCTTGCTCTCTCTCTCTGTCAAGTAAATAAAAAAAATCTTAAAAAAAATAAAAATATTATTTACTGAGTTGTAAGAGATCTTTATTCTAAATACACTTTTAAAAAATCAGGTATAAGATTTAAAAATATTTTCTTCTAGACTGTGGCTTGCCTTTTAATTTTCTTCATCATGTCTTTTGAAGTATAGTTTTAAATTTTGATGAAGTCTAACTTATCTATTTTATCTTTGGTTGCTTGTGCTTCTGTTGCTTCTCATATCTAAGAAACCATTGTTTAATCCAAAGTCACCTATTTTCTTCTGAAAGCTGTATAGTTTTAGCTCTTATATTTACGTTTTAGATATGTTTTCAGTTAATTTTTATATATGGTTTGAGGTAGGGGTCCAAATCCATTCTCTTGCATGTAAATGTCCAGTTGTTTTAGCACCATTTGTTGAAAGAATATTCTTTTCTCCATTGAATTTCTTGGCAACCTTTCCAAAATCAATTGCTCATAAATATGAGGGTTTATATTTTGGACATCCAGTTTTATTCCATTGATCTATATCTCTATCTTTGTACTAATATGACATAATCTTGATTACTGTAGCTTTATAGTAAGTTTTGAAATCAGGAAGTATAAGTCCTCCAATTTTGTTCTTTTTTTCCCCCCCAAGATTGCTTTAGTTATTTTGGGCTCCTTGAATTTTCATATGAATTTTAGGATCAACTTGTCAGTTTTTCAAAGAATTCATCTGGGATTTTGATAGAGATTGCTTTAATCTGTAGATCAGTTTGGGGAGTATTGCCATCTTAACGATATTCAGTCTTCCAATCATAAACACAGAATGTATTTCCATTTATTTAAGTTTTCTTTAATTTCTTCCAATTATGTTTATAGTTTTCAATGTACAAGTGTTAGACTTCTGTTAAATTTATTTATAAATATTTTATTATTTTTGATACTATTATAAGTGAAATTTGTTATGGGTTGAATTGTATCTCCCCAAAATCCATATGTTGAAGTCCTGTCCTTCAGTATACTAGAATGTGACCTGATTTGGGGTTAGTTTCTACGGAGGTAATCAAGTTAAAATGAGAATATTTGAGTGGACCCTAATTCAATATGACTGGTGTCTTTATAAGAAGTGAAAATTAGTATGCAGATATGCATACAGTGAGAACCCTGTGAAGATCAAAGTTATGCTGCCACAAGCCAAGGAACTACCAGAAGCTAGAAAAGGCCTGGAACAGATTCTTCCCTCATAGTACTCAGAAGAAATCAATCCTGCCAACACCTTTAATTTTGGACCTCTAGCTTCCAGAACTGTGAGACAAGAAATTTCTGTTTAAGCCACCCAGTTTGTGGAAGGTTGTTATGGCAGCTCTAGCAAACTAATACAGACTTATTTTCAGATTGTTCTTATGTGGTATATAAAAATACAACTGATTTTTGTATATTGATCTTGTATCCTGCAACCTTGCTGAATGCATTTATTAGCTCTAATAATTTGTGTGTGTGTATTCTTTAGGATTTTCTACATTCTAGATTATGTTATCTGCAAACAGGGATAGTTTTACTTCTTCCTTTCCAATCTGGATGCCTTAAAAATTTGTAATTGAATATTTTTCTGGCTTTTTATTCACTCACATCTCTACGTATTCTAAGGTGTTTTCTGTTTTCTCAATTAACTCTAGGTCCTTAAATGTTGGTTTCCATTGGATGCATTGACTTCCTCTTTTGTGTTTATTTTCCTTGGTTGTGTGTTAAATTACAGGGACACTTGATTGTGTTCGCTCTTGCCTTTGCCATTTCCTGTTTACCCACATAGGAAAATTCCTGCAGCCCTGCCCAAGGAACATGTGTAAGCCCAGCAGTCAGTTGTGAGCCCAGTGGTGGAGGTTCCTGGAAAGGGGCTACTTGTCTTCTTGGGAGTTGCCCCAGGCTCTGTCAGGCCTCTGAGGCCCAAGTGCCTACACCTACTGTCTCTGTCTTGGAGCAAGTGAAGGAGGAGGACAGAGGGCCTAACCCCCCAGTTATTGTCCCCAGAATCCTCACCCCTCACCCCTTAGTAGCCCAGGCCCCTCTGCTTTTGTGACTCCTTCCTCTCAGAGCCTCCAACACAACCCACCTTTCACAGTAGTCTTCTCCTGATATGGTTTCCTTAAGAAAATATTTTGTTATTGTATAAATTTATGGCCACAACTGACTGGAAAACTGACCTCGTTGGTTTCATCCTCTCATCTGTACTATAGACATACTATTTCTCTCTTAAAAGGTCAACATGGAAATGAACACAGAACACATTTTGGACAGCACCCAGGCACTGAGGTGCGTTCAGTGTCCAAGACTGCCCTCATCACCTCACTGCAAGCAAGTTAGGGAAGTGCCTATACCATGCTGGCCTGCCTGTGGCTCTGACACCCTGACCAATGGGTGGCCAGACTATGGGAACTTAGAGGAGCAGAAAAGGCCAAGCACCTTCCCAACCTGGCTCCAACCCCTGGAGAATTCCAGAAATTCCAAGCTTTACTGCCTTTGCTGGCAGTGCCCACCGTGATGGATGCCCAAGCCCATGGTAGTGGACATGTGATTGATGCTCACAGTCATGGGTGCATGCTCACACATGCAGTGCTCACATATATGCCTCCTACCCCTGCTTCACATATGTGCACCCACATAGACATGCATATGCACTACACATGCCCAAGCATGGATGTGCACACATAAGTGCACCTACACAGTTTTATTCTTCAGTTTTTCTCTTTCTTTTTAATTTTTTTTTTAAAGATTTTATTTATTTGTCAGAGAGAGAGAAAGCAAGCACAAGCAGAGGGAGCAGCAGGCAGAGGGAGGGGTGGACTCCCCGCTGAGCAAGGAGCCCGAGCTGGGACTCAAACCCAGGACCCTGGGCTCATGACCTGAGCCGAAGGCAGACGCTGACTGAGCCATCCAGGTGTCCCTCTCTTTCTTTTTCCATAGTTATTATCTCTGCTTCTTTATATTTTCCTGTTCCTTTTCCATTCTTTCTCAAGGAATCTTCTCTTACTTCATCTGTCTCCCTCTCTGTTCTCTCAGCCTCATTTTTGGTTTTCTGTGTTATTTTACCAGCCCTTGGCTATGCTGCAGGCAGAGAAGCCCAGGTTGATTCAACACCACTCTCTCCACCATGCTGGTACCTTGTCGGGGTTTGGCCCCAGAGCATGGGAGATAAAGAAGATGCTGCTCCACTGCTCCTGACTAAGGAGGGCTAGGTTATGGTAGGGGGCATACAGTAGTGTGAAAATCAGGACCAGAGACCCACTGCAGTGAGCTCACACAGCACAGTCACTGCTGTCCTAGGATGAGACCCAGGGTGCCTGCCCAGAACACCTACTCTCCCTTCCCTCATTCCCTGGGCAGGGGTTTATGGACCACCCCCTCTGGGGAAGCTGTGGTCCCAATCCTGGGGTCATCAGAGAAAGCACCTCTGGTCCAACCTGGAAGAATGATTGGGGGTCTAGCTATAAACACCTCAAGACCAGGTAAGAGGCTTCACATGAATGGGATGGGCCGGTAGCTGGGTAATCTGGAGTCTGCCTAATCCTTGCCATTGGCTTGGAACAAGTTTCCCAACTTCTCAGGGCTTAGCCTCCTCCTTTGTAAAATGGCTGCCTATTTCCCCCATAGTATGTGAGTGTAGCAAGACCTGAGTGCCATCTTGCCCAGCTAAGTGAACATGAATCCTTCCTTGCATTTTCCACTTCTGTGCCTGTTTTTTTTCTATGCATTCATTCACTCATTCATTTATTTAATGAGCATATGCTGAGGGCATGGCACCATGCATCAAGAGTGCAACAATATTATCTAGCCCTGACCCTTTGAAAACACTCCCGTTTCCTCTTTCACACATTCCTTCTCCCCTTTTCTCTAGGAAGACTTTAGCTTATGGGCCCTCCTGACCCAGAGCCCATTGTCTGCTTTCTTGAAGCTGACATTTAAAAGCAGATAAATCAGAAGGATGGAGAAAACTTTCTAGCTGGTTATAATCTGTTTAGATTAAAAACAAATACTGTTAACAGTAGCATCCATATAGGAACTTTTTTATCTACATTAGGGTTTTTTATCCAAACAAGAAGAGTCATTTAATTTGTGGAGGAGAGACAGAGTTGAATTTTGACAAACACAACAACCTCCAGAAAGACAGGGGTGTTCAATTGGTGGGAACATAACTCCATCTGTGTTTAGCTCTCCCCTTTCTAAGGGAGAAAGGAATGGGGAAGGGGAGATAGGAAGGGGGCATCCACACACCATGGGTGGCCTGACCTATGCTGGGTCAGGAGCCTGGGAGATGAGAGAAGCAGGCAACATGGCCCAAGGGGACTCCATGTCCTTCCTCTTCAAGACCAACCATACCATGCTTCCAAGGAGGCCCAATGTGCTGTGTGGGAGACAGGGCACTAACTATACTTCCTGAGAAATGCTATCAGCCTCTAGGCATTATCACTCTCAAATGAATGTTTCCATTATTCAAAACCAGTCTCCAGTCTTGGAGAGCTTGCCCTGCTGGTCTAGTTAAGCACGTTTTGGGAGGTATGTGTATGTATTGTCAACTTCTGTTCACTGCCATGTGCTGGGCACTTTCCTGGTGTCTTCCATGTGTTACCTTCTGCTTTATCTGAAAAAGGAGCCTCAGTTTATGCCACTTTACTGATACGGAAACTGCTGCTTGCAGGGTACAAGAAACTTGCCCAAGTTCAAATAGCTAGTAAGTAGCAGATCTGGCATAAGAATTAGCTATGGCCACGTCCAAGCCCTCTGGGGCCAAAGCCCTCTCTGCCTCTAGTGCGGGCATCCCTAGCATCCTTTGCCTCTCAGTTTGGGACAACAGCCCTTCCCTTCAAACTCCCATGCTTTGTGGGCTCCTAGCAATTCCTAATGGAGAGGCATCTTGCGCTTCCAAAGAAGAGAATTATGTGGCCAGGAAACCTCACAAACTGACCTTCAGCAGCACAGGAGTGAAGGAAAGGCAGTGGCCAGAGAGTGGCTGTTGGGAAGATCCCAACCACTCCACACCAAGACAGCAGATCCACTATGATGCCACCATGCAGGGGCTGCTCCACCTTCACGACCCCCAGTTGGAGACCTGCTGCTAGTGACTCAGTGTCCAGAAGGAATAGGTTCAATTCACAGGTTCTCAGTATGCAGCCAGGAAGGTGGTCATGTTTATTGAGCATGTATGTTGGGCCAGACAACTTTTAGTGGAATTCCTCCCTTAGGCATTCCTGTGAGAAAGACATGATTGTCTCACTGAACAGGTGCATAACAGAGTCTGGGAGGTTGATAGTGCATGATTATTTGTGCATTAATGTTGGCCTTCCTGCCGGACTCTTGGCGTCAGGAGCAGAGACCTTATAAGCCTAGCACCAAGTAATGCCATTTTTTTGTCTGACCCCCAAATCTAAGTGGCTTTGACTACCCAGAGAAGGAAGGCTATGGAACGCAGATGTGGTGTAACCTTTACTCCAGAATCATTGCCCCAGGAATTCTCTGCCCTTGGAGCCATGTAGTACAGAACAGCGACATTGGTGCGAGGCAGATCTGGGTGACAGTCCTGGATTCACCACTCACTGGCTGTGACGTAGTATCTCTGAGTCTGTTAAATGGGAACAGCAGCAGCAGTACCCATCCCACAGGATTTCTATGACAATCAGAAGAGAGGAGAGATTAGTGTATGTGGGATATAGAAAGTGGTCAGTAGAAGATAATCCCTCAGGGGCAGAGAAGGAACAGTTTTGCACCACTCAGTAGTTCTGGGAACAGGGAGTTTCAATTCAAATGGAGCTAGTGCCCAACTCAGTAGCTATGCTGGAACCTGTAGTGTCATCCCAGTGAGACTGTCTCCCTCTCGCAGTGGCTCCTACTACTCTCAGAATTTCTCCATATAAAGTTGGACCCATAAAAGCACTTTCTTTCCCAATTCAAGGGCTAGTGGAAAGCAAAACATCTCAGAGTCAGCAGTGTAAGCACTCAAACCAGAAAGAGAAAGCATGTTTTGGCCAGGAGGCAGAGCCATGAGATCAGTCTGTGTTGGTCAGGCAGAACTTGACATTTTGGGGAACACATCATATATTTCTCTCCAGGGAGGTTGCCCAGCATCCAGTGCTCTCATGGCATCCATTTATATCTAATATTTGGCCTCCCAGCCCCTAAGTGACTTGGTGCTTCATACTTCAGAAGGTGCAACTAGATTACTCAAGAAGGGGCATGGGGCACCTGGGTGGCTCAGTTGGTTAAGCCACTGCCTTCAGCTCAGGTCATGATCCTGGAGTCCCAGGATCGAGTCCCGCATCGGGCTCCCTGCTCGGCAGGGAGTCTGCTTCTCCCTCTGACCCTCCCCCTTTTCATGCTCTCTCTCTCTATCTCATTCTCTCTCTCAAATAAATAAAATCTTAAAAAAAAAAAGGGGGCATGTCAGCGGTCTGTGGCATTTGCAGGGCACTTGGGCACATCCCTACCCCAACTCCTCCTAGTGCCTGAAAGGAGGTCCTTCAGTCAGACGGCCAGGAATGCCCTTAGACAGCCGGGAATGCCCTTAGACGCTGGCCTGGGCTCTGTCCTTGGTGCTGACCAACATCGCACCTCCAGGTGGCCAGCTGCCAGGGACCCCTCAGGCAGAGAGTGGGCTTTCCAACCTTTGTATGAAGCTGGATTTGGCTGCAGAGTTGTAAGTCCCTGAGCCTTCATGGTACCTGAAGACTCTAAACCCTTAGAATTTCCCAAGTGATAGGAGTATCTTTGTTATTCATGGTGGGTCCTCAGACCACACCAGAGTTTAAGCTAACAAGGTGACTCAGGATAGGGGCTTGTCATACCAATCCTGTGATTAGAGGGTTGGGTCCTTGAGTCACATGACATCAGTCCAACTTCTGGGGAGGGGAGGAGGTTGGAGATTGAACCACATGGGCAATGAATAATTCAATCATGCTTATGTAATAAAACACTGGACACAGAAATAAAACTCTGAACACAGAAGCTCAGGTGAACTTCCCTGATTAACAGTACTCTGGGCTGGTAGGGTGACACATTCTGACTCTGGTGGGGGAGGACATGGAAACTTTGTGTTTGGGACTCTCCCAGATCTTGCCCTATGAGACTCTTTTTTTGGCTGGTCCTGATTTGAAACCGTTTTGTTATGGTAGGACTGTAATCATGAGTACAGTGCTTAGCTGAATTCTGTGAGTTCTTCTAGTGAACTACCAAACTTGAGAGGTAATGGAAACCTCTAAATTTGTAGCCAGTTGGTCAGAAGCTTAGGTGGCCTTGGGACCCCTAAGCTTGCAGCTTGTGTCTGAAGTTAATGTAGTCTTGTGGGGACTGTGTCCTTAACCTGTGAAGTTTGGTCTAACTTGGGGTAGTTAGTACCACAGCTACATTGCACAGATCCTTTTGTATTAGTCCTGCTTCGAGACTGCTACACTGGTTCCTCCTTCTGTTGGAACACCTTGCCCCAGATGGCCACATGGCACCATTTTCAACCCCTTCAATTCCTGGCTTAGATGTCAACTCAGTGGGAAATACCATAGAATTGCAGTCTCTAATCCTGGTACCTTTCATCTTTTTCCCTGCTTTTTGTTCTTAGCACTTCTCATCTTTTAACATAAAATATAATTTCTTTTTAAAAAATGTTTATTGTAGTCATCTGCCCTTAGAATACCCATGTGGTAAGGGAATTTTACTTGTTTTGATCACTGTTCTGACCTAATGGCTAAAGTAGTGCCTGGCACATAGTAGGTGCTCAAGAAATATTTGTTTAGTGAATGAATGAATAATAGCAAAAATACGTTAGCTCCCCAAACATCAACAAATAGTAGACCAAATAAATATAACAATACCAAACAATAGTCAACATGAATAAGCTACACTCATCAGTGTGGTGAATCTCACAAACATAATATTGATGATGTAAGTAAGTGACTGTAAAAATAGAGTATGATTCTATTCACAAAAGTTCAAGAATATCTATACATATTTAGGGATAAAAGTTTAAGCAGAGACAGGGAAATAAATATCAGGATAATGATTACCTCTGGGAGGGAGGTGGTAGGGAAAGGGTATGAGGGCAAGCAATTGGGAAAGGATGCAAACGGGCCTTCTTGTGTACTGACAGTGCCCTATTTCTCAATCTAAGTCCTGGTTCCATTGGTATTCTCATTATGATTATTCCTGAAACCGTATGTACACATTTCATCCATTCTTCTGTATGTATCATGTATTTTCACAATTTAAGAAAAGGAAAGAGGGGCACCTGGGTGGTTCAGTTGGTTGAGCATCTGACTCTCGATTTCAGCCCAGGTTATGATCTCAGGGTCCTGGGACTGGGCCCCTTATCAGGCTCCGCACTCAGTGGGGAGTCTGCTTGAAGATTCTCTTTCTTCCTCTCCCTCTGCCCCTCTCCTCACTCGTGCTCTCTCTCTCTCTAATAAATAAATAAATAAATCTTTTTAAAGAAAAGAAAAGGAAAGAAAGAACTATAGGAGGATGACTGAGTAGTGTTGAGTTCTCAGTTTCATTGACGAATTTATTGTGAATTTAGAGTGGGAGCAGGGCTGTGTGACTGCCTCAAGCAGCACTTAGATACCTGAGGGGACACCTGGAGAAGGCAGAGTTGGATTTATCTGTCACTGGAGTTTTGCCAGGTGGGAGATATGAAGGTAAAAGAAGCAAGAAAATCCAGGGTATTGCCAAGGGAACAATTGAAAACCCATTCTACGGAAACAAGGCTAAAAAGGAAGGCAAGTGAAGTCAGGAGGGAGAAAACTGAAATCCTGGGAAGAACTGGTTTGGATAGAGAATCAGAGATCTAGAGGACCTAGTCAGTGAACTGAACTCCACGGAAGTAAAAAAGCTGTAAACCAGTGCAATTGTTGTGATGAGAAGTCTTGAAGGGGGACAAATTTGAGGCAAGACAATGTCTAGGTGCAACAGGATGAGTGGGTGGCTGAATCGTCATGGATGTATGTATTTTAGTTCTCATAACCTTCAGAAATCCCTCTACCCCAAAGCCAGCCCAAATAAAACAACACTCAAAGTACTACCAGTGTCCAGCTAGGCAGATGCATCTTGGGATGTGCTCCAGAGCATGGACAGCAAGACTGCTTGGGGCAAAAGGACTGTTGGCTTTTCTCTTTTTCTGTGACCCAAGTGACTTTTGGCTTTATCTGCAGCACATGTCGAGTTGCAAACACTTCTTATCTTCATGAGCATGACTACCCTGTTCTAAGCAACCATCATTCATCATCTGACTGTCTGAACAGCCTTTAACTGCTCCCTCCAACTCCCCTGTGCACCCTACTTCTTCTTCATTTTGTGACAACAGTGGTAATGCTATATTCATTGGCAGTAATTAGTCATCCTGATTCCCTCCATAATAGATATAGCAAAAAGGAGGGGAAAGCGGAAAACTTGTGGACAACATCTGAACAAAAAAGAGATGACAAGGTAGCCACAAGAAGCCTCTAATTATACTGGAGATTAAAAGTACTTTTTAATTTACAGACAGTAAAATTCACTCTTTCTGGTGTACGGTTACTTTAGGTCTTGGCAAATGCATAGTCATGTGACCACCACCACAAATCAAGACACGGATACACTTTCATGGTCCCTAAAAATTTCCCTACCCTGTAGTCGATCCTTCCATCCCACCAACCCCTAGGGACCACCGATCTGTTCTCCACCTGTACAATTTTGCCTTTTCTAGAAGTTATATAAATGGAATCATACAGTTTGAATCCTTTTGAGTCTGGCTTCTTTCACTTAGCATAATGCTCTTGAGAATCACTCATGTTGTCGTTGAGTGGTATTCCATTGTATGGCTGTGCTACAATTTATTTATCCCTTCACTCATTGAAGGACTTTGGGTTGTTTCCAGTTTGTATCAAGAACTAACAGAATACGAGGGGCGCCTGGGTGGCTCAGTCAGTTAAGCGTCTGCCTTCGGCTCAGGTCACGATCCCAGGGTCCTGGGATCGAGCCACATGTCAGACTGTCTGCTCAGCGGAGAGCCTGCTTCTCCCTCTCCCTCTGCCTGCCACTTCCCCTGCTTGTGCTCTCTCTCTCTCTGTCAAGTAAATAAATAAAATCTTAAAAAAACCAAGAACTAACAGAACACGAATTAAATTCAGTAGCAATATAGCTTTGGACCTGATTAACCAACCTGACCTAACTGATTTATGCAGAATATTCATTCTTTTCAAGGGCATATAGGACATTTACCAAAATAGAACATATTCTGGGCCATAAATGTATGAGTAGATTTCAGAGAATTGAAATCATTCAGAGTTCATCCTCTGCCTGTTGTATAACTAAACTGGAACTCAGTAATACAAAGATAACTAGAAAACCTCCTAGTATTTGGAAACTAACCAACACCCTTCCAAATAATTTATGGGCCAAAAGAGAGTCAAAATGGAAACTAAAGGGTGCCTGGGTCGCTCAGTTGGTTAAGCATCTGCCTTCAGCTCAGGTCATGATCTCAGGGTCCTGGGATCAAGCCCCGTATCGGGCTCCCTGCTGAATGAGGAGTCTGCTTCTCCCTCTGCCCCTCCCCTTGCTTGTGCTCTCTCACTCTCTCTCTCTCAAATAAATTAAAAAAGATGGAAATTAAAAAATGTCTTGAGCTAAATGATAATAAAAACCTGAAAACTTGTGAGAGATGGTAAAACAGTGCTTGGAATGCATAGGTTTAAATGCATATAGTAGAAAAGAAGGCTGGAAACCAATGATCCTAGCTTCCAACTTAAGAAACTGAAAAACAAAACAGTAAATATCTCCACCAAAGCAGAAATACAGACATAATCAAACAAAGGGTAGACATCAATAAAATAGAAGGCACAATAGAGAAAACTCAACAAAGGCAAAAGTTTTCTTTGAAAAATATGGTAAAATTGACAAAACTCTAGCAAGACTGATCAAGAAAAGAAAGAGAAAATGAAGATTCCCAATATCAGAATGAAACATGGGACATCACTACATATTCTGCAGACATCTGTGGGCTAATATGAAGATGTTATGAACAACTTGTCAGTAAATCTGAAAATTTAGCCAAATTAAAAATATTTAAAAAACACAATTTATCAAAAGTGACATCGGAAGAATTAGATAATCTGCAAGGCCCTCGATCTATTAAAGAAAATGAATCTAATTTAAAACCTTCCCATAGTGAAAATCAAGGTACAGATGGTTATTAATATTCTCACTGAAAATCAATTGAGCACAAATTTACGATTTGTATACCATCATTTATGTATACTATACTTTAAAAAGTTATAAATGTTCACTTAATAACAAGCAAATGCTCGCTTGAACAAATATAGTGGTTGGTGAGGGTACTGATGAAACAAAATTGGCCACGTATTGGTAATTGTTGATGTTGGGCCATTGGGCTTATTACCTTCTTAGCTCCCACTTTTGTAAATGTTTGAAATTTTTCAAAATAAAATGTTTTTGTCAAGAAAAGTCAGACCATAACATTACTCTGCAAAACCCTCCACCAGCTTGGCATTGAGTCAAAACCACAATGGGCCAATGGCCAACCACTCTCCCTGATCTGGTCACCTGGGCACTTCCTGGAATCTCACTCTCTACCACACTCTTCACTCATTTGCGCACTGGTCTGTCTCCTCATTATCGCTTGCAAACACCCAACGCATATTCTCACATCAGGGCCTTCGCATCCTATGCCTCAAATGTTCATTCTTTGGATTTATCATGGCTTGCTTCAGTCAGGTCTTGGCTCAGATGTCACCCCTTCAGCAAAGACTTCCCTGACCTGCCAAAATAAAATAACTCCACAAACTGGACTCCCTCCCTATACCCTCTCTCTGCCATGCTTTTCTCCAAAGCATCTGCATCATCTGACATATGAAATATTTTCTTGTGCTTTTTATTTACTGCCTGCTTCCCACAAGAATGAAAACTTCAACCAGACAGGGGGATTCACACCTGTATCCCAGTGCCCAGAATGGCACCCAGCATCCAGTAAGCACTCAATAAATATGTACTGAATGAATGACTAAGAAAGGTCCTCAGCCTCTCCAAGGCAGGGGTGGGGGATGTCTATGGAGTACTTTGCCTTTCTTCCACCCAAACCTCTTCATCCTGTGAGCTCCCTGGCCCTAGACCTGTTCCATATTCACTTGAGTCTGTGCCTGTAAGGGTCACTCCTGACCCCTGAGGTTGTGACCAGAGAACAAAGATGCCTGTTCAGAGAACGGGAAGCTTCACTGGGAGCCAGAAGAGCTGGATCCCGCATCCTCCTCATAGTGGTTTTGGAGAAATGGGGACTATGGAATCTCTCAGGGTGGTTTTTGAGCTTTGCTTTGCCTGCCTGATCCTGCAGGGTCTTTTCACTTCCCTACCATCAGTTTACTCATCTGTGCAATGGGAACAAAACCAACACCAACCTTATAGGGTGGTTGTGATGGTTAAAGGGAATAATCAAAGCGACCACGAATTGCCCACGGAAGTGGTTTCAGAAGCCAACATTTGGGCAGCTCTAGGGAGTCCCCAAAGGTTCTTTCACATGAGGTGGCCACATCACCTTTGGGGTGGTTTGTTGAATTATCCTTTTTTAAACGAAGGCTGGCTCGCTTTCTCCCTGCACTCTCTCTATGTCTCCTACCCCAGAGTCCTGCGCCCTGCGCCCCGCGCCCTGGCTACGCGCTTTACCTCTCCTTCCACCTTCGTCCTGCACTTTCCCTCTCCACGCGCCCGCCCCGCGCCCTCCCTCTGCCTGCGCCCGCCCCGCACCCGCGCCCCGCGCCCGCCCGCTCCCCGCGCTCTCGCGCCCGCCCGCTCCGTGCCCGTTCCGTGCCCGCTCCGTGCCCGTTCCGTGCTCGCTCCGCGCTCGCTCGCTCGCGCTCCCCGGCGCCGGCTGCGGAGGGAGCCGCTCTGCCCGCAGCTGGCGCAGCGCGGGGGCGGCCGCGGGTGGGCGGGTGCCGCGGGCCCCGGCGCCGAGCATGAGCCGCCCGCGGCGCGGGCCGCGCGTTGCTCGGGGCCCGACTGCGGCGCGAGGGCTGCGCGGGAGCTACGCCGGCCCGGACCGAGGTAGGCAGCGGGCACCGCTATCCTCAGTCCCTTGGTCCCTCCCTGTCTCCCGCGGGCCGTCCCCTCCGGTGGCCGGCGCGGGCGGGGCGTACGCGGGCCCCAGGTCCCGCCCGGTGTGACCGTCGCGGGGTCGGGGCACCGGCTCCCGGCACGGGTCGTGGGACTCGCGTGCAGGGGGGCGTGCGGGAGCCCGGCGCGGAGTTGCCGAGAACTCCGCCCCGGGCTGGACAGCGCCAGGAACCCCCGGCCCCCAGCGCCTGCGGGGCACCGGGCGGTCTCTGCCTGGGCGTGGCGGGAGTGCTCTCGGCAGGCGGGCGGGGGCACCGGCGGGCAGGTCCGCTGCCCCGGGCCTGGCGTGGGGGAGGGGGCTGGGAAATCTGAGGAGCTCGGGGCTGCGCAGTTGGAAGTTTCCATTTGCTTGTCTGCATTCTGGGCCCCGCGGTGGCATCTCACGCCCTTGCTGTGTGGCGAGGAAGTGGGGCGTGAGCTCAGCATTTGAAGGGAGACGACCAGGGCGAGATGCCCCTCTCTGCACCGTGGGCAAGGGTCATTTCAAGGACCGTGCTCTCTTTGCCCCAGGCCTTGCAAGGTGCAGCTGGTTCCGGATTGCGTGTGTGTGAGGGGGGAGGGGGCTCCTGCTGTCTGGGGAGGACACGCAGCAGGCCCTTGCCCCCTGCATCTCTAGCTGCTTCTGAGCGCTGGAGCTGCTGGATATTTACAGGGAGGCTGCCTGCCTCTTGGGAGCCACCTGCGGGCTGAGATGTGGTGGTGGCCAGGCACCCTGGTTCCCTGCTTGGAGCTGTGAGCCCCATCTGGTTCACCCTCCCCACTGCTGTCATTCTTCTCCCATCCTCTGGAGCAAGGGCAGGGCCCAGGTGGCCACCAGGACATATAGAGGCAGGTTGGTGTTCAGGGGAGCCTCAAAGAGGCAGTGTTCTGCTCTGACCCTCAGGGGTCTTCCCCCTGCCTCTGGACACAGTCTTGCCCAGTGCAGCCGAGCTTGGGTCCAGGCCCTTCCCTCCCCAGGAGGAGGCCTAGAGTGCAAAGCAGCAGCTCTTGTTATGAGTAGGGAGCTGGGGAGTCAGGAGGCCACAGGTCTTGACTTCTGAACTGCGGACAGGCTGCGGGCCTCTCAGGGACTCAGCTTCCCCATCTGTAAATGGTTTCAGGGACTTTTAGGGATATTTCTGCCCTGACATCCAGGGACACTTTGCATTGAAACCTCAGGATCCCAGCCCAGAACAGGAGGAGGGCCTCCAGAGTGGGAGGAAGTGGAAGACCTTGGCTCTGGACGCGTGGATGGGTTCTGTGCCCCTCTAGCTTTTCTTTGTTGTTAGGGACATGGGTCATAGTGACCAGCAGCCCACGGCGGGGGGTCATGGCTGGGTAGGGGGTGGCAGTAGAACCCTGAGAAGGGAAGGAGCAGTAGAGACCCGCGTGCTGACACCCTCCCAGGGCAGCTGTGTGCTCTTGCACGTGGCTCCTGGGTTTGGGGGCGCAGGCAGGTGGTTCCAGGTATGCCATGGGGGCCCGAGAGCCAGCCAGCAAGTTTGTTTTTCTCTGGGAGGCATCCTTGAACTGCCAGCCTGATGGCTCCCTTCCACCTGGCAAATTGTGGAAATGGAACAGTTCACACAGAGCAGAGGGTTTTCTGGTGTAACTTAGCAACTGCAGGCGGCGGAGGGTGGGGGAGAAATACCAGCGCCACCTGCATTCGTGCTGGGCTGACCTGAGTGAGGCCGGGGGCTGGTGGGCCCGGCCAAGTGGGGAGGGCATCCCGACCCAAGGGGCCCCCTTAGGCTGACCAGGTGAGGAACGGACCCGCTCGTCCATCCCCTGGGTCCTTCAGAGGAGAGTAGCGGGGGGGGCGGGGATGCTCAGGTATGGCCTGAGAACCCCAGAGAACACCTGTCTCCCCAGCTGCAGAATGATGGGTTGAATGGGCCATATTGGAATAGCTCTGGTTGATTTTTGGTTTTTAACCACAGAACCCTGTTCTCTAGGCGCATGTTTCGCAGAAGCCAAATTTGTCAAATAGGCCAAGTGAGGTGCAGGGCTCGGGGCATCCAACCACAGTCCTCAGAAGTGGGAGCACTGGCACAGGCTGGTGTAGGATGCGCACCTCTGCATCACCCTGCCCCAGAAGAGGGGCTCCGGACCTCCCCAGCAGGGCCTGCTGGTCCCAGGGCCATGGTGGAAGAGAGGACTGGGGATGCGGATCAGGGCCTGTCCTGGTGATCACAGCAGTGTTTCTCCGGGTCCAGAGCACCCCGCCCCCGGCTGCCCCCTGCTGGGACTCCTCCTACCTCCCTCTTTCCCTCCTGAGGCCATCTGCTTCAGCCCTGGTCTGCTCTGGCTGTTTTTCTCTCAGAGCTTCCAAATGTTGAGCAGAAATCTGCCTCCTATAACTCCCACCCACTCCAGGCTGCCTCTCAGTTCCTTTGCCCTCACTTGCCCACCTCCCTCCTGTGGGTGAGTGTTTACTTAGCAACTTGTCTTCCAGGCAGAATCTGAGGAGGAAGCAGGGTAGGAGGGAGGGAGGCCTGTGATCACCGGGTGCTGAAGTGACATCAGGTGGGGAAGCTCCCAGGCCCATGGCCATGAGGGGAGGGCCTCTGACACCCACTGGTCACACGTCAGGCAGGGTACCCTGACCTGTAGGGGTCTGGGGAGGATGCTCTGCCCTTTCTTCAGTATGTGCCCTTCTCACCTCTTCCTGGGCCCAGAGCCTGGGGCAGTGGGACTGTGTGTTTATGTGTCGGAGAGTAAACAGAGGGGGTGTCTGGCTGGCACAGAAGGGGCTATGATCCATTCAGAATGTCCCTGGACTGGGGACACCAGGCAGTCCTAATCTGACAACCCTGGAGCAGGGTTTGGGAAGGTCAGCTGATGTCAGCCTGGCGGTGGCACGGCAGGAACCATGGAAGGGAAAACCTGAAAGCCCCATTATGTCTTGGCCTGTTCAGAGCTTGGGAGGGACAGGGACCAGGTACGGAGGAACAGGGCTCATCCTGGGGAATGGAGGGCCTTGGGGATTCACCTCCTGGGACGGGCTTCAGAGAGGCTTGTGAGAGGTGTCTGGCCAAAGTATGAAAGTGTTAGGATCCACACGGATCCACCCCAAGGGGGTGGCGGGATGACTGCTGCCTGCCCACCTGCCCACCCTGCCTGAGGGGGGGACAGTAGCATGGCCTCAGGTGTCTGAATGCTCTCGTCTGCAGAAGCATTTCCGAAGAACCACGTAGGTGCCTTTGAGTATGGTTCAGGGCATCCCCCGGTGATCCTGTCTGGGGAAGCTTCTACCCACCTCACTTATTTGCTAGGGAAACTTCTCAGGATCCATGAGTGGTGTCGGGATGTGGACATAGCTCAGGAGAAAAGAGCCTCTCACCCCACTTCCCCACCATGAGCGCCTATGCTGGGTCTGGGGGGATAGGCTGCGGGACTTTGCTGCCCTACGTGGTGGGTGGTGGTGGGAGCTCGGAGCCTGCCATGTCCCTTCTGAGCAGCTGTGGGGTTCTCTGTCGCGCAGGGTGAGTTCAGGGAGCTGTGGGCAAGCACCAGCTCAAGGAGAGGCTTGGCACTGGGCCTCGCGGAGTCTCCCTGGCTCTTTAGAGGAGAACACCCCATTTTGTCTGTGGGCCACACACTGTGAGCCCCCTGAGGCAGGGAGCCAGCCCTGGGGGCAAGACATTAGGCACTCAGGGGGCACTTCATTCCATTTGTCCAGCTCTTGTATCACTTTCTCACAGGGGAGGGGTTGCTGCCCTAGTTGACAGGTGATGTCATCAAAGGTGATATTACTTCCTTTTTAAAAAATTTTTAAAAAATTTAAAAAGATTTTATTTATTCATTTAGCGAGCAAGAGAGAGAGCACACAAGCAGGGAGAGAGGCAGAGGGCGAGGGAGAGAATCTCCAGCGGCCTCCACGCTGAGTGTGGAGCCTTACCTGGGGCTCCATTCCATGACCCTGAGATCATGACCTGAGCTGAAATCAAGAGTCTGACACTCAACCGCTCAGCCAGCTGACTGAGCCACCTAGGTGCCCCTACTTTCATAAAGCTTCTTCAGCTTAAATACAACAACAAACTGCTCTCTGCCATCTCCCCCTCCAGCTATTTTCCCCCTTCTCTCCTCCCCTGCAAGTAGGCTGACTCTGAAGCCGTGTTCTCTGCTTGCTCACTCCACATCCTCACTTCCCACTCGCTCCCAGCCCACTCCAATCTGGCGCGCCCTCGTCACTCCTGGGAAATGGTCTTCAGGTGCCTGTGGACATCGACGGCCCTCTTGGTGTTCATGGCTCCTGCTCCCAGGCATTTGTCCCCCGGGGCTCTGCAGGCCCCCCTGCCCCCTTGTGCCTCCAAGTCCTCTGGCCACCCTGCAAACCTCTCTGCAGGCTCCCCCTCCTCTCCTGGGCCCACTCACTATTCCTGTTCCTCAGGACCTGGACCTACGCCCTCTCCTCCCCAGCCACGGCTCCTGTTCCCTCCTCGGTGCTGATCGCGTTCTAAGTCCTATCAGCACAGCCTGTCCTCTGGGCTCTTGTCAGCGGTGCAGCCCGGGCCGGCTAGATGCTGCTCAGATGACCACGGGCAGCCTGTCCACTGTGCCCCCGAACCTCACCTGCTCCAGGCTCACCATTTGAGCAGTCGGGATGGCCAAGGCCTCCCTCTTGCCTCTGCCAGGTCTGCCCTCACAGTGACTGCGTGATCAGCCCGTCACCCCAGGCCTCTCCTCCACCCCCTTCCCCTGCCTGCTGCTCTCTCCACAGGCCAGGCTGCCCCCCTCTGGCCTGCACACCTGCAGCGGCCTCCTTCCCCTGCAGTTCCTTCCCCACACCACAGCCAGGTGACCTTTTTAACCTTCTCTTTGTCAAAATGCTCGGAACCTTCTGTTCCCAGGCAGAACTCCCTATCCCCACCTAGTTGGCCCCCAGCCTTCCTGGGGGGTGCCTTCTGGCATGGGTGTGCCGTGCAGAGTGCCCTGGGCCTCTGCAGCATGTCTCCCCTGTGTAATTGTCTGTGATTTCTTGGAGTCAAGTGTACACTTGGCCTGTTTCCCCCTCAGCTCTGAGACGGTGGCTGGGCTGGTAGACTCAGCAAGCCTTCCTGGAATACGTGCGAAAGCATGAGCCTGTGTGTGTGATGGGGCAGAGACACGCAGATCTGTGTGGGAACATGGGCCGGGGGCGCCTGGTCTGGACCGTGTTGCTGTTCCCCCTCAGGGAGAGGAGAGAGGAGCAGAACCAAAGCTCTGGGACCGGCAAGGGGCAGTCTCCGGGGAGCTGGACTAGTTCAGGAAGGAGTAGTGGGGGTAGGGCTGGGAGGCCAGGCCCCTGCCTGTTGTCACCACCACTTCCGTTTCTCCAAGTGTCACCCTCAGACTCTACCTTGAAGAGAGAGTTCTCCCTGGATCTGGTTGCCATGGCAACACTGTTAACAAAGAGTAGCTTTCGTGGAGGAGGCTGGCTCACCCAGAAGCTGAGGGGGCTGGGAGAGGGTGTGCCCGTTCTGATGGGTTTATTAGCTGAGCCGGTTTCCCCACCCCCAAGGCTGCCTGACCGGCAAGGACCCCTCCCCAGACCCTCTCTCCCTGTGAGGCTCTCTGGGCCTCTGGTACTCAGACCCTTCCCATGTGCATGTCATGAAGTCTCTGGATTCCATCTGGGTGTGGCCTGAATCCCAGCCCATGCTGGGTCACTGGGGCAGACCCAGGGAGGCTTCTGACTTGGGACGTGGGGGGACGTGCCCAGCCCCAGCCCCGGCACTTCCTGGGGTGAGGAACCCTATTTTGTTGCTGTAGAAACCCAGGCTCAGAGGCCCAAACTTCTCCTGCCTAGGATTTCCTGAAGACTGGTTCTGTGTCCAAGCCCCTTCCAGCTGTGAACTGTGAACTTTTGGGTTCCCTTCCTCCTTTGAGGCTATGGTCTTGATCGCATGAGGTAACGACATGCAGCGCTGGGTGGGAGCCTGGAGCTTCACAGCCCTGGCTGTGGTGACTGGGGAGGGTTGGTCCCCCTTGCTGGGACCCAGGTCTCTGCCTTCAGAGCTGAGGGAGAGGGATGCAGGGGGGAGGCTGGCCTGAGAACCAGCTGGGGGTGGGGGCGGTGGTTAGAGTTGGATGGGGTTGGAAGCTCACATAGAAGGAGCTCATGGAGTTCCTAGGGGGAGCCTCCACAGCTTTCATGAGTTAATCACTGAGAGCAAGCAGGAGGCCGTCAATTATTCATTTTATTATTGTTGGTATTAATAGTGGGTGGCCCCTACTGGGTGGATGAGGCCAGGAGCAGAACATCAGGGCTGCGCTCGGGAGAGCCCACCTCATTTCCACCCTGCCCGTGGACACCACCCCATGAAGGGGCCTCCCATACCCTGCAACCCCTCCCTCCTCTGGCCTGGGAGCCCAGCTGACCTCCATCAAGGTGAGCGAGTCTGTGAGTGTTCCTGTGAGTGATTGCTGGAGTGGGTGACCTGGGAGCATCCGGTCCCCCACTGCTGAGTCAGCAAGTGAGGTTTCTCAAGGATTTAGGAGGGGGGATTGACAGTGAGCAGGGTTGGCCAGAGTCCAAGCTGTTGCTCTGGGAAAGGCCAGGGTGGCCAGATCACTTCCAAGAATGTGGGGGAGGGGGCGTTTGGGGCAGAGCCTGGAGGGGAGCCACCCACAAGGCATGAGTCACCACCTGGACCACGCCCCCAGCGATGCAGTGGCTGGGGTGCTCACAGGTACTTGCCGAACCACGAGGTCAACTATCTGCAAACTGGCTGTAAAAACACCTCAAGGATTACCAAAAAAACCCACTGTGATTCAAACAATGTTTTCTACCTACAATGCAATAATGATAGAAATTAATAACAAAACATAACTTTAAAAAGTCTAATATTTGGAAAATTTAAAACACATGTATAAATATGCAGTGGATCAAAGAAGAGATAATAGAAATTAGATTATAATGGAATTAAATGATAAAAATATAAAGAGGGATACTTGTGGCCCTGCAAACGTGTCGCTTGCCACCACCAGCCGACCCTGTCTGGAAAGCCCTCGGTCTTTGAGAAATCCACGCACAGGTGCCTCCTCCTTGGCCCTGGAGATGGGAAAGAGGCTGGGAAGCAGCGCCTGGGAGAGGGGCTGGAGGCAGGGTGCTGGTGACCAGATCTGCCACGGACTGCAGGGGTGCCTGAGGGAGGTGCCAAATCTCCCAGCTTGTCCTTGTGGTCAGGCAGCCTGGGACAGGGGAGCTGCCCTGCCTTGGAGCCTGCAGAGACCGGGGGGTTTAAAGCACACTGCTTGGCCGAGGTGGCTCCCAGGGTGCAGCTCCAGGTCACAGCCGGTCACATCCTTGGAGCGGGGGGATGCCAGGCATGTCTACAGTTGGGCTGAGATTTTGAAGGGCTGTTGTTCTGTGGGCTGACTGCGGCACTGTGAGGGGATGAGAAGGAAGTCGTGGTGCCAGGACAGCCCTGGCTTCCAAGTGCGGAGAGCTTGGACGGCAGGCCGTGTGGTGGAGGCCGGGGAGCCAGTGGACCCCCTGTCTGTGCTCAGACCTTGGTACGCGGGGCATGTGTGTGGGCTCTGGGTGTGCGTGCATGCGTGTGCACGCGTGTATGTGTGTATGTGTGTGTATGTGTGCATGCATTCACGTGCATGCGCCAGGAAGCGGTCCTTGCCCAGCTCTCTGTCCCAAGGGCTCTGCTGTGTGTTTCACTAAGAAATGACTTAATTTAATGGCCTAAATATTTTTTTTATGCTGGCATCATTATACCCATTTTGTGGATGAGCTTCCATCTGGAGAGAAGGGCCGAGGCAGAATTTGAACCCACGTCTTTCCTCTGTGCCAAGGAGCACTTTGGAGAGCGGGTAATGTGCCGTCTCGGTGCCTCCTTTCACTTTCCTGTGCCCTTCCTGCTACCTCTCCTGGTGTCCAGGCCCTGAGCTGGCCCTTGTCCCCCCCTTTCCTGCCTTTGTCTGCCCCCATGCTTCTCTGACCTCACACACCTCAGGTCTCAGCTTAGACAGGGCTCCCTGCACATGGCGTGCCACCTTCTCGGGCCATTAGGATGCTCTTCGTCTGGGCTGTAGAGTGCCCGGGCCCCGTAACAGCAGTGACCGCGTCCAGAGAGTGTGCCCTGGGTGCCAGGCGCTCTCCTAAGTGCTTTGCCTGCACCCACTCATGTCATGCATGCCTTCGAAGGGCCTTGCTTAGCTCAGCTTCCCCGGATGTAGAGCCTGAGACAGGGATGTGGATGCAAGGCGGGTAGAGGGTATGCTCTTGAGAGACACCTCTAAGCGGGTGAATAAGCAGGGGAGGAAAGGGGAGGGGGCCAGGCACAGGTGCCATTTCAGGCAGAGTCTTGCCTCAGCCTCACCCTGTGGGGGAACTGCAGAGTGTAGACTGCACGGGATCCGTCTCACTGTGAGGCAGGGAGTTGGACTCTGGCCCCCTGTACCAGTCAGCTGTTGGCCGTTGGCCCCTCCAGTCATCTGGAGAAGGTCGCTGATGTGAAGTATGCTGCAGGCCGGCAGCCCTGGGGGACAGGTACCCCAGGCTGATAGGAGGGCCCAGAGATCTAGGTGGGCCTCGCGGCACCACCCTGGGGAGGGGGGGCACTGTTACCACTCCCAGGCAAGAAGCTACCTGCTTTTCCCACTGTCCCTGCTAGTCCTTGGGGGGCTCGAGATGCAACCTTGGGTCCGGCCTGCTTTTGCCCGTGGTGTCCTGTGGCCTGGCTCACAACACTGGCCACCTTGCCATGAGGTCTCCTCTTCCTGGGGTGTATCGTCATGTGTCTGAGTCTTCTGCCCTGTGCTGCTTACTGCTGGGCCCCAGGACCGAGTGCTGTGCTGGTGCATGTGGGGGTGGGGTGCTCTGTCAGTTTGTCCGGGGAAGGACTGACAACATAGTCATCGGCCCTGGGCCTGATGTTAGAGGCTGGGCAGGCCAGGGACAGGAGAACCTGAGACTGAGGGCTGTCCAGGGCCCACCAGACTTGAAAGGGGACATCGGCCTGGGCCAGTAGGATAGTGTGGGGTGAGGACCCCTGGCCTGGGGATGTGGGGCCTGCATTCCAGCCCCAGCCACTGTCTTCCTGCCTGCTCCCAGCTGTCCTGCCTGGGGCTAGTTGGCTCCCTGGGGTCCCCACTCAGGCATGTCCTGCAGCAGGAGGGCCCATGAGCCCTCCCAGGCTTCTTGCAGCCCAATTCAGGGGTGGGGGCACCTGGGACTGCCTGGAGAGAGGTGTGGAGAGGCTGAGCGAGTGGGCAGTGAGGGCCAGTGTGGGTGTGGTTGGCACAAGGACGGGCTATGGGCCTGGCCCATGAGACGCCCGGTGCAGCTGGCCTGCTAGCTTGGCAGCCCCCGATGCTGGCCGGGCCCCTCTGTGGCTCCCTGCCATCTAAACCACTTGGCCTGCCCTAACCTCATATGGCGTCACACACAGAGTAGCAGGTGGCTCCGTGGGCAGCCCCCTGAGGAGCTGAGGGCACCAGGCACCAGGTTGGCCATGAGGATGAGGCAGGGCAGGGGCAGGGAGAACTCTTCACCCTGCCCTTGCCCTTCACCTCAGGCCTCCTGACAGGGCAGCCTCCTTTGGCAGGGCCAGCAGTGGGCGCCTCCCCCCATGAGTCTCCCACCGCAGAGCTAGACACCCCCATGCCCACCTACTCAGGTGATGCTGAGTTAAATTAAACTGACTTGCACCTCAGTTAACCCATCTTCCCGTGGCGGGTTGACTGGGGTTGGGTTTCCAGAGCCCCAGGGCCCTGGGTAGCTCGGGGGCCGGCAGGCCTCTATGAGAAGGCTTCCATGCACGTATGCCCGCCCATCCGCTGCGCACCCCCAGCAGCTCTGAGCTTACCTGTAATGCATGTGGCTTTTGCCTAGGGGTGTAAATGTTCTCCCACAGGGAACCCCTGAGCCTCTACAGCTCTGATGTTGGAGGCTCTCGTGTCCTGGCCCTAGCCTGCCACCCTCACCAGGCTGTGGCCATGTGCCTTGGCCAGAAGTGCTGACTGCCCAGTTTTCTAGGCCCTGGACAGTGGGAGGAGGGCAGGCTGTCAGGCCCGAGGGGGCACACCATTCCCCAGGCCCGCAGGGATGGCCAGAGCAAGGCCCCCGAGTTCCCCAAGGGAACCCAGTGAAGAGGAATCCCGGCTGCAAACAGGCATTTTATTGCAGGGATAACAATGATAAACACAGCCTAATGTGACAGACGCCAGGGCCGGCGCTGGAGAATGATAATGCGTCTCAGGCCTGCTTTAGAATGGGGAGGGTGCCCCGGCCTTGGGAACCTGTCGTGGCCCAGTGCTCTGTGCACCCACAGCCAGGGCAAGGGAGGTGGCGGGGGGCTTGGCAGAAGAACGTCGCTTCATAGGACACTGGTGCTGGATGGGTCTGCAGGCCAAATAGGACAGAGGTGGAGACTGAGGCTGGGAGGAGTGGTGGGGCCCAGGCGCCAGGACGCAAGGTGGATGTGGAGGGGCGATTAGACATAAGCGGGCCCGAGGAGAGTGTGGAAATTGTCATGTGTGTAGCAGCAAGACTCCGAGGGGCTAAGAACCCTGCCCAAGGCAGGATAGCCCGGGCCTGCCCCTCCTCACCACCTCACTGTGACCTCCGGGGCCGAGAGAAACCCATGCTCTGAGGTGCTGCCTGCCCTTCACCCCTCACCTGAGAGGGACTTGGGGAAAGGTGGTGAAGAACCAAAATAATGTGGGGAGATGTCTGATCATCGTCCCATCCACTGAGCGCGTGTGGAGAAGTAGTGTGCCAGGCCCTGCCCAGGTTCTGGGAGTGTAAACAAAATCCAGAAATAGGGAGGGAATGAGCAGAACAGGTAATTAGAAGGTGCTGGGGGAGGAGGGGGGGAGTGTGGGGGGCTTCCGTTTAGAACAGAGTGGTTAGAGCAGCCTCACTGGAAGGTAGAGCTTGAGCTCCTTGGACATCTGGAGGCAGGAAGCTCCTTGCAGAGGGAGCAGCTGGTCCCAGGCCCCAAGGTGGACATGGGTTGCCATGTCCAGGAAGCCAAGACAGCCAGGGGACACAGTCCATGGCAGGTGGTGCCTGGGGGCCACTGATGACATGTCACTCTGGGGTGAGCCGTGGACTTGTGGCTTTACTGGGGTCTCATGTCTCCTCTGCAGCTTAGCCGTGTGCACATGTGGTTGGTTCCAACAGAGGGGCAACTGACCTGTGTGCGGCCATGTGGGTGGGGAGGGGACTCTGGAAAGGTCACCCTGGGTTCCTGACCTGCAATACCTCACCTTCTTTCTCCCCACTCTGCCTTTCCTCCTCCCCCACTCTTCCTTCCCTGGGATTCCCGCCCGCCTCCTCATAGGGCTGCCCTTCCCCCTCCTCAGTTTATAAAGTTTGGCATATTGTATTTATTTCACTAGGCATTCAACAACTAAAAAGGGTCCATGTGGAGCCCATGTCTCCTCCCTCATCCCTGCCAGCTCCTAAAGGCTGAGGGAGCCCTGATGCGGGGCTTGATCCCAGGACCCCGAGATCATGACCTGAGCTGAAGGCAGACACTTAACTGACTGAGCCACCCAGGCGCCCCCAATTTTATTTTTATTTATTTATTTTTAAAGATTATTTATTTGAGAGAGTGAGAGAGTGCGCTTCAGCCCATGCACGCAAGCAGGGGGAGGGGCAGAGGGAGAGGGGGAGAGAATCTGAAGCAGACTCCGTGCTGAGCACAGATCCCGAGTCGTGGCTCCATCTCACGACCCTGAGATCGTGATCTGAGCCAAAATCAAGAGTCGGGTGCTTAACCAACTGAGCCACCCAGGCACCCCTGCATTGCTGGTTTTAACATCTGCATGGCCTTCCACCAGTGGATGCCTGGTAACTCATTCCTCCAGGCCCTGAAAAGTAGCCATTCACTTGGTGTCCACTCTCCTTTATAAGCAGTGACTGCAGCAAGCATCCTTGCCCAGATATCATTTTGCTCCAAGTGTGAGCATATTTGTAGGATAAATCCCTCAGAATAGAACAGCAGGGTGAAATGGAGATGCATTTGTAATTTTGATAGATTTTGCTAAGCTGTCCTCCTCAGCCATAGTAATTTATATTTCTGTTGGTGATGGATGTAAACACCTGTTTCTCCATCCCCTTATCTTTGCCCATCTAATAGGTGAAAAATGGTCTCTTGTTGCAATGTTAGTTAGCGTTTCTCTATGAATGAGATTTGAACATATTTTCATATGTATAAGATTTACCTGTATTCTGTCTGGTGAACTGATGTCTGAATTGGCTGGTGGTATTTTTCTTTTTCTTATTGATTCATAGAAGCTTTCTATATATTAAGGAAACTGACTCTTGGAGCATGAGTTGCAAATCCTTTCCTCAACTTATTGTATTTTCGTTTTGTTTGTTCTGGTTTTTGCCATGCAGAATCTAAAAAATTTATGTAGTCAGTATCATACATATTACATTTGAACCTTGTGAAATTACTGTTTCTATAGGTCAAAAATGGTTGCCCATCAGTAATTTCATGAAGTTCAAACTAACAGAAAAACTTCTGTACCCTGAAACTATAAAGAAATACTCTCTTGTGTTCCTCTCATAGGCTTATGGTTTTGTTTTTCAAATGTGAGTATTTGATTTATCTGGTAGGACTCTAATTTTATTTTTTTCCAGATGGCCACCCATTTGCCCAACACCACTTATTAAACAATTACCTTTTCTTCACTGACTTGAAATATCAGCTTTATTCATATACTAAGCTGCTATATGTGTTTGGGGTTATTTCAAGACTTTCTTGTTTGCTTCATTGCTCTGACTGTATATTCATGTGCTGATACCATGTTTTAAGTTTAACTGTTATCATGAAATTTGCAAACACACCAAAAGGTAAAAAGAACAGAATAATGAACCCCCATATTCTCATTGCCCAGATTCAGCAGTTAAGATTTTACCAGCTTGCTTCCTTTACTCATTTTTCCTTATTCCTTCCTTCCTTCACTCCCTCCTTCCCTTTCTTTTCTTTTTCTCTTATTCTTTTTCCTTTGGGCTGAAGTATTTAAATCAAATCCCTGCCCTCCGTAATTTGCCCCTATTTACTCCAGCGTGGATCTCAAACAAGGCCATCTGCAAACAGAACCAGGCGGTCATTATCACACTTAATGGAATTAATAGCAATTCCTTGCTGTTATCCAACGCCCAGCACATCTTCAGTTTTCCTTAATTGTCTTAAAAATGCTCTTCTACAGTTGACTCTTAAAAATAGTAACCACATTGACTCCATGTGTGGCGTGTGGCTTTTATTTGTCACAAGCCTCTGTAATGTGAAGCAGCCCTTCCTTTCCCGGTCACCTTTCTTCAAGCCATTGGCTTGTTGCAGAACCGTGGTGAGTCTGTGTCCCTAGAATGTCCTATTTTTGAGACTTGTCTGTTTGCTTCCTCGCAGTGTCATTTCACGAGTTCCCCCGCTCCTAGTATTCTCTCCAAACCGGAGTTTACCTCAAACAACTTCGTTTTACGGGGCTCCACGTTATTTGGCAAGAATGCTTCGTGGCGCAGGCCCGGACGCCGCAGGAGTCTGCCACGGCAGGTCTGGTGGCAGTGGGCGTGAATGTGGGGCCGATGGGCCCTCATCCCCCTGCATCCGTTCCATCCTTCTTGCGGTCTCAACTCTTGACAACCACTGAGTCAGGTATCCCATCAAGGGCTGCAACGCGGCACCTTCCTAATTGTTCCTTCCCAGTGCATTTGCGGGATTCTTCTATAAGGAACATTCTCTCATCAACCAGGGCTGTCTGGTTACCGCAAAACGATTTCAGTAAAAAAAAGGCAGGGTAAGTGCTAAATTCTTTCCTTTGCCAACACACGGCTCCTGATTTTGCAATCTGTGCTTGTCTCCATAACTCAGCCGCCTCAGCCCACCACACCCTTTTTCATCAAGTTGCTTTTGCCGTGTTTTTCAGGCACAACCCTATATTCCCGCTAGCGTTTCTCTGTCTGGTAGGACTGAGTTTGCCCCGTTAACCGTGTTCGTGGTTCCCACGGCCGGCACTGCAGCTGCCCGGTTCCCGCTTGTGACATCACAGCCTGGGGGCGGTGATCGGCCCGACCTGGTTTTCCCATCTGTCCTGCTGTGTGGAGGGGCCGCCTTCCGGCAGGTGAGGTTTTCCCCCCAGATTGCTAGATCTTAGTGTAGCAGAGAGGACTGCACATCTGGGAGGCTGGTGAAGAGGATGTATGGATGAGCCTCCCTGGATCGTGGGGAGAAGTGCCTCCTAGCTGTCTCGCCCTCTCTCCGTCCACTGACGTGAGCCATCTCTGCGTCAGGAAGGAGGCTGAGAGGGGAAGCTGAAGGCCCTGACAGGCCCAGATCTATTGCAGCCAAAGAGGTGCTTTTGCAGGGTTGAGAACATTCAGGAACATCAGACAAGTGGCACCCTCAGAACATGGCAGAGGTCCCAGCTTGAGGAGATGCCGTACCCAGAGCACTGGGGAGGCAGGGCACACGCAGAGTACAGAGAGAGCTGGGTGATGAAGAAGGGCCTCAGGAGCTGGTCCATAGCAGCCCCTCGAAGCATAGGCCTGGGCCCCCGGGAGAGCAGGGCCACCTGGAAGGACCAGCCCTGCAAGTCCCTGGGCTCCCCACCCTAGCTCAGTGCCCTGAGGGATTGCATCCTTGCTGACTTTTGGGGATCTGAGCTCTGCTCCTGAGCTGCTGTGCTTGCCTTTGGGGTCCGATAAGGGCCCCTGTGGGTGGGTTGATGCTGGGGTGGATCAGGGACAATAGGTAGAGGGTGTCTGACTTCACTGGCCAGAAGAACCCACTAGGAGCAGAATCCACTCCTCCTAAAGCCCTTCTTTGCTCTCTCTTGCCGAAGGCCCTTCCCAGCCTGGCCTTGCTGCCTGGCTATGCCTGACTTAGAGCGGGGACTCCAGAAGCAAGGGTGTAGTTGTACGTGGATTAAGGGGTCAGAGTGTTTAAGTGGCCTCCTCTCCCATCCCCTCCCTGCAGAGCTGGTGCTCCCAGATGGGGCCCCCACCCCAAGCCCCCAGCTGATGTGGGCTGAATGAATGAACCCGCAGAAGCTGCCTCCCAAGTGATGCAGAGCTGGTGCCATGGAGGTGTCCGCCCTGGGAGCGGCCTGGCCTGCTGCATGGACACTGTGGTGGGCATCGGGAGATATGCCCCCCATAACAGGGGCTCTGCTCAGTTGAGGGCTGGAGAGTCTTCCCCTGTAGAAGTGATGAGGAATTCCGCAGGCCATGAACAAGGGCTTAGAGGCAGGGGCAGAAACACTGAGAGGAAGCAAGTTTCTGGAAGCTCCTAGGACCCCCCCTCACCCTCCGGTGTGTGGGGCAGTGCTGGATGAGGGTACAGCAAGCCTAGGGTGGCCTTCGTCTTGAACCACCTGCTTCCTGGCCCTGCCTCGCCTGGCCTGGGTTCCAGCTGACCCCGGAGGTGGGGCACCAGGCTCAGAGTGCCTTCTTGCTTCTGCTTCCCAGGCCCTCTCCCAGCTATAATTTTAGATCATTGGTTCTCAGAGTGGGATCCTAGGACCAGCAGCATCAACATCCCCTTGGACTGGTTTTTAGAAATGCAGGTTCTCAAGCCCTATCCCAGACCTCCTGAATCAGATACTCTAGGGGAGGAGGCTGCAATGTGTGTTTTGATAAGTCCTCCAGGGGATTCTGATGCCCACTTCTTAATAGCGAACAGCTCAGCCCAAGGGGTTCAGGCCTGGACAAGAATAAGACCCTCCCTCTTGCTTCTGAAAACTTCCCAGGCTACAGCCTGTGGTTCTGAGCCCACTGGACTTTACTGAGTGCCAAGCCTGCTCCCAGGTGCTGACCCACAAGGGTTAGCCCAGAATGTTCTGTCCACTTGGGCCCCAGATGCCCACCATGCTGGGTATGTATCTGACTACCAAAGGCACTACAGTGCAGGGAACTTTGAGTTCAACACAAAATGGGAGGTTTTCTGTTCATCATATTTGCTTTGGTCTCTAGAGAGCTGCCCATGGCATTCAGCTGACTCAGCCTCGGTCACAGCAGAAAGCTCCCCCAGCCCAGGTCAACTGCACTTTTGGGATGGCTCAGGGGCTGTGGTCAGTGTCTTGATCGAAAACCCTCTAGGGGAGGTTAGTGGCTGGCCCAGGGCCAGGACGTGGGGGAGCTCCCTTCCCGGGACAGCCCTGCCTGTCATCCCCACACACATTCAGCTCAATCACTCGGGAGTCACTGGACCCAGTTACTCAGAGCACAGATGAATCAGACTTCCCGTAATTGGCATTCAGGAACTTGGGAGCTTGGAAGGATTTCCAGGACACTCGGGGTGCTGACGTCTCTTGTTGGCATCTCTCTCCCAGCCTGGGGCAAACAACATCCAGGTCAAAGAGCCACTGCCATTAGAGAGAGTTTGTACCTGGCGGAGCCCCTCTTTAAATGGATCATTTGACAAAGGATCCCTGACCTTGGGTGATGGAGGGGGTGGGACGGGAGGGAAGGGCATCATATCTGGGGGCCGTTTCAGATGAGATCTTTTCACCCTCACAGAGCTACAGGATAGCAGTTTGCCCCAGGTCTGCAGAAGCACAAAATAGCTCAGAGAGGCTGAGAAACCCAACAAAAGTCACGTAGCAGGAAGGCTCAGAACTGGGACTCAGACCCTGCCTGGCTGTCCCCACAGTCCCAGGCCCTCCCATCGTGCAAAACCCAAGGCGGGGCCTCCAGGAGCAAGTGTGTGGCCTGGGGCTTTCCTCCCCCTCCTCCCTCCTGCAGAAGGGCAGAAAAAAACGTTTAGTCATTAAATAAATCAAATTCAGGTCCTTACCATGGGATTTGCTGGCACTGTAATGTGTTTGTATGGTTTCTGAAGCTTCTGGAGAACAGAGTGGACAGAATCTGTACAGCCCCTGGGGGGCAGGGGAGAGACAGGTGCTCCAGGACGGTGTATGGGGGCCCTTGGGCAGGGCAGCCACAGAAGCAGCTATGGGCCACGGCTCCAGGAGTGGTGTCGGAGAGGCTGGGACCCGACCCACAGTGTGGTCCTTCTGGTCTGCCCGCCGGCCCGCAGTCTGGGCCCAGGGTGCTGGACATGTTTAGGGGAGGGGCAGGTTCCATGGTGTGGCCCCAGCACCCACAGCCTGGCTGCCCTCCTTCCACTGGGCTGAAGGTCAAGGCTGCGTCGGACCTAGTGGATGGGGGGCCAATTGTGAGGAGTGGACAGCACCCCACGAAGTCCAGGGAGGTCACTGGGGAGACTACGCATCCAGAGACTGTCTACCCATGAGGCCCAGGCTGCAGCACCTGCCTTTCCCTCAGCTGGTCCGGAGCACAGCGCCGGGGGCTAGTGAGTGGAAGAAGTGTCCCCAGGACGGATGTCACCAAGAGAGCTCAGAGGGTGGATCTTACTCACCCAGCCCCTACCCTCCCACCAGGCCTCCAAGCTCTCACCCTCCCCAGGGTCCTGGGTAGATGTGGGCCAGGGAGACTGAGCCCAGGGAGAGTGGGGGACACGAGCCTCTGACCCTTCATATTCCGGGGGAAGTCCCGGGTGGGGGAGGGTACAACCGATTCCGTGAAGCCCCGTTCCATTCATTCTCCCCTGTAGCTGGGCTCACTGTCCCTGGAGCCCCCAGCCTGCTGCCCACCCGGCCTTTTCCCTTCACCGCTCTCTCCTGTTGCCCACAGTGCCCCTTCCAGTGCTTTCCACTCTACCACCAATGGTTTCCCCCTTCTCTACCTCTGCCCACCCTCAGCCTCACCCCTGTGGGCCTTTGTTTACCCACTGACCGATGGCAGGCCAATGCAATGCCCTTCCCATCTCCAACTAGGCTGTTGCCCTTCCTCTGTACATAAGCCCCCAGCTTCTCCTTGCCCTCTGGTCCACTCCCCAGGCCGAATTCCTGGGAGCCTGGGCCCAGGGCCACTGTGGGTCCTGGGCCTGGAGCTGATGTCCTGGCATGACTCTGTGTCTCTGGGCTAAGGCCCTGGACCTCCCTGAGCCCCTGCCCAGGCCCTGCCCTGACTCTGGCTGGGGGTGGGGGGTAGCCTGTTTCTGCACTGCCTCCCTCCCACCCTGCATCTGTGTCCTATCCTGGCTCCCACCCCCTGCTGGTCCCCACACCTTGGACTGCCGCCCTCCTGACTTCCACCTTCCTCCTCTGCAGCTGAGTCACCTGTCCCTGCCCCACCCCCCTCCGGGGCGGTGGGGACAGAACCCCAAGCCAAAGTTGAGGAAGCTCAAGCCCCGACCAGGGTGGCCTCTGGGGCCTTTGTGAGTCAGAGGAAGGAGGAGAGGGAGCGTCCACAGGGCCCCTGCAGCCGCTCTCCTTCCCTCAGCCCTGCCTATAGCCCAGAGACCCCGGAGACATGCCTGCAGGCCTGCCCTCCCATTCTGGGGCTGTGGGCACAGGCACGTGGGGGTGCAGGCGGAGGGCGTTATGCTGGTGATGCCTGTCCCTCACGATGCTCTGTTAGGGGCTCTGTGGGCCTCTCACCTGCATCAACTCCTCTAGTCCCATCAACCCTGAGGAACAGGGCAGTTCCTGCCGCCATCTTACAGGGGAGGGAACTGAGGGATTAAGGGAGGTACGGGCTGGCTCCAGGCTGTGCTACTGCCCACAGAGAAGGGGTGCTGCAGGGGAGGGCAGGCCCAGGCGTGGGGCCTCGCGTTGGCACTCACTTCAGGAGTTAGGGGGCCCCTTGGTGGGTCTTGGACCCTCGGTGCCGCATTCAGAGATGCCTGTGGTGACATTACTGCAGGGGGCAGGGGTCTGTCCTCATTCTTCCTCCGCGGCCTGTGAGGCCCAGGGGCCAGAGGAGGGCAGGGGCCTTCCTGGTCAGATGCAGTGAGAGGGCCCAGGAAAGCTCACTGAGGGGTGCCCATAGGTTCTCTGAAGGCTGGGGATTGTCAAACATCCAGGCCTGTTGCCAGGGCTGTTGGGTCCCATTGTGGTTTCCTGGCTTTGTTAACTGGCCTAGCAGATAGCAACTCTGTGTGCACGCTCCTGTGGCTCACAGGCCCGTGGCCACGCATGGCAGATCTGGCTTCTGAGGTCGCCCACAGCACCCCAGCAGAGCTGCCCTGGGAAGCAGCGTCTCAGGCAGTTTCTCTGGCTACCTCTGCTGGGTGAGGTAAGGCGGCCAGACATTCCTTTCCTTTTCCTGTTCCCACAACGCAGTGGGACCCACACTCTAGGCTGCCAGGGTTAGCCCAGAGCCAAGGCCCCTAGCCTGGCTGGGCCCAGGACAAGCAGTGTGGCACCTCCAGCCTCAGTTTCCCCATCTGTGAGGCAGACAGCCAGGTCGAGGCGGTCCCAGCTCTCTCAAGGGTGCACAGAGGCTCAGCACACACTGCCTCACTAGACCCCAAAGACTGTTTCCCTGAGTGCCCCATGCCGGTGGACCAGCTACCTTCCCTTGCTACCCGTTTCCCTTGGCCTGCTCAGCTCTGTTGTCTCTTGCTGACAAGGGGCCCTATGGGCCTTTGGTGGTTTGGGGGCCTCCTCAGGACACAGGTGGTGGGAGGTGTTAGCGACGCCAGGTGGAGACCCTGTTCACAGATGCCTCAAAGTCAGAGATGCTTCCTGCCTGGGGGTTGCTGGGCTGTAGGTCTGGCCCCTGTTACAGCTCTCCCCCAGATGCCCGTACGCCCAACCCTGACTCTCCAGCACTGAGCACTTACTCAGGCCTGGGTCTCTTCCCTCTCCCTCATGTCCAAAGCTGGGAGGGGGGCCAGGAATCAGGGAGACCACCTTCCCCCGTGACCCCCGCAGCAGAGGGCAGGCGGTGAGGGTGCCGCTCTGTCACCCACCTCCCCCTTGCACACGTTGCTGCTCCCTCTGGGGCTCAGATGCCTTCTCTGCAAAAGGAGGTGACCTATAAGCTGTGTTCCAGGGCAAGGTGACGCTGCACATTGCTGGGGACCTGGGTGTTCTCTGGCCTGTCCCCGTCTTCAACTCTCCCACCTGGCAAGGGGCCCCCAGGGCTCCCAGCTCCAGGCCCACATGGGCTCCACCCAACTCAATCTCTCAGGGTCCAGGTCCAGGAGTGGGGGAGCCCCAGCCACCGCCCAGCACGGAGAGTCAGCAGCCCAGCCCTGGGCTCCCTGCTGTCAGGTGCACTGCGGGCCACCTCCGGGCCCCTTTCTGCAGTGCTCCCCCCAGGCAGGGGACCAGCACACAGCCTCTACTGTAAATCTGATCGGGGCGGGGGGGCAGGGGTGAGGAAGGGGAGAGAGGGAGGGAAGGCCAGAAGGACCTCCCTAATTCACATGCATTTGGTAGCTTTTAGTGTTGCCTGGCAGCCAGAGGAGAAAGGAGGGTGTCCGGAGCCCAGGCCATACCGATGCCCCAGCCCCACTCTGGGCTAGCCTTCAGTGGACAGACAGAGCTGGGAATCAGGCCCCAGGTGGCTCCAGGTTCTCCCTCCAGGGCTGTCTTCCCAGAGGAGCCAAGGGTGATGGGGCTCCCAGGACTGGCCACACCCCTACCACCTGATGGTCCCGAGTCAGAAACTAGGTGTCCCCCTCCCCCAGCACTGGGCTCCAGGGCGTCCCTGATGTGAGGGTCTGGGCTGTGTTTCTACTTTGACCCTGGCTAGTGTCCTGTGTCCTTGGACAGACTGTTTCACATCTCTGACCTCAGTCTGCACTCCTGTAAAATGGGCCAGTAGCACTCATAGGAGTTACTGTGAGGAGTAAGTGACAAAGATGTGATGTTTAAATCCTAGGGGCCTTTCCGTCCTCAAGGGCACATCGAGCACCCATAAGTGGGGCTGCAGGACACAGGAGGTCCCACGAGGGGCCACCCCTGCCACCAGGAGGTTGCAGGCTAAGAGAAGATGAGGGTGACAGGACCCCCCAGATTCTCCCAGGCCTTTGGGCAAATTGGACGAAAGTGCAGCTGTGAGACTGGAACAGGACCGGGGTCAGCTTTGCACACCTCAGCCTGCATGACTGTCCGGGACATCCCTAGAGGGGTCCAGAACCAGAGTGACCATCGAGGCAAGGGTGGTGGCAGTAGGCGGGGCGAGAAGGAGCAACACTGAGCAGGTGGCCAGCAGAGAAGTGAGGACATCAAAGTCAGCTGAGGCAGGGGAGTGGGGGAGGGAGGGTGCCAGTGGATGTTGGCTCTTGGGAGAGGCCTGTGCAGGACAGTGACTTTGGGAGGGTTTTCCTGCATCCCCATGCATTTCCCTCCCTGGCATTTCCACCTCAGCCAAGCCAGAGGGCCTGGGCTGAGCTGGGTGTGGCTCCAGTCTGCCGGGCAGTGACCAGGCCGTGGTGGAGGGGACTTCCCAGGAAGGTGCTGGAAACCCCAGAGCCTCCCGGTTTCCTCTCCAAATGCCTGGGAATTCAGTGGCCTCTGCCCAAGAGGAAAATCCCCAACTTTCCCTGCTGTGCTCTATGGCCAGGGTTGCTGAGACACAGAAGCCTGCGGTGGGTGTGGGGTCCCACGTGGTCAGGCCCCAACAGGACATGTCGAGTGTCACTCCTGTCATTGCTCGCATGCCATGAAGAGGCTGCCTCCTTTGGTCCCTCCTGTTAGCCATGACTCTGGGGACTCCAGGGAGAAGCCCTGCCTGAAGCTCACCCCACAGTGACCTTGAGCTACAGCAGTGGTTTCAGACTTGTTTTGGCAACACTCTGCTCAGGAAACGCAGCCTTCTGGAGGGGCATGGGCAGAGCGACAGTTAGCAGGGTGCCCGCGGGACCTCCAGGCCCCCCGCCCTGCACCGCGGGGACCCTGTGTGGTGGTGGTGTGGCGTGCACGTGAGCGTGTCAGTTCCAGGCCCTCCAGGCCAACGGGACTGGACTGGACACACGAGAGAGGGAGGGAACGGGGGGCTGGGGCGGCGGCACTGTGAGCCGGGAGCCGGAGAGGACGGGGAGCAAGGCCCAGGCGGGAAGATCTGCAGACCGCAGTGGGCACTGTGCAGGTCCAGAGAGGTTGCTGCGGGGCCGGGGCCGGGGGCGGGGGGCAGGCAGGAGGTCTTCAACTCCTTCCAGCTACCGTGGTACCACTGTCTCAGTGAGGGGCTCGGGAGGCCCTGAGGGCGCCCTCCTCTGTCCCCGCTGTGCTCTCCACGTCCCCTCCAGCTCCTGGGCTTCCCACATTGGCTGTTCTGTCCAGCCAGGTTCCCCCTCTGCCCCTCACGCCCAGATCGCGCGAGGCGTTTCTGGAGGGAGGCCTGTTCGCTAGATGCCAGTGTGTGCCCACATGTGCCGGGCCCTGCGTGCCTGTCTCCCTCGGTCCTCACGGCAGCCTTGCGGCATGGGGGAGAATGTGCCAGACCCAGGCCCCGCTCCTGAGTGCAGCAGGGGCAGGCAGAGCCGTCGGCTGGGTGTCGTGGCCTCCAGAGCCCACGTCAGATGGCCTGGAGCTGTGGAGCCCAGGAGGTGTGCGAGGCCCCTTCCAGGGGCCACCTCAGCCACATTCCGGTGCTCTGAAGCAGAGATGGTTGCCATGGCCCTGGGACCTGTGCAGAGTGGCTGCCCTAACAAATCGCCACCAACTTCGTGGCTTCACGAACTCACACTTGCCATCTTACGGTTCCATGGGTCAGAGGCCAGTGCAGTCTCAGGGGCTAAGGCTAAGGTGTCCCCGCTGTTCTTCCTCCCTGGAGGCTCTGGAGGAGGGTCGGTTCTTGCTTCCCCGGGTGTTTGTTCTTTGTGCTGTAGAGCTGAGCTCCCCGTTCCCTGCTGGCTGGCGGCTGGGGGTCCCTCAGCCCCAAGGCCTTGCCCAGGGCTCCCTGCGTCTCAGAGCCAGCAGTCGGATGTTGGACCCAGCTCTCTGACCCTGCCCCATGGTTACACCTCTTTCTCTCACCACAGCTGGGAAGGCCCCCCGATTTTACAGACTTGTGGGATTAGATGAGGCCCACCTGGATGATCCAGGATGATCTCCTCAACTCAGGAGCCTTACTTTAATCACATCTGCAAAGTCCCATTGTCAGTGTAGTCCCTTTGCCAAAAGTCCCTTTTTCACATTCACAGTTACAGGGATCAGGTTACGGGCATCTTTGGGGACCATACCCACTGTTGGGGCCTTACGTGGGCATCAGAGAAGCCTCTCTAAGAGGGGCCTTCAGTAATCACAGCCCAGGGCAGACCCTGTTGGGGCTCCCCTGCAGCCCAGCCTCCCCAGTTTGGGAGTAACAGTTCCCAGCGCCCTCCCCAGGCCACACACGGGAGTGTGTGGGAATAACAGTCCCCCATAGTGGGCCTTTCCCTATCTAGGGGTGGACCCTGAAGAAGATGAGGTGGTCTTTCCCATGATCCGGCTCCTGGTGAGCTCTTGAGGTCCTGGAGGAGGGGTGCATGCTCTGTGAGGAGAGTTCGGGGCCAGGCATTTGCCTGCACTGGGGAAGCTCTGGCAGGGTTTTGAGGATGAGTGGTCAGCATGCAGGGGGAGCACCTGCTCAGAGCAGGGCACCTGTGATGGGGGCGGAAAGGGTCCCCAGGGCCTCTGTCAGGGTGCTGGCAGCCAGAGAGCCCCAACCCAGCCACCTCTGCCACGGGCAGGAAGGGCAGAGTCCCTGCCTCTGCTGGGAAGGCCAGCCCTGGTGGGGGGTGGGGGCAGGCCCGAGAAAGCATGGCCACAGAGGTGCTCGCCAGCCACCTACTCGATTCTGGCAGCCCAGCCCAGCCCAGAACTGGCCTCTCGTGCTACTGGAGGCCCCAAGCTTAGGGCGGGAAAGGGGAGAACAGATCTAGAAAGAGCACGGTGTACTGTGAGGGGTCTGAGTCCGGTGAACCCCTGTCTCCCTCCCTCCTATCATTTGTTTGTCTGTGTGTACTTGCTGCCTGCCCCACGCCCCCCAGTCCCACCCTCTGGTGGATGTTCTGTCTGGCCCAGTGCCCCTGCCTGGTGGCCTTCTAGCCACAGCCTATATATGTTCCCTCCTGCCCCGGCTAGAAACGGCTGCTGGATGTTGAGCTCGGACCTGTGCCCAGGCCCACCCCACCCCACCCCACCCCACTGTCAAGGCTCCCAGGGTTGAATTTCTCTGCCTTCACCAGGCCTGGCTTGGGGAGGGTCAGCTCTGCTCTATCTGGGGTGCCCGGCTCCACCTGCGGACATCTTTTGGTCCGGAGGTGCTCCCTGATGGGGTGGATGTGTGTGGGCATTGGGCAGCACCACGCACATGTGCGGGAGGGATGCTCCGGTTGGCCTACCCAGGGCTCCAGGCCCTGCCTGTTCTTGGGGGTCTGACCTGGGCAGGTCTCCGTCCTGGCTTCTTCCAGCATTGGTGGGGGACAGGTGCCCCCTGTGCCCTCAGTTAGAGCTCTGGCACCACACCCCATGGCCGGGGTCAGGTGGGAGTTCGGTGCCACGCCTGTGTGTCCTCAGGGGTGCTGGCACCCCCCAAGGCAGGGGCTCCTTTCCTGCCTGTTCCCACATTAGCAGTGATGATACATGTCGTGGGGACTCCCGGGGCATAGCCCCTTCACTTGTCTTCCTGTGAACCTGGTGATAACAGAGCAAACGGTGCTCAGGAGCGTCGGGGCCGGTGCAGGCCACCTGCAGAGGCAGAGCCGGGCCAGAGCACAGCTTGGGTCCTTGCCCAGCCGCGCCCTGCCCGCCGTCCGGGCCCAGTCCTGGGGGAGCAGTCCGAGGTCAGAGGCGGCCCACGGGTGCCCATGTGGCTGAGCCAGGCTGCGGAGCCTGGCGCGCTGAGGCACGCACCCGGATTGCCGACAGTCCCGATGGGCCGGCGGGCTCGCCAGCCACCAGCGCCCGCACACTCCGCGGTCTGCTCAGGGGCCGCGCAGGGAACGGGCCCCGTTTGGAGGGGAGACGGCGGGGCCGTGCGCTCTGGGCTGACATCTCAGTTCTCACGGCGGCTCGCGCCTGTCACACACACCGAAGCCTCCTGCTCTGCTGCAAATGAGGAACAGCAGATCAATGGATGCGGCTTTTTCTTTTCTCTCCAGTACCTGTGTGGGTGCGTTCCTGCTCCAGCATTTGTACCTCCTGGGGAGCTCCTAGTAAAGCTCCAAGTCACAGAATGGCGAGGGGGTGGCCTGGGCGGGGCAGGCAGGCGGCGTGCGGCGCCCCACGCTGGGGAGTGACCCTGCTCACGAGCACGCGGGGCGGCCGCCTCTGGCTGATCTGCCGGGCCTGGGGCGGGAAGGGAAACTGAGTCTCAGAAATGGGCTCACAGAACAAGTGAAGCCAGGCTCCAATCCCCAGAGGAGCCTCTTTCCATGGCCCTGCCTGTCGGATGTCCGGGTTTCTGGCACCTCCCCACCCCTCGCCGTGTGGGTCAGGGGGGTGACTACTGTCTTCTGTGCCTTGTGTTCCTAGAGGCGCCCTCATTATGCAGTTTGCACTGCCCTGTGTGATGGCCGGGCCCTGACGACTCTTATTTTGCAAATTGGGGCAGAGGCCTCCTTGCACCAGTCCCTCCAGATGCTCAGCAGGCTGCAGGAGCGCCTGCCTGGCCCAGGACAGGTCCTGGCGGCAAGGACCTGGGTGTCTCTGTGCCTTGAGGACTGTCCTGCCTGAGCCTCTGGCTCTCTGTCCCCTGCCCTATGGGAAGCTGCGCTTGGCAGGGGCAGGTGGGCAGACAGCTGAGTCATGATGCCCCTCAGGTGCCTTTAACATTTTGGGGGCTGGGTGAGGGGCAGACAGCGAAGGGACTGGCCTGGGGTATCTGGCCCACCCTCCCCTGCTGCATGTACGCCCACACCCAATGGTTCTCAAACCTGGCTGCACGTTAGAATCCCCCTCAAGCTGGCAGGAAGCATAAATTCCCAGGCCACATCCCCAGAGACTTGTTTAGTCAGTCTGGGGGTGAGGCCCAGGGATCCATTTTTAGCAGCCTTGTTGGGTGGGGATGGGGGACACTTTTTGAGAGTGAATTATGTCAGACAACCGGCAGAAGCAGGACTGTCCTTTGTCCACTGGGACAGTTGTCTCCTGGTGGTTGGTGACAGAGTGCACTGAACTGGGAGCCAATCTCTGCATCACCCAGCACAGAGTCGGCAAAGCGGCTTGGTGCTGTGGTGGGCCCTCCAGCCCCAGGTCACCTCACCAGTGCCGGGAGAGGCTGCTGGGCTGGGAGCTGTGCCCTCCCTCCCTGGTGTACATCACAGGCTGCATTTTCTAGAAGAGGAGACTGAGGTTCAGAGCGGTGAAAGGCTTGTGCCAGTGCCCTCAGTGGGGGATGCAGAGCTGGGGACTCACCAGGCTGCCTGGCTCTGCTGCGCGTGCTGGGCCGCCTCCCTCGGGGGCTGTACCTGAAGAGGGCAGTGAATAATCTTGCTTTAAAAATAAACTTGAACCACACAAATTGAAACATCTGCAGGAGCATTGCCCTGATTAAGGAACTCTCAGACCTGGAGCCAAATGCCTCAATAGCAGCTTGGGACCCAGGCAAAGCCCCTCACTCGGGATGCGGTCTCCTGTCCCGTCCGCACCTGACCAGGGACCTCTGTCCAAGGTCCTTGGCCTCAGTGGTCACTGGGAGTGTTGAGCCCAGATTCCTGGGGATGGAGAGTGAATTGTTAATGTGCCTTGTAAAGAAGGTTTATTCGCAGCAAAAATCTGCAACAGTCTGAAGGAAGTCTGAGCCCACACCGGGAGCCTGCTACACTTCTGTTCTCAGGCCCTGTGTCCTTCCTTCCCGTTGAGAAGGGGTGCTTGCTGCTTGTGCCCCTAGGCCCCCACCCTGCCAGAGGCAGGACTCAGGCCAGGGGCTCCCTGCAGGCTCAGCCTTTTGCTCCAAGGGCCCCTTTCATATTGGAGATGACATGGTGTGTGGTAGGTGGTTTCAAACTTTCTTTAGCAGTGAAAGAAACCCAAGATAATGCAGAATAGATCCTAGGGAACCAGGCTGTATTTGAAAGGAGGTGGGGAAGATGACTGAGAGTCTGGTAGGGGAGACAGTCATAGGATGGTCCCAGGAAGAGCCAGGCGGTGGAGGCTCCCGATCTGTGAGCCCTGGCAGGGAGGAGGCGCAGGGCGAGGCCAGGCAGGAAGAGCATTCTGAGCAAATGGAACAGCCTGTGCAGAGTTCTGTGGGGGAGGGAGCAGAGCCACCCAGCAGCAGTGGGGATAGGGTCAGGGCATCTGCAGCTTGCCAGCCAAGTCACCAGGTTTTGTCTTCCTGAAAGCAGTGGGAAGCCATTGGAATGTTTTAAGAAGTTGGGGCAGGCAAACACACACATGATCCTATCTGTGGAGTGGTTAGCAGCTGGGGAGGGGCTGGGATGGGGGGCTAGCAGTGACACAGGGACCACTGGGAGGAGGTTCCCTGGGGGAGAGAGATGGCCACTTGGACTAGGTTGCCAATGGGGATGGACAGACAAGACGCTGGACATGGGAAATACAGGGCAGGCAAAACTGCTGGGACCAGGGATTGGATATGGGGCAGGGGTGAGGGAGGGGTCTTTGTAGCTCTTTTGCAATTGCTTCTTTTAAGACTTGTTGGCCTAAAGTATGTGTTTCCTCTGGGGTCAATTCTTCCCTTGGCCCTTTGGTATTTTGCTCTCATGCTCTTCATCCTTCTCTTGTGCCTGTTTGTGCCTGCTGAACTTGGGACTGTCTGTTTTAAGGCAGGGGTCTGGGGGCTGGCTGAGCACTTTCTCTGCTGTCTTGGGGTCAGACTGTATCCCGCAGAGTGTCGCCTGCTGCGTGGAATCCCCAGGCAGACACTGAGCGGTGGGGCCGGATGAGTCAGCGCTTGGCTCGCAGGCCAATTTGGGTGCTAGGGGCCGGCTGTCGGCAGCACCACCCCTCCCCTCAGTGCCTGAGCTGTGAGCGCTTCACTGGGGACACCTGGCTCCACACTGGACATCTGCTTAGAAGACAGTTCTCTGGGGCGCCTGGCTGGCTCAGTCAGTGGAGTGTGCGACTCTTGATCTCAGGGTTGTAAGTTCAAGCCCCATGTTGGATGTAGAGTACTTAAAAAAAATAAAATCTTAAAAAAAAAAAAAAGAAGACAGCTCTCTATGTGGGGGTCTGCCCCTGCCTCTCAGCCTGGTAATGACCTGTCCATGTCCTGTGGTGGGAGGGTGGGCAGAGCCCTCCCTGCGGCAGACCTCTGCATGGTCTCTTGTCTGTAGGCCCAACCTCTCCCCTGAAGGGTGGGGTTTCCTGTTCAGGCTTTTCTGTGACTTGGTTCATCCACCCACCCCCACCTGCCTTCCGTTTTCCGGAGGTGTGAGTCACTCTTGTCCACCAATGACCCACCCTCTTCCACAACTTTTCCTCTGTGTTCTTTTATCTCATGGAGGTTGGGAAGGGTGAAAAGCAAGTACATGTGCTCTGTTCACCATCTTGAAGTCAGAAGAATTTCTTCCTGTAAAAAATGCTCTTCCAAATCCATAGTTGTGTTACCATTTCTCAGGCCTGAAGTTGGGATGGCATCTTTGGTTTCTCTTTTTCTCAGAACCCACATCTGTTCGATGAGCAAATCCCATCCTTGATCAAGTTCACAATCTGCCACTTCGTCTCCCCTGCTCTGTTACCTCCCCGGTGCAGGTCACCCTCCTACGTATGCAGACTTTGCGAGAGCTTCTACCTGATCTCTTACCTTGACCTTGCTCCTTTGTCCTGTCTCCATAAATCAACCAGAGTGGTTAAAAGAGATTGTGTCATTCTCCACTCAAAGCCTCCAGTGGGAAGTAAAGAGAGTGTATGGGTGGATGAAAGAGGCAGGGAACACCACAGACAGGCATAGACTCCAGGGGTCTAAAGAGAAGCCCTCTACTGGGGTGAACAATATCCCCCCAGATTCATGTCCATCTGGAATCTGTGATGTGACGTTATTTGGAAATAGGGTCTTTGCAGATGTAATCGAGTTTAAACGAGGCCAATGACTGGGTGTCCTTGTAAGGAGAGGGAGATACAGAGACATGGAGGGAAGAAGGGCATGTTATGATGAAAGCAGAGATTGAAGAGATGCATTTATAAGCTGAAGAATGCCGAGCATTGCTGGTATCCACCAGAAGCTAGGAAGATGCAAGGAAGACCTTCCTTGGAACCTCAGAGGGAACACTGGGCTGCTGACACCTTGATTTCAGATTTCTAGCTTCCCAAACTGTGAGAGGATAAATTTCTGTTGTTTTAAGCCACCCAGTTTGTGGCAATTTGTATGGCAACCCTAGGAAGCTAATCCAAGCCCTTTTCCTGGCCCACAAGGGTCAAGGTTCAAGGCCTAGCAGGATCTGTTCTTACCTCTTACCACCCTCACTCTACCCCAGTAACACTGGCCTTGAACAGGCTGTTCCTTGAACAGGCCATGGATGCCCCTGCCCCAGGGCCTTTGTACTTGATGTCACCTTAGATCCAGATGAATTACTTCATTCAGGTCTTGCTGAGAAGTCATCTTATCAGAAGGGCCTTCCCCGACTGCCTGATGGAAACAGCAAAGTCCCCAGCTCCCCCACCCCCAACCCCATCTACTCCGGGCCCTCCCTGCTTGCTCTGGTTCTCTCCACCGCACTTCCTGCCAGCTGGTCTGTGTTCACATGTTTACTATTTGTGTCTTCCCTCTACCGTGCGAGCCTCACGAGGGCCAGGACTTTGTCGATTGTATTTACGACTCTATCGCCCGTGCCTACAACAGTGTAAGGCCTATGCTCGCTATGTAATCACCGAATGAATAAAAAAAAAATCCGGGAGCCAGTTGAATAAAGGGGAAAACCCCCAAACAGGCAGTTCAAGACAAAAATGCCTCAGTCTCACTCATAATTAAAGAAATACAAATTAAGTAGACAATGAGATCATTCTCACCTATTATTAGATTGTAGTGACTGTGAAGGGAATTGGGTGCTGTCCCAGTGGAGTGAACTTGGGCCATCTCTTTCCTCCTTTTTTAAAAAGTTGAAATATATAATGCATATAAAATTCACCCCTTTAAAGTGAACAATTCAGTGGTTTTTAGTATATTCACAGGGTGTAGAACCATCCCCACTGCCTAATTCTGCTACCTTTTCTTTACCCCAGAAAGCATCCCTCACCCCCATTAGCAGCTGCTTCCCGTCCCCTACCTGGCGGCCCCCCAGCAGGCACTATCTATTGTGTGGCCTGGAATTGGCCTATTCTGGACATTTCACGTAAATGGAATCATACAACATGTGGCCTTTGGTGTCTGGTGTCTTTCATTTAACATGATGCTCTCAAGGTTCATCCATGTTGTAGCATGTACTTTTTTCCTTTTTATTATAATATTCCCTTGTGTGGATACACATTTTCTTTTTTTTTTTTAAGATTTATTTATTTATTTTAGAAAGAAAGAGTGAGCAGGGGGGTGGGGCAGAGGGAGAGGGAGACAAGCAGACTCCCCACTGAGTGGGGAGATGGACACAGGGCTCAATCCCAGGACCCTGAGATCATGATCTGAATGGAAATCAAGAGTCAGATGCTTAACCAATTGAGCCACCAGGCACCCCCACCACATTTTCTTTATCCATTCATCAGTTGATGGACAGTGGGTTATTTCCACGTTGTAGCTAATATTAATAATGCTGCTGTGAACATTTACACAAAGGTTTTATGTGGGCATAAGCTTTCAAATGTCTTAGCTGTATACCTGGGACTGTAACTGCTGAAAACAGAAAATCTTAAGGAACTGCCAGACTGTCTTCCAAAGCGACTACACAATTTTATGCTCTCACCAGCACAGTACTAGAGTTCCAATTCCCCAACAGCTTCATTAATACTTATTATCCATCTTTTTTTTTATTATAGTCATCCTAGTGAGTGTGAAGTGGTATCTCATTGTGCTTTAGATTTGCATTTCCCTAATAACTAATGAGGTTGAGCAATTTTTTGTGTGATTATTTGTCATTTGCATATATTTTTTTAAGAGTTTATTTATTTGTTTGACAGAGAGAGACACAGCGAGAGAGGGAACACAAGCAGGGAGAGTGGGAGAGGGAGAAGCAGGCTTCCCGCCGGGCAGGGAGCCCAATGCGGGGCTCGATCCCAGGACCCTGGGATCATGACCTGAGCCGAAGGCAGATGCTTAACCGACTGAGCCACCCAGGCGCCCCTGCATATTTTCTTTAGAGCAATGTCTATTCAGATTGTTTGCCCATTTTTAATTGGGTTATTTGTCTATTATTACTGAATTGTAAGAGTTCTTTATATAATCTGGATACTAGACCCTTATTATATATAGTACAGCATACAAATATTTTCTCCCATTCTGGAGGTTGTCACTTTGATATCTTTGTAGTATCCTTTGAAGCACAAAAAATTGTAATTGTGGTGAAGTCTAGTTCATGTCTTTGTTATTTGGTTGCTTACGCTTTCGGTGTCATATCTAAGAAACTGTTGCCTAATTCGAGGTCACAAAGTTTTCCCATCTGTGTTTTCTTCTAAGAGTTCTATGGTTTTAGCTCTTATATTTAGTCTTGGATCCATTTGGAGGAGGTAGGGTCGGGGCTTAACTTCATTCTTTTGCAGAAGGTTATTCGGTTGTCTCAGCACCATTTGTTGAAAAGACTATTCTCTCCCCAATGAATTACCTTGCTACCCTTGTTGAAAATCAATTGAACATAGATAGATGGGTTTATTTCTGGATTCTCAACCTGTTCCCTTGGTCTAGATGTCTGTCCTTGTGCCAATATCTCACAGACTTGATTACTATGGCTTTGTACTAGGTTTTTAAATGGGAGAAGTGTGAGTCTTCCAACCTTTTTTTTCTTTTTAAAGATTGCTTTAGCTGTTCTAGGTCCCTTACATTTCCATGTGAATTTTAAGAACAAGTTATCAATTTCTTCAAATCCCTCCAAAAAACAACCCCTCCCAACGCAGCTAGAATTGTGATAGGGATCACATTGACTCTGAAGATCAATTTGGGGAGCATTGTCATCTTAACAATATTGTCTTCCAGTTCATGAACATGGGATGTCCTTCCATTTATTTAAGACTAAATTAATTTTTTCCAAATATGTTTTGTAGTTTTCAGTGTATAAGCCTTACACTTCTTTTGTTAAATTTATTCCTAAGTATTTTATTCTTTTTGATGCTATCATGAATGGAATTATTATCAGTATATAGAATTATAACTGATTTTTGTATATTGATTTTGTATCCTGCAACCTTGTGAACTTTAGTTCTAATAATGTGTGTGTGTGTGTGTGTGTGTAGTCCTTAGGATTTTCTATCTACAAAATCATGTCACTTGTAAGTAGAGATCATTTTACTTTTTCCTTCCAGTGTGTATGTCTTTTATATGTATGTCCTTACCTAATTGCCCTCGTTAGAACTTCTGGTACAATATTGAAGAGAAATTGAGGTCTTCTTTTAAAATACAGACACTTATGGCTGTAAATTTTCATCTAAGCATTGTTTTAGCTGCATTCTGTAAGTTTTGTTATGTTGTGTCTTCGTTTACATTTATCTCAAGGCATTTAAAAATTTTCCTTGTGATTTCTTCTTTTCCTTGTGGTTATTAGGAACATGTGTAATTTCCACATATTTGTGAATTTCTCAGGGTTTTTTTTGTTGTTGTTATTGACTTCTACTATTCCATTATGGTTACAGAACATACTCTGTATGATTTTATTTCTCTTTTTTTAAAAAGATTTTTATTTATTTATTTGAGAGAGAGTGAGAATGAGAAAGATCACAGAGGGAGAGGGAGAGGGAGAGGGAGAAGAAGACTCACCACTGAGCAGGGAGCCCGACGCAGGGCTGGATTCCAAGACCCTGAGATCATGACCTGAGGTGAAGGCAGACACCTAAGATTGAGGCACCCAGGCTCCCCAATTTTATTTCTTTTAAATTTATTAAGACTTGTTTTATGGCTTAACATAGGTTTGCTTGAGAGAACGTTCCATGTGTGTTTGAGTAGAATATATATTCTTCTGTCTAGTTGGTGTACAGTATTGTTCAAGTCTATTTCCTTACTGATCTACTGTTTAGTTGTTTTATTCATTATTGAAAGTGGGGTATTGAAGTTTAATACTATTTTTGTTGAATTGTCTTTCTCCCCCCTCAGTTCTATCAGTTTTTGCTTCTTAAATTTTGGGACTCTGTTTTTAGGTTCATATATTTATAATTGTTAAACTCTTGTTGGATTACGCCTTTTCTCATTATTTTTTAGCAGTCTTAAAAACATCTATTTTTTTAAAAAAAGATTATATTTATTTATTTGAGAAAGGGAGGGAGAGAGAGAGAGCATGAACAGGGGAAGGGGCAGAGGGAGAGGGATAAGCCGACTCCCCATTGAGCGGGCAGCCCAACTTGGGGCTCAATCCCAGGACCCTGAGGTCATGACCTGAGCCGAAGTCAGATGCTTAACTGACTGAGCTACCCAGGCGTCCCAGAAGCATCTATTTTTATATGTCTTCATACACAGTTGTACATTATTACACAATTATTCTCACATCCAATAACTGACATACCACAGTTCAACATGAGTAAGTAGCAATCTTAGAAATAGCTTTTTTTTTTTTTTTTTTAAAGTAGACTCCCTGCCCAGCATGGAGCCCAACACAGGGCTTGAACTTATAACCCTGAGATCAAGACCTGAGTTGAGATCAAGAGTTGGATTCTAAACTGAATGAGCCACCCAGGTGCCCCTTAGAAATAGGTTTTTAACATGAGTCTTTTTTTTTTTTACATGAGTCTTTAAACAATGCTGTAATTGGTTAGAGATTGGAATCATATCCATATACCAAAATAACAGTTTTCTCAACCTTCTGAGTAAGTGGCACTCTAGAAATCTCTTTTATATTTGTCTCTTTTAACATGTCTCTACATGCATTACAGACCTTTAAGCACATCTGTTCACAGAAATAAAACTGTTCTCATCTTGACAAGCCTGGCGTGTACATAGAAACGTGTTTTGTTTTTTTTTTACATGTGTGTTTAGTCAGTTTTTCTGTATACAATACCAGTTGGTCAATACATACACCTAATTAAATTACACCTTTCTTAATTTTCTGAGAGTGGCATTCTTAGAAACATTTTTTTGTATATGCATTTAAATACTTTTCTAACATGTATTACACAAACACATTTATTGAAATACTATTCTCAACCTGCCAACCACAAAAGAATCATACAAACATATTTTTTTCACATATCTAGTAACAATTTTTTCTTAAGTCTATTTTGTCTGATAAATTCTATGTTGTCCGATATTAATGTCTATTTTGTCTGATATAGCCATTCCAGCTTTCCTTTGGTTATTGTTTACACAGAATATCTTTTCCTATTTCAACTTATTTGCCTTTGACTCTAAAGTGTGTCTCTTGTAGAAAGCACATTGTTGGATCATGTTTTTAAATCCATTTTGCCAATCTCTGACTTTTAATTGAAGTCTTTAATTCATTTGCATTTAATGTAATTACTGGTATGATAGGGTTTGCTATTTGTTTTTCATGACCTTCATATGTCATGTCATTTTTGTTCTTCTGTTCCTCCCTTGTTGCCTTTTGTGTTGAATAGATATTTTGTAGTACCATTTTAATTCCCTTGTCATTTCTTTTACTATATATTTTTGAGTTTTTACCTTAGTTGTTGCTTGGTAGATTACCATTATCATCTTAATTTATAACAATGTATTTCAGATTAATACTAACTTAATGTCAGTAACATACAAAAACTTTGCCCCTCTGCAGCTCTGTTACCTTTCTTCTCATTTGTGCTCTTGTCATCATAAAATTTACAGCCTTATACATTGTGTACTCATGAGTACATACTTAAAGTTAGTGATTTATGCAGTTGTCTTTTAATTCAGATAGAAAAAAGTTATAAGCATCAAATACATTTACACTGTCTTTTATATTTACCTACATAGTTACTTTTACTACACAGTGCTCTTTATTTTTGCATGTGGATCTGAGTTTCTGGCTAGTGTCCTTTCGTTTCAGTCTGAAGGACTCTCTGTAGTAGTTATCCTAGGTTAATTGTTCCCGTGATGAGTTCTCTGTTTTTATTTATCTGGGCAATTTCTCCTTCATTTTTTTTTAAAAGATTTTATTTATTTATTTGAGAGAGAGAATGAGAGAGAGAAAGAGAGAGAGAGCACATGAGAGAGGGGAGGGCTAGAGGGAGAAGCAGACTCCCTGCTGAGCAGGGAGCCCAATGTGGGACTCGATCCCGGCACTCTAGGATCATGACCTGAGCCGAAGGCAATCGCTCAACCAACTGAGCCACCCAGGCGCCCTCTCCTTCATTTTTGAGGGATAGTTTTTCTGCATAAAGATTTGTTGGTTGACATCTCTTTTTTTCTTTCTTTTTTTAAAAAAGATTTTATTTATTTGAGAGAGAGAGTGTGTGTGCAGGAGCAGGGGGCGGGGCAGAGGGAGAGGGAGAAGAAGATGCTCTGGATGCTGAGTGGGAAACCTGATGTGGGGCTCAATCCCAGGACCCTTAGATCATGGCTTTAGCTGAAGTCAGACGTTTAACTAACTGAACCACCCAGGATCCCTGACACCTCTTTTTTCTTTCAGTTCTTTGTGTATGTTATGCCACTGCTTTCTGCCGTCCATGGTTTCTGATGGGAAATCTACTTGGAGTTTGTTGAGCCTTCTGGATGTGTAGATTAATTTTTTTAAATCAAATTTGGGAAGTTTCAGCCATTGACACTTTGGATACTCTTACTGCTCCTTCCCCCACCTTCCCTCTTTTTCTGGGCCTCCCATTATACATATGTTGGCATGTATGATGGTATCTGAGGCTCTGTTTATTTTTCTTCATTATTTTTAGTTTCTGTTCCTCAGACTGGATGATAGCAGTTGACCTACCTTCAGGTTCACTGATTCTTTATTTTTTTTATCTGTTCAAATCTGCCATTGAGCCCCTCTAGTTAAATTTTTTATTTAGTTATTATAGTTTTCAATACCAGAATTTCTCTCTCTCTATATATATTTGAACCCCTTTATTGATATTCTCCACTTGGTGAAGCAGCTTCCATACTTTTCTTTAATTATTTAGACATGATTTCCATAATTTTTAAGTCTTTTTTCCCCCAGTTTTATTGAGATATAATTGACATATAAAATTGTATAATTTTAAGGTGTACAACATAATGATTTGATATATGTATATATTTCAAAGTGATTATGCAATAAGGTAGTCAACATCTATCACTTCACATAATTAGAAATTTTTTTCCTTGTGATAACTTTAAAGATTTACTCTTAGCAACTTTCAAATATGCTATACAGTATTGTTAATGATAGTCATCATGTTGTACAGTACATCCTCAGAACTTATTTATCTTACTGGGAATGTGTACCTTTTGACCACTTTCACCTAATTCCCCTACCCTCCAACCTCCTGCCTCTGGCAACCCTAGATCTAATCTCTGTTTCTAGGAGTTTGGTTGTTTTAAATTTCACATAAAAGCGAGATCATACACCATTTTTCTTTCTTTGTATGACTTAATTCACTTAGCATAATGCCCTTCAAATTCCACCCATGTTGTTGCAAATGTCAGGATTTCTTTCTTTTTTATGACTGAATAGTATTCTATTCACATTTTATTTATTCATTCAGTGATGGACATTTAAGTTGCTTCCATGTCTTGGCTATTGTAAATAATGCTGCCGTATATGCATGGGAGCACATGTCTCTTTGGCATAGTGTTGTTTCCTTTAAATATCCAGAAGTGGAATTGCTGGATCATATGGTAGCTCTATTTTTAATTGCTTGAGGAACCTCCATACTGGCCGCACCAATTTACATTTCTACCAACAGTGCACAAGGGTTCTCTTTTCTCCACCTCTTCACCAACATTTGTGACTGCTTGTCTTTTTGATGATAGCCATTCTAACAGGTGGGAGGTGATCTCTCATTGTGAATTTGATTTACATTTTCCTAATGATTAGTGATATTGAGTATCTTTTCACATACCTTTTGGCCATTTGAATATCTTCTTTGGGAAAATGTCTGTTCAGGTCCTTTACCCATTTTAAGTGGGATTATTTGTGTCCTATATCTATCTGTCTATCTGCTAGCTGTTGAGTAGTATGAATTTCTTATATATTTTGGATATTAACCCCTTGTCAGATGTATGCTTTGCAAATATTTTTACTCATTCTGTAAGTTGCCTTACTTAATTTCTTTGAATACATTTTAAAAGGCTGATTTAAACTTTTTGTTTAATAAGTCAAATGTCTGGAGCACCTGGTTGGCTCAGGTCTCATGGAAGAACATGAGACTCTTCATCTTGGGGTCGTGAGTTTGAGTCCCACATTTGGGGTAGAGATTACTTTAAAAAAATGTCAAATGTCTGGACTTCCCCAGGGACGGTTGTTAGTGGTTGCTTTTTTGTTCATGGACCATATTTTCTTGCACGTCTTGTAATTTTGTGTTGAAAACTGGATATTCTAAATAATTGATGTGGCTACTGTGGAAGTCCGATTCTCACTCTTCAGGGTTTGTTGTTATTGCTGTTTGTTGAAGTCATTGTGGTTTCTTTGTATAGTGACTTTTCTGAATCATTCTGCAGAGTGGCCACTATAGTTTCTTTTTGGTTATCTTAGTTGTCATTTAGTAATTGGACAGAGATTTCCTTAAATGCCTGGAACCAGTAAGTCTCCCAGTGTCTGCCCAGGGGCTCTGTGTGCATATGGGTGGCACACCTTCAACTCTAAGCCAGGCAGTGGACAGCTCTGCCTTAGCCTTCACTTCCTGTGCACATGCCTGGGCATGAATGTGGCCTTCTGGATTCCCAGGAATACGTTGCAACTTCTCTTTTTTTTTTGAAGATTTTATTTATTTATTTGACAGAGACATATAGTGATAGCAGGAACACAAGCAGTGGGAGTGGGAGAGGGAGAAGCAGGCTTCCCCCCGAGGAGGGAGCCTGATGTGGGGCTCCATCCCAGGACCCTGGGATCATGACCTGAGCTGAAGGCAGACGCTTAACCACTGAGCCACCCAGACACCCTACATTGCAACTTCTTAAAGCCCCTATGGACCTCTCATTACTGAGCTTTGTCTTTTAAGCTTTTTGGTTAGTCTACTCTTTGCTCCAACTATTATTCACTGCCTCAGGCAGCTGTGAAGTTAAATGCCTGTAATTGTTTCTGCCAATCAACCCAGGGGAATAGGGTTTTCCTACTGGATGAGCTCTGAGTTAGGTCAAATACAGACATCCTTGCAAATAGGATCTTCCAGGGAACCGCCATTATTTGAACCACACATCAAATAATGAATTTTCTGAGAATGAGGCCTTAAAAGAGTTTCAGCCCTGTTCTGCACTCTGCAGTGGCTTCCAGGCTACTGATTTTCATGACAAGTATGGGGTCTTGATTTTCAAGGCATGGGGAGCTAATGAGTGGAGGATGGAACTTCAGCAAGTTAAATGTCACAAAGCTTACGATTCTTAGTGAGACTTAGTTGTTTTTTGTTTGTTTGTTTGTTTGTTTTTGAGACTAAATGCTTCCTGGTTTGTTCCAGGTCCCTAATTAATTTCCAAAGTTCTAAAAAAGTTGATTCTGATCATTTTTGCTAGTTTTCTTGGGGAGAAAGATTTTATGGGGAGAGGATTTTCAGAGGTGCTTACTCTACCATTTCATTGACACCTGACCATCCTTTTTGGAGAGCACTTCTGTGATGTCTCTTTAAATTTATAATGCATGTAGGGGCACCTGGGTGGCTCAGTCGTTAAGCGTCTGCCTTCGGCTCAGGTCATGATCCCAGGGTCCTGGGATCAAGCCCCACATTGGGCTCCCTGCTCTGCGGGAAGCATGCTTCTCCCTCTCCCACTCCCCTGCTTGTGTTCCGTCTCTCGCTGTGTCTCTCTCTGTCAAATAAATAAAATCTTAAAAAAAATAAATTTATAATGCATGTAATCTTTGATCTGACACATCCAATTTTAGGAGTTTATCCTTCAGATATGATCATGTTTGAATAAAGACCCTTGGCCAAGGATGTTAAGTGTAGGAATGTTTGTGGTGACCACATCGCACCTGAGTGCCTTTTGCTAAGGGATCTGTCATGCATGTGACAGCCCAGCTACCTAGCAGAACGTCCTACAGCTATTATAGAACCTGAGGAGTTGCTCAGTAAACAAAGAGCAAGTTGAAAATAGTGTGTGCGGTGGGAGCCCTTTAGTTCAGAAAAAGAACCATGTATGCCCATGTAAATAATTTCATGAACACAGAATGATTCTGGAAGGTTCCACACAAGGCACTGTTAATAGTGGGTCTCTGTGGGGGGGGCCGGAGCCTGGGGTGAGAGGGCACTTACTTTTTCTCATAAAATCTTTTGAACTGTTGGTGCTGGCTGGGGGAATGAAGAACACTTCTCTGCAGCCATGCTCACCACTCTCCCTCCTACAGGGTCCTCAGGACAGGGGTGGGTCCCCAGAGGGGAAAGAGCATGTGCTGTGGTCTTAGCTCTGTGACTTCACTGAGTATCCTCAGGATAGCCCCGTCCAGTCCTGGCCCTGGGCCGCCACTCAGATAGTGAGGACCAGGAACTGGGGGCACTGGCCAGGGGACCACAGCTGTCTGGGGCAAGAGGAGAGGGTACAACAGCATCCTTCGAGAGCCAGTGATCCTGAGAAGGAGAAAGAGCCCTACCAGGAATGTTTGTGTCTGCTCAGGACTAGACATGTGTACAGCACACAGGTTTGTGCACACAGAAGTCACCTCATGTCCAGTTGGCAACAAGCCCCCTTCTACCAGCCCCTTCCACCAGCCCCTTCCACCAGCCCCTTCCACCAACCTTCCACCAGCCTTCCACCAGCCTGCCACCAGCCCCTTCCACCAGCCTTCCACTAGCCTTCCACCAGCCCCTTCCACCAGCCTTCCACCAGCCCCTTCCACCAGCCCCTTCCACCAGCCTTCCACCAGCCCCTTCCACCAGCCTTCCACCAGCCTTCCACCAGCCCCTTCCACCAGCTCAAGATAGACTCTGGCTGTGCACAGACGCTCATGGCAGGCAGCTTCAGACCCTCCCCGGGGACGAGGGCACAACCCTCAGAGGCCTGCTGCCTGCTCACACACCTGTCAGTCCTACCAGCCTCCCCTGTGATGCTCCTTCGGAGTCCTCCAGTGCTCCTCCCCTGCTCAGATGCCTGAGTGGCTGGCAGGCCCTCCCTGTCCATCATAGGCAGCCTCTCCCCATTGGAAGGGAGAGGGCTAGGGGAGGGTGCATGGGACCCTTATGGTGACCCTAGGGCCTTTTCAGGGTTGCAGGACCTTTGAAGGATTACTTGTGACCATATCTGAAGGTGTGGGGACAGGACAATCAACAAGGAAATCAGAGGAGGGACCCAAACTCTTCCTCAAACCTATAATAAAGTATAAATACACTGTCAAGAAATGTAATGACTTCAAAATATTTTAAGTCAGTGAAGTAAATAGAGAAGCTCAAGCATAGGAGACCATATGTTCTTCTGTGGTTCAAACCTTTTCTGAAGGTGGAGCTCAAACGTACCTGTATCGGGCCCTGGTACCCTCTGCCCGTTCGGCTTCTCCCCTGCCGGCTCAGGGACTGTACTAGGTCCCGATGGGCCCCACAACGTGCTTGTGCCCTTAGTTCAGTGCTGGGTGGGGGAGGGGGTGGCGCGGTTCACCTCCTGAACACAGATCCCTGGGCCACACAGCCGCCTGTCCTGGGGTCTGTCGCTGGGCTGGCCCCTCGTCCCTTCATCTGTGCCAGGAGGAACTTTTTATGGATTCCGGCCTCTGTTTATTCTTCTTGAAAAAGCATTTTTGAAATATTGAGATAACCGAAGTCCACAAGAGCCATGCTTGCATTTCCGAAGTCATACTGCCAGCATTCGGACTCAGTCCAAGAAGAAAATGCCAACAGCCAAGAGGCTAGCCCCTCTGGGTGCAGGAAGGGTCCAGGGGACACGTAGCCTCTGGCTTGGGGTCCAGAGGAAAGAGGCAGGGACCCTAGGTAATCTTGGGACATCGTTCTGGGAGGGGGCGATGACACGGACATGGGAAGACAGTGGTTCCCTTGGTTCCAAGAGGAAGAGGGAATATGTATTCCCAAGCTCTCCTCCTGTCACTGTGACTGTGGAGTTGAAGATGTGGGCAAGAAGCGAGGGTTCCCAATCCACCCTAACGGCTTCTGCCTCCTTTCCCCCCTTTAAGAAACAAAGGCTTGACCTGAAAAGTCAGCCGTCCACTGCAGGGGATCCTCATGAGCCCCGGAGGAGGGCAGGTGCCATGTCTGGCCTCAGCCCTGGAGGAGAGGCAGAGCGGGGTCTGGCCAGCCCAGTGACAAGCAGCCCTGAGGCCGCACACAGATGGCTAGCCGGGGTCTAAAACAGTGAAGCTTCCACCCACATCCTGCTGAAAAGTAGCCACTGCCAGGTCAACCCCAAATGGGTTCAAGCTGGCACCCCAGCTGTACCGGGGCTGCTCAGGGCCTCACGTGGGGGTGCCAGAACCCTGCAAGGCTTTCCATAACAGAAGAGGTGAGAGCCTCTCAGGTAGTGCATCTCCCCTCCCACCCCCCAGCCCCAGCCCCAAACTCAGCCATTCCGCTGAGCTTCTGGGGAATTTCCAGGACAGTCATAAGTGGCCAGCTATCTCTCACTGCAGGCTCCCACACTGGTTTTTCTGTGCCTTGAAAGCACCCAGCTCTTTCCAGCTTTGGGGCTTTTGCACTTGCTGTGCCCTCTGCCTGGCATGCCCACTGGTACCTTTACCGGATGGCTCCAACCCAGCAGGCCCATCTCTGCTCCAGGCCCATCTCCCAGGGAGGCCTCCTGTGACCCACAGGCTCGATGTTATTGCCTGTCTTATCACCAGCTCTATTTTGTTCACTGGTTTACTTGTTTGCCATGCCCTACTCCCGTGATCCTGAGAGTAAGCCCTGAGGGCAGTCACTGTGTCTTGGAGAACTTGGCACATAGTGAACATTCATTAACTTCTAAAAATGAGTAAGTGAATAGTCTAGTTAGGAATGCAAATTCCCAGCCAGTGGTTGAAGAACCCACTCATGAGGAGCTAGGGGAAAGGATGCAGATCCAGTGAGGTGCTCCCCTCCTAACCCTCACCTGAGGCAGACATCACGAATGTAGCCCCAATGCATTTGATTCCTTGGAGCCCAGACACGAGCTCGGATCCTCAGCAGGCCCTCCCTCCCTCCCTCACAGCGACAGAGCCGCTGGCTGAGAGGGGGTGAAGGAAGATAGGCTATAAGGTGCATGCTTTGAGCGGGCTGGCAGTCCATGGGCAGGGACCTTGAGGATGTGCCAAGTCAGGAAGGCTTTCTGGAGGAAGTGACAGGGTAAGCATTGGGGGCAGAGGGGGAAGGAGGATGGTTTGGAGGGTGGGTAATACCACAAGTCTTAGAGGTAAGAATCCAGTGGGCATGTCCCGAAGACAGTCCAAAGCCCCCTGTGTGGAGAGGGGGGCACTTGTTAGGCTGGCTCGGGGGCCCACTTGCCTGCCCCCAAGCAGCTCCTACCGCATGTCACTGCCTGCCATCGAGTAGAGCCTTCTGGTTGACCAGCTGGAGGGAGAAGCTGGTGGGGTGCGTGGCGAGCGGTGACGAGGACTGCTGAGCACACGCACCCAATGCTGAGGCAACGCGTCAGCCTCTCCCAGGTGCTTTATGACAGAGGACACATGTGTCAGCCCCATGCAGCTGTGCTGCCTGATGCAGCCTTTCCTGACACCCAGCCAGGATGGTCCCCAGCCTCTCTGACCTCCCATGCTCCCTATCCCCGTCTGCCCTGGGCACCCTCCATGTGCTGGTTACACCCTGGCTGGTGGGAGCAAGTCTCCCTTTGCCAGGAGCCTGTCAGCGAGCTCGAGCCTCGAGTCTTGGTTTTAGAAAAAGAACATGCATTGTGTTAGGGCTGATGACAGAGCCATTCACGTTCTTTGGGGAAATTTGGGAAGTGCTTGACAAGGATAAATGAAGGGCAAAGGACGGCTTGAGGAGAGGCCAGCCCAGGCACGCACCCTGATTAACCTTTCAGTGTGTCTGTGCCGGTTGGTTTTCTGAGCACATGCACACACACGTGCACACAAATGCATACACAGGCACATGCATGCACGCACACCCACACACCCACAGATGGGTGTGCACACAACAGAGCACACACATGCACTTACACGCACACACACGTGCTCATATGAAAAGTCACATGTGCACTTGTGCACACAAACACACACATGGATTGTTGTGCTTTTTTTTTTTTTAAAGATTTTATTTATTTATTTGAGAGAGAGAATGAGAGAGAGAGAGCACATGAGAGGGGGGAGGGTCAGAGGGAGAAGCAGACCCCCTGATGAGCAGGGAGCCCGATGCGGGACTCGATCCAGGGACTCCAGGATCATGACCTGAGCCGAAGGCAGTCGCTTAACCAACTGAGCCACCCAGGCGCCCGGATTGTTGTGCTTTAAAACAGCCCTGCTGTCAAGAAGTGACTTTTCTCCTGTGAGGTGCCTTGTGGGGACCCATCTCTGTCACCCACTTCTGGCCTTCTCCTACCCTGGCCTTCCCCGACGCATGCGCTAACACTCTGTATTACCTTGAACATTAATTTTGCAGATTTCACAGGAGAAAATTGATTACTCAGGGCTTTTTGTTGCCATGGAGCCATTTGCTCCTTGTTGATGGGCTTTCCTGCTTCTTCATTTGCACGAGCCTGGGTCCCTCCCCCTCTTTTGGGCTCCAAGGTGGCAGCTCTGCAGGAGGCACAAGGACCTTCGTGCCGTGTCCTTGTCTCCCTGGGTGCGGGCCCGTTCTCAAGGCTGTGCGGGTGAGGTGGTGGGTGTTGAGAGCTTTGGCGGGGGGAAGGGGCTCCCTCTGTCTTCCCCTTGACACCCCGTGCCTTCACCACCCCCACAGACACTTCATCGGGCTCCTTATGAGTGCCTGGTTTCTGTCATGATCTGTTTCATCTGGGGAAGTCACCTGCCCCAGCCCCTGGCTGGGTGGCCCCACCCCCTCCTGCTGCGCCTCCCCCACCCCAGCCCCCGCCCCTTAGGTCTCACGGGGTCCCACTGCTCTGCGCTCCGGCGCCCCTCTCCCTGAATGGCTTCTGACTGTCCCCTCAGTCCCATGGCCCTGCTCTCCAATCTGGGTCTTGATGCCGTCTCCAGGAGCAACGAGTGCCCACACACCCATGGAGGCAGGATCTCTGGGGACGGCCTGGCAGGTGCCTTTTCTGCAGGTTCTGGGTTGATCTGTTCAGGTTGAAGAGCCTCTGTCTGGAGGAACCCCCTTAGCCCGGCATGCCAGCCTTTTCTCCTGCCCCTGCGCCTCTGGCCGCTGCACCGTGCCGCTGAGTCCTGGATCGGGGGGCCCGGGGTGGACCACCAGCCTGCAGAGCCGGCGGAGGGGCCAGCACACCACGCCGGGAGGAGCTTCAGGAGAGGTCTCGTCCTCTTGGCCTCCAGGAGGCAGAAGCAAATGGACAGATTCTTGGAAGCCTTGTGTGAAAAGACATCAGGAATCCTCTGTGGCCCCTTAAGGCATTTCCCAAAGGAGCGCATTTGTGCAGGTGGAGGGTCTCATTCTCCAATGACTACGGAGGAGACATGCACATTTACAGTTTCCTGCCAGGCAGGGGCCTCTGTGGGGCAGCCCTGAGCCTGGATGCTGGACTTGGGTGGGACAGGGCCATGGGCAGGGCCAGGGCTGCAGACCCACAGTGGGCCCCGGGGCCGGATGGCCAGCCAGCACGGGGGGACCGCAGAAGGGTCTTCCTCAGCTGCTGCAGGGTCTCCTGGAACGTTTGGGAGGAAGCAACTCTGTGGTCAAATACGTTTGAGAAATGCTCTATCCAGCATTCCCTCCAGTACATGGCTGCCACAGAAGGGCTGCCACAGAAGGGGTGAGTGGGCTGAGAGCCAGCTTGCCTTCTGCTTGTGAACAGGCCCTCCTGGAGCGAGGGGGGCTTTTTTCTAATTCTCACGAAGGCAGGGCAAAGACTAGAATTTCCCGCCCCCCCAGGATCTACAAGACACCGAGAAGCCCTGGGCAGAGAGCCCTGTGTCCGCCCAGCATCGATCCCGAAACGCTGCCCCCTTGTAGCTCATCAGGGGGCGCTGGCCAGAGGCCAGGAGAGTCTCGGGAGCCGGGCTGGCCCCATGTGCGCCCCACCCTGCTTTGCAGGCTCAAGCAGGTTCAAGCTCTGCCCTGGGCCCCATCTCCTCACCTGAGTCGTGTGGAGGTTGTGTCCAAACTGCGTTGGTTTCTGGGCGGATGCAAACCCAGACAGCAGCTCCGCCAAGGGCCCCCTGCTTGGTGCTTGTCATCATGGTGACCGACAGGCCTGCGGCCGTGTGCGATGAGGTCAGATGAAGTGGGGGGGAAATGACACTCTGTGACAGAAGCAGAGGACAGTGGTCTGGGCTGTCCTGCACTCGCCATCCCACACTGGAACCAGTCCCTGTAGGATCCCGCCTCTGCCCCGTCCCTGTAGGATGGCGTCAGGGGAAATGCTAGACCAAGTGGTCCCTCCCTCTGCCCTTGCGCCTCCTCCCCAGGTCAGCCCTGATTTGATGCTCGCCTCCCTGCTGGACAAGGCCAACTGTGTCGCCTCCCTGTCCTGCTGGGGTACTTGCTCAGCTCCCACTGCCCTCCTGGGGGCCCCCTTACAACCCTGTCTGCTGAAAGGCTGCATGAGAAGTGGGGCCCACCCAAACCGGATTTGGCTCCCAGCACCATCTTGTGAGAAAGACTGTCAATGAGTGTCGTTTTCATTTGGGGTTGGGGAGGAGGGACTGAGGCTTACAGAAGCTGTGAACTGCTCCAGGGCTGTCTGCTGATGACATCACAGTCCTCGCGCAGCTCACTTCCTACTTCCCCACCGCCCAGACACCAGCCACTCTCCTGGACGCTGTGGCCTGCTGTCCCCCAAGGCCGGAGGACTGCCCAGCCTGAGGTCACACAATTTGGAGGGCCCAGCCTCAGGGTTTCTGTCCCCCCAGCTCCGGGGCCCTGCAGGACCCAGAAGTCTCACCCCAGACCTGATGTCCCTGTGACCACTCCAGGGTCAGCTTCCTGGCAGCATGGCTTCCAAACCCAGAGGCTGTATCCCCTTGGCAAAGGGAATGTTCTCTGAAGACAACCACTGCTGATCATGCAACCAGGCCCCTCAATGCCTGGCCAGCCTTTCGGTGGGGCCAGCATCCATGTCAGAGGAATGGGAACTTCCGGGGTGCCGAAGCAAGTCGGGCCTTGCCGCTCCAGGCTGGCGGGAATCTGACAGCGGTGAGCAACCAGCGCTTCCTCTGCAGTGTCCGTCCGTCCGTCCGTCCGTCACTGGCACTGGTCAGGGAGGCATGTCTGGGCTTCCTTCTGGGTGCTTCTCTTCTCACCTTTCCTCAGTAGAGCGTTCTCTCTCCTTCTCCGTTCTCAGAAGATAAATGCTGGCTGCTGGTGTCACACAGAGACCGGAAAACAACCTCAGTCCAGAAGCTGGCCCGGCCCGGGGCTGTCACCCAAAGGGAAGCCTCGCTTGTGAGAAAGTAATTTATTTCTTCATGAGCAGGGATCTTGAGTGTGGCCTCTCAGAGGCCTTTTGTGGGGGGTGGAGAGGGCCAGAGTGTGGCCTCAAGGAGCCCCGGTGGTAGTCACTTGTCCACCCCCACACTGGTTCCTGGGCCAGCTTGCCCACTGGCGGACACCAGGGCCGTGTCCTGTGGCAGGTCACCGCATCTCTGCCTGGCAATCCAACCTGTACAGCGCGCGATGGTCCACGCTTTGCCCGCCTCTGCCAGCCAGGATGGGGGGAGACTCCGTGCGAAGGGGCAACAGGACCCAGGGGAGCATGCCCAGGTCGGGGGCACTGCTAGGACCTGACCCCCACAGGTGCTCACAGCCAGGCCTGGGACTTTTCTTCCCTCCTTCCTCAGATGGCCTGGGTCTCACGGAGGGACCTCACCGGGACGGAGGAAGGACTCTCCTCCTACCTATGTTTCCTCCCTCCCCAGAAGCAGAGGCCAGGCTGGGCGCACGAATGTTCTCCTCACACACCCCCAAGTCTGTCTCTAACAGTCCAGCACCTGCTGGCACCCTTTACAGGAGCAGGGTCCACCTCCAGAGAATCGGAATCTCCGTGTCCTCCTAGCCTCCACCCGACGTACCCCCAGGCTCTTCCCCAGCACCCAGGGCCCCTGGGGAATTGGGCCCTCCGGATGCAGACCCAGGATGCCTGCAGAGTGGACAGAGGGTGAGCCAGGGCCAGGCCAGGTGGAAGGAGGTGCCCCAGGACCTCTAGCCTTTGGGGGCCTTTCGGTGGCAAGGGCTCTCCAGAGCATTCCAGGGAACATCCTGTTTTCCCAAAGTGGGTCTTGAGGTATAGAGGTGTACAGAGGTGAGGTAGCCTCCGGGGACCCCAGCACCACCCCCAAGGGTGATGCCCATCCCTGGCATTGGGTCCCCACATAGCCCACCTCCACCCCCTGTACTCCTGACACCCACAGATCCCTGTGCTCAGGGAGGGGGAGGGGAGGGGCAGGGGAGGGGTGCCCTGAGGGGCGCCCTGAGGCCGGTAATGGGACAGTCTGTGCAGTTAGTTATGATTAGTTACATGCTGGGTTACACATGTGTGGTTAGTTACTCACCCTCGGGGCAGGTGGGCAGCTCTATCCGAATCTGTTATCATGTCAGGACGAAGGGGAGGGCCTCGGTCCAAGGACAAGTGCAGGCTGTAGGGAGAGGCCTGGGAGGTTCCTGCCTCAGGGTGGGGGGGGTAATTTATTTAGGAAGAGCCTTACTCTGTGGTATGAGAAGGGAGGCATCAGAAGGTTAACTGTCCTCCCCAACTCTACCCGCCCCACCCTTTCCTTCAGTGATGCCTAAAACCATTAGTGATTTGTTTGCTTAGAATGTTATTCCCCAGAAGGGAGTGTTCATGGGGCGGTTTTAGGGAGATGCAGAGGCCTGTGTGGCTTCCCCAGTGGACATTGAATAGTGCCTGCTTGGCCCGGGGCCCTGGGGGAGCGGCAGCACCTGAGGAGGACTGGCACTCCCCGCCGCTCCCCGGGGCCGGGCACAGCTGACGTGGAGCTCACGGGCGTGCTTGAGTGTGAACTCCGCAGGGGACAGGGCCGCTTGGAGAGAGCTGACCGGCGCCCGGGCCGCGCTGTGTCACACGGGTTCCTGGTAAATGCTCTTAGCAAGGGCTTCTGAGTAGACTGTTGCTGAGTGTAGACAGCCCAAGCCATCTCCCAGGGGAGGCCATAGCCTCTGGACAGTGTGAGCCCTTGGAACTAGAGGTTTCTAGAAGTGCTTGGTTTGTTTTGCTTTGTGTTTTGCCAGCCACCCTGACAGCTGTGTGTCACAGACCCTGCTTTCTACCCGGAAACAGTAACCGAGAGAGTCCCAGGCTTGCCCATGACGCTGAGGGGTTGGAGATGGAGCTCCACCTGCACGGCTGCTCTGGGTGACGAAGGGGCCAGGGGGCGGGGAGTCAGTGCAGGAAGCAGAGCCCCACTGTCATCTGCTCCTCGCCCTCAGTGCCCCCCTCCTGCGCGGTCCCACAGGTGCCACACAGACTTCCACCCATGCCTCCGGGCAGCCGGGCCCCCCCCTGCAGCTCAGGCCTCTGCGGTCTTGGCTTCTGCAAGGTCCTTGCTGTCCTTGTCAACAGCCCCTGTGCGGGCACTTGGGTTCCTGCTTCCTCTGTTCTGCGAGGTCAGTCAACCCAACTTAGGCCACCTTCCATCTTCCAAGCAACATCTTGCAGGCTGCACCTCTTAAAAGAAGGGGCAGGTGTTTTCGCCAGAGGGGCCTTTGGTCTTGGGCAGACGAGGAGAGGGAGGCCAAGGCCCCAGTGTCCCTGAAATGTTCCTTCTCCCGAGTCAGCTTCTCTCAGGTGTGGCCCACAGCAGACTCAGAAGGTCCCTGAGCTCAGGTGGCTTCTGCCTGACCGGCATCATTATTATTATTTTTTTAAAGATTTTATTTATTTATTTGACAGAGAGAGACACAGCGAGAGAGGGAACACAAGCAGGGGGAGTGGGAGAGGGAGAAGCAGGCTTCCTGCCGAGCAGGGAGCCCGATTCGGGGCTCGATCCCAGGACCCTGGGATCATGACCCAAGCCGAAGGCAGGCACTTAATGACTGAGCCACCCAGGTGCCCCTATTTTTTTCTTTCTCAACTTTTAAAACATAAACTGTCTTGAAGTGTGCTGTATGTATAGAAAAGTACATGAGTCATCAGTGTGAAGCCCTGGTGCTTTTTCATGGGATGAATACATGGGTGACAGGCACCAGCCCCAGCAGCCCCCTCGGAGCTTGATGTGCATGGGGTCCTGATTAGATGTTCTTTCTCGCCTGGCTTTTTTAGCTGCACACGGTTTGGTGAGATGGGTCCTCGGGGGTGGTTGACTTCGTCCAGTCTCATGGCCGTGGGGCTCCCCTGGGTGGGTACACTGCAGGGCAGGTGGAGGGCAGCTGGCTGCTTCCCAGTTAGGAGCCATCGAGAACATTGCTGCTATAAACGCTCCTGGGTGTGCCTTTTGGAGTGAGTCTGTAAGCATGTCTGGGAGGGGCTGCACCCTGGGAGGAATTCCTGGGCGGGGGCACGCTCTGCTTTCCCAGGCCTACGGGACCTGCTTCCCATGTGGCTCTACTGAGTCTCGCTGCTGCTGCCCACCGCTCAGAGTTTCCCCTGGGTCACAGCCTCACCGGCACTTGGCGTTTTCTGCCTTTTCATTTTAGCCATTCTGGTGGGTGTTCGGCGGTATCACACTGTGGTTTTAATTTCCCCTCCCCGATGACGAATGAAGTTGAGTGTTATTTCCTTTTTCTTACATTTATCACCATTTTGGAGATCCTTTTTTGTGAAATGCCTCTTCGAGGCTCTTGCCCATTTTTTCAAAATTGGGTCTTTTGACACTTTTGATTTGTAGGAGTTCTTTATATATTCTGGATATGAGGCCCGTGCTGGGTACCTCCATCTATCTCTGTATCTGCACGTAACTGCACACACACACACACACACACACACATTTATTCAACAGATCGGTGCCGAGTGCCCCCATGCACGAATGTCATAGTCACGGGGGCATAGCAGGGAGCCTGAATTCTCCCTAGAGGAGACTACCGAAGAGGTAGAGGGAATGTGTGGGCTGCAGAACCATGAGGAGAGAAGTTCAGTGGGTGAGGAAATGCCGCAGCGGAGGTTAAACTCTGTAGCTCTGTCACCGAGCACGTGACAAGTCGGTCAGGACCTCCGGGGAGAGCAGAGCAGGCGGAGGGAGGGCCGGCAGGCCTGCGGGGGCTGGCACAGAGTGAGCGAGGGCTGAGTGGAAGGTGGCAGGCCTCCAGTGGGGGCAGATCGCCAGGTCACTGGGACTCTGGCTGTCATTTCATTGGGGGTTCTGGGTAGAGGAGGATGGGGCGTGATTCAGGACTGAACAAGGCCCTTGGCCGCGGGCCGCTGTCTTGAGCAGGCATGGGTGGAGCAGGGACACTGGTTAGGAGCTTCTTGCCGTAGGTCTAGCCTCCCGTCCCTGGGTCCCATCTGTCCCAGGTGTACGCACTGGTGAGGATGTCCAGGGTCACCATCATCCCAGACTCAGGCTTCTCTGCTCTTTGCCATCCTCAGAGTGTCCTCTCATGGTCATGGGATGGACACACTGTTCTTGGCCTCATGTGCATCTCCCATCATCTGGGGCATCTCTTCCTGTGTGCCTTGTCTTTCCAGAAGCCCCCAGTAGATGTCTACTGGCCACACCACACCTGGCTCATTATCCACTTTCTTAAAGCCAAATCTGGCAAGGTAAGAAGATTCTTCTGTCAGTCCCCACAAGCCCTCCCTACAAGCTCATACTCCCTGCACCCAGCCCCCCCCCCCAGCTTCAAGCAAAGGAACAGCCCGCAGGGGTCAGCCCAGGCATGCCCATCTCCCTGCCTCTTCGGGCACCGGGAGGGGTATACACACACGAATGCTGCGGTCACACCCGTGAGCAAAGGAGAGCATGCTATCTGTGTCTGCAAGGACATTCCCATTGTGGTGACAATGGGCAGAGAGGCCCTCCTTCCTCCTGGGGAAGCATCTACCTTATTGAGGTCCTTGGGGACGCTGGTGAAATCTGTGGGTGAGCACCTAGGGAAACGGCTCTGTGACTGTACAGGGAGGTGCCGTGGGGCTGCCGTGGGGCAGCTCAGCCACCTCCTCTGGGCTGTACCATCTAGAGCAGCAGAGGAGAAGGCTTGCTCTGGGTGTAGGTGGCAGCAGGGGTGTTAACTACCCACATGGACTTCCTGAGACCACACCGTGGCCACCTTAGGGCCCAGATGTCATGCAGGGTTGTGGGCCAGAGCTGAGGACCACATGGAGCCTGGCAGGCTTCCCCAGGGCAAGAACCCAGTCCTCACCTTTCTTGGTACCCTGGAGCCATCTGAAGGGATAGGGTGGACAGGCCCAGGACTCAAAAGCCAGGCTAGTCCCGGTGCCACAAGTCACCTGCCAAGGCCACCATGAGCTTTGTATCCTCCAGCTGGCCTGAAATGAGATGCAGAAGCAGCAGGGGGAAAGGACAGTGCGAAAGCTTGGAGAGCTGATGCGCCAGTGGTCTGTGGTCCTGGCCATTTCTGCCTGGTGCTCCTCCCTGCCCCCACTGCCCACCCACAGGAGCCGCACGAGGCTGCAGTTAACAGTGCAGGTGCTGGAGCAGTGAGAGCTGGGCTCCAGTCCTAGCAGAGAGAGTGAGGGAGTGGTGGGCAGAGCTCCAAGAGAAAGACACCTGTTTCTAAACTGCTGCATCCTCTAGGGGGAGGTGGGTGAGTGGACCCTGCACAGCCCCTAATTACACAAGACAGAAATAACTGTCCCCGGGACTCAGCCTGGTGGCCAATCTTGGGACGGTTAAGAGAGCAGGCAAACAAGAAGGGGTAGCTGGGAGAAGAGAAGGCTGTCTCAGCAGGCTGCTGGGCAGAGGGTGGGCATCCTGGGACTGGTGTGGACACAGACAGAGTCACCTCTGCCCAATCTTGCCCCAGGGCTTGCTCATGAGCTCTCTTGGGCTTGTCTCAGTCTCTCTCTGGGCATCCCGCTCTCCTCTCTATCATGTGTAAGCTGAGAATGTCCCTGATCCTCTCTAGTGGTGACTCCCCCAGAGTCCCACCCCAGCTTGGTCTCCCAACTCAGCCTCTGGGCTCTCCAGTTCCAGATCTCCCGGAGAGGGTGCTCTTGGCTCAGTCCATCTTTTCCATCCAAATTCTCAGCGCCTGGGTTGGGGCCCACCGCAGGCACACGATGGAGGGGTGACCTGTCACCTGACAGGATTCCTTCGCAGTGCTGGGGCTTCTGAGGGTGGAATGATGCCTCATTGTGCCATGTGTGCCAGGACAGCCCCACGCCATGTCTCAGATTAGTCCTCCCACAAAAGCAGCTGCCGTATCCCCTGTGTTCACTCAAGGAAATGGAAGAACAATGATCGGTGTGACGCTTGAGACCAGAGTGAGCGCCCCGTCAAGGGAAGCATTCAAGCCAAATGCTGGCCAAGCACCTGCTCTGTAGTGGATATCTACGATGAGGTGAGGTCGCAAAGGTGGAAGAGATGCCCAAAGGGAGGAGATGGGGTCACAGCGGGGCTCTCCGCGAGCGGGATCTCACCAACACATGTGCTCGCATCCCGCACTGAGTCCCGACCGACAGAGCTCCCCTTCGCCCGGTGGCTCATAGGCGCCCCCCAGCATCGACGGCTGGTGCGGCCGACCGACTGACGCCACGGCCCCCCGGCCCTGTACTCCCAGCGCCCCGAAACCCAGCACCAGGCCCGTGCGCCCTGCCCTCGCCGCGCCCCTCGCCGAGCCCCTCGCCGAGCCCCACCCCGTCCCTTCCCCGCCGCCCTCCGACCGGCGTCCCCCGCCTCGGGCCCCCTCCCCTGCCCCGCTCCGCCCCGCCCCGCCCCACCGCGGCACGCCCCACTCCGTCCCCCGCCCCCGCCCCCGGCCTAGGCTCGGTCCCGTTTCTGGCTTGACCCTGCTTTCCCCCAGCCTAACCCCGCCCCTGGCCCCGCCCCGCCCCGCGCAAGGCTGTGAGCGAGCCGGAGGGCAGCGGGCATGGGGAAGCCCGCGGGCGGGGTCAGGGGGCGGGAGCTTCCTCGGCGCTCGGGGAGAGGGGCGGCCGCTCGCCGGGCGCTCGCAGCGCAGGGGTATAGCGCGGCGAGCAGGCAGCCAGGATGTTTCTGGAGCCCCAGGTAGGGCTGCGGCACGTGGCGGGTGCGGGGGGCGGGTCGCGAGGCGGCGACGTGGGTGCGCACGCAGAGCAACCCCTCGGTTGCGGCAAGACAGCGGGCAGGGGGTTCTTGCGCCGCGGAGAGCTCGGGAAGAGGTGCTGACCTCCGGCAATTAGTGAGACCATCCGGAACATCTCTGGCCCCGCTCGGCTCCGAAGGAGCCTGCCCTGGGGAACCACTCCCTCTGCGCGTCCCCACTGGGGCACCTGCTGCCAGGTGGGCGGCGCCAGGGCTCAGAATGGGTGGATGGCTCAGGCTGCCACTGCCCTTCCTGGCCTGGCTTGCTGATGCCAGTGATCATCTATGGCTGGAGGGCACCTGCAAACCTAGTAGGGACCCCTATGGGGTGAACAGGGCCAGGGAGGCAGGAGACAGCAGCCCCAGCAGCAGGGCCAGGAGGAGGGTCGCTGCCCTGGGACTGGCGGTCAGGCTTGTTAGAACCAGGACGACCCTGGATCCGTTCCGAGACTTGAGGGGCACAGAACCACCTGTTTGCCCGGAGGAGGTGGGGGAGAGGAGGAGGTCTGCGACGAAGTGCCCGTGGGAGGTGTGTATGTGTGTGTGCCATGTGTGGGCGAGAGTGAGAGTATGTGAAAATGCAGGCATGTTTATATATGGGGTGTGTATGTGTGAGGGAGAGAGGGAGGAAGAGGTGTGTGGGGGGGCAGGGTTGTGCCTGTGGGCCCACAAATGCCTGTGTATTTAAGGAGAGTGAGCTCCAGGGTGGGGCTTCAAGGAGTGTGGGCTCCAAGGTGAGGGGCAGCTTTCTTTCTGCAGGAAAGGAGACTGAGAACATGTCCTGGATTTAATCCGGAGCATGAGGCAGGGTGTTGCATTTCCATGGCTTGTTTATTAGAACCCATCCTTTTGAGACGGACTGGCGGTGTGATTCAGGGACAGGGTGCTGTCCCCGTTCCCAGTCCCCTTAGCATGAAGCTGACTGCACAGACCTGAGAGCTCGGGCCCAGTGAGGGCGGGGGGCACAGAAGAGGCCTTGGCTGAGCTGGCCAGCCTGGTGTGCCGAAGATGCAAGGCGTGTTTGTTTCCTCATTCATCACTTATTCAGCACACATTTACTGAACGCCTGTTGTGGGCAGGCATTGTGGCTGCAGCAGGGAACCAAACACCACAGTCCCTGTCCTCCTGGAGTTCACCTTCTAGCAAGTGAGACTGGGGGAAAAGCACAATCAATAGATGCCACATGAGGGGCACCTGGATGGGTCAGTTGGATGAGTGTGCAACTCTTGATCTCGGGGTCATGGGTTTGAGCCCCATGTTCAGTGTAGAGATTTCTTTAAAAAAAAAAACAACAGAAAAAAATTAAATACAATGCGGAATGTTGCATGGTGGTAAGTGATAAAGAGAAAAAGTAAAGCAAGAAAGAGGAATAGGACATATGGAGGGTACGTCGGTCAGAATAGTTTAGGTTATCTGCAGAAACAGAACAACCCCGCCCCCCAAATCCAGTGGCTTTTAACAGCACAGTGCAATTTGGACCTTGCTCTTGGGGCACCTGGGTGGCCCAGTCGTTAAGCGTCTGCCTTCGGCTCAGGTCATGGTCCCAGGGTCCTGGGATCTAGCCCTGCATGGGGCTCCCTGCTCCACGGGAGGCCTGCTTCTCCCTCTCCCACTCCCCCTGCTTGTGTTCCCTCTCTCCCTGTGTCTCTCTCTGTCAAATAAATAAAAAAAAAAAATCTTAAAAAAAAAAATTTGGACCCTGCTCCAAGCCTTCTTCACTCAAGCTCCCAGGCTGACATGCTCCATGGCAGAGCGGAAGAGAGGCTCCTGCCCTAGAATGTTCATGTCCCACCTGTCACTTCTGCTTGTTGCTCTTGAGCCAGACGAGTCACATGGCCCCCTCAGTATCACAGTAATGACAATCCTGCCCAACCTGGCAAGTCGGGCCCAGTGTACTGACCACCACTTTGGGGGTGCTGTTGGTGCCTGGGGTAGGCAGTTAGGGGAGACCTCGGCGTGTGTGGCTGCACGCGTGAGGAGCTGACAGAGGCGGAAGGGAGCTAAGCGGCATGGGAGTGGAGGGGTACACCAGGAAAACGCTAGGCAGGGCTTTGAACAGGAAGCCACCTCTGTGTCCAGAGGCCAGACTGGAGGCTGGATGTCAGGAGCAGAGCAGGCAAGAGGGAGAGGAGGGGGGGCCGGCACCGGGGCCCGGGGGCTCAGATCGGGGAGGTAGCGGTGGAGGAGAGAAGGGCCGATCCAGACACGCTCTGAAGTAAAGCAAGAGACCTTGCTGAGGGCCGAGATGTGCCGCTGGGGACAGAGAGAGGCAGGCTGACACCAGGAGGGAGGACATTGCCCTCAGTAAAAGGTGGGAAAGGATGCAGGTGGAACGGTTGGGGGTGGGCAGGAGGCAGAAACAGCTTGGCATCCCCTGGGGAGATGTCGCCCAGCAGTGGGTGGGCAGGCTGGAGCTTGGGGAGAGGTCTGGCAGGGAGTGCTAATTTGGAGCCCCGGCTTGTCCTATCCTGTGGGCCCCTTGCTGCCTCCTGGCCCACCGCCTACACCTGTGCCTGCTGGCCCTGGCCCAGCCTGCCCCAGGCCCCACACCACCATCTTGCTGGTTCTAACCGCTGGGGCGGGGGCCCTTCATGTGAGCTTCGCCAGGGGCAGCGAGGTGGGCTTCTGGAGCTGCAGAATCTCGTGTTGACCTGGCTGCCGTGTGCATCTGGGACTGGCCAAGGGCAGGAGTACTGGGGACAGCACTGGCTGCAGGTCCCGTACCTACTAAGCACAGGACCACAGTGGTGCGGTCTTTAAGGGCCAGGCACTATGGAGGGCTGCTTGGGGGAGAGAGTCACATGTTGCTTTGGAAGAGGTAAGGTTTGAATCAGGAATGACGTGGCCTATGTTGGAGCTGGGGTACCTGTGGAAGCTGCCTGTACCTTCCATACCTCTGGCCTTCTGGGGCCTCATCCTCCTGGGTAGCCGCTGGTGAGTGACCCGGAGAGGGCTGGGTCTGTCAGGACTGCTGTGTCAGCCAGGAGACCAGTTCTGTTTCCTTGCTCTTTCTTCTCCTAACCTACTGGAAAACCCCTGGTCATCCTTGGAAGCCCACCTCAAAATCACCTCTTCCAGGAAGCCCTCCTTTACTTCTTCCTATACAGAGTTAGTCCCCCACCCTGTGCTTCCTCAGTATTCAGCACAGACTCTGGTCCTGAGCTGCTCACGCTGCGCCGTGGTGTTATATCCGTCTGCCCTGGCAGATACCGAGGTCCATGGTTCTTCCATCTCCAAGTGTGCAGCACAGATCTGTAAGGCCTCATGGATGTTGGTTGACTAAGTGAGGGAAGGAAGGAAGGAACAAACACGAGGACTGAAATGGCCCATGGAGACTGCTTAGTTCTATCTCCTTGTTTTACACATGGGGACACCGAGGCCCACAGTAGCCTGGCTTACTTGAGTTCAGGAAGGAGCTCAGGGGCAGAACTGGCTCCCAGACCAGGATTCCTCCACTGTGCCGGGTTCTGGGCTGGCCGGGTCCTTGAGGGTTCCAGGACAAGGGGGGATCCCAGAGGCCGACAGGTTGAGGGGCCCTGGGGTGAGTGGTCAGGTGCGAGCATATGCATGAAGGCATCAGGGTTGGAGTCTCAGGAGAAGGAGGGCAGCCAGGGACCTTTACTGGGGTTCTTCGGCCTCTCCCCTCAGAAGTCCTGCAGCTTGCAAGGGCTCTGGCCCTGTGGCCTCCTGTCACAGGTGGGGTTTCTCTGGCCAACCCACCGCCCTGCCCCTCAGCCTCCAGTGGAATAATCGTGCCCTGACTGTCCTGCTCACACCCACCTGCTTGACTGGGGCCAAGCCCACGGCATTTCCCAAATGTCAGTGTGGCTGCCCCCCCAGCCGCCCCCTGCCTGAGGGGTGGGGCTGGCGAGTGTGAGTCAGAGGACCCCGGGGGCCAGCTTCTGGGTCTCCCTTAACCCTCAAGAGGTCGCTGGGCCAGTAAGACAAGTGGAAACCCAGTCTCCAAGGTCAAAGGCTGCGGAGCTGACCTTCATCCTGGGGCTAACTGATCCCAGAGCCCGGCCTTCCCGTGAGCACCAGGGCCATGAGCAACATCCTTAGAAGAGGGCTGGCAGGTTCCCAGAGGAGGCTGGAAACTGGCAGTGCCCGGCCCAGAGGGCGCAAAGGGGTGGGGTCATGGATGTGTGGTCAGCAAAGTGTGCTGTGCGCCAGGTGGCTGGCCGGGGTGGCTGACCTGCGTGGACACTGTGTCCCTGGCCAAAGGCTGGGACACCTGCAGAGCTGGGAGGTCCCAGGGCACGGGCTCACACACACCTCTCCCTATTGCTGCCGCTGGAGTGAGCATCACACCCCTGCTCCACATAGACTGAGTGGGGATATCTTTGGGGACAGGGACACCTGTACCCAGGGGAGGTAGATAGGTAAGCTATTCGTTTTTTTAAAATGTATGTTAAATTAATTGATAAGTGAACTCTCTCTTACTAGTTTGAACAGATTTTCAGTTTGGCTTCCTGGAAAGCCTAAGAAATTAATCAGATTATCTGCACATAAGGAACATTCTAGCTCTTCATTTCTAATGTATCTTTTATTTATTTTCTTATCTTATTGTGTTTTCTGAAAGGGGCAAAACAACATTAAATAATGGCAGTTGTCCTTGGCTTGATCTTCATTTTAACGAGAAGGCCTCTAATGTTTTACTAAGTCTGAAATTGGCTCTAAATTTCAATAGATATCCTTCATCATGAACAGGATGCTCTTCTCTTTCATTAATTGCCAAGAGTGTACACCAAGAATGGATATTAAATTTCACTGAAAGCTTTCCTATATCTAGCAAGATCATCAAATTCCTTTCCTCCTTGGACCTATTAATGTGTTGACTTATTAGCTTCCCTGAGCTAGATCATCCTCATGTTTCTGGAATAAATCCCACTGGGTCAGACTCAATTGTGCTTTAAAATGCTTCTGGGTTCATTCTACTGATAAGTTGCTTAGGGTATTTTTCATCTATATTCATAAGTAAGAATTTATCTGTACTTTTTATTAGGGGATAGATTTGTCACATTTATAAATCATAGTTATGTCAGCTTTGTAAAACGAGTAGGAAGGGTTTTCAATATGAATTGTGTGGTTGAAATAGTTTAAATATCATATAAAATTATCTTATTCTCCAAGGCTTGAAATAATTAATTTTAGAAACTGTCTCAGCCAGGAGTTGGTTTAATTTTTCCCTACGGTTTGGTTGGCTGTCAACTTACTTTAATTTGCACTATGGTTATTGGTCTTCTGGGGTTTTAAGCATTTTTCGTCTATGTTGGTTATATATATTTTCTAAATAATATCCCAGTTCAAAATGCTTTCAGATCGTTTAGCACAGATTTATATAGTCGATTCTTTTAAAGTTTCTTCTCCATATCTGAGGCTAGATTCCCTTTTTCATTCCTAGTAGCTGTATTTTTGCATTTCCTCCCTCCTACCATCTTACCCCCCCTTCCATTCCCTCCCTCCCATCCTCCTGCTTTCCTTCCTCCTTCCCTTTCTTCCACCATTTTGTTGATTAGAACTACGAGAGGTTTATCTTTCTATTTTGTGTTTTGAAAAAAAAAATCAGCCCTTGAATTCAATCAGCAAGTTCTATTCTCTATTTCATTAAATACACTAATTTATCTTTCAGTAATTCCTTCTTGTAGTTTGCTTTGCTGCAGGTCTGTTGTTTGGAAGCTCTTTTTAGCTTTTTGAGTCAAGTGCTGAGTTCATTTCCATTTTTTCTTGTTTACTTAAAATATATTGAAGTCTATGAATATTTCTCTGAGAACAGCTTTGGCCATATCAAATTTCATGAAGAGTTTTCTTATAAGGGTTATTTCTCTGATGTGTCTGTAATTGGAGTTTTGATTGCCTCTTTAACACAGACATGATTTAGGGAAGTTTTTTAATCAAGTGGGTAGACTTTTTTAGTTCATCGTTTATTAATATCCAGCTATTGTGTTAAGTTGTGTCCACAGAGTTCGGTCACCCATACATTTCTGTTTGGGGACTCCTTTGGGGTTTCATTGGTGATAGCAGGTGAATACTCCGGATGGAAGAATATGGCTTTCTGTTTTGATAGCATGGTTTCCATGTACTGTCTCCTCATGCTTCCATGCCCCTGGTTCAAGGGAATGCACTGCACTCTATTTATTCCTTTCTACCCCTTGTCTCTGGGTATCCACCACTTGTCAGAAACTGTAGAAGGTTCTAGTTGTTGTTCTGCTGTCTGTCTGGTCCATGAAGGGGAGCTCACTGCATTGTGCTTGGACTTGGACCGCTGACCCATTTCCTGGGCACAGCAGGGCGGGTAGAGTCTCCTGTTTGCTGGCATCTGCCAGCAGGATGACCATTCAAGTAAAGGAAATTGATTTTTATTTGTTTTTTAAACACAAAGGAAAATCGTTGCTCAGCCTAATTAGATGTCATTTAAAAATAAAGGAACTGCGTGTTATTTTTCCAGAACCCAGCAACCCCAGGCAGCCTCGGAGGTGGAGGTTAACAATCATTCCTGGAAAGAAAGGTCTGAGCCACAGCCGGTCCCCCACCCCACCCATCCATGCTGAGGGGTCCAGCCTCCCTGCCTCTCAAGGACCCTCAGCTCTGATGCAGTCCCCTCACTGTCGCCCTCCTGGAACCTGGGCTCTTCCTTCCTGACAGGCGGAGCCCTAGTGACGGGGCAGGCTCTGAGTGCCAGCCTCTTGGGTGGCTGCTCCGTGGGGAAAGGGGACCCTAGAGGAGCGGGTGCAGTAGAGGTGGGCATCTGTGCCCATGGGGCACCTTGAGAGGACTTTCCAGAAATGACAGGCCTGGCTCCCAAGTAGATCTCAGTTTGCGCATCCTCCTGTCCCAGCCTGCACCTCGCTCAGCCTCGGGAGTCCAAGCCGCCCACGGGCAGGAGTGCTGGGGTGACCCCTGTGGAATCCAGTGGAATGGGCCAAGGGGGAAGGAGGCCAGAGGAGAAGGGGCGAGTGGCCCGGGTGGGAGGCCAGCGTGCCAGCCGGCCCGCCCTGCGGGAAAGGGCAGCGATTCTCTGAAATCCTACCTGCTCTGTCCCTGGGCCTCTCAAGGCTCAATAATGGGATGGTTATTGGTGGACAATGACATTTTGTCTCCCGAGCAGCCACTAGAAGAAGCTGACTAGACAGAAAGGGAGAAAAGAGGAGGGGGGGAGAAAAAAACAAGGAAAAAAGCCGGGCTCGGCGGAATTTGTATTTAGGAGTGTGAAGACGAGCTGGCAAGATTCCTTCACTCAATTCAAATAGTATTTGGTGCTAGGAAGGAATTCAGAAGGAAAAAAAATGAATCCTGCGTCTGTAACAAAGCTTTAATTATCAGCATGGCCCCCTAGGCCGGGCCTTTGTCGAGGCGGCGCCCCGCGAGGTGCTGCCTGGCTCTGGTTCCCATGGCAGCCGCCTCCTGGCTGGAGTCCGGCCCGCAGCCCTCCGCCAGGCCCGCAGGGGACGCGAAGGTAAATATGGCCCTTCCTCACGGCTTTCGTGGTGTGATTTCTTGAAGCTTGGCTGATGTAAAAAATTGTCACTCCTTGCCCTCCAAGAGCTCCTGCTGCAGGCCTGGCGGGGTGGACAGACAGGTGGGAGCGGCAGGGTGCTCCTGTGGCCCGACCTGCAAGGATGGGCCCAGCCAGGTCCTCCCAAGGACTTCCCTGCTGGAAAGTCCATGGGAGTGCAGAGGGAGGAGGGCTGAGGACCTGTGCACAGGGGTGTGTCACCCCCTGCACTCCCCCAACCCGGGGCAGGGGCCAAGCAGCCATCCCGAGGCCAGAGCCAGCTCTGAGCCCCACTTGCCAGGTCAACGGATGTGTCTGCCTGGAAGCAGGACGTAGCTTCTGTCTACTTTCCTCCTGTGGGCAGGAGGGGCCCGATGCTGTCCTGGGCATGGGGAGGCGACAGGGACCCCAGAGGTGGGGTCAGGGAGATGCCAGCCCTGGCCCCCATAATCTGTGTCTAGGAAGGCAGCAGGTAACTGTGATGACAAGTCCACCCAAATCAGCAGGTACTGAGCATGTCCTGAGCCTAGTGGCCTCGCTGCATGCTTACTGTCCCCGCTGTGGTTTTTTGCAGAGGAGGGTGTGGCTCTAGCTGGTGGGGTGGTCAGACCTCACTGCCAGTCCGCTGGATGCCCAGCTCAGGCTTGCAGCCAGACCCCATATATTTGCAGCATGTGGCCCCAGCAGACAGGACCGGGCTCCCTGGTGCTTAAGGGAGACACGCTGCAGCTCAAAGTTAGGAAGATCTGAGAGCTGGGGCTTGGGGAGGGGGAGGACAGCCCCCTCTCCCCGCCGTGGGAAGTTCCTGCCTTAGGAGTGTCTGAATTCAGGCTGGGGGCTGCTTGTGCCCTGCTGCTGTTGGGGGCCGTCCTCCATTCCTGGGGGTGGAGGAGCCGGAGGATGGGCAGCAGCTCTGGAGGAAGCAGCTCCCCAGTGGCCCGGGATCCAGCCCCCTGAGCCAGAGGGCAGGTCTGGGGCCACTCTGGGGGCTGGGGCCACGTGTGGCTTGCAGGGTCTTGGCTCCTGGAAGCTCTCGTACCCACCAGAATCTATGGGAATGACTGAGCTCAGCAGGCCGACTCTCTCAAGCAGGTGTTACCTGTGCCCTTTGCAGATGACGCCCCGAGGGCTTGGCCACTGGCAGGTCACCCGCCCTCTGCCGGAAGAGCTGTCAGCACCAGCTGGCCCCAGGAGGGGAGGGAGGCCGCCTGAGAGTGTTCCAAGGCCCAGCGCACGGGTGCAGCCCCAGCTCTAAGGAACTGGAGTGGGAAGAGGAGGAGAGGGAGGGAGGCACTCTGAGCTTGTCATGAATAACAGGGGTTTTCGGGAGGTGGGGAGAGGGGGGAGGACCGGAGAGGGGAGGTGGCTGCCCTTGGGGCAGATACTCCTCCTCCCCCTGTCTCCCTTCAGACTGCCCCACCCCTGCCTCTCCCCGCTCCCTGGCTGCAGGCACTGTGCCCCCAACCCCGCCAGCCCAAGGGTCTAGCACGCAGCTGCTCCCAGCTAGTCTGGGCTCTTGGGCTTGGGTTTTCTGCCAGTTAGTGGGATCCGGGCACCCTCCGGATCTCTTCCTGTCCCCCAGCACCCTGCAATGAGGGTAGGACTGCGGAGGCCATGGTGAAGTGACCTGTCTGTCGCCTGCGAGCCCTCCGGCTTTGCTGCCATTTTCTGGTCTGTGACTTGGGAAACAGAAGGATCATAGGATAGGGGAGATTAAGTGGGATGATGGGGGGACTAAGGAGGCCCTGTCTCAGCCACCTAGCCTGTCTTGCCTGGGGCTGAGGTCTCAGTCTGGCCCTGTGCTTCCCAGCTGGAGGGAGGGAGGAAGCCCCAAGATGCTGGCCACAGCCTCCAGGCACAGAAAACACAATGCGTGTATGTGATCGCCTGAGCTTCAGTACAAACCAGGAGGACTCCGAGACCGCCCCCTCCCCCTCCCCCAGGGGTGGCAGAGCCGGGAGGTGAGGTGGGCCCCTTGGCTCACCTGCTGAACATGCAGCTTTCTACTCCTCCCCCATCCCCAGTGGGCAGATTCTTAGTTATAATTTAGAGTCATAACATTCCAGAGAATCGAGGCCACCTTCACCATCCTGATGGCCTTCTCTTGGCAGGGGCAGCCCCCTCCCACTGCTGGCCCCCCTCAGGTGCTGTGACTTGAGGGGGTCCAAAGAGTAGGCAAAAATCTTCCTTGCTGCAAAGGATCCACTAAAGGTTTACCAAAAGATTTTGCATATGTACAAGGAATCCTATAAAAGTGTTGGGGGTGGGCATGCATTTAAACAAGCATTTTTTTTTTTTTAAAGATTTTATTTATTTATTTGACAGAGAGACAAAGCGAGAGAAGGAACACAAGCAGGGGGAGTGGGAGAGGGAGAAGCAGGCTTCCCGCTGAGCAGGGAGCCTGACGCGGGGCTCGATCCCAGGACCCTGGGACCATGACCTGAGCCGAAGGCAGACGCTTAACGACTGAGCCACCCAGGCGCCCCTTAAACAAGGATTTTATTTACAAATTTGTTTTGTCTTGCAACCTCCTGCTCACAGTTCCCTTCTGTGTAAAGTGAGGGTCCCCTCAGCCATTCCTCTTCCCAGCCTGCATCCCAAGGGGGTCAGCTTTGGATCCCAGGAGAGCCTCCTGGAAGGGGTGCTTCATCCTGGACAAACGCCAGAAGAGTCTCCCCGGAGCGCCATGTAGGCAGTGGAGGAAGGCAGGGAGGGCGCCCTGCCCACTGCAGCCCCACATAGAGCCGCATTTAGCGTGGCTGAAAGATAGTCAGGAAAATACTTGTTGGGAGTGAGCAAGCAAGACATGCTCCAGGGAAGATTTCCAGGGAGGCAGTGCGATGGAAGACTCCTAGGTCTTGGGGCCTGGAGGCCTTGGCACCAGCCCTTCCCTCTGCTCACCGTGCTCTTCCTTTTCCAGAAGTCTCTTTTAGGGAGGCCAGTCTCTCCACCTGGTTAGGTTACCATCTGCTCTGTCCTCACACTCCTGATCCCCTACTCCTCTTCCTCTTCCACAGCACCGATCTCCTTCAAACCCCTAATAGCACACCCATAGATATGGATCGTTGTGCATGGCAGCCACAGTCTGCTCCAGTGGGGGCCCCGTGTGCACCCCCGTGGGCACAGAGAGCCTTGTTTCCTTCATTGGTGGATCCCCAGTGTCTAGGCAGGTCTTCGGTAACATTTGTGGATGGATGGATGGTTGGATGAATGGGCAAGGAGTAAGGGTTCTGTGGGACACCCCACCTCCTACCGCACCCCAGTGCAAATGATTTTAGAGAAGCAGACAGCCCTAGAAGGGTGATGGGGGCCATGGTGCTCCTGCCCAACCTTGGCTGCCTCAGAGTCCCCAGCAGGGCTGGGCTCTGTGTGTCGCTGGCCCTGGTCCAAGTAGCCAGCATGATTTTCTCCCCAGTTGCAGCCTCTGAGTGCCAGTGGGGCTCCTGCCTGTTCCCACCAAGGCTGGATTTTTCTAGAACCAGGATGCAACCCAAGATAGCTCCCTGAATGCACTCATTCTGAAATCTCTGCCAAAGGCTGCCCTCTTGGTTAAGTGGCCCACCAGGGTGGCCCACAGGGCTGGTACCCAGCTCTCTCTAGGAGCACGTTCTCTCTCTCCCTCTCCCCCTCCCCTCCTCTGTCTCTCTGTCTCTCTTTCTCCTCCAGCCAAAAGAGGGGAGACTGGCAAGATGTGTAATTTTCAGTTGCTAATTGTGATGCCCTGCAGCTTGCTGAGCTAAAAATAGTCTTCGTTTTTGTTGAGTAGGTTAAAAAATAGAAACCCACGTGCTGCCTCCAAAAGAAGCATCCCTTGCGAAGCCTGGCTAGGCGAGGCCGGCGGGGGCCCCTCTTCCACCTCCGGGCACGTCCCTGGGCACTCATGCGGGATGGGCCCTGAAGGCCATTTTGTTCCCGTTTTCCAAGAAGCTGGGATTCTTAACTTCGTATCCGTAGGTGAACTTCTGGGAACCCATCAATCCCTGGAATTATATGCAGAATGCCGTGGGAGTGTGCATTTATCCACGTGTCCAGGGCGAGGGCCTCCGCCTTCCTCTGACGCTCAGAGGTTCAGGCCCCAGCCAGGGACATTGTTGAGCAGGAATGACAGTCCTGAGAAGGAGCAGGGATGTGGGGCTGACAGAGTCACCGCCACCTACCTGAGCAACGTTATACAAGTGCTGCGATGAACCGTGGGGGTCTCTGTGCCTCCCCCTGGCTTAGGGGGCATTGCATCATGTGAGATGTGTGATGCCCAGCCTCTGGCCGGGCTCCAGCTCCTCATGACAAATATTTGAAGGTTAGTCAAAAGAAAGCTTATCCCCGCTTCTGTGTTTCTCAGAAATTTCCAGAATTGCAGACTCCACAGTCTGGAAGGGGTTCTAACATTCTGACTGTCCTGGGAACCTATCCCCGTTCTCCCCTTCGGAGTCGAATGGAGGCCTGACACTGTTCCTGTCCTGCTGTGCAGGGGACTGTCCCCTCCATGAGCTCTTGTCCCCACTATCGGCTGGGGCAGAGTTGGCTCTGTCTGAGGTTAGCCAGTTATCTTCTGTGTTCCTCCCTTAGTCCCTCTGGGGCTGAAGGAAGTGCTTGCTTCCTGCAGATGCCCTGGGTCGGGTGGAGCCCTGCCTCCCGTTGCCCAGGACAGGCCTTGGGGGACAGAGCTGGTGTGGGGAGCCCCGCAGTGGGGCAGGCCACTGCCCCTCCCGGGATGAGGCTCCTGCCGCATCTGGCGGCTCTGAGTGAAGCCCCTGGGGGGTGCAGCCGTGAACTAGAGGCTCCCTCCAGGGCTGGGAGGCCGGGGTGAGGGCCTGTTCGTGGGAGAGCAGACCATGGGCACGCGGACATCTCCAGGAAGGTGGCCGGGGCTGCCCGGACAGCCGTGAACGCGGACGGCTCGGCACACAGCGCAGTCATTGGATGTTTCTCCAGAGTCAGTGTCCTTTATATTCCCTCCCCGAGTATGTTCAAGTAAACTGTTGGTGAGGACATCAGCTCGTCCGCTGGGGGAGTGTTTTACGAGACTGCTGGGCGGTGTCAGGCTCCCCTGGGCCTCGTGGGGCGGCTCGGTACAGGGAGCAGGAAAAGCCCTCAGAAAGGAGGGTGACCCTTACCCAGGCCTGGGCGGACATGGGTGTATGGGACACGCAGTGATGGGCGCATTTTGGGTGCTCACAGCAGGCTCTGGCTGTCGTAGTGAGGCCCTGGCCTAGAAGGATCTGGGCCTCCGCCAGAGCTGCAGCTCCCAGGAGTCCGGGGGGCTCTGGGGGAGACGGCAGTGGGGTGCAGGGTCTGTGAAGGCCGTCTTGGGCACCGCTGGGGTTTGTGAGTCGAAGGACTGTGGCCCAGGTTACAGAAGGTGCACACAGGTACGGGGCATGGCTGTCCCTCCCAGGGCACATCTGGCTTTTGCACACGTGTGGCCCTCTATGTTTTGCTGCCCGAGGGAGGGGCACGGACCCTGAAGGGCCCCAGTTTGCTGGCGCCGCGTCAGGAAACACTGTGGCAGTGGGTGGCACTCACATCTCTAGCTGAGGTCTCTTGAAGAGGCTGCACGAGGGAATTTGATTCATAATCCTCTACAGAAAACTAAAACTCCTCTTTCCCCATCTCCGCCAGGTCTCTCGGGCCACCGGGGCTGCCTGTGCTCACCCCTTAGTCTCTCCAAGTCTTTGAGACCAGCTGCCCCCACCCGCTGTGCTGCCCTCTCCTCCTCCTGGGCCCTCAGTGCACACTCCTGATGCTTTTGTCCTTTCGTCCGTGCGCGGGGAGGGGGAGCGTGTGCGAGAGGCGGGGCAGCTGCAGCTACTCAGAAGCGAAGTACTTTGGCTGGGTCCCCAAAAGGGGCCTTCGATCTGAGTTGCGTGGATGCAGAGCTCCAGACCGCCCCAGGCGTCCAGGACCACGTGCAGGCAGTCGGTGGCCGGGCGAGCAGAACCCGGAGACCGGGGTTACCTTCTGCACTGTCACGGCCTGGCGTGCGAGCCCTTGTCCTGGGCCGGAGCCGTCCTCTGGGCGGCCTCCCCCTGCACTCCCCAGCCCTGCTGTGACGTTCTGGGGCCAGTGCCCTGTCCCATAAGCTCGGCCATCAGCATGTGCCTATTGTGGGCGTGGCACGGGGGACAGGAACGAGACAAATGGATGCTCTTCTCTGAGCCCAGCTTCCCCAGAGATTGGAGCGTGAGCCAAAGCTTACGTGTCTGCACCTACTGGGGAGCGTGGTCCCCGGGAAGCAGGCGGGAGGGGATGGATGCGTGGGGTGCCTTCCTATAGGACTCCCTCTCACTGGATGTCTTTGGAGAGGCTCTGTAAAACTTTTCTAACTCGAACAGTCCATCTGGGGTGAGGAAGGGGAATTTACCTCTGCCTCCCATGTCCCATTGATCCGAGCTCACCCCTGCGGTGTAACCTGGCCCCCTGACCTCCGGGTTGTGCGTGGAGCCTGGACGGATGCACAGAACGTGGCCTCAGCGAGAACCCACAGCTGAGGGCAGGAGTCATGTGGCCTGCTGAGGGGTGAGGCCCTGGGCCAGGGGCTGGAGGTCAGAAGCGGTGGCAGCCAGTGCTGGCCACTCAGGTGTCACTGAGGTCACTGAGGTCAGGCACAGAGGTGGCGGCCCGTGGTGGCATCTAGCACCGCTCCCGGGGCTACTGGCTTTCATTTTCTCATCTAGCCCTCACCACCACCCTGCCAGGGAAGTGGGCAAGAAAGTATACCCAGTTGAGAGCAGAAGAAACAGGCTCAGAGCAGCTCAGAGGCTTCCCCACTGTCCTTGAGACAGTGTGTGTCTCCTGACTCCATTCTGGACTCTCCCACTGAAGTCCCAGACCTGAACCCCCATGAAAGGACCTGGGAAGGTGTGGGTGGGTGGTCACGGGTTGGGGTGCAGACGAGGAGCATTCAAGGAATGGAGTTGCAGGAGGCCGGGGGTTTCCCAAGGTCATGTCCCTTGTTGGGCCGTGGAGGGGGAGCAGAAGTGAGCGCTGAAGCAGGGGTAGCTGCAGGACCCCACTGTAGCCACTTCCTGTTCTGGGGAGCAACAGCACGTATGGCAGATGGAGCAGAGTGGTGCGGGGAGCCCCGGGAAGGGGCCCAAAGATGGAGAGGTTGACGGTGCAGCTTATTGCTTGGCCCACCTGGCCTGCCTCACCTACGGCCAGCCTCCTGGACACGGCTGGTGGCAGGTAGCGGAGGGTCCCTGGGACCAGCCCTCCCTGCTTGCCCCCATCCCACGCCAGCCGCCACGATGCCACCCTGCCAGGGCAGGAGCAGTGGGCGTGGCCTCTCTCCCGGTCCCCTGGCCCCCTGGCCCCCCGGCTCCCTTTGGGACTTGGGGCCCAGCTGCAGGCAGGACTCCTCCGTAGACGCTCCCGGAGAGCAAGTAACACCAGGCGCGAGCTGGGCCCGCGCTGGCCCGTGGCTGCTGCCTCTGCACTCGGGGCCAGGGGCCGGGTCTCTCCCGCCTGCGCCTGGGTACCGGGGCCCCGGGCCTGCCCTTGCGCTCACCTGGCCCCGTGAGGACGGTGGGAAGCTCGTGAGGCCCAGCTGCCAGGAGGCGGGCAATCACTTTCACCTGCCTCTCTGTGAGCCGCGTCTATAATTGGCAGGTGCTTGCCTTCCTGCCCGAAGAGGAGGAGCCGCAAGGAGCGGAGGAGGTGGGGGGTGTGAGTCCGTCTCCCACTCCCTGCAAGAGGCTGCTGCTTTGTCGGGGTGGGCCCCAGCCTGGGGCCCTGGGGAAGTCGGTGTGGAAGGCTGGCCCACCCCGGCTCCGTCCTCCCCCGTCCTGGGCCTGGCCTCAGGAGGCTTCCAGAGCTCTCCTCCGAGTGTCCACAGCCTCCGGTCGTGTCTGGGTGTAGCCAAGGGCAGCAGAGGTGAGCGAGAGGCCCCCTGTACCCCCTGCTCCCATTTTCCCCTAGAAAACCCTGAAAACCGCCCGGCCAAGTCTGGTTAAGTCAGGATTGCTGGGGGCGGGTGGGCAGAGTGTTTTCTTAAGCGCCCCAGGTGCTTCTGCAGTCCGGCGGCAGGACTGACCCGGGGGGAGGCAGGCTCTCCTCACCTGCAGGCGAACGCTCTCCAAGGCCCAAGCCTGTCCCACAAAAACGCTGTCTTGACGCGGCAGGCAGGCCGGGGCTGGAACCCGTCCTGCATTTTTGCGAGGTGGCCGGTGGAGGTGCTGCTGGTTGGGCCTCGCCTGGAGCAGAGCCGCTTTCTGAGAGGATCGAAAACTCCCGAGGACCGGTGAGTCCGACCGGGGCCGAGGCGCCCCGCGCACCAGTCCCCTGGTGGTGCTGCTGCGGAGCTCGGGCAGCGCGCTGGCTTGAGGGCATCCGTGCGGGCTCGGGCTCTCTGAGGCCCCTGGGGACCTGTGCGTCCTGGGCAACCCCCACGGCCTGCGCCGGGTGCTGAGCGGGCACGTCTGTGGAGTTGGCTCCTCCTGGACGGGGCGGTGAGAGCACGTCTCGCGTGCCACACTTTACACAAGTGCCCATTTCATCCTCCCAGCAAACCTCGGACGTAGCCCACCCTGTGCCCATTCCCCAGATGAGGAAGTGAAGGCTCCGAGAGGTCGAGGACCCTGACAGAGCTCCAGGTGGCCGGGCCACGCTCAGGTTCAGGTCCCCCTGACTGCCTTCACGGCCGTCCTGGCACTGCCGCGACCTAGCTGTGTGACCCGGGCCGGTCCCCTAGTGTCTCTGTGCCTTGTTCTCATCTGCAGCGTATGGAGAATAATGGGTTTTGTGGGGGTTCTTGTGGGGTCCGTGATGATTAGCGAGACGACTTGGTGCTCACATTGGTGTCACTGATGGCTCGTGTGATGGACTCAGTCTGAGCTTGGTTTCTCATTATGATGACACTTGCTGTGTCTCCCCCACCCGAGATAGGAGCCACTCTGAGTGGCCCTTCCCCGAGAAGGGGGCCAGTCAGGGACAGTGGACACACAGGAGTGTGGCCAGTGATGGCAGTTCCTGCTCTTGCTGGGATGGGAGGGGAGGACGCCCTGTGCAAGAACAGAGGGGACCATGGGGCCAGGTGCGGTGGCCCGCGGAAATGCCAGGCAGGTAGAGGGCTCCGCAGGGCTTGTCCCCAGCCCCACTTAACGGCTGCAGAAGTGGAGGCTGGTTAGACTTGGCCAGGGGCAAGGAGCTGGCTGTTGCAGAGTGGGCTTCAAGCCCGAGGGTGCTCTAAATCTTTGCCCACTTGGCATTGCACCTGGAGACCCCTCAGTGCTCATGGCTGGGGTGGGGGCTCTCTTAGGGACTGAGAGGCCCCCAGGACCCGTGAGCTTGGTGCACAGAGGAGGGGAGAGAGGAGGACATGTGGGCAGGCAGCATCCCTGGGGGGGGGTCCCCGGGGAGGGTAGATTCGGGGGTGGTCCCATACAGCCCCCGTGGGCCCTCCCTGTTCTCTGAGTGGGTTCCAGACCCCTGCCTCGAAACCTGCCTTTTCTGGGGACCCACGGTGGTCCTTCGGCTCCTGCCTTCATCCACAGGCCCAGCCCTGGACCTCATCCTCTCTAACATGCCTTTATAAAAAGTGCTGGTTTCAAAACTCAGCCTCTTTGCACTAAAAAAAAGTTATTTTAAAAGTGACAAAATGGATGTGCCATTTAGAAAAGTTACCAAAGGGCACCTGGGTGGCTCAGTTGGTTAAGCGACTGCCTTCGGCTCAGGTCGTGATCCTGGAGTCCCAGGATCGGGTCCCGCATCGGGCTCCCCGCCCAGCGGGGAGTCCGCTTCTCCCTCTGACCCTCCCCCCTCTCATGTGCTCTCTTTCTCTCAAATAAATGAATAAAATCTTTAAAAAAAAAAAAAAAGTTACCAAATAGCTTGCAAATGTATAGAATGGAAAGTGAAAGTCTCCTCCTTCTCCAGCTCCCTTGTAGTAAACTCTGTAACTGGTGTGGTGGATGGCCACGTGTTTCTGGGCATTTATGTAAACTTATATTGATGTCATTGAAAAAATGGGCAATATGGGATCTTGTGCAGTTGGGGAGTCCAGTTATGGGGTCCTCAGCCCAGCTGCTCCCCGAGCCGAAGGGATGGGCCTCTCCTGGCAGCTTGTCCCTGTGGCCTTCTGGGCTGGGCAGGGCGTAGGTGGGGTGCACTGGAGGACTGAGACCCCCATGAGGGTGAGGAGCCTTGGGGGAGGAGCAGGGTGATAACTCCTGGGCTGGCCACGGGCAGGTGGCTGCCGAAGACACATGGACTTGAGCAGCCTCAGAAGCGGCCCCCCGCCCCCACCCCCACCCCAAGACAGCTTGCTAAGGCACAGATCAAGGGCTGCGCCTGAGTTTCTGACTTGGCAGGTCTGGGGCAGGGCCTGAGAATGTGCATTCTGCCATGTGTTGAGCGGTGTGTTCTGTGAGTCTGAAGCCCCATCCCAAGTGGGGCAGCTGAGCCTGGGGACCAAGGGCATGTCAATCCCTCGGGCTTTCCTTGAGCTCTTACTCTCCTTACAGAGGATTTTTTTGAGACTCCTAAGGCAGCCTTCGGGTGACTGGCAGGTAAGCCTGTGTTATTTGGGCCGAGGGCACTTTTCCCCTCAGGTGAGGCTCAGCTGATGTGCTGTGGGGTGGTAGTCGGATCTGCTTGTGTAGACCTCGGAGCACACTGGCCCTGGGCCCTCTCGTGACTAAAATAATCATGACTACTGTTTGCTCGCACGGTGGGGAAACTGAGGCCACACGGGCTCAGAAGCTTGCGCCAGCTTGGGTCAGAAAGCAGGCTAGGGCCGGGAGCAGCTGCAGCAGGGGTGAGCACTGGGAAGCCCACGGAGGGCGTATGCGGGGCGGCCTCCACCTCTGGGGAGGCAGGGCCTCACGGCTGCCTGGGGAGGCCGGTGCGGGGCAGTGGTGCCTGTTGGCCAGTGCTCACCAGACACGGGAGCGAGCACAGGAAGCCCCGCTCCTCCACTCTGACCCAGACCTGCCTGCCCTCTAAGCGGGCAGACGGCGGGACTGGTCAAACCAGTAGCTCGGGCCCCTCTGGCTGTGGGAGGGAGAGCACGCACGTGGGCACTAGAGGCCTCGGGCTGCAGATGTGCCTCACTCGTCCCCGTGCGGCGCCTCCCAGGCACTCCCAGCTGCGTGGGCAATGGGAAACTGAGGCCCAGGCGGGCTGCAGACTCTCCTAGACCTCAGGAGGACTTCCATGAGGCTCTGCTGCAGTGTGAGGCCAGGCCAGGCCCCTGTGGGCGGCCCCAGCTCTGGGGGCACTGAGCACCCCCCAGACTGCTGTCTGACATGTCAGACTAATAGGCGTTTCAAATTCAGCATGTCCAAAAACAAGTTCCAGATCTTGCCCCAAACACCGCCCTCATGTTCTTCCCCATGCTGGTCAATAACTCAGGTCCAAGAGCATCCTTCACAGCATCCAGAGTCGACCCTGCTCCCCTCCTCTGCTACCACCTGACCTGAGCAGTCTCTTCCTGGGTTATGACAAAACCTACCAACTGGTTTTCAGATCCTCCCTTGCTGGGTCTCCACACAGCAGAAATACTGACCGTCACCCTGAGTCAGGTCATTCTTGTGCTCGGAGTCCGCCTGCCTCCTGTCTCACGTGGAGGAAGAGCACATGGCTCCCTAGCCCCCAGGTGTGCATAGGCTGGTTTGTTACTCCTCAGACGGTTCTCTCTGCTTCTTCCCTCCAATACACACTGGCCTCAGGACCTTGGCACCTGCTATCCCTTATGCCTAGAATGTTCCTTTCTCATTCCAGGGTGCTGCATGACTAACACCATCAGTCTATTCCAGTGGTATCTTAGCTGAGGCTGCCTTGACCACCCCTACATTGCTTCGTGTTCTCCTCCATAGTTTCTCTTCTTCCACCGGAATGTAACCCCAGGGGCAGGGTTTTGTGTGTCTAGGCTCCAGGAACGAGGCCTCGTATGCACAGAGCAGGTGTTGAAGAAACATTTATCAGACACCTGGTGGCTGCAGGCCAAGGAGCCTGCCTGCCCACCCGAGCTGAGCTCTAATGCCCACCCTTGGGTGGGGTGCCCCTCCTGGCCCTGCTGGGGCTCGCACTGTACACCTGCACACACTCAGGATGCAGGCTGGCCCGGGAGGAGGAGGGCCTGGTGGCTGGGCCTCTGATGCCTTTTTCTTCTTCCCAGGAAACTATGCCCCAGACGTCCATTGTCTTCTCCAGCATACTCGGGCCCAGCTGTAGTGGACAGGGGCAGCCCGGCATGGGGGAGCGAGGAAGCGGGGCCGGCAGCTCAGGGGACCTCGTCTTCCAAGAGGGACGCCTCATCTCTGGGTCCCTGGAGGCCTTGATGGAGCACCTGGTCCCCACAGTGGACTATTACCCGGATGTGAGTCTCTAGGGCCTGGAGATGGGTGGGACTGGTGGGGGTCACCCAGGTTCCAGGGGAGGTTGCTTCTGGGATGGGGAGGGGCAGGCCATCAGGGAGCCTCAGCCCTACTTCCTGCCTTGTCCCTTGCCCCCAGCCTAGGGGAGAGGAGCCCGCAGTGACTTCCGGGCTGACCCCGGGCAGCTGGGAGAGAGCCTTGATGGCACAAGGAAGCAGATACACAGGGGGTGGGACAGGGGCCTGAGCTCTGGACCGGGTCTTCAGGGAGGATGAGGAGTCTAAGGGGAAAGGCTGGCGCCTTGGGGTCCTGGTGAGGGTCCACCCAGCATGTGTCCTGTCCCTGAGCTGGGAAGTTTGTTTTGTGCATGAACTGCCATAGTCCAGAAAAAGGGGAGACAGCCCCGCCACGCCTGGCCAGCATGCAGACCCCAAGGCACATGGCTGCGTGGGCAGGACTGGCCTTCGGCAGCAATTCAAATCCTCCCTCTTCATTTCAAGATGCCATGGGCACATTCTTAGAAAGATTCCCTTGCCACGTGTGGCTTCCCTTTTGCCTCTGATAAGGGGCATCCCGTAGCAGCAGTGGTGTTGGGCCTGCCCACTCCCTTCGGAGAGTCAAACTGCGAAGGCTTGTTATCTAATGGTGCTGGAGCCAACTCGGTTTCTGGGTGTTCCTGGCCCCCCCTCAACATGTCGGGCGTCCTCCCTCCCTCCTGGGGCTCTGTCTACTCCATCCTACTAGAAAACCCTCCCAGAGTTGAGCCGGGGCTGCTATTGGTGGTGCGGACCTGGCCGCTGGGGACCAGTGGCAGAGCCGGGGAGAGCGGCGCTGAGGCCCTGAAGAAGCCTAGGGCAGGGCATCAGCGCCCGGGGCTGGCACCTCCAACCCCAGCACCGCTCTGTGGCCTTGTGGGAGGAGCTACTCCTCTTTCAGGTCTGTCCCAGCGGAACCACCTCAGCCGTTACCCAGGATTATCGCCCAGACACTATGCCCTGGCATCACAGCGGCCTGCCAGGAGAGCGTAAAGGGGTGGTAGAGCAGAAGGGTAGGGCTGGCGAGCCCAGCTGGGCACCAGCTCCCGCAGCCTTCCCCCACTGCCCCTGTGCCATGTCTGTGGGCAGCTGGGGATGCATGCACACCAGTGAATCTCTGTGCTCCTTGGAAGTGCAGGGCTCCTCCCTGTGTGCTCTTCTTGCCTTGGCTGAGAACTCCAAGGTGTGATGCCTGGGTGACTGTCATCACACTTCTGAGCCATCTGCTTAGAAGGGGGCCACCGACCAGCTGAGATCTCTGAGCACCTGTGCCGCTCAGCCTGGGGACCGGACACAGGAAATGTGTGTGTATGTGGCGGGGTGGGCGGGGGGCGATTAAGAGGAACCCCTGCTGTTCCCAGGAGAGTTTCCTCCAGTGGCTCTGAAGGCTGCATGAGGGCAGTGAGGGCCTGAGGCCCTGAGTCCTGTTCCACAGGCCTGTGCTCTCAGCAAACATGGCCCAGCTTGCCCAGACCTGCCCCTTTGGGCCCAGAGTGGAGGCAAAGGTTCCTAGGCGCCCCCCAGCCTGCAGCAGCCATGTAGGGGTAGAATATCCAGGAGAGCCCCAAACAGCTTCCCCCACTCCCAAGTTGAACCTGTCCGTAGGCAGGGGCCAGTGTGGAGAGCTCACAGGTGCTGACCCGTGTCCGACAAAGTGCTTCAGAGAACCCTGGGCCCTGCTCCCTTTTAGTTCAGATCATGAGGACCCCTCAGAACCTGTCCCAGACAGCCCAGTGACAAGGGCACAAGGCTGTGGGACAGAGCGGCCCTGGTGTGCCAGTGGGGAGATAAGGCCCACAGCTGGCTGGTGACTGCTTGCAGCGGTCCCCTATTGCCGGGTGCTGGCTCCAAGAGCGCCCTACCCTGCCCCCAACTGGCCTCCCGGGGTAAGGCCAGGGGTGACCTGGAGAAGCACGCTTGGAGCCTGGCCCTGGGGGCACTGTGGACTAGGCGATGGGCTCACACAGGTTGGGAGAATCCCACCGACATCCAGGCTTGGGTGTTCTCTCCCCTCGTGGGGAAGGACCGAGGGTGGGGGAGAATCCCAGCAGAGCAAGACTGCTGGGAGCTGAGCTTATTAGGGGGGCACCCCGGAGCTGCCGGTAAGTGGGATCTGATCTGTGCCTTGTGGGGGGCGGGGGGGGGGCAGGACTTGGGTAGCCGTGAGAGAAAAGGGCGTTCGAGGTGCAGCAAGGCACGCAGGAGAAGGCACGGCTGCTGGATGGTGCTGTTGGGCCTGGGAGGTGGCTAGCCAGGCTCTGAGCAGACCTGGAGGGGGCCACACCGGCTATGACCTACTCTTCCTCCTCTCTCCTGGTCTCTCTTCTTCAGAGGACATACATCTTTACATTTCTCTTGAGCTCCCGGGTCTTCATCCCCCCTCATGACCTGCTGGCCCGTGTGGGGCAGATCTGCCTGGAGCGGAGGCAGCAGCTGGAGACGGGGTCTGAGAAGGTAAAGGTGCTGATGGGGGCTACCTGTCTCTGCATCCCCGCTCCCCCCGGCTCACGCTGGGGAGAGAAGCAGGCTCAGAGTACGCCGGCACGATGGGTCTGGCTGACTGGGCCAGGTTGGCTTGTCTCTGGCCCGCTTGGCACCCCTGGGGCATGGCTCCCGTGGGGCATGGGGTACACACAGAGCCAAGCAGTCTTCATGGGATGCTGAAAGTAGCTGGTCTCGGTGGGCACTCACACCTCTTCTCAGGAGTGGCCCACAGCAGACAGCCCCGCCAGCAGTCCTGGCCAGCGCCAGGCCCCCAGCCGGCAGAACAGCCACCACTCTGCGGGTGGGAGTCGGGGGGCAGCCCTCGCAGGCTGACTCCTGCTCAGAGTGGTTTTCAGTGACTTCGGTAGGGCTCTTTGCCCCTGTTGTCTCTTCTGATTGAGCCAGGCTCTGGGTGGCCAGGACGGCTGGGGGCGTGTGCTTCGGATGAGGCTTTTAGAAGCCCAGTCTGGTGCAGAAGATGGGGTGGTAGGTGTGCGGCCCGAGAACTGGCAGGGCCGAGTCTGGGCTGCGGCAGAGCATGTCCTGCCCCTGTTTGCTGATTACTTTGTCCTCTACCTTCCCTCTCCTGTCCCTGCGGGTTTGCAGCTCAGGCTTCCGGGCTAAGTCTCCTTGTCAGAGGAGGCCATCCCAGGGTGCAAGGAGACAGGCATTGACCGCAGAGGATTAGGAAAGGCTCCTGAAGAGACAGGTGAAAATAAGGCCATGTGGGGTGGGCGGGGAGATGAAATTATAGGTGGAAGGTCAGCGTGGGGACAGTAGAAGCCTGAGAAGCGCCTGGGGTGAGCCCGCCAGGCTGTGTCCATGGTGACATGCACTGTAGGGCCTCTTGAGTCCAAATCTCTAGCTCCTGCTGAGTGTGGGGTGCTGTGGTCATCTGGGGGGAGTGCCATCAAGGCCTCCCGGATGCTGCGGGCACTGGACCCTGGCGAGAAGGAATAGCTGCAGGGAGTGAGGCGGCCAGCTGGGAGAGGCCTTGTAGGGCACGAGGTGCCATCGCTAGGGAACCAGCTGGGTACGTAGCCAGGATCAGGCCGGCTGGAGGCAGCTCAGCAGGGGTGGGGCAGATGTGGACAAAAAGATGTGGGGATGAGTGGCTAGAGGCCCCCAGGGCAGCAAGAACCGTCTGGATTGGGCAAGTACAGGCAGGCAGGGAGCTGGTCAGTGCTGAGGAGCTGTGGTGGGCACAGGAGGGGTGTGGGCACATGTGGTCATTTCAGAGGGACAGTGTGGGGTTGGGCACTGAGAACCAGCTGGGACACTGCGGCCAAGGCTTTGGCACACCTTCCTCAGACCTTACATGTGTGTGGACCCAGGGCAACAGCAGGGGTGCCTGCCCATCTCTAAGGACATGAAGCCGGGAGAGGGATGCCTGAGTGTCTGCGCCCCTTCCCAGGACTTGCCAACCTGCTTTTAACTGAGAGGGGGCAGGCAAGAGTCTCTCATTAATAATTTTGCTTGGTTTTCATTGTTGTTCTTTTAAATGGGTAACTTCTAATTACAGCAAAGGAAACTAGTTTTCTATGTCATGGTAGTGAGGATGAATTTTTTGAAAATGAATTTATTTAAGTGAAAGAGAGGTGAACTAAGGGGAATAGGAAACGAAGCGGGTACAAGAAAACCACAGGTGGACAGGGTGGGGGATGTCACTACCTAGCACCCTCACCCCAATGCGGGGGGGAGAGTAGGTCCTGCAGGTGGTAGTGGGTGTGGGGGAGATGGGGAGGCTGGTACCACTTGTCATCTTGTTGTCCGTTCTGGAGGGTGACTTTACTCTATGCCCTGCTGCCCCAGGCCAAGCTGAAGTCCTTCTCAGCCAAGATTGTACAGCTGTTAAAGGAGTGGACGGAGGCCTTCCCCTACGACTTCCAGGATGAGAAGGCCATGGCTGAACTGAAGGTCATCACCCACCGGGTCACACAGTGTGATGAGGTGAGGTCTTCCTTGGACCCTGGCAGAGCTCCTTGGGTATATGTTGGGGGGAGGGGGTCGACTCTCATAGGAGGGTGAGTCTTCTGTGCTGTCACCCTTTCAAGATGACTGCTCGGTGGCTCCATTTGTGTCCCTCCCCACAAGAAGACTGCTCAGCTGTCCAGCAATGGGCCGGGCTTGCCCTCGGCACCCTCTGCATATGGGAGACCCTGTGGCCTGAGTGGTGGGCTGGAATGAGCCCAGGCCCCACCCTTTCCTGGGTTTGGGGTGAGTGGAGTGGGAACCTAGGAAGAGGTTGTAAGAACCTGTCTGCATTTCTGGCCCCCAGCACACTCCTGGCCTTTTGTGGAGACAGGAAACCTGGGAAGTGCTGTGTGCTCAGCAGCTTGTCTGGCTGGAGGGCTCAGAAAGCCCAGGGAGAGCTCTGGGCAGGGCCAGGGCTGCTCCCACCCAGGGAGTGAAGGTTCCTGGTCCTGGAGGAAGCCCTTCCAGATACTCTCTTCCCTACTGTGGACGAAACCCCCCCCCAACTGTGGGAAGGCCAATAGTAGCTTCTCAGCTGGACACCCCTGGGGAAAGCCATGGTTTTCAGACCCAGAAGCCTACCCCTGGCTTTGGCCTGGCCCTCAGCTCCCAACCCCACAGGGTAGCCAGCTAAGCCACCCTCAGCTGTACTCAGAGCAGCTCACACTGTATTTCATTCTGTCTTCAAAGGCCCAAATGCTCATGGCAGGTTTGAGTAGGGATGTGGGTTCAAAGTTAGGCATATCCTTAGGAGATAGGTTCCTTGGGAGAGGTGCTGGTCTTGTCAGCCCACACCAGCACCTTCACTGTCCCCTGCCCCCACAGGAGAACGGCACAGTGAAGAAGGCCATTGCCCAAATGACACAGAGCCTGCTGCTGTCCCTAGCTGCCCGAAACCAGCTTCAGGAGCTGCGGGAGAAGCTCCGCTCACCAGCCATGGACAAAGGGTCTGTCCTCAAGGCTAAGCCACCAGCCACTCAGAAGGACATCCTGGGCATGTGCTGCGACCCCCTGGTGCTGGCTCAGCAGCTGACTCATATTGAGCTGGTCAGTGCTGCCGTGTGCCCTGCCTCGGGTGGGGGTGTATTCACCAATGCTCACTCAAGGCCACTGGACCCCACCCCCCCAGCATCTTTTTCAACACAGTGCTGCAGGGCCTCCCCAGCTGGTCAGACGGGGGTGTCAGGTGAAGCTCACTTGCCAGCTCCAACCACCGCTTCTGGGTCCCCGGATCACAGCAGCCCTGTGTACATGGGAGGGGCTGGGGTGATGGGAACTGCAGTGGCCCCCGGATGGAGGACTGGCCCAGGAGGTGAAGGGCTTGGGGGGAGAGCCAGTTCCCCCCACCGTCACCTCATCTTGCCTGTGCTGTGGGCTGGGAAGGTACCCTGCACCTAGCAGCCACTGCCCCAAGGCTTCCGCCTCAGTCCCATGAAGCGCCGTTTCCTCCCTTCCCAGGGGAGGGTCTTTCAGACCCCTGGTGGGGGGTTACACCTGGGGGGGGGCAGGCAGGGCCTGCCCATTGGGTGGGTGCTCTGATCAAGGCGGGGCTGTGGTACTCGCCTGCAAGAAGGTCTTGACTACTACTCTGAATGTGGCCTAGACGTTGAGTGTGGGGCCTGCCCAAAAATGGCAGGCTTGTCACCCTCCTGTGCTATCTCCTTGCCCATCCTAGGAGAGGGTCAGCAGCATTCACCCTGAGGACCTGATGCAGATTGTCAGCCACATGGACTCTCGGGACAAGCACAGGGTGAGGGTCTGCTGTGTGCTCTGGGGTGGCCTTAGGGTGGGCCTGGTACCTATATATACCCCATGGGAGGTGGGGGCCTCACAACCAAATGGATATGGGTCTGTCCTGGTACCTGCTTCAGAGCGTCAGCAGACAGCAATGCAGGGTGATACATACTGGAAGGGGGCCAGTGTTCCCAGGAGCCTGGGGAGGGGGCGTCCTGGGAGACCTGGACCTGTCCAGCTGCCCACACCCCACCATCGTCTTCAGTCTCTTTTGGCCATGGCTCCCGCTCGTTTCTGGGGGTAGGACTGGGGTTGCACCTGCTGGCAGGGTCCTCAGACTCCCTGTGACCTGTCGTGTTCCACCAGTGCCGAGGGGACCTGACCAAGACCTATAGCCTGGAGGCCTATGACAACTGGTTCAACTGCCTTAGCATGTTAGTGGCCACCGAGGTGTGCCGGGTAAGCACTGCGTGGCCCATATGGGTGGGGTGGCACTGTCACTTCTCTGAACCCACAGGGCTGCCTGAGGCTCTGACTTCTGTACCCCTTGGATGATGAAACTTTGGAAGTGGAGACAGAAGCCTTCATTGCCAGGGCCACCAACATCCCTGTTACCCCTAGCCCTCCCCCCCGCCCCCGGCCAATCCACAGTGATTGTGAGACCCCCATCCGTGGAGTGCACCAGCACGGTCCGGGAGTCCATCTGGGGCTCCCTTAGTACTCTCAGACTGCTCTCCTGCCCCTCTGCCCAGCATCGAAAATGCCACAGCTGCATTCCTGCCTCTGCAGCCCTCGAGCATCTCCCCAGCCCTGGGTTGGATGGCTCAGGGCCCAGAGTAGCTCCTGTCCAGGCTGCCCTTCAGGGACAGGTGGTGGAGGGGATGCTCCTGTGGTGGGCTCACCCTGAGGCTGTCTGGCTGCTCTCAAGGTGGTGAAGAAGAAGCACCGGACCCGCATGCTAGAGTTCTTTATTGATGTGGCCCGGGAGTGCTTCAACATCGGGAATTTCAACTCCATGATGGCCATCATCTGTGAGTGTCCAGGCCCCAGGGGCTTCCTGTCCAGCTTCTGCATGGCTTGCCTACCCCCACCCTGACCCTACCTGCTGTTCCCTGCAGCTGGCATGAACCTCAGTCCTGTGGCGAGGCTGAAGAAAACGTGGTCCAAAGTCAAGACGGCCAAGTTTGATGTCTTGGAGGTAGGCACCTCAGCCTCGTCCTACATTGGCCTGAGGAGGGGTGGGCCTCCCATCATGCTCTGCCCCCTTGCTCAGAACCCACTGCACACAATGCCATCTGGTGTAGGGCATGTTAAGCTGGCCTGGCTGCTCTAGGAGGTGGGTACCTGAAGCCCTCCTCGGCCTTTGGAACTTTAGTCGTAACTGGCATTGCCTAAAGCAAGTTCTGGAGAGTGCTTAAGAAACAGTTTGACAAAAGTGGGCCTGTGAGCCCTGTGCTGGGTGATGCTGACTAAGCCAGCTGGCCTTTTCCTGGCTTGAATTCCTGTGGTCCCGGATCATCTGGGTGGCCCAGGAGTGGACAGGCAGGTTCACTTGCAGCCTTCCCCGATGTATTTGATCCCAGAATCCACTTTCTGCAAACGTCTCATGGGGCCCATCAGGTTTGGGAGGTGTTGGTCCACGTAGAGGGGACAAGGAAGGTTTTGAAAGGAAAAAAGGTGAGACCCAGGCTCAGCAGGGCAGGGGAGAGGTGTGTGTGTGAGTTGTGAGACTTCTCTTTAACTCTCCTGATGATGCTTGGACCCAAACCCTGTACTGAGCCAGGTGCTCACTCCTAGAAAGGAGGCCTCTTCTGAGGACAGTCCAGGGCTGCCCAGTGGGGAAGGGCCTTCCCCATCACTCTTTCCACTCTGCAAAGGGGCATTCTGAGCAAGTCACAGGTGCAGGGAGAACACTGCCCACCGCGTCCTCCTGTCTGCCCACAGCATCACATGGACCCATCCAGCAACTTCTGCAACTACCGCACCGCCCTGCAGGGGGCCACACAAAGGTCCCAGATGGCCAACAGCAGCCGAGAGAAGATTGTTATCCCTGTATTCAACCTTTTCGTTAAGGACATTTACTTTTTGCACAAAATCCATACCAACCACCTGCCCAATGGGCATGTTAACTTCAAGGTGAGCTCAGCGCCCTTGTGGTCTGAGGGGAAGGGGGCCAGACTGTCCCAACCCAAGGCAGAACAGACCCTCAGCCTCATCCTAGGGCAGGCAGAACCTGGGCCACCAGCGCTGCAAGGCAGTGGTCCTGTCGCAGAAAGCCTTTAGGACTGAAAGCTCCAGGGTGGGTTCCCCAATCCTTCTGGGTGGATGATCTGGTTATAGGGCTTGGAGCCACAGGAAATTTATATTTACTCAGGATCCTGGTCCCAAAACTGACCCTAATAGGGAGACAGAGAAGGGGCTACTCCTGGAGGTTTGGGAGTGAGGAAAGCATTAGGCAAGAAGGGACCTGAGCAGGGAGGAGGAGGCAGCAGATTTCCAGATGGAAGCAAAGGGTGGAAAGTAGGACAAAAGTGACTGGGGAGGTGTAGGGGAAGTGGAGTTGTCCAGGGTTGACCTCACACAGGTAAGGGGTAGGAAGGCGTTAGGGACCCTTACACAGGCCCTGAACAGAGATCATGGCATGTTCTGGTTGGTGGTGCTCTGCTGGGTGTGGCTGGCATACCTGCCTCAGCCTGGAGTCCCAGATGGGGCCTTCTTGGGTCTTGCATAGGGGAGGCACAGACCCCGCTGCAGCCTGATGGCCTAGGCAGGACAGAGTGGTCTTAGGGACACTTCCCGGCTCTGATGTTGCATCAGGTGCTGCCGTGGTCACAAAGTCAGCTGAGTAGGGTCACTGTCCCATCTTGCTGGGATGCAGAATGAAATCAGAACCTATATCCCTTGTCCTAACTAAGGATTTCAAGCTTAAGGTGACAAATGAACAGCCAGTTGGTCTTCTGTTATCTTCAGAAATTTTGGGAGATCTCCAGACAGATCCATGAGTTCATGACATGGACTCAGGTAGAGTGTCCCTTTGAGAAGGACAAGAAGATTCAGAATTACCTGCTCACGGCACCCATCTACAGCGAGGAAGGTAAGGCCCAGCTCTCCATGGCGGCACACCCACCTCCCTACACTGTACATGTCACCCTGACTCCCCCACATCCAGGGCGTCTGCCCTCACGGCATTGCCCTGGAAGGCAGGCCTGATCACTGTCCCCATGCTACACAGGGGAAGCTCAGCCCACATGGGTGAGTACATGAGGGTGGGCTGTGGGTAGAGAACAGGATGAAGACGAGAGATGGGGCTCTGGGAGGGAGCCAGAACAGGGCTGGGTTCGTGCTGTAGAACCAGGAAATTTCTCAGTCCCTAAGCAGGAAGCTGGGAGCTCTAGACCTCATGGGGCCTGGAACCCAGGCAACAGAGACCTGTGGAAAAGCTCAGACCAGAGGTCACTGTCTTTGCCCGGGCCCAGCTGCTCCCCTAGAAAGGAAGGGATAACGTGTGGTAGGCAGACTGACTGTACGTGGACATGGGTTCTGAGGAGCTTTTCATCTCTCAGCTCTCTTCATCGCCTCCTTTGAAAGTGAAGGTCCTGAAAACCACATGGAAAAAGATAGCTGGAAGACTCTCAGGTAAGAAAACCCCAGGGACAGGCCTGTGAGCCTCTGAGACCAGTCCCATGCCTGGGCCTACAGGAAGGGAGAGGACTGGGGAGCATGATGGATCTGCCCTTCTGAAAGGCAGCCAGGGGTAACTCCACACAGGCTGCCAGTCAGTGGGAGGCTGAGGACTTGGGTCTGAGTGTCCCTGACCCTTCCCCTGATGGCTGGTTCTTAGAATCCCGGTCCCCCCCAAATAGCGTGGCCTGCCCTCTGCCTGCTCAGGGGAAGGGCCTGCCAACCCAACCACCTCACCATTTCCTTGTGCCCTGCCTACCTCTAGGACCACTCTCCTTAACAGAGCCTGAAGGCACGGATGCAGCCTGCCGACGCTGGATGAAGCACACACATGCACTGAGTTTTAATCTTGATTGATAAGGGTTGAGATGAGGAGGCCTCACTGGTTGGGGTCCATTTTGTATATAACTTTTATGGAAAAAAAAAAAATTATTTCATGCATCAACCTTTGGCACTTACAAAGTTTTTTTTTTTTTTTTGTCGTTTATTTTAAATAACAGGGCAGGGCCCTGCTTCGGGGAGGGGTGGGGAAAGAGTATCATGGGAGATGGCATCCATGATAACATCTTATTCTAATGAAATGTAGATTTTTATTTTCTACTTTTGATTATTAACATCTTATGAAAAAATATTAAAAAAAAAAAACCCAACCAAAACCAATGTGAGCCCTGCCTGCTTGGACGCCCTTCTAGCCAGTGTCTCTGATGTCGGGGTTAGTGCCTTAGAGAGTACTGGAGGGCCGGTCTCCCACTCCGTTCTTTTAGCCCTCAGGCAGCCAGTGCCGCCGGGGAAATGCCAGGAAAGCTCTGCCCTGGGCCACAAGGCACCTGCCCTCAAAGCCTAGGCCAGAGGGGTTCCAGCAAGAAGGGCTTGGCTGGCCAGGGGGCCTCATTTGCATACTTCTAGAAGCAAACCTTGAGTACAGGCTTTCCAACGTTTACATTTTCATTTTCCTTTATCAGGGATTTAGGGGATTGGGGAGGGGCAGGGGGATACCTGGCAGCATATTTTCTGTTGGAATACGTCTGGCAAATTGTTCAACTACATTTTAGGAAAAGAGAAAATCTAAAATAATATAGGGGGAAGGTGATGGAATTGTCTGTTTTCCAGGCTGTAACAGGTACACTGAGCTGTAATGACGAGCATATGAGGATGGGGACATTTAAAGCAGTTCTTCAAACTCCACTACAAAGTGAAAAGAAGCAACTCACAAATTGGTATTCTAGTGGACTGCCGCCTCCGTTCCTCTAGGTTGGGGGGCTCCCCTAAGGGAATCTGAAACAGAAAATTAGACCGACTGCTGGAGCCCACTCACATAAAACTGCCCAGCATTTGGAAGTATTTTTCACATCCAAACTTGAGTACACTCCCATTTTCTGTCTTTCTGGCTGTGGGATGGCAAGTCCTGGTTCCTCAAAAGCCAGAGGCGGGCCATCGCTCTGATTCTCTCTCCCTCACAGTGGGGCTTTCATTCTGCACAAGCAGATTTGGAGCTACGCACCCTTGTTGCTCTCCGCACACCTGGCTTCCTCCCACAGGAGCCTGCAGTTAGTTGCTAATTCCCAAAGCTCCTGGGAGAGCCTGGAGATGTGGAGGTGAGGCCTCAGGAAGGGGCGCCCTCAGCCCTGGGTGGAGCAAGAATATTTACACTGTATTGTCACAGTGTTTTCGCACTTTTCAGACATTCTAGATAGTACATATTGTATCTTGACAGGACATATTGCTTTATGTATTTGAGACAAAGAAAGGCTAAAAACTTGAGAATATATATTTGGAATACAATGTTAGAACACTTTCCGTCTTGCGTTAAGGAGCTTTCATGTCAGTGTGCGTTCCACTGGGTCATCAGTTCTAGTACCTATGGGATACAGTGTCTATGTTTGCTACTTTATTTTCCCAATTTGATACACACCCTATGATGTTTTGGTATTTTGAGATGAGCTCTGAGTACAAAGCTGTACCATAATGCAGGATGTCAGTTGTTGGTGTTACTGGACCTACTTGCATCAATAAAAGAACATGTTGCTCCCCTTGCCTGCCTGCTCTCTCTGCGTAGCTGGCGAGGCCTGATGGCTTGGCTGCTGGCAGGACGTGTGGGGATGTCTAGGTCCTCCATGGCCTTTCGAATGAGCAAGGAACTCTCATCCACACATCACATTCTGACAAAGGGCTTTTCAAATAAATAATGCAAAACAAGACAAAGTGTACAAGAGGCATGTTCTAGTCTGCTTTCCTCAAACTAAGATCCAAAAGTGTATCACAAGCTGATTGTATCACATGGCCCTGTAAGTTGGGGAAACCTAACTTAAATAAGATCATAAAGGCTCCTTTACTGCAGGACTGGTCAGAACCGTCAGTGTCCGTGGGCACTGTGGGTCTCTCCCAGGGCAGGGGAAGTTGGGGACACCTCCTGACATCTTTCTGCAGAACAGTTTGCAGAATGCAGTTCTAGATGGTGCTCTTTCATTGTGATGAGTCACATTCAAGAACACTAAAGAAAGGGATTTGTTGAAAGGCACACATGAGTGTGGAATTGAAGGAAAAGAACAGACACTAGAATGGAAGGCAAACTCCTACCTGTTCCTCTCCAGCCTGTTCTACTACCACCCCGTCAACAATGCTCAGGCTGCATGAGATCTACTCTACAGCTCAACGACCCTCACCCTGCTCCCTTAGAGCTAACTCAGTGCATTTTTAAATGCCCATTGGACCAGCACTGCCCAACAGAAAACTTTCTGTGCTGGAGTGCTCTGTATCTGCCCTGCTATTTACATATAGGTACTGAGCACTCAAATGTGGCCAATGCAACTTGGGAATGGAATTTCTAATTTTATTTAGGTTTAAATAGCTAGTGGCCACTGTATTGGACAGAAGGCTAGGCCGGTGGAGCTTTGTCACCTGCTGCCCTTCCAGTGGCTTGTGGAGTGGGTGGCACACAATAGGTGCTTAGGTGTTTGTGGAGCAAATGAGACATCTGTGAGGATGCCTAAGTGAGTTTTGGGTAAATGACAACATTTTTTAGGTCTTTATAATTCAATGGAATTCTTAATTTCCTGGTAAAGTTACTTTTGGAAGTTTCTACCTAGCTCAGCTGAAGAAGGGGCAGCCCATCATTTGGTGTGGGCCTTGGCCATGGAGCTGGGGCTGGGAGTGGGTGCTGAGCTCACCTGGCTGGCTGTGGTGCTCTCCTTCACCCACGGGGTGGTCCCTCCAAGGCAGTGCTTCTTAAGTTGTGGCTCTTCGACGCGGTGTCAGCAGCGTTGGAAACTTGCTCAGACTGTTCTCAGGGCCCCACTGCAGGCTCGCTGAAGGGGAAACATGGGGGTGGGGAGTCCAGCACGTTTGGGAAGCTCTCCTGCCGACCCTCACAGACCGCTGCCCCAGCTACAGCCCACTTCTCCCAGGTGCAGTCTGCTTCACAGGCACACTGAACCTCCACGCCACCACGCACCTCCTCTAATATAGCATGGTCCCGTCCGCACGTACATTCCTCCAGAATCTCCTTACAGCTTCCCTGGTGAGCGGTGCTCCATGCTCCTCTGGGCCCTACCTGTTCTCTCACAACACATCACTGGCATCTGTCTCCCCCATTACTCTTGGCTTTCTGTGTAGGAGCCCCTTGTGCAGCTGTGTGGCCAGCGACTAGCATGGTGTGCAGCTCCTACCACCACCATGTGATGACTGAATGCTACCCGTCACTTCACACAGACATTTCAGGAACAAAAATCTATGTTACAGTATCAGCTGTGACAGGAAATAAACTAAGGATCTCTCCTAAGGCCATAGAGACTTCTGTGACAAAACTAAGATTATTTGTGAAATATATACCCACTACACCTGTACATAAAGTGTATGTCATGTTCCCCAGGGAGGCAAGACAGGAGAAGCATACGAGCAAGGAATCAGAAGTTAAACTATTTGGATTTGAGTCCTAGTTTCCTGTTCCTAGCTGGGTATCCTGGAAAAAGTTGCTTACTCTTTAAAGCCTCCATTTTCTCAGGGTTAAAAGGAAATTACAATATTCTCTGTCTCATGGGGTTGTTGTAATGACACATGGCAGAAAGTGCAGTACCTGGTTCATCAGAGGCAGTCAGGGTTAGCTGGGTACTAGCAGTGGCACCCCTGATGAAACCGAACCCCACTTCTCCTGCAGAAAGCAGAATCTCCTGGAAAAAGTGAAACAAAGAATTATAACTGATCTTCTCAAAGGAACAACTGAAGTCCTGGTCAATAGAAATATATTCTAACATTACTAAAGAGTCACTTGTGTTAAATTGAATCAGTATATAAACATATATGGGAAAAAATTCCTACAAATTTGGGATTCAAAACTACTTTCTAAATGAAAAACCTACTACCCACATATAGGCTAGTAACTTTAGATCATACCAACACAATTTCTATTTTTATTCCCAAAAAGGAAGTCATGATACTGCAAGGAAGGTGAAGGGCTGCCATCAACCTCTACCAAATATCTATTGTAACATACCTTAAACTCTTAGGTATGGATCTTCAGCAACAACGTTGAGGAAATAGTGTTGTCAAGAATATAAAAATTAGGCACCTGGCTGGCTCAGTTGGTGAAGCATGTGACTCTTGGTCTTTGAATTTTGAGTTTGAGCCCCACCGTGGGTATAGAGATTACTTAAAAATAAAATCTCAGGAAAAAAAAAGAATATAAGAAAGTTATGCACCTGTTTCTGGCAGCATCAGACTAAGTAAGTGCTTGCCTGCTGAAATCAGCTGCTAAAGTTATGCAAAATGTAAATATCCAAGCAAAAACCCAGAGAGGTAAAGAAAACTCTGAAGCCAGCTTTTGCCCTGAGGGCTAGGATTATGAGCTTCCATTTTCAAGTCCACATGGGGATAGAGAAGAAAGTGCTGGGCCTGTTCAAGAAGAGGGGTCAAATAGGAGACCCCAGCCCATAAAGCTGACATCCCAAAGAACCACCCCTCACCATAACAGTGAACTTGAAATAAAATGTTCCTCCCCCAACCCCACCAAAGGGTTAAAGAAAACTGCCTGTTTTTTACCTTGGCACTGAATAGAGGTTGGGAAAACTTATCACTGATAATTTGTAACCACAAATCAGTGAATTTCATTAAGTTTTGCAGCAAACATCACACTGGTCAAAAAAACATTAAGCTGAAAATCTAGTTTAACATGGCTCTGAACTATGGGTACCATCCCTAAGTTAGCCAGTAGAAGCAAACATTCTGAGATTCTAGTTTAAAAAGTCTCTCCTTAGCTATGTCTGTTTAATCCACCTGTTGGATTTTTAAAATTCATTTTCATTTCTTGAAGAACCAAATAGAGGTTCTTCCTCAAATTCGTTTGGTTGTAATTCTGAAGAAATTACCAGAATGTAACACAGAGAGAAAAGACTGGAAAATATGAAATGGGTTAAGAAACATAAAGGGCATGGTGGACACAACAACAGGTCTGACATGTTATCAGAGCTTTTGAAAGAAAGAGAGAATGAGAGAGACAATCAAAATATAATAGCTGAAAATCTTTCAGAATTGATAAAAGATAATAATTCAAGGAACCCAAAGAATCTCAAGCAGGACCAGAAAAAACAAACAAAAAAAAACAGCACACAGACATATCATAGTGACACAGAACAGAAATAAAGAGGAGATCCTGAAGGCAATCAGGGAAAAAGGTTGATTACTTTCAAGGGAGTATCAACTGTTAAGCTGATAACTTACTTTACAAGGGAAATAACTGAAGCCAGAAGACAGTAGAATAACCTCAAAGTGCTAAAAAAAAAAAAAAAAAAAAAAAATTCCCAACCTAGAATTCTATATCCTTCAAAAAATATTTTTTAAATGAGATAAAGATACTTAAAAACCAAATGGAGTTTGCTATCAGCAGACCTTCATTAAAAGAAATTCTAAAAGTTGAAACATATACTATATACAAAAATTATTTCCAGATGCATCGTAGATCTAAGTATGAAAGGCTCAACAAAGATGAGAAAGGGAACTTATAGACAATGAAGTGTCTAAAAGAAAATATGAAAATTTCTTCTTTACTTTGGACAAAGTTTTCTTTGTCAAAGTTACTTTAGACAAAGGTTTCTTAAATTGGGATACCAAAATCACTAGCCATATAAGAAAATGATAAAATGGACATTATTAAAATTAAGAGCTTTTGTTTATTAACACATTCATTAAGAGAATGAATAGTCCCCTGCCTAGGAGAAGATATTTGCAATACATAAATCTGACAAAAGACTCACATCCAGAATACTGAAGTAACTCCTACCAGTCAATTTAAAAAAAGGCAATTAAGGGGTACCTGGGTGGCTCAGTCAGTTAAGTGTCTGCCTTTGGCTCAGGTCATGATCCCAGGGTCCTGGGATCAAGCCCCGCATTGGGCTCTCTGCTCAGCAGGGAGCCTGTTTCTCCCTCTCCCTGCCGCTCTGCCTGCTTGTGCTCACTCTGTCAAATAAATAAATAAAATCTTGAAAAAAAGGTAATTAAAAAAAGGCAAGAAAATTTTACTAGGCATTTCACAAAAGAAGATACTCAAATGGCCAATAAGCATATGAAAAGATAATTAATATCATTTCCCTAGTGATAAACTAATAAAACCAAAATGAGATAACTGTACACACTCAACAGGATTAAAAAGTCTAAATTGAAAACACTGAAAATACTGTGTTGGGACAATCTGACACAACTGGATCCCTCATATGTGGCTGGTAGGAATCAGTTATTTGAAAGGACTGAAAAAACTGGCCAGCCTCTGACAAGGTTAATCAAGGAAAAACAAAAGGCACAAATAAACAATACCAGGAATGAAAGAAAGGCTATCACTACAGATCCTGTACATATTACAAAGATAATAAGAGGATATTGTTAAACAACTTTGTGTATTTCATCTAAATTTTCAAATTTATTACTATAAATTCCTAAAAGATTGCACCTTACCTAAAATAACTCAATCAAAACTGACTTTTCAAAAAAAGATTTAAAATGATGAACCAGAGAGGGAGACAAACCATAAGAGACTCTTAATCTCAGGAAACAAATTGATGGTTGCTGGAGTGGAGGGGGGTGGGAGGGATGGGGTGGCTGGGTGATGGATACTGCCCAGTGCTGGGCTCGATCTCATGACCCTGAGATCATGACCTGAACCGAAACCAAGAGTCAGACGCTTACCAACTGTGAAAGCCAGGCACCCCAAAACTGACTTTAAAAGAAATAGAAAATCTGAATAGTTCTACAATCATTAAATAAATTGAACCAGTGATCAGAAATCTTCCCATATAGAAAACTTCACGGTCAGGTGGCTTTCAGGTAGTTCTGCCAAATACTTAAGGAAGAAGTAATTCCAGTCTTAAAAAACTTCTTTAGAAAAGAGTAAGAAAGAACACCTGTAACTTACTTTACAGGCTAGCATAACCTTAATAAAAAAAGCCCAACAAGCATGAGAAGGGGCATTCTTACTCATGAACACAGATGAAAAACACCTGAAATATATATACATGTACACACCCATCCACACGAATATATATATACAGATATGCAAATGAAGTATGTGTGTGCGCATATGCACAAACACCCCGAATCCAGCAATGTATAATAAGGATAATATATCATGAAAGATTGGAGTTTACCCTATGAATGCAAGGGTACTTCAGAAAACTAACTCAATTTAACATATCAAAGATGGAAAAAAATCATATGATCATCTCAACAGATACAGGGAAAGTATTTGATAAATGCTCTCAAGCATGATAAAAACTCACCAAGTAGTAATACCAAATAACTCTGTTAACTTGATAAAGGGTATTTATAAAAACACCTCCAGCAAATATCATACTTACTGATGAAACACTGAGAATGTTCCCCTTGAAATCAGAAACATGGGCAGGAAGTCCACTATCATCACTTCCAATCAACACTGCACAATAAATCCCAATAAGCACAGTAAGACAAGAAAAATAAAGATATAAAAATTGAAAAGAAACAAAATTTTCACTAATATGATTGCATAACAGAAAAAATACAAAAGAAACTAGAAATACATTACTAGAATTAAGCATTTTGGCAAGGTTGCTGAACACAAAAGCAACTGGACTTCTAAATACTAGCAACAGACAATATAAAAAAATAAAAGATAGTTACAATGGCATATAAAATGCAAAGTATCCGGGAAAAATCTATAAAATAAGACATGTAAAACCACTGTGTGAAAAAGTATAAAATTTAATTGAAAGACAATAAAGACCTAAATAGACATGTCATGTTTGAGGATTAGAAGACTCTATCATAGATGTAAATTTTCCCCAAAGTTATCTTATAGATTCAATGAGATTCCAAATACAGGAAAGTTTTGTGAAACTTAACTAGCTTATTCAAAAATTTATGTCAAAGTACCAGGGCTACAAAGAACCATAACAATCTTTAAGAATAAGGCAAGTGGACTAGCTCTCAGAGATACTGACTTGTACAAAGTTATAGTAATTTAGACCATGATGTAATGGTATGGTGATGGACAGAAAGCCTGATTGAACAGATGAGAGCCCAGAACCAGACCTGTGCATTTGGACATCTGATGGGTGAGAGTGGTTCTGCAGGTAAAATATGGACCATGTTGTAAGGTGATGATGGAAAAAAGTATAATGCAATCCTTACCTCATGTCATACACAAAAAGTTCTTCCAGTTGGGTTAAAGACCTAACTAGGAAAAGCAAAGCTATATATGAGGTATTCAGAAGACAATATAGAACAATAGCTTTATCTTTCCTTAATATATCATAAATCAATAATAAAAAGTAGAATACATAAAAGAAAAAAAATCAGTCACATTAGAGTTAATGTTTGTTAATGAAAAAGTACCATCAAGAATGGGAAAAGACGAGCCACATCCTGGGAAAAGATACTTAACCAACAAAAATTGGTATCCAGAATACGTGAAGAATTTCTAAGAACTGATAATAATGGGCAAGAGGACTGAAATGCAAACTGTAACTACAATTCATGCCTAAGGTCTATTAGATTAGCAAGAATTAATAAACCTGACAAAATTAAGTGTTGCCAAGGATGCAAAATGAACTGTCTCACAGTGCTAGAGATGGTCCACTTTGGAAAGGAAGCTGAACGTACACACAATCGATGACCCAGCATCATTACTCTTAGAGAAATTCTTGTACACTTACAAGAGACATGTAAAGCAGTATTCATGACAATACTGCTTCTGATAGCAAAAGTAAACAACAAAAAACTATGAACAACCCAAATATCTATAAAAAAAGAATTACTGAATATTCAGTATATTCATACAGTGGAATACTAGTCAGTAATAAAAACGAATTTTGAGACTAACATGAATGAACATCAAAAATATAATCCTGAATGAAAGTTAGAAAATATATAATGAAATAATGTGCATATAAATTCAGAAACAGGCAGAACAGTCTTTTGGGTAGAGGTACACACACAGTTGGGAAAACTAAGAAAAACAAATGAAAAGCTATCACAGAAATCAGAATGGTTACTATTATGGAGAGTGAGGGTGTGTGATCAGGAAGAGGCATGCAAAGGCCTTTCACTGATAATGTTATCTTAGTCTTGGTAGCTGGTGCACTTAATCTGCATAGCTGTTTGCTTTCTTATTCTTTTTTTTTTTTTTTTTAAAGATTTTACTTATTTTTTAAGAGAGAGAGAGACAGCGAGAGAGGGAACATAAGTAGGGAGAGTGGGAGAGGGAGAAGCAGGCTTCCCACCGAGCAGGGAGCCCGATGGGGGACTCGATCCCACGACCCTGGGATCATGACCTGAGCCGAAGGCAGACGCTTAACGACTGAGCCACCCAGGCGCCCTGCTTTATTATTCTTTAAAGTACACAATTACATGTTATATACTTTTTTGTATTTATGGTATTTTGCAACAGAAATTAATTTATCACATTTTCATTTAACTTTTGGTAATAAAATACTTTATTGGTACCGTTTAATGTCAAAAACACAGTATACACTGTTTCCATTGCTTAGCTTCCATCTTTAAATTAAAAGCTCATTAAAGTAAAGTCATTTGATTCTGTCAAAAAACAAGCTGCAACTTACCTTTGCAAATAATTAGGTTCTCTCACTTTAAATACCTAAACTCACTCGTCTTCATAATAAATAATTGTATATAAAAGGAGATATTGGCCTGAATAATTCTGCAGAGAACATTTTACACATCTTAAAAAAGCCTAAATGCTACCCAACTTAAAACTTGTAAGAATAATTCATTAAGAGTTACTGTAAAATGAATTCATGTAGCACCAAGAAATTTGGGATTTATATTTCAGATGATATGATCTACTGAGTAAAAAGAGTAATGATTTTTCTTCTGTGAATTTTCAGGTGTTTATATACAAATAGAAAGGATACAATATAGGTCCTTTTTAAAAGCCAAAGGTTCAAAATCTGTGCATGCCTTTCACCGTATCTCCCAATTTCTGGATCTAGCAATGGACCTATGGTAAAAGATCCATGTGTGATAAATAACATAGTACAGTCCTATGTGAATATAACTTCTTATTCATCTTGTCTCATTAACATAATTTATACCTCAATTAAAATTTTATTCTATCTGCAAACAATATATTTCTTTAAAATATTTTGCAATTCAGATTTCCATTCAGACCATCTTCTCATCCACCTCTTTTCTCAAATCAGTGTAATTTTATGGTATACCTTATTAAATTGTTTTTTCTCCCTTTAGTGAAACTGTCAACTCAAAGTATCACAATATTACAAACACAGATGTAGCATATATTAACATATTAGAAAAAAAGGATAATAAATACATATGGATCCATGCTAAATAAGACAATGCAAAGCAAAAAACACGAAACACCATGCGATGTTGATTTTTTCTGAATCTGTAACTACAAGGAGACCCCGACAGCACCCTGGCTCATGTAAACTGATGTTCCCAGATATCACTAGTGCCCTGTACTCCAACATAATTAAATTTTCTATTAAAGACATTTCCATGTTTATTTGTTTAAAACAATCTACAGAAACTTTGACTACTAATCCTGATAATGGTAACAAAACATTATAGTTTTAATCAAGTCATAGATTCTGAGCTAAGTATTTTCTACTACCATCCATTTATTTAAAAACACATTCAGGGAGCTAAGCAACATTCAGTTTAAAGGGGTTTTTATTTCTGATTTCTTCTGATTGTGAACTTCAGATGTGTTATTTAGTCATCCTCTGCTTCAGTGAAAAAGAATTCTTCAAGCAACTGACTAAAGATCTTAATTTAAAAGCAGGCTGACTCAGTGGTCAGCAGGTGAAGAACCCATGTCTACACACTGCATCCATAACCCTTTCCTCTCTGCAGGAACTGGATGCTCCTGACCTACCATGAGCACAACGCATTCCATCCTCAACCCAGATGTAACCAGGGCACATTAGAACATGGGTGCAGGGTAGAAACTAAAAACTACTTTTGGGGCAAACACTCAGATTTCGATTTGTCAGTGATTCTGTAGTATGGTATTCCCACAAAACAGGCTTTGCATTGAAACACTTGATTTTTCTTCTCATATCAAGTTAAACTGCTAAAGTAAAACAATGTCAGAAAGAACACAAAAGATAAGCATGTCTTCTCTGAAAGAGGCACTGCATCTGGAATTGGAATTAAGGCTAAATAAATAGTGCTGGTTTGTGGTTCAGACTAATGTGCCAATGATTACGTTAACCAACAGCTTCGCTATTTGTCCTGTATGCCTGTTTGTGAAGATGCATCTCTATCTCCTCCCTGAAGACCAGCATTCCCAGGTGCGAGTGAGAGGCCTCGTTCATGGCTTTGGATTGGATGCACATACGGTACTGCTCAGGAGTCAACTCATCAGCACAGCGTTTCTCATGCCAGAGGTGGAAAAGACCAGGAACCGGAGTCCGAATCACAATCAGGTCACCATGTAAGTATTTTCGATAAAGATGAACATCTTCTCCACCCCAACCTTTTACTTCCATGTCAAATCCACCTGCAGGATGAAAATTGACACTATAGGTAAATGCCTGACAGCCAGAGCACAGTCAACCCTGATAGAATTAAGATGTTCTGCTTCAAATGAGATGGCACAGTACAGCCTAAAGACATCTGATATAGAGGAATGACATCTGGGTTTGGAAGTCCAGTTAGGAGCTGACATCTAGGAGCTCAAGCCTATTGTTCAGAGTATCAAAATGAGATTAAATACTTGAGAATGCTTTGTAAATGTCTAAGTTACATACAAAATCTAGAGAAAGTCAAAGGAGAAGGAAATATAATAATTTCACTACTATTAATATTATAATTAATACAGTTATCCTTTGAGATACAAGTTTTTCTGGGTCACAGACAACTTTCCAGAGGAGAAAACAGAAGAAATGGCTAGGCTGAACATCTACATTTGAGAATGGGCACACAGGTGATTTAAAGCCACAGGAATGGATGAAATTACTGAAGGAGTTTAGAAAGAAAATAGGACCCAGATCTAGACGCTAAGCAATACCAATATCTACAGGTTAAACACGCAGAGAAAGATGAATCAGCAAGAGACTGAAAAATAGCCCCAGAGGATGGAGAAAATTTCGGAGAATGAGCTATCAGAGTAGTCAAGTGAAAAAAGTGTCTTCAGGAAGAAATGGTCAAGTGTATGCTGCTCAATAAAGAACTTAAAAACAAAAAAACAAAAACAAATAGACCTGGCAACATATATGTCACTTATAACCTTACCTACTAGAACAATTCTGATGGAGTGATGGGGCAAATGGCTTACTGGACTGGGTGAACACATGAAATGGGAGATAAAGTTGAGACTATTTTCAAATTGGCTTAAGCTGAACAACAAACTTTTTTTTAATTAACATATAATGTATTATTTGTTTCAGGGGTACAGGTCTGTGATTCATCAGTCTTACACAATTCACAGCACTCACCATAGCACATACACTCCCCAATGTCTTATCACCCAGGCACCCCATCCCTCCCACCCCCCTCCACTCCAGCAAACCTCAGTTTGTTTCCTGAGATCGAGTCTCTTATGGTTTGTCTCCCTCTCTGGTTTAGTCTTGTTTCATTTTCCCCTCCCTTCCCCTATGATCCTCTGTCTTGTTTCTCAAATTCCTCATATCAGTGAGATCATATACTTGTTTTTCTCTGATTGACTTATTTCGCTTAGCATAATACCCTCTAGTTCCATCCATGTCATTGCAAATGGCAAGATTTCATTTTTTGATGGCTGCATAATATTCCATTGTATATATATGTACCACATCTTCTTTATCCATTCATCTAACAACAAACTTTCTAAAGAAGCATAGAGAACACAAACCATTTGGAATTTTTTGAAGAATCAGCAAAGATTCTTAAAAACTGAGAACAAATTAATTCTTCAATTAAGAGCTAGGTTTCCAAATTATGTCTTCTAATAATTATATGCCACTTAGTTTCATACTCACAGCATAACAATCCTGAGATCTCTGAAAAATATTACCTTAAATAGTTACAGCTTTACTAAATGCTATGTCTAATACATATTGGTTTTTCTTCTTTGTAGACATAAGGTCTTCAAATATTAAAGATGGTGTAGATACTTAAAATAAATGGGGGACTTCCAGTTTCTGGTCCAGCATATACAGAGCTTAGAAGTCATATCATCCTAACAACAAGTAAAAAACCAAACAAACTGAAAAATAAACAGACCCCTCAGAGAAATAAGGTCACAGAGCAAACTGCCACCTCCAAATTGGAGAGAACACAGAATCACAACTATTAGAGCAGAAACCCACCACTAGATATATATATACAATGGAATATTATGCAGCCATCAAAAGGAATGAGATCTTGCCATTTGCAACAACGTAGATGGAACTGGAGGGTATTATGTTGAGCGAAATAAGTCAAACAGAGAAAGACATGTATCATATGATCTCACTGATATGAGGAATTCTTAATCACAGGAAACAAACTGAGGGTTGCTGGAGTGGGGGGT
>NC_138374.1:33950930-34046862 GCF_054177405.1 Leptonychotes weddellii | reverse complement strand
TGCATGGAGCACTGGGTGTTATGCACAAACAATGAATCATGGAACACTACATCTAAAACTAATGATGTAATGTATGGGGATTAACATAAGAATAAAAAAAAAAAAGAAACCCACCACTAGAAATCTCTAGGGGAACCAGTACTGGGGTAGGAAAAAAAAATCTGAACTATAGATGATGGATGGCTAGAGGTTTAGTGGGCCAAGTCTGAGAGTTGAAAACTCTGGGGGAGGGGCAGTCATAGGAGGGTCCCTACAATTGTGTGAGTTTTACCTTTAGGAGCTCTAGCAGGTTCTCACTGTGAAGACTGGGGCAAAATCCCCTAGTGCTTTCAGCAGGGGCAGTGGGAACATAATCATTCTGAAACATGCCAGAGCACTTTCTTCTTCTTCTTTTTTTTAAAGTTTAATTTATTCATTTGACAGAGAAAGAGAGAGAGCACAAGCAGGGGGAGTGGCAGGCAGAGAGAGAGGGGGAAGCAGGCTCCCCACCGAGCAGGGAGTCCGATGTGGGACTTGATCCCAGGACCCTGGGATCATGACCTGAGCCAAAGGCAGCCGCTTAACTGACTGAGCCACCCAGGTGCCCGCACTTTATTCTTCTTAAGAAGGCCTGCCCTCAGGAGAAACTATTTTACTAGAGTCAAATCTACCTGGGGGAAGGACATACCCAACTCCAGCCCACTCTAGCCATCCTGTCCCACCTAAAGTTGGTGGCAGTGTCTGAGAAACACTTGTGAAGTTAACAGTCCAGATACATAATCTCACTAAAGGACTGAGACCTAATCACAGGACTACAGAATGCTTCTTCTTTCCCCACACCTCACCACCGATTATTAAAGGCTTATTTACTGCAGTTTCCTTTGCCCAATACATCATATTCAGCTATGAAGAAAAAATGAGGCATACTAAAAGACAAAAAACAGATTGAAGACACAGAGTGAGCGTCAGAACCAGACTCAGATATGGCAGGGGTACTGAAATTATCAGCCTGGGAATTTAAAACGACTATAACTGATATGCTAGGGGCTCTAACAGAAAAGTAGACAAGTAAGAACAGATGGGTAATGTAAGCAGAGAGTGACAGATTCTAAGAAAGAATAAAAAAGAAATGCTAAAGATAAACAATGTAACAAAGGAAGAATGCCTTTGTATAGGCTGAGGAAAGAAATCTCTGAGCTTGAGGACATGTCAATAGAAACTTCCAAAACTGAAAAGGCAAAAACAAAGAGGACTTGGGTGGGGGGAGCCAGATCAGAACAGAATTTCTAAGAACTGTATACAAAAGGTGTAACATATGTGTAATGGGAATATCAGAAGGAGAGGAAAGAAAGGAACAGAAGCCCCAAAATGAAAGAGGCCAAATTCCAAACAAGTGCTGCTGAGAGGCCAGGGGCTCCCTTTCTCATCCAGCCCATAGTCATAAGGTAGAGGACACACCCCAGAAGGGAGTGGGACCCCTGACCCTCCACCCCATGTCCTACTCATAATGCAGGGGTGTTACTCTGAGAGAAGTGTGCCACTATCTCCATCCCCAGCTCCAGAGAAGGCTCAGCGATTCTTCCCAGGGGAGGAGCCAGTGCAGAAGAACAAACTGCTTCGAAGCTCTTCCCAGAGGAACTGACTTTATTTGAAACAGTGTACAGAAATTTAAGCCTAAGGGGGCTCTTGAAAATAATGGAGATTTTGGTGATAAGCAATTAAGAGAAGGCTGATAGCTCCATTAGAGCAATAAGCTAAAATGTAGGCCGGCTAGTTTACTGGAGAGAAACAGGGAAAGAGACAGAGATAAGAAGAACCTTACTGAGGTCTGAACAAAACTCAAAGATGTGCCTCAAAAACTACCTTGCAATAGGGTTCAATTTAATTGGGTCAGACTGTGGAGCAGTTTATGCCCCAGAGCATTGTCAAAAACAAGAGAGCAATGAGTGGAGCCTAACAGGTGGGAGTGTTACCAACAGAGGCACAGAGACAGTAAAAGCCCTACTAGGGGCGCCTGGGTGGCTCAGTTGGTTGAGCACCTGACTTCGGCTCAGGTTGTGATCCTGGGGTCTTGGGATCCATCCCTGAGTTGGGCTCCATGCTCAGCAGGGAGTCTGCTTCTTTCTCTCCTCTGCCCCTCCCCCTGCTCCTGCTCTCTTTCTCTCAAATAAATTTTTTTTTAAAAGAGAGCCCTACTAAATCCATGTCATCCCAGGGTGACTGTGCACATGCCCTAAGGAGTGACCTATTGCTGGGGAATGGGGAGATAAAATTCACTAAAATAGTAAAGCCAAGTCAATAAACAAGCAAGCAAAAAACAGAACAAAAAACAAGCCCGGGAGTCAGGGGGTAATCAATATCCAGACTTGCCACAATATATTACCTAAAATGTCCAGTTTTCAAGAAAGAAATTATGAGCCATGTAAAGAAACAGAAAAGTGTGACCCATATACCAGAAAAAGTAGGCCACAGAAACTGTGAGAGGGCCCAGATGTCAGTTTTTACAAATTTTTCAAAACCATTATAAATATATTTAAAGAATTAAAAGAAATCATGCTTAAAGAAGTAACAGAAGGCAAGATGACAATGTCTCATCAAACAGAGAATATTAATGAGGAGACAGAAATTATATATATAAAAAGAACCAAATGGAAATTCTGGAGTTAAAAAGGACAATGCAAATGAAAAATTGATTAGAGCAGCTCAACAGTAGATCTGAACTAACAAAGAATCAGCAAACTTGAAGACAGATCAATTGAAATTATGCAATCCAAAGAATGGAGAGAAAAAAAATAATGAAAAATGAACAGTCTCAGAGAAATGTGGGACACCATTAGCTATACCGACACATACCAAATAGGAGTATGAGGAGAAAATCATGAGAAAGGAGCAGTGAGAAATACACAGATTAAAAGGCAGTGATGTATCCTTGCTGTTTTATTAAGCCAGAAATCAGGGAAAAGGGCATTAGTTTCACTTAATAGTCCTTTTATTGCTATTTGCTGTTTCCATGATTCAAATGTTACAATGATAAAGAGACAAGGTGGAGGAATTTCCAAAATAAGTGGCTGATTATAAAAATGAATGTAAGATGGACCTAAAAAGTACACAAAATATATATATATTTTTTAAGATTATTTATTTATTTGACAGAGAGCGTGAGCACAAGCAGTGGGAGTGGCAGGCAGAGGGAGAAGCAGGCAGAAGCAGGCTCCCCGCTGAGCAGAGAGCCTGATGTGGGACTCCATCCCAGGACCCTGGGATCATGACCTGAGCCGAAGGCAGACGCTTAACCGACTGAGCCACCCAGGCATCCCCACAAAATATATTCTATTATAAAATATAAAACATATATACAAATATATGCATATGTATATATAGATGTGTATGCGTGTGTGTGTGTGTATATGTATATATGTATATACACACACACACACGCATAAATATATAAAATATATTCTTATATACTGTGGAAATGTAGCCACTGACTGATCAGGAGACATGGAATCTGGTTTCAGCCTGCTTTCTTTTTTTTTTTTTTAAAGATTTTATTTATTTATTTAAAAGAGAGAGAGAGAACAAGTGGGGAGGAGGGGCAGAGGGGAGAGGGAGAAGCAGGCTCTCTGCTGAGCAGGGAGCCCAACACGGGCTTGATCCCAGGACCCTGGGATCATGACCTGAGCCAAAGGCAGCCACTTAACCGACTGAGCCACCCGGGCGCCCCTCAGCCTGCTTTCTTAAACTGTACTCTGAAAATGTATTTTTTGCTAGGTAAGGCTGAAGCTAGAGTGGGGCAGGAGGCTTAGACCTGATTCTTCAGGGTCATTCTGGCTTCAAGGAGTGGATGACTAAGCCAATGACTCCAAGTCCCCCACTCCAACTTCAACCAGAGGTAGAAAGATCAGTTGTCATTTCATTTGTTTTAAATACTAGTATTTTCATAACAGTTCAATAGAAAATTAAAGGGAGTTTCATCTCTAAATAAAAAAATGCAAAAGCCCTTAGACTAGGTAATCTAACATTATTTCCAGATGTAACAATCCATGAGCACAACACCAAAGTTATGTAGAGATCTTTCGTAAGAGTATTCAAAACAACTGCAAATAATTGGTAACAAGCCAAACAGATGTTTTTTAAAAACTAGTGTTTTGATTTTAAAGAAACAAGTAAATGGTCTATTTTACTTTTTTTCTTTATGATCTCATTTTTGCTACTTAGAGACATTAATTATAAACTTACTTTGCCTTTCACACCTCTAGATACCTCTTTTTAGCTATTTCATTCATAATTTAATAGGAAAACACTCGATTCTGAGACCTTTGAGAAAAATGCCATAAGGCACTACAGTAAATATGTACAGCCCTATCCTTCAATGTAAGGTATACTTACCAATGGTCAGGAAATCTGATCGATACTGACAAGTCATTCCAAAGCCAAAATCTCGCCAAAAGCCAGAATCTTTTTTGTGAACCTTTGGTTAAAAAAAAAAAAAAATTCAATTTAATCCCTTAAGAACTAGAAGAAGTTTCAATCAACAATGAAAAAAATTAAAATACTTTCCAAATAATTTTTCCTGTCATTTATGTGACTGACAATGGATCACAAGCATTCACATGATTAAATCCTTACAAAACCAACAAAAATACAGTACTCTCCATCAGCAAAGGGTTCTAGCCACATTCAGTTTAACTTAAGGCCTGTACAAGGTGCAAGCTGAGGTTACTAATAAACAGTATGGTGCCTGAGCTCAAGGAGCTTACGTTCCATTCTGGGAGGATAACTGTTGCACAAACTCATACTATAATACACTGTAATTACTTCTACATAGACCTTATAAGGTGCCTACCCTTGGCCCTTACCTGACTGTATACAGTTTTGCTCTGGTAATTACCCAGCCCCATGTAGCCCATGAGCTTCCGGGAAGCTCCTTCCACCTGTACCTTTAGATTAGACCATGATTACTCTATACCAGTGGCACAGTGTCACCCACTTACTGTAGGAATTGATTCACTAATGGGAAGTAGACAAAATCCAGGCCAACATGGTAAAAGGGGAGGGTCGTTGGGAACTCTGGAAAACAAAGCCCCTTCATTCCTCTGAGAGAGCTACTAGAAAAGACACTTGCTTTTTTTTGGATGGTGTAAGGCAGGAGTCAGCAAACTACAGCCTCCAGGCTAAATCTGGCCTGCCGCCTGTTTTTGAAAATAATTTTATTGGAATATAGCCACACTCATTTGTTTATAACCTGTCTATGTATATTTCATGGTACAGTGGCATAGCTGAGTAGCTGCAATAGGGATTTAACTATATGGCCCGCAAAGCCAAAATATTTTCTATGCGGCTCTTTACAGAATAAGTTTGCCAACTCCTGGTGTAGGGTGTAGATGTGAAGCTTGGAACTGCTACAGTCTTTTTCTACCACAAGGGAAACAAGCTTTAAAATGAAACTGTCACCACTGAAGTCCAAACAGAGAAAGAAAAAGAAAATCAGGGCTTTGATGATATACAGCCCCAGAATCAAGTAAAAGTTGAAGTCTGATAAACCTTCTTTATTTTATTCATGCATTTAGCAAGAGTTTTAATCCATCAGACATAGTACTGAGAGCTGGGACACAGCAGTGGATAGAGATGACAAAGTCTCTGCCATCACAGAGCCTCTGTTTTGATGAAAAAATAGCAAATAAATAAATATATATCTCAGGTGGTAATATACATGCTAGGAAGAAAAATGTAGTAGGACAAGGGGAGAGCATGAGAGAAAGAAAGCCTATTTTGGACATAATGGCCATACGGGGTCTGAGGAGATAATGTTTGAGCAGGGACCCTAATGAAATATTGAAGTGAGCTGTGAAATATCTAAAGGAGATCATTCCAGGCAAAGAGGGTAACATGTATGATGGCTATGAGGCAGGAAGGGAATGAGTGGGTCAAGAGCAGAAAAAACAAGGGCAAGAGCAGAGGAATGAGGTCCTGCGGACAAGAAAGGGCTATTAATATTTTTTAAAAGATAATTATTACAGTGTTTTTGTATGCATATGGTAATGATCTAGAAGAAGCATAATGTTAGGAGAGCATGATGGCTGGCTGGAGGGGAGTCCTTGTTTAGGCACGAGGGATGAGCTCTAGTTCAAGAGAAAAGAACAGGCTGGCCTTATGAAAGGACGTGCCCAGTTCCTCCACTGGGAATGGAGAGGCTGATGGGTCTCATGATAGAATAAGGAAGTGAAATGTCTGAATACTTCTCTATTCTAAGTGAAATATGAAGCAAGGTTTGTGGAGAGTGAGTAGTAGTGAGGGGTGCTGGGTTGGAGGACAGTGTGGCTGGCTTGCAGGTTGGACAGTGGGCAGACTATGGTCAGATGCAGATGTCAGGGCAGCTGCGGAACCTGAGGTCTGTAGTCATGTTTTTAAAGCAGTGGCCCTATAGTGGGGCTGTGTATTTCTTACCCTCCCTGTTCCACTGCTCAGGGGCCTGGGTAAGAGTTGCCCTTAACCAGACTGGGGTTCTTTTTTTTTTTTTTTTAAAGATTTTATTTATTTATTCATAAGAGACAGAGAGAGAGAGAGGCAGAGGGAGAAGCAGGCTCCCCGCTGAGCAGGGAGCCCGATGCGGGACTCGATCCCAAAACCCTGGGATCATGACCTGAGCCAAAAGCAGACGCATAACCATCTGAGCCACCCAGGCGCCCGGGCTGGGGTTCTAAGAGAAAACACTGGATGGGGTGAGGGATGAAGGTGAGTATAGCAAGGAGGCTGTGGATAATGACTGACTATAGAGTTGGAGTTGGGTAAGGAGAGACATGAGGATGCGGACATGAGAAGGATGACAGAAAGGAGCGAGTTACTTCATCCAAAGTGCAAGGTTCTAAGACAGCCTCCTCTGAGAAAAGAAGTTGGAACTAGGATCTGAGAGATAAGCAGGAGTTAGTCAAGTGAAAGATGTGCTGGGGGAAAGTTCTAGACAAAAGAACAGGTTGTGCAAAGACGAGATTAGAGAGAGCACTGTGGGTGAAGGATGGTGGGACCACATTAGAGACAGAGTAGAGGTGCCCACGAATGTAGGCCAGAGCTCAGCAAACTTCTGCAAAAGAATAGGCAGTAAATATTTTAGGCTCTGCAGAACATATAGTCTGTCACAACTATTTAACTTAGCCACTGTAGTGTGAAAGCTGTCATAGACAATAGGTAATCAAATGAGCATGCTGTGTTCCAATAAACTTTATGGCTGCTGAAATTTGTATTTCATATAATTTTCATATGCCATGAAAATTATTTTGAAAATATTTTTCAACCATTCTTCATTCATGGGCCATAGAAAACTAGGCAGTAGGCTGTTTGGCCAGCAGGTCATAGACTGATGACCCCTGGTCTAAGAGACCCATGGGGCCACATCAGAGAGAACGGGATACCTGGTCACATATTTTGGCTCTATCCTAATAGCAATGGAAATTCTCTGAAGAGTCAAGGCAGAAGGAGTAATGTGATCAGGTAACATTTTTGAAAGATCACTCTGGCTAGAGTATAGAGAAGAGATATAAGAGGGGACAAGAAGGGAGGCTGAGAGGCTGGTTAAGAGGCAACAGTTATAATCTGGGATTGGGAAGCTGGTGGTTTAGAATATCATGATATATTCGGAAAGAAAAAATTTCATGGGGGTAAAAAAAAAAGATTGAGGACAAAGAATTGATAGAAGTCAGGAAGTGACTGAATGGGCAGGAGTTGGGGTGAGAGGGAAGGATCAACCAAGGGCGACAGCAGGCTGCTGTCCTGACTAATGGGTATGTGATAGTGCCATCCCCCAAGAGTGGGGGCACTGAGGAAAAGGCCCAGAGCTGAACGATGCAAAGCTGGGTGCGAGCATAATGAATGTGAGTGATCTGTAAGGCAGCCACATGGAAATTACTGCAGATAGCAGGAATGAAGGGAATATACAGGTCTGTAGAGGAGGCAAATCTTGAGAGGAGTGGGAAGAAGAGTCTGAAAAAGCTGCTGTAGGTAATGGGAGAATTGGCTGAAAAATAGAAGAACAAGGCAGCCCTGAGGACTCAGCTTAAGTTGGAGCTAATAAAAGAGGTATGCATTTTCCTTTTTTTTTTTTTTTTTTGCAGGGGAGGGCTTTTTCCCCTTCTAGAATGTAAAGCTCCTGGAAGGCAGGACTTTTTGTTGATTTTGATCACTGCTATACCCAGAGCACCAGAACAATGCAAGGCACATGGTAAGCTTTCAATAAACATTTGTCAAATGAAATAAATTTATAGAGGCATAATTTCTGTGGCAAAACCAGGTTCCAATATTCTTATCTCCTTAGTCAAAACATAATCCTGGTGCAAAGTATTAAAACAAAACACTCCTCCTCACCCCCCACCCCCCGTGCGCAAATAAAACACTCACTCTGACATTTCTACCCTACGACAATTCTGATTTTACAAATATCAAGACTTCCTTTATAACTTAGTTTCTTTAAAAAAAAAATCTCCAAATATTATCACACTTGGGGAAAGGAGTCATTAGTTTTGATTTTTAAACCAACACATTTCCACTGTCTATAATCCCTAATTGTTAATATTTTATTGCATTTTTATCTGTCCCTCTCTTAAGCACCTGGGGGCTGCAGCTATCCACACATAACCTACATCTCCAGCCCCCAGCCCCTCACAGGCTGCCAGGTTCACAAATCCATTTGGCAACTTGACACCTACTCTTGGAGGTCTAATACACAACATACACAACCATGCTCAAGTTGAATCCCTGATCTCTCGTTCTGCCCTTCCTGTCTTTCATTCCTCACATCTAATCCACCAGCAAGTTCTGTCAGCCAAATCATATCCCAAACTTTCTCCACAATTACCATCCTTACCCAAGCCATGGTCACCTCCCTGGTGCACTGCAAAAGCCTAACTAGCTATTTGCAGCTGGAGCCACACACGATCCATTCTCCACAGAATCAAAACCCTCCCAAGGTTTTCTATCACATGTAGCCTAAATTTAAACTCCTTATAACTCTACATGACTGGCCCAGCTTTGTGCCCTGTTGCCCACTGTGTTCTAGCCACCTTAGGAAACCCATTAGCTGTTCCTTCTGCCTGGAACTGCCTTTCCCCAGTCGCTAGGTAGCAGGTTCTTTCCTGTTATTTGGATGTCCTCTCCAACAGCCTCATCTCAGAAAGGCCTTTCTGACTAAACACACCACAGAAACACCTAATCACTTTTCACAACTCAGCCTGTTTTAATGATCTGTATGGTATTTATTAATTGACTTTATCTTCTGTCTCTTCCTACCAGAATAAAGATTCTTGTGAACAATAACCATGTCTATACAGTTCTAGGTGCTGGGTAGTGAATAGTGAATAGTGGCTGGCATAGAATGAACCCTATTGGATGAATTAAGATAACAGAGGCAGTTTGTGCAGTGGATAAGAATGGAGACACACTGCCCTGGCTCCTGGCCCCATCCTTGCCCGCTGTGCGTCTGGGCAGGCACTCAACCACCATATGGCTGTGTCCTCATCTATAAAATAGGGGTAATAATAGCATATACCTCAGAGGTGTAAGGAGGATTAAATGAGTTAACATGTATGAAAACCAGAACAGTACCTTACAAAAGAAAAGGGTGGATAAAAAATTAGCTATTATTAGCATTAAAATATCATCGAAAATACACATATATAATTCCCCCTTTTTAAACATTATATTTTCCTCTACATTTATACTGCTGTATATATCTACATATCATGAACATTTTCCTCCTGCTACATATTCACCATCATATGTACTATAATTCAATTTATTATTTTATTACTAGAGTTTTACTTGCTTCCAATGTTGTCAATATTATTATATGTATTGCTGCTCTATGGTTCTGTTTCCTCAGGAGAGACTCCTGGGAGTGGAGATTACTGGATCAGAGGGATGAACCGGTTTGAAAACTCCAGACCCAGAAAGCTTGCCTGCATTCCTACACAACCAGCATGGATGGAAGAACTCCCACCCCACCAGCCTCACTTGCATGGCTGTTTTAAAAACTGATTTTAAGCAGCAAAAAAGTATTGCACTGTTGTTTTAATTTATTCTTAGTAAGGCTGGTTATTTAAATATCTTTATTGTGAATTATTACCGTCTTTTAGCCTTTTTTTTCTATTGGTGTATTTCCTGTTTATTACACATTAAGGAGAGCAAGTTTTTGTGTTGTTTTAAGTGGGATGACTGAAGTTTAGAAAGGGTAACTTGCAAAGGTTACAAAGTAGTGAAACTACAACTTGAAGTGGAAGTATTTAAACTTTTGTGTGTAACATCTAGAATGAACCCACATCCTCCCAAACCAGACAAGAATATTAGCATGCTTTTACATTCCTCTTCACCCTCACATATTGACTCCATTTAGCACTTTGTTTACCAAGTAATTTTTTTTATAAATAAATTTTTTATTTTGGAGTAATTTTAGATTTACAGAAAAGTTGCATAGTAAAGAGAGTTCCCATATACTTCTCACCTAGTTTTAACTTTCCCTAAATGTTATTATCTTACATTGTTGTGGTACATTTATAAAAACTAAGAAACCAACACTAGTATATTACTATTAACTAAATTTTATTTTATTCATTTATTTTTAAAGATTTTATTTATTTGAGAGAGAGAGAGAGAGCGAGAACGTGCATGAGGGAGAGGGAGAAGGAGACTCTTTGCTGAGCAAGGAGCCCAATGCGGGTCTCAATCCCAGTACCCTGGGATCATGACCTGAGCTGAAGGCAGATGCTTAACTGACTAAGCCACCCAGGTGCCCCACTATTAACTAAATTTTAGACTTCATTTGGATGCAATTTTTCCTTTAATATCCTTTTTTCTGTTCCAGGATCCAGTCCAAGGTACCACATTACATTTATTTGTTATGTCTCCTTGGTCTCCTGAACAACTGTCATAATTTCTCAGTCTTCCCTGTTTTTGATGATCTTGACACTTTTTTAAGTTTATTATTATTTTTTTAGTAATACCTACACCCACCGTGAGGCTCAAACTCACGACCCTGAGATCAAGAGTCGCGTGCTCTTCCAACTGAGCCAGCTAGGCACCTTTGACCTTGCCACTTTTGAGTATTGGTGGGGTATTTTGTGGAATACCCCTCAATCTGGGTTTGTCTGAAGTGTTTCTCATGATTAGGTTTTTTGAAGGAAGGCCACAGAAGTGAAATGCCCTTTTTGCTACATCAAATCAGGGGTGCATAGTAACGCTGGTAATGTTAACCTTCATTACTTGGCTTAAGGTGGTGTCTGCCAGGTTTCTCCACTGAAAAGTTCTCTTTCCATACTCAATTCTTTAGAAGTGAGTCACCTAGCTCCACCTACTGGAAAAGAAAGTATCAACATAAGTTATTTGTAATTCTGTAGCAAAGATTTAGCTTTTCTCCCTTATCTACTCTTATCTAATCAGTTTATTATTATTATTTATTCACTCGCTAATTTATTTATATCAGTATGGACTCATGGATATTTATTTTATGCTTGGGGTTGCAATCCAGTACTATGTTATTTATTTTGTTGCTCAAATTGTTCCAACTTTGCCATTGGGAGGGAGTTCTTTCAGGCTCCTGTGTCCCTTTGACACACCCTCATCCTTTTGTTTTTTTTTGAGTACTGCCTTCCTTTCTGGATCTTCAGGCTCCTTGATTTCCTGTCCCTGCACTAAGATCTGGGAGCTGTGTATGCTTGTTACTCTTACCATATTACTGCTTCTAGGTCCTCTCAAGGGACAGAGCTAGGTAATACACATTTGTGTGTACCCTTTGAATTTTAAATCCCCAATTGCTATTCATTTCTTTTTTATTATGTGTCTCATCAACAACTATTTAAACAAAAGTTTTACTGGGGTTTTGGTGGTGGTGACTACTGTTTTATTCTCAGGTCTTCTTTCAAATGGGTTCATTTCTCATTCTGCTGAGGAGGTCTGTAAGAAGTAAACTTTGAGTCCTTAAATATTCAACAATATCTATTTTGCCCTCAAATAGGTCAAATGTTACAGAATTAAAGTTATTTCTCTCACAACATTCAAGGTATTGTTTTATTGTCTTCTAGCACCAATATCATCAAAAAGGCGGCAAATGCCAATCTGATTCGTACTCCTTTGTAGACAAATTCTCAAATGCCAGACTTGTCTTTCCTTAGCTCTTCGAAGTTTTCTTCTATTTCCTCCACTGTCTGTTCTCTCTTTTCTCTCCCTTCTGGAACTCCTATTAACAATCTTGGGAGCTTCTTGAGTGATTCCTCATGTCTCATTTTTTCTCTCACATTATCTCTTGGTCTTTGTGTGCCCAGGTGGCTGGTCTTCTAGTTTACAAGTTTGTTTCAACTGTGACCATTCCACTATTCAGCCCATTTCGTGAGTTTCAGATTTTCACAATTTCCAAGTTGAACTTTTTCAGCAACAAATCTGGTCATATGAATTTAATGTTTTCTCTCTCTAAAGACATATTTATCCTAAAGTTGTTTTCATTCTGTATTCATATTCTCATGTGTTATCTTTTCTGTTTATTAAAATTTGGTGCCTCTCTTTTGTAGTGTTGGTTTGGCTACTCTCGGTTAACTGCTACTGATTTTTGTTTCAAAAATCATTGTTCAGAGGCGCCTCGGTAGCTCAGTCAGTTAAGCGTCCAACTCTTGATCTCAGCTCAGGTCTTGATCTCAGAGTCTTGAGTTCAAGCCCTGTGTTGGGTTCCAAACTGGGTGTGGAGCATACTTAAAAAAAAAAAAAAATCATTGTTCAAAAACCCTTGGCTGTTAGCTATGATTACAGGGGCCTATCTCCAGTAATAGTGGAAGAGGGGCTAAATGTGGTCTTGGGCACAATGTGCCAGCAGCAGCTCCTTTTCAGAGCCCGGGGCTCCCTATCCAACCTACAACTCAATATTCCCCAAACCCTACACTGCCTTTCTTGTTCCAGGGACCACACACACTGCCGCAGCCTGTAGTCCAATCCCTGTGATGCCTGTTTCTTAGCACACGCCCAGAAAATATGTACTCCACCACTCTCTGTCTTCTATTGAGCTCAGAGGATACAGAGCAGCCCCATCTTGTGTTCTTCTGAACATGTTCAGATTCTTCTTTCCTCTCTCAATCCTATGCCAACTACTGCCATCTTACATAAATTTCTCAAAATTTTCTACCAGTGGTACTTCTCTCATTTTCCAATGCTAATACACTTTTTTCTTTTTAGTAATTCACTTTTACAAAGGATTTAGTGTTAGATAAGGCAAATGTGGGTACTTGGTTCTCCATTTTGATCCCATTTGTGTCTATACTCCTAAGTAATACTGGCCTACAGATAAGGTAGAGGGGTATGTGTATATAGACACTGTGCCAGGTGTTGATCTGAAGATAATGTTGGCTTCATAAAATTTATTAAGTAGATCATGTGGTACTAATTTAACCTGTTCTTCGAAAGTTTGGAAAAACTCACCAGTAAAACATCATACCTATGCACCTGCAGGGTAATTTTTTTGGTAACTGTTCTAATTTTTTAAGTAGTTCTTAGTCTTTTTAGAGCTTCCATCTCTTCTATTTATAAAATGCTAACACAAACTTTGCTTGTGTTAATAGTTTATAAATTCTCAAATCTTTTATTTATTATTTTTAAAATGTACCATGTAAAATTGATTTCTCTCAGTTGTATTTTCCTTTTTACTCCAAATCTGCTCACTTTGGTTAAAAAATTTTTTTGCACATAAAGAATAAGCTCCTATATATTAGTCAAACTATTATTTTTGGTTCATTAATTTCTGCCTTTATTTCTTTCCTCAGTTATTCATTTTTTTAACATCTTAAATTGACTTCTTAGTTGTTTCCATTTTTATTTAATATTAACAATAAAAGACTAAGACTTTTAGCCTTAGACTAAGTGCAATATAGTATTCTGGACTGGAACCTGGAACAGGAAAAGGACATTAGTAGAAAAACAGGTGAAATCCTAATCTATAGTGTAGTTAGCAGTAACTTGCCAACGTTAATTTCTAATTTTGACAAATCATTATGTAAGATATTAATCTGAGGGAAAACTGGGTGAAGTACAGGAACGCTCTATACTATCTTTCCAACTTTTCTGTAAATCTAAATTATTCCAACATAATATGTTTATTTAAAATAAAAAAAACTTATAACTATCAATAACTGTAAGTTGTTACGTGGCATTCCCACTCCATGACTTTTTAAGTAATTTCCCACAGAATATTATTCCTTATTTTGTAGTTTTAATTTCTAGTTAATAAGGTTTTAAAATTAAAATTTATTTTTAGTATTACTGAAAATACACTGGCAGAAGTGACTGTAAAATCTTCATAGTCTAGAACTTTAAGTTTTCTCTGTGGCCTTAATTTTTCCTTCCCCCTCTAGAATGATATTTAATTCTAAAACAGTAAGTGGGAAAGCATCTTATGGGATACTATGATACTATGAAAATGTGGTTACAATAACTACAGGTTTTTGGGGCTCCTGGGTGGCTCAGTCTGTTAAATGTCTGCCTTTGCCTCAGGTCATGACCTTGGGGTCCTAGGATTGAACCCCAAATCGGGCTCCCTGCTCAGCGGGGAGCCTGCTTCTCCCGCTCTCTCTGCTGCTCTCCCTACTTGTACTCATTCTCTAATAAATAAATAAATAAATAAATAAAATCTTAAAAAAAAACGACTATAGTTTTTTATTGAAACTTTCTTTTCTACTTGTGAAACAAACATAAAGGAACCTAGCAAGGAGCTTTGTGGCCTTCCGTAACTGACAATGAGTCTTACCAGCTGTTGCTCCACAGGTGGTGGCACATCCTGACTGGCATAAACAATGGCAGGGTTGTAAAGACTGAACACCACAGGGTAAAACACCTTCTTACCTATAAATTAAAATATATGGTTATATCACACAATGAAGTCATAAAACGAAAGACTGATCAGTACTGCGTTGTCAATATTTAATACTGATATTTCTTTGGTCATATATGATGACTTTATCAATATTGTATTTTGTCCATTTTCAGGCTACCAAACATCATGGTGATTTGATGAACATAATGATGATTTTATAACATATCAGTAGGCCAAGCTACAAAGTTATAACCTAAAATAGACTAAAAAACAGACTAAAGGGTGTAACACACATTTACTCCCCTTGACTTTGGAGAGACACAAAGGTGTTTGCTCAGTTATTCAACAGGTGAGCTATTTATTACTCATCATTTCATCAAATTAGCAGTGACAGATGTAGGTTAACCTCTGACAATCACCAAGAACTTAGAAACATCTGTTAAATCCACCCTTCGAAATGAATCATAGAAACAGTAAATCCAAAGAATACGTACAATGAACAGATTTGTACAGAATAATTAAAATACAGAACTGCAGATAGATTTGGTAAGATTTGGAAAAGTTGAGAAGAGTTAAAAAAACCTGATCTAACAGACTCTGCAGAAAATCTTGTCATTAGTATTCAAATTGAAGCAGTGAAGGTACCTGTAAAGACTCAGGAGCCCATCTCCCCTCCACAGAGAACTCCTTGCTAAGACTGGCCTCAGTCAGACATGATAACATGAATGCCAAGTACCTGTGGCAATGTGGCAGCCTCTCTATTACAAGATCGCTACTAGATGCTCATCTCACCTTTGTTAAAACTCACTTAGGGATGGACGTTCAATTCTCAGTGACAATGTATTTCTTTTACATTGAGCAAATATGTTTCCCTCAACTTCCACATTGTGAACTTCATACTGTCTGGTGCAACAAAAGTAAACCTAACCCTCATTTATTCACTAGGTGCTCAAAGAGTTCCTGACAATTATCCCTCATGAAAATAATCAGTAGGGTAATAATTTGCATAACATGAATAGTTCTACACAAAAAAACATTTACTAGGGGATTATTTTTGGCACAGAAAACTTCCTTTTCACATTAAAATAAGATTTGAGTTATAAAAATGTCATTTGCTCATACATTTTCAAAAAATACCTACAACATAAAGCAAAGTATAGTAAATGATCCCCAAATACATATAGTATGGATGCCAAGCACCGTCTGTATCTGTTTCTTCATGTGTGTGTGCCTCTGTGCTGGCATCACCTGCCTGAGGTAGAGTCCTTCTCTCACACACTCCACGTTGTCTGCTTGGCTCTTTTTCTGATAAGTGCTGCTTCTTCCTTGTCAATTTTAAGACATTTTCTTTGCTTTTGTTTATTTGGATTCAAATTTTGGCAATGGAATTTGGCCACAAGAGAACAGGGGTATGAACTGCACAGAGGCAAATTTTCACTTTTCTGCTTAATATTCCAGTTAAAGCATGCCTATTATAACTTTAAGAAAACATAATTAACTGGATTCAAAATATGGGACGTGCTGACACTGTTCTAAATTTCTACACTCAGCTCATCTACCAACATTTTACGCACCTGGCTCAGCATTTAACCGGCAGCTGTTAAGGAATTCGGCTGAGAAATATATATCAACATCACAGAAAAACATCAAGACCTCTCCCTTGTCCCAAGCTCTGGCACCCACATTTAGTCCTCGTCCACGATTAAATTCTTCATTCAATGAGACCAAAGTGTAATTGTGAAAGTTAGACTCACTAGGAGGAAAGCATATACAACAAAGGATAAGTCCCACTTAAAGATTAACAACTCTCTTCTTTCAACAAGACTTACAAAATATGTTTTATACTTCAAGTATTTTTTTATTTTGGTTCTACAGTCATACAGGGAAAGGAAATCATCAGATTCACATGTATGATCATCATCAGGAACAGATATTACTAAATGCCCATATCTGAGGCAACATGCTGGTGGTGTGAGTTTAAAAAGTGTTAACGGGTCATTGCGCTTCAGGATCTTAAAAACTTATTGGGGAAATAAGAAATATACTCATGGAAAAATGGCCATGTTTGATAATAAACAGTGCATTTCATATGAATGGTACATTCAGAGAGTGCTCTTGTGTTTTTCGGATCTTTGCTCACATGTCCCCTTATCAGAGGGATCCCCCTCGTACCATTTGTGAAGTTGCCCCGACCTCCTTCTCTTTAATCTGGATTATCCCCCTGCCCAGCTTTGCTTTCCTCAGCACCACCAGACATGTTTGTTCGAGTGTCTCCTCCCATTGGAACATAAACTCCAGGAGAGCAGGGATTATGTTTTGTTCATTACTGTGGATACAGTGCACCTCCTCAAAGAGTAGGAGTTCAATAAATATTTGCTGAATGAATGAATGAACAGCAGTTCTGAGAAAAAAGATTGCTTTTGTCTGAGAGTAGTTAGAGACTAGAGATGTTAGAAGCAGAATTTAAGTTATGCCTTGATTAAATTCCTGAATTCAGTAGTGAGTTTAAAGGTTATTCCAATTAATTATTCTCAAAGGCAAAGAGGTAAGAAAGTAGAAAGCATTTTAGAGAACAGGGATTAGACAAACTGGATTAGAACAAAGGGATCCTAAAATGGGAACAATGAGAGAAGACCAGAAAAGGGTCAGACTGAGGAGTGCCTTCTGTTAGAAGTTAAAGAAGTTGGTCGGTGTCCTCGAGGCAAGGAGGAGTTTTTCTGCCAGGGCAGTGGTTCTCATAGTAAAGTCCCTACACCCACAGCATCAGCCTCCCCTGGGAAAGCATTAGAAATGCAAATTCTTGGGCCCCACCCCAGACCCCTGAATCAGATACTAGGGGTGATGCTGAGCATCTGTGTCTCTCTTGGGACAAGTCACTCCAGGTGACTCTGATGTTAAAGTTGGAGAACTGCTGCGCTAGGGTATGGCCAGATCAAAAAGGAACATTTTAGGAAGATTACTCCTTATAACAGTATAGAATGGGGAATGGAGCAATGGAAGCAAAGGCTCAAATAGTTTATAGAGTGGGCTCCACATGCTCTGAAGGCCACACTGCCCTTCTCATGGGATATAAATCTCTCCCTTCTTTTGGCAAAACTGCTGATTACCACCTCACACTCCCAGCACCTGGTGGAGGAACTAATCATAGAATACCCCAACCACAGTAATTTCCTAGGAGCGGGGACCAGACTCAAGCTGGGCCAATCACAATACCCCCACCCCACCTGGCCATAGTGACCGGCTCAAGAGTGGGCAAAACTCCTTCCCTGGGCTTTTCTCAACTGGATCTGGGAGAAAGCTCTTTCCTCTCTGATGGCAAAGCTGAGAAGATGTGAGCCCAAAGCCGCCAACAGCCATATACCTCACATGTGGAAGAAGCCAATCTGCAACAGGAGAATGAAGTCAACATGCAGAGAAAAACAGACAAGAAGACAACAAGAGAATTTTCATGGTATTCAAGTCTCTGGTTCCAGTCCCTAAGATATCAAAGCTGTTTTGGTTTTCTTCCCCAAATTTGGCTGTAATAATCCCTTTAGTTTGGGAGCTATCCAAGATTCTTCCATAACACTCCCAGTTTCCTTAAGCAAGTTCAAGAGGGGTTTCCATCATGTGCCACAGAGGAGTCTTGATTAATGCAGGGACAGCTTCAGTAATAAGAATGTAAGTGCCTGGCACTTAGTGGGTGACCTGAAAATGGTAAAGAGGGAAGAGAAGGAAAGAAATGAAGGGAGGGGGAACCTGGGTTAGGGTGGTGGCAGCAGCAAGGAGAGGACAGGGAAGAGGTCCTGTGCAGTAAGCAGGAACTGACTAGAGGTAAAGAATGAAAGATGCTAGCTCTCAGACATTAAGCCCAGGGGATCATGAGAATGGTCTTAGTCTGAACTGAAAGAGGGCCACCAGGAGAAGCAGCTAGTGTGTAGGGGGAAGAAAAGACAATATTTGTTTTTTACACATGTGCTGTGAGAGTCCCTTCAGGGGAGGGACTGTAACACCCTCTTCTGTGCCCATCTATTCCAACCACCCCAGTCAGACTCCCGAGCAGTGTACCTGGAACATAGTTGGTGGGACTCAAGGAATGTTAGCTGAACGATTCGAGAAGAATGGCCGGCCAAATCTGGACTCTTAGGGAATGGCCACAACTAGCAGAAAGGTAAAGAAGCAGGTAAAAGGATACAGAGTTGGCTTGGTCCAAAAAGACAATCAATCTAATATCTTACATTGTAACATATTTACATTTACAAAATATATACATTTTACAAACATCAGAGGAACGTGTCAAGAAGGAAGTACTGGTTAGGCATCAAATGTAAAAAAGCGATCAAAGACGATGACAGAGAAAAGGTTGAATTTGGCAGTTAGGTCATAACTTTGGGCCCATAACTTAGAGATGAAAAGGCTGAAAAGCTATAGAATTAATAACAGAGTATTAAGGAATTACTAATTCATTCATTCAAACCTCTGAGTACCTACTATGTGCCAGGTACTATATGAATTGCCTGATTAGAGAACTATTGCTCTGTGAGGTGTAGCTATGAAAGGACAGAAACTTACCAGTAGCTACTGGGTACTACAGAGTCAGTTGGTGGTGGCTTAAGGACAGGAGAGACCTAAGCATCATTTGCAGGGCAAGAAGAAGGAACTTGGGAAAATGGAAAGAAAGGTGACAAGTGAGAGAAAAGCTCAGGAGATGGTATCAAAGTGCAGGGATTAGATTTAGAGAAAGGGGAAGAGTCCAACAGAAGGGAATGAAGAAGTAATAAATGGAGGCAAATAAACAGAAGGTGGGCGGGCCACAGAGTGAGAGGGCCCGGATAATGCCAGGCTGTCTGCCAAGAGAACAGGGAAGATGAATCATTTAGAGTTGCATGAGTGAACTGAGGGGTGAAATGAGGAACTTATTAGCACCACCACTCATGTGCTCAGCCAACTTTTAAATAGCAGCTATTAAAAATTAACTCATTAAATATGTGAAATTCTCATTCTTCTAATGTTATATATCAAGGACTTCAATTTGGACATGGCTCACCAACCTTGTGACAGATTCTAGGATAGACTTGACTTTAGATAGTCCTTCTTTACCAAAATATACCACTGTGAGATGAATTCTCTTGTCCTGGTGAATACACACATCCCTAACAGAATTGAAAAATAAAGTTCATTCAAAAAAATATATAAGGCACTACTCATTCAGAAAGCAATCACATGGAGCTTTAACAAAACAAATGAGGCATTACTCATATAGAATGACACTGCATGAAGCTTTAAGTAAATATAAAAGTGGTAATATTGCTGAATTATTAAAGGCATCAGAGCAAACGAATAACAACATAAGCACATGAATACAGCCCTTGGAGGTCCATGGAAGTTGCCATATTTCAAAATATTTTTGGAACTTTTGCTTTGGTATTGCCTTCAGAAGCAAATTACAAGCTACTCAAGGAAAGAAGTCTAATCAGTTCAAAACCAAATAAATATTCAAGTTGTTGGTCAAGAGTTATTTTGTCTTTAGACTGGCTAATTCCAGAAATTATACCTATCATCAAGGAATAAATATTTGTCATGGCTGAGATTACTTACTGTAAAGAATAATGTAGCATCTGAAAGCAATTCCAAGAAAAGCAGTAAAAAATGCTTTAGAAAATCAGATCTCAAGTGAGCTATTTCAAACAGGCAAAACTCATTTGGAAGCATGATTTCTAGATAGTCTACAGAACAGCTACAGAACAGCATTAACTTTTAAATCCAATGATTTCAATATGAGAATAAAGACTGAGATTATAAAGAATCAAAACTAGCATATTAAAATATTAAAAACATGGCAACTGTTAAATTAAAACAAAAAGGTAAAACTTTCCTCAAATAGCTACCCTAATACATACTTAATTTTTTAACACTTCAGCATTTTAAAATATCCAAATTTAATGACAAAAAAAGGAAAAAATTCCTTTAAAAATTGTTAAAATCTCTGCTTCTCAAGATGGAGTAACTCTCTCATTTTTAGTTAAATGTTTATATTTCTAAAATTTATTTCAATTTTAAAATTCCAATTGTTCTCAAGGGAATTTTATGGAGAAATAGCAATGTCCTATGTTGAATGGGAAAGCAATTATGAGTGTACAGGTTTGTCAAAAGTCACGAAACCGGTATCCTTAAAATATTTGGGTTTTATTGTATGTAAATTATGCCTCAATAAAGTTATTTTTAAAAATTCAACTCATCCTAAAATGAACTCACACACAATTATAAAGGTCATCAAATGTAGTTTCTAATAGTTGTCACTCTCAATTCACTTCAAAGTTTAAACTGTCAATAACACAATATATTATACATGCTTTAAAAAAAGAGAATATCAAAAACTAAGATTACCCAAAGCCTATAAAATTACTCTGTAATTCTAAGTAATCACACTCAGTGAAGATAAATTAAGTAAATCTGCATGAAATGTGATTTTTTTAGGAGTGCTTAGCCAAATCATTAAGCCCTGAGAGTTACCTGAAGTTCTGCATGAACTGCACAAATGCTTCAGTTCTTTCAGCAAGTGGCACAATGATATTAATAATTGATCTAGTAATGTCAATCATCTCGCTCTTCACTTTCATGAGAGGTCCAAAAGGGCGGAAGAGGGTCACATGTCTATATTCCATAAGGTCTGCTTTCTTAAAAAAGAGTTCATACTGTGTGCCCTTATCTCTCTCGGTGCGATAATAACCTAAAGAAAAGAGTTAGGGACAAAGATGTCTCCATGTCAAAGTTTATAAATTCAATGTGAATATTGATTTTACTCAAAGATCAAAAGTGCAAAACCAGACATGTAGTGTTTTTAATCATTTTGTGAAAATAATTATCTCCATTGTACAGTTGTAAACAATAATTTCTTTAAAAGGAGAGGTTAAAAAAAATGTTCACTGCTCTATTATTAGTCAATCCATAAATATGCTCCAAATCACAATTATTCCTTTTTACATATGACTTTTTTAGTAGAGCCTATCAACACAATAATCATACGATGAAAATAAATTACTTCTACCAATATTAAATTCTAGACCTGAGCGTCAAAACTTCTATTGCTTGGTTCAGTTCCATTAAATGAATGGAGTGCCTTCGTGTCACTCACTGGTGGTATAAAGAGGGCTATATAGTCCTGGTTTTGAGGAACGGTCAGTCTAGTGAGAGAGACAGAAAAATAAGGAAATAAAAACAATACAGTGATATATATTTCACTCTACAAACACACACACACTTACTCTCTCTCTCTCTGAAGAGAGTTAAGTCAAAGAAAAATTAGTACAGATTTAAATATGGTGACTTGAGATACCTCCAGGAGAAAAGTCTGGCAGTCTACTGGGCAATCTGATTTTTAAGTGTGACATTCAGGAAAGAAGGAAGACCTATAGATGTGTGAGTCAGTCAATATCTGGGAATAAAACAATGAACAAGATAGACCAATCCACTCTCTCCTGAGGCTTAAAGCATAAGAGGAACTACAAATCAGGAAATGGGCAACACCATATACTACGACAAGTGCTATGAGAGGGGACACAAGGTAGAGGTTACAAAAGAACACAGGAAGTACTGTTATCTTAAGACTTGCAGGTTGGAGATGACTTCTAAATGAAGCGACATCTAAGCTAAAGTCTGGAAAAGGAATAGGAGTTACTGAATAGTGAGTAATTATTTTTTATTTTTTATTGTTGCCAGGGGGGTAGCAGAGTGGAAGAAAAGTGGGGGACAAAATACGTTCCGTGCAGAGAAAAATCCTGTCAGTGAAAGAATCCAAAGAGAGTTATAAGATAAGCAGAAGCTGAGAATACAAAACTGACATGGCTTCCTCTCTTTTTTAAGGCAGATGTGAAGACATTTTATACTTTAGTGAGTTATTTCCTCAGCAACTTTCAATTCTGCCATAAACTACAAATATGGTGAAAAGACAAAAAGCTGAGCTTGCAGAAAAATTAGAAGAGTTTTGAGAGAAACAACCCATCCAAAATTGCAGTAAGTGACAAAGAAAAAAGAAGTGGCTACAATGAAAAGACAGCTGAAGTACCATGGAAAAGCACAATGCCCTCCCTGATGGCCTCCAAAAGTCTCAAGGTACTACTATCATTTTTTTTTTTAAAGATTTTATTTATTTATTTGACAGAGAGAGACAGTGAGAGAGAGAGAGAACACAAGCAGGGGGAGTGGGAGAGGGAGAAGCAGGCTTCCCGCAGAGCGGGGAGCCCGATGCGGGGCTCGATCCCAGGACCCTGGGATCATGACCCAAGCCGAAGGCAGGCACTTAATGACTGAGCCACCCAGGCGCCCCTCAAGGTACTACTATCTTGTAGTATAGCAAGTACTACCCACGATGATTCAAAGCCAAAGAAACTATATGTGGTATACTGTTCATAGAATCAAGCAAAGAGAACTTTGAAGAGAGATTTATATCCAAAATGGTTTTAAGTTTGTCATTAAATACCTAGCAGGAGGTATTAAGATGGAGATGGGTGCAGATCTGTATTTCTATTTATATCGATCAGCAAATATCTTAAGTTTACAGAAGTGTTCCTCAACTTTTGAGTCATACTCCATCTTGATATGTACACATCCCATGCCCCTTCTGCAGTCTGTATTAGGAAAACAGGTTTCTTTACTTTTCCAAACACCAAATATGCTTTTCAAAACTATATATGCCCCCTAGATGTTCTGACATGTGCTTCTCCTCCCTTTAAAATATAGAATAACCATCAATCTACTAAATTAACATTTTTTTCTTTCCTTTATCAAATGGTTTTCAAATCATGAACCTTAGTTCATACATTTTGAAAAATACAAAAAAGGAACATCAAGACCAGATAAGAGAGGAATGCAAAAACATACATGTACAAATACATACATAGCCCTAAGAGCCCTTCAACTTGAGCCCTCTATAGTATTCTTCTATATAAACTTAGATTTATTCTATTTCCCTGGTCCTCTATTTTATTACGGTCACATTATAACTTTTTTTAAAAAGCCACTTCAAATTCTTGGTGGAGTGAAGTGGGTAAAAACTCAAATATTTCAATACTGTAAATAATGACTGACTTATATTACCAGCATAGAATAAAAGCACTGTCATACTAACGTGACTATGGACCAACATATTTTTCACATTACCTTCTATGAAGTCATTTTCATTAAATATCATTTTCTCTCCAAGGGGACCATCCTCATCTTCCTGTTCATCATCTTCATCAGGATTATTAATGACCTCCAAGCCAGCTTCAATAACTTCTACCAATTCATCTCGCTTGTCTTTTCTAACTGGCTTTTCCTCAGGATGGCGAGTGAGACCCATTTCCAACTGGAATACTTTCATTAAGGTGAAACTTTCAAAGGGAATGACTCCATACTCACTAGGTAATTTGGCACCTCTGCTAACTTCAGCTTTGTCAATTTGGGAGTGAAGAAATTCTAAAAGATCACTAGGTGTTTGTTCTTTGTTGCCTTGATAGCCTATCCCATTAGCTCCTATATTTTTTCTCTCTTGCAATGATCTCATCTTCTCACTCATTTCTTGCAATTCTTGCTTTAGTTGGGCAATTTGACGTTTTAGACTGGTAGCCCTGGTTTGGTAATGTTCTTCTTGCTCCTGTAGGAGGGCTTGATAATACTCTTTACCATAATTTTCCCCAATAACACCAGGAAGAGGTGCATTTCCATCAGTCTGGGGGGCACATTCCAGAAGGTACAAAAATAATACCAAACTGCAGAGTAAAGCGAGACCCAACAGTAGCCAGTGGGTCCGGGTCTGAAGAATCAATCCTCTTCTAGGCATTCTTATTAATGTGGACTTGCCTAACAAGATCAGTTCTTTGGTTGTTCATACCTTTAGCAAAAGGTTATCAAAAATTAAAAACAAAATCAGAATTTCCATTAAAGGTACCAAGATGAACTCTGCTATAGCTTAAAAAATTTCTTCCTTCAGCAGTGAAGACTAGTTGCAGAAATGAAAAATAGTGCATACTTCCTGTATTGTTATGATATCCAGAATAAAGAAATCTGATCTACAGAATCAGATAAAATTCCATTATATGGGTGGTGATTTTTCTGAAAGAAACAGATAGAATTAATCAGAATCTTATTTCCTTAAGCAGATCAAATTGTTGGTAGTTTCAGTAAACTTAGCGATGTGACTATTATATGTAGAACACCAAGAGAAGTGCTAATACAATGTAGAATATGCAGTAAATGTTGGGAGAAAGTATTAAGAGGACTATCTTACAAAACACTAAAATGCCACATGTAATACTTTTAACCAGAATGTCTACACAACCATAACCTCCTGAATGAAACAAAGAAACATTAAAATTATGTTTAGCATACTTTGTGTTATAGAGATACTACAGTTTCTAATTATTTGAAAATCTTAACACTTGTAACTCTTTATTAACAATATTTAGATTAATATGCCATTTCCCACGTAGAGCATATCAGCATTTGGGAACTGAGTTTCCATAAATTGTTTTTGTTACATTGATAATGGCTTACTAGGGAGAGATATTTTCTTCCAGTTTATTTAATTCAAGCATTCTACTTCATTAATTTCTATGGCTGAACCCAACCAATTTAAGAGCCTTACAATTAAGTGTGTGTGTGAGGGGAGGGACAATTCCAAAAGGTTACAGACTTCTGGAAAACACATTAAGAAACATTTTTACATCCAAAGTCCTCCCATAGATTATTTGAGCATTAGATCACATAATTCTTTCCACTGTATTACACAGCAACAGATTTCTTACAAGTCTGGAAAGGTTTAGAGTCTATTTAAAGAAAAATCATGACCATTTTAATGTTTATCTACTGGGAAAAAAATTCAAAAACCATTTATAAATGTAAAATCACACACTACTGTTCATACCCTAACCAGTTGTGTGAGCTCTTCCATATTTCTTTTTAAACTAAGGATGCTTAATTCTATAAATAGAGAGCATTAAATTTAGGAGATAGGAGGCAAAGGAGACCTCCGCTGCAGAGAGAACTTTCATTCTAACAAAGTATTTGTCAAGAAGGATATGTAATACTCCAGCAAGCTTTTTTTAAAAAAATATTTTATTTATTTGTCACAGAGAGAGACACAGCGAGAGAGGGAACACAAGCAGGGGGAGTGGGAGAGGGAGAAGCAGGCTTCCCGCTGAGCAGGGAGTCCGACGTGGGGCTCGATCCCAGAACGCTGGGATCATGACCTGAGCCTAAGGCAGACGCTTAATGACTGAGCCACCCAGGTGCCCCCCAGCAGGCTTTTTAAATTTTTTTAATTAATTAATTAATTAATTAATTATTAAAGATTTTATTTATTATTTGACAGAGAGAATGAGAGAGAGAGAGAGCACATGAGAGGGGGGAGGGTCAGAGGGGGAAGCAGACTCCCCACCGAGCAGGGAGCCCGATGCGGGACTCGATCCTGGGACTCCGGGATCATGACCTGAGCCGAAGGCAGTCGCTCAACCGACTGAGCCACCCAGGCGCCCGCAACAGGCTTTTAATAGAGATGGTTTCTACCAGTGCAGCAGAATCTATGGAAGATCACTGGGGAACATCAGTCCTAGTCACCTTAGTGATTAGGAAAGCCTGAATGCCTTTTTCTTTTTCTTTTTTTTTTCTGTGGCACATCTCTGTATAAAAATGTAGGATAGATTCAAACTTCTTATAGCTAGTAGACCAAAAATGATGGACTTAACTACCCTTGAGCCATTTATTACTTTCATTAACCAAATGATAACCAAGTATCATGAAAATTTTAATTCACTACAAGGAAGTTTTGATATGATGGCATCTGTTTTACTGATTGTAAAGCTTGTTTCAAGTGATGTAGAAAAAAACAGGAAAAAATTTCGGTATAAAGAGAAGTATCTAATTAAAAAATAAGGATGCAAAGTTAATATTAGTCCTAGGACTTTACCATGTCTCACAACCATAATTCTTAGCATAAGAAATGACTGGAAAGTCATTATTTGAAAGATAAAACTCAGAGGTATCTCTTTTAACTATTTATAAGTTATTACTAGCCTGCTTATTAGGGAAAAGAAAGACTAAAACTGAAAATGTAGAGTCATAATCTTGTATTAGTTATTAATAAAGTTATACATATTTAACTAGGTTTCAGGTAGTTTTGCTGTAAGCATCTTTGCCACAAGCATTTTCACTGCATAGCTAATAGGCCATAAGGCAATTCTGCTGTAAAAGATTAAAAAATAACTAGCTGACAGTTTGGTTTGACAGTTTCTTTGTTTCATCGACTGGATGACAGTTTGGTTTCACCTCTCCATTGATGCAGTACTCCCGTTTTTATATCATATAAATCTTAGCCCTCATAATGATCTATACAGTGGCAGAATTTTGAACCCACATTTCCCATAGAACTTTGGAATGTCTATCAGTGGACACCTGACAATATGCCAAGAATAAACAACAGTGTAGAAGGCTCTCACAATACAACAGAAAGCTAGTTACAAATATGTATCCTAGTATTTGGAAATTGATGCCTCTTTAATGAAGGAAAAAATTTTTGGGAAAAAAGAAAGTGCAATGCTGAACAAGGGCATGAATCAATAAGCAAAAAAAAAAAAAAAGTGTAACACTATGAACAAAAGACTTTGGGGGCGCCTGGGTGGCTCAGTAGTTAAGTGTCTGCCTTCGGCTCAGGTCATGATCCCAGGGTCCTAGGATCAAGCCTCGCATCGGGCTCCCTGCTCTGCAGGAGGACTGCTTCTCCCTCTCCCACTCCCCCTGCTTGTGTTCCCTCTCTCGTTGTGCCTCTGTCTGTCAAATAAATAAATAAAATCTTAAAAAAGAAAAAAAAAAAAGACTTTGAAGACAAGTGCTTTGGTATAATCCACAAAATAAAATCAGTTATTTGTGTAATACTGCCTTGAATCTACACATTTTAAAATAAATATTTTATATTTTACAGCAGACTTTTAAATTTTGTTCTTCATTTTTCAAGTTTCATTATGTCCTTTTTAATAAATGTCCTTTTTTTCCCCATGATTTTGCTTTACGGCCAATTAGCTATGCAGCAAAAATGCTTATGGCAAAGATGCTAATGGCGAAAATAGTGACATGATTTAACTATACTACACTCAAACTATTTTGAAATGAAACTTGATAACAGAACTAACAGTATGTAATCTAAGTACCTCTACCTTTTATTAATATAGTACTTCATAGTTTTTTTTTTATATAGACAATATATTTTAAACTGTGAGATGTGACCCATTTAATGGGTCAGTACTAAATAAGGATTACTTTTCAATGAAATAGAACAGGAAATATCAGTGTATACCACATATAGTGAGTTTTGCATTGCAATTATATATATGTATATGTAGGAGATCTCTACATAAAATGTACTTATAAGAGGGCTGCGGTCCAAAAATCCTGAAGAATACTGGTTTATAAAGTATTTTTATACATTTCCTATGTCATCCTTTTAAAATGGTGTGGATATTATCTTCATTTTGGATAGGAACAATAAGCTCAAAAATTAAAGGTTTAAGTAAGGTTCTATAACTATTAAGTGGTATTATTAAAGTCAAGTTCGTCATTTTCCCCTCCCTTATGCAAAATACAGGTTTTGAGATACCTTACATGCTTATCTTCCAGTTAAATCTTTTACAATTGAGTATTACCCACTGAAACGAAAGAAAAGTTGCTGTAATTACTTTAGAATATGTTATTTGCATACCTCTGTGGTTGTTAAAAATAAAAGATACCAATTAAAGTCTTATTTGCCTAGCTCCTGAAGGGAACTCTTTAGCCAAATCATAGAAGACTAGATTAGAACAGTTCTAAATACATTATGTTGGAGAAAACATCCATTTTTCAGCTGTTACACCTTGATTGCTATCATTCTATGTAATGTGTTTATATCATAAATAAGTTTCATTCATAACCCAGAGTTAATCCCAAGCAACTTTTTATGCACAAACTATTTCTTTTATTTTTTTTTAAGATTTTATTTATTTATTTGAGAGAGGTACAGCGAGAGAGGGAACACAAGCAGGGGGAGTGGGAGAGGGAGAAGCAGTCCTCCTGCAGAGCAGGGAGCCTGATGTGGGGCTTGATTCTAGGACCCTGGGATCATGACCTAAGCCGAAGGCAGACACTTAACGACTGAGCCACCGAGGCGCCCCTGCACAAACTATTTCTAAGTAAACAGTTAAGTGTTGTGAGGAGAGAATGAGATAACTGTGGAGATGGGAAAATGAGCTGTTAAAGATATATAATACAAAATCAAAGATCTCAGAGTTGAAAGAAACCTTAGAAGCCATCAGTTTTCTTACTCTTTAAGACAGACTAAAGAGACTTCCTCTATAGCCTGGATAGAACAACAGGGACCAGATTTACTCCTGCACTTGAAAGAATAAAAAACCAACCAATAAAATCCAGAACCCACCCCTCCCAATATAAAACAATGGTTTTCAAGATACTGAACATTAGGTAATAAAGGACAGTGGTCCTTAGGAGAAACAAAAAACAAACAATTGCCCAGCTTACTGCCTTAGGTTCCACACCATAACACAGGGAGTCTCCTCCTAAGCAGAGCCCAGCTGACTTGCTGAGTTGAAGAGATGGAGCCGACAGTCTGAGGAGACCAAGGCAGCTAGGTTGAAAGGTTACAGTACCAGAGGAGAGAGCTGCAGAGAGAGAGAACTCCAGAGATCTGAAGAGCACACCCTTTAGGTATTGAGCAGAGCGCTGACCAGTGCAGGCATATAAAGAAACTAACTGAAGCTAAAAAAAAAAAAAAATTAGAGGACACAGAACTCAGCATTCATACAGGGCCAGGAATAATGTGCATGTTCCCACCAGACAGACTGGAAAACCTCAAATTCATGGGGCACTGGGTAGAGTATTCAACAAGGTCTTGCCTCAGTAATGGGAAAAAATTAACTCTAGACTAAACATGGCTCTGGTCTTGCCTAACAAAACTTAAAAGCAAGACCTGAAAGGATCAAATTGTTTTCAAGTAACTGCACAACAAGCCTCAAAATATTTAGAAGAATATAAAAATATCTAGCACTCAGCAAAATAAAATTCACAATGCCTGACATCCAAACAAAAATGATCGGGCATACAAAGAAAAATAAAAATACAACCCATAATGAGAATAATCAATGACTGAAACTGATCTAGAGCTGACACAGATGCTAGAATTCACAGAAAAGGACATTAAAATGGTTACAAGTGTATTTAAAAAGATATTCATGTTCAAAAAACTAAGCAGAGACACAGATGACATAAAAAAACTGAACTTCAGGAGATGAAAACGTCAATGTCTGAGATGAAAAATACACTGAATGGAATTAACAGTAGATAAGATATTTCAGAATAAAATATTAATGAATTGAAATAGAAATTGCAATAGAAATTATGCAAAATACAGAAGGAAAAAAGAATGAAAAATATTAACAGAGCACCTAGAAAGCTGTTTGACAGATTCAAGCAGTCTAGTACATATGTAATTAGAGTCTCTAAAGAAGGGAGAGGGGACAAGGAGAAATATTTAAAGAAATAAGTCTGAAAACTTTCCAAATTTGATGAAAAGTATTAACACAGATCCAAGAAGCTCAATGACTACCAAATACAAATGCCATAAAGAAAACTAAAACCAGGCACATGATAATCAACTTGCTCAAATCCTATGATAAATAGAAAATCTTGAAAGTGGCCAGAAGAAAAACACATATCATATTTATTTTTAATTTTTTTTTTTTTTAAGATTTTATTTATTTATTTGAGAGAGAGAGAGAGTGAGAGACAGAGAGCATGAGAGGGAGGAGGGTCAGAGGGAGAAGCAGACTCCCTGCCGAGCAGGGAGCCTGAAGCGGGACTCGATCCCGGGACTCCAGGATCATGACCTGAGCCGAAGGCAGTCGCTTAACCAACTGAGCCACCCAGGCGCCCAAACACATATCATATTTAAAAAACAAAGACAGTGGAGCAACATCTTTAAAGAACTGAAAGGAAAAATAGGTCAACCTAGAATTCTATATGCAGAAAAGTATCTGTCAAGAACAAAGGCAAAATAATTCTTGGGGCACTGGGTGGCTTGGTCAGTTAAGTGTCAGACTCTTGATTTTGGTTCAGGTCATGATCTCGGGGTTGTGGGACGGGGTCTGCTTGAGATTTTCTCTCTCTCCCTCTCCCTCTGACCGCCCTCCCCCTTCACCCGCACACACGCAATGCGCTCTCTCTCAAATAAATAAATAAATCTTAGAAAGAAAATAATTCTTTAGACATTAAAAAGCTAAAAGAATTCATTGCCATCAGACCTGCACTACAAATTCCTTAGGCAGAAGTAAAATGATACCAGGGGCACCTAGGTGGCTCGGTCGTTAAGTGTCTGCCTTAGGCTCAGGTCATGGTCCCAGGGTCCTGGGATGGAGCCCCGCATTGGGCTCCCTGCTCGGCAGGAACCCTGCTTCTCCCTCTCCTACTCCCCCTGCTTGTCTTCCCTCTCTCGCTGTGTCTCTGTCAAATAAATAAAATCTTAAAAAAAAAAAAAGTAAAAGATACCAGATGGAAAACACAAAGCAATGAAGAAATCAGAAATGTTAATAATATGGATAATGATAAGTTTTCAAATTATTTAAATCCCTTTAAAATGTAGACACAAACCACTGAAAGTGACTCAAGAAGAAACAGTAAATATGAATAGACTTATGTTGAGACTAAATAATCAAAAACTACCCACAAAGAAAAATTCAGGCCCAGATGTCTTCACTCGTGGATTCTACCAAGCATTTATAAGAATTAATACCAATTCTTCACAAACTTTTTAAAAAATGGAACACACTTCCCAACTCATTCTATGAGGCTGGTATTACTTTGATACCAAAATCAGATAAAGATATTGAAACTACAGACCAATATTCCTTAATGATACAGACACAAAATCCTCAACAAAGTATTAGTACACTGAATCCATCAACACATAAAAAGCAATATACAACATGACCAAGTGAGCTTTATCCGAGAAATGCAAGATTGGTTTAGCATCTAAAAATCAATTAATTTGGGGTGCCTGGCTGGTTCAGTTGGTTAAGTGTCTGACTCCAGCTCAGGTTGAAATTTCAAAGTCTTGGGCTAGAGCCCCGAGTTGGGATCCCCGCTCATTGGGGAGTCTGCCCCTCCCTCCACAAGTGCTCCCCCAATAAATAAGTAAATAAAAAAGATAGTGTGGTACTAGCATAGGAATAGACATATAGATCAATAGAATTTAGGGTCCAGAAATAAGGCTTCATGGGTGCCTGGGTGGCTCAGTTGGTTAAGCGACTACCTTCAGCTCAGGTCATGATCCCGGAGTCCCAGGATCGAGTCCCGCATCGGGCTCCCTGCTCAGCAGATAGTCTGCTTCTCCCTCTGACCCTACCCCATCTTGTGCTCTCTCGCTCTCTCTCTCTCAAATAAATAAATTAAATTAAATTTAAAAAAAAGAGAAAAAGAAATAAGTCTTCACATTAAGTCAACTGATTTCCATAAGGTGGAAAGGTAATCCAATGGAGAATGAATAGTCTTTTCAATAAATGATGCTAGGGCAATCAGATATTTACACGCAAAAGAATGAAACTGGACTCCTACCTCACCCTATATTAAAAAATTAACTCAAAGTGGGTCAAAGATCTAAATATAAGAATTAAAAATATAAAGCTCTTAGAAAACATAAGTGCAAATCTCTGTGGTTTTCAATTAGGCAATTATTTGTTAGATATGACACCAAAAGACCAAAGACAAAATAAATAAATTGGACTTCATTAAAATTAAAAACTTTTGTCCTGCAAAGGATATCCTCAATAAAGTGAAAAGACAACTACATAATGGGGGAAAATATTTGTAAATCATATATTTGATAGGGATGTGTGTCTAGAATATATAAAGAACTCTTACAACTCAATATTAAAAGGATAAATAACCCAATGGGCAAGAGTTCTGATTAGACATTTCTCTAAAAAGATTAAGAATGGCCTATAAGCACATGCGAAGATGGCTCAACATCGTTAGTCAACAGGGAAATGCAAATCAAAACTACAATGAGATACTACATCACATTCACTAGGATATAATTCAAAACGAATCACAGATCTAAATGAAAAACCTAAAACTATAAAAGTAGTAGCAAGCACAGGAGAAAATCTTTGTGACCTTAAGTTAGGCAAAGGCTTCTTTGATCTAACAGTAACAGCATAACTGATAAACTGGACTTCATCAAAATTTGTTAACTTGTGGTCTTTGAAATACACTGTTAAGAGAATGAATAGACAAGTTACAGACCTGTAGGAAATAGGTGCAAAGCATATATCTGATAAAGGACTTGTATTCAGAATATATACTTAAAAACTATCGAAATGCACTAATAACAGAACAGACACAACTCAATTAAAACTTGGCAAAATGTTTGAGTAAACACTTCAAATATGCATGTGAAAAAATATTCAACACTGTCAAACCACAATGAGATACTATTACATAGAATGGCTAATTTTAGAATGGTTAAAATTAAAAAGTGGTGTGTTGGTGATAATGTGGAAGAACTAGAACTTTCATATACTGCTGGTGGGAATGTAAAATGGTTTTATGGTTTCCTAACAAGTTAAACATAAGCCTATCATGACTGAATCATTTCATTCCTGGATATTTATCTGAGAGAAATGAAAGCATATGTCCATACAAAGACTTGTACACAAATGCTCATAGCAACTTTAGATGTAACAGCCAAAACTAGAAACAATTCAATGTTTATCAACAAGTGAATGGATAAATAAACTGTGGTACCGCCATACCGATACATGCATCATCATGGGTGAATCTCAGTAATTATTCTCAGTGACAGAAGTTCAAAACAGAAGAGTATGTATTGTATGATTCCATTTATATAAAATTCTAGAAAATGTAAGGTAATTTGTAGTGACAGAAAGCAGATGAGTCAGTGGTTGCCTGGGACCAGGTGGGGGTCCAGGGAAGTGGTAACAGGAAGCAATTATAAAAGGGCACAAGGAAACTTTTGGGAGTGATAGATATGGTCTATCATTTTGACTGTGGTGATGATTTCACAGGTGTATACATATGTTCAAATTATCAAATTATATACTTTATGTATAGCTTATTGTATATCACTTATACCTCAATGAAGCTATTTAAAAAATAAAACCAAATCAGATTTAGTTTTAGTAGTAGCACCAAAGAATCATTTTAAAGAAAACTCCATTTTGTTCATTAAGAAGATGAGCATGAAGATTTGTTGACTCCAAGTTTGAATTTATTTATTTATTTTTAAAGATTTTATTTATTTGAGAGAGAGAATGAGAGAGAGCATGAGAAGGGGGAGGGTCAGAGGGAGAAGTAGACTCCCTGCTGAGCAGGGAGCCCGATGGGGGACTTGATCCTGGGACTCCGGGATCATGACCTGAGCCCAAGGCAGTCGCTTAACCAACTGAGCCACCCAGGCACCCCCAAGTTTGAATTTAAAAAACAAAAATAAGAGGGGCACCTGGCTGGCTAAGTTGGTGGAGCGTACGACTCTTGGTATTGGGGTTGTGAGTTTGAGCTCTACATTGGGTGTAGGGATTACTTAAAAATAAAAAACAAAAACAAAATTAAGCAACACCTGCTCTCTTACAAAAGTAGAACACATATTACTCTGAAGGTCTTATTATATCTTTTCTATTTGCCTTGTGATTCTGAGCCATATCTTTAGCACTAAGATAAAGATAGTTCATTCTATGACATTGATCCCTACATAACAATATGACCAAGCAGTTTCTACTCAATCTTTTGATTCTATAATTTTATAGTACTACTCATACATATTTCATACATCATTTCCATGATACTTACACCACAGTGTGCCAAAATAACTTCTGCAGTAAGAGTAACCTACAGCCTTTTCAAAATACAAACAATCCATTTGAATCTATTTACTTTAAAAGTTCTATTCTGCATAGTCTTCCTAAATTTCTGTACAATTTCTTACTAAAGTTTTCAAAAACTAAATTTATAACTTTTAGTTCACTTTTTAAACAACAAAAACAAAGTCACAAAATTATTTGGAAAACACAAGCACCGTCAGAAAAACAAGACTAAAACATTATGAAGTATCAATATTTATAAGGGAAGGAATTAGAACCTTTTATTTCTTGAGCAATTGATGAGTTACAATGATACATGGATTTTTTTAACATGTTATTGAACAAATAGTTTGTAAGTATTTAGAAATAAAAGTACTGATCACCAGAAGGTAGTACTCATTAAAAAAAAATATTTGAGGACCTAGTGTGTGTTAGGCACTGCAATGGACTTAACGTTTCTCTCCCCAACCCCCATTCATATGTTGAAATCCTAACCCCCCAATGTGATAATATTAGGGGATGAGGCTTTTGGGAGGTTAACTAGGTCATGAGGGTGCAGTCCTCCTTAATGGGATCTTAAGAGATCCCAGAGAGCAACATAGCCCTCTTTCTGCCATGTGAAGATACAGTAGCCCTCTTTCTGCTATGTGAAGATACAGTAAGTTGACAGTCTATAACCCAGAAGAGGGCCCTCACCAGAACTCAACTATGCTGGCACCCTGATCTCAGACTAAGAGAAATAAGTTTCTATTGTTCCTAAACCAGTCTATGGTACTTTGTTATAGCTGTCCAAATTGACTAAGAGATACATTGTGTTGGGTGCTAAGAACAAGTAATACCAGATAGATCATTTTGAGAAGTGTTTCTGGATTAAACTACATTCAAGGTTCCCAGATTTCACAAAACAAATGACAGTAATATTCATGCTATCATTACAGGTAAAACAGAAAAATGTGTCAAAAGCAGCCTGAGGCACAGGAAAAACAACTAAAAAAGTCAAGTGTAATAGCGGTGTAATCTTGGGCATAATACTTAACCTATCTGGCCCTCACCTATAAAATGAGGTAATTTGTCTGGATGGCCAAGATTCCTTCCAAGATGTTTCAATTCCTTTGATTAAAGATAAACTAAAAATAGACACACACACATACACACACCACACACATCACACACACACCTTATTTTTTGGAGGACAAATTTGACTTAATGCACATTCTTTTTAATCCAGCAATTCACAATTCCATTTTTAAGATTTTAAGACTTTATACTGTGGAAATACTCATACTAGTATATGGTCACATGAATAAGATATTTACTACTGCTATATGTAACTACAAAATAAAAGCAATTTAAAGTCTATCAATAGAAAGATTAAGTAAACTGCAGACATTTATACAATATTCAAAAAGAATGAGGTAGACCCAGATGTGTTGACATAGATAATACCTATAAAATGGTATTAACAGATTATAAACATTTCTCTTACTTTGTTTTGTCCATATAATTGCCTTGGGAGCCAGATGGCCTAAAATCATCTATCTGCTCTACTACTTTCTAATCTTCATTATAGATAAGTTTTTTAATCTCTATAAGCTTTAGTTTTCTCATCTGTTAAGCAGGAATAATTACAGGACCAACCTTTCAGTGTTATTGTAACAATTAGTCAAGTAAAACATGACAAGCATTAAGTGCTCAATAAGCGTTAGGTGTTATTTCACCTATGTAAAGTTTTGTTTTGTTGCTGTTGTTAATGGAGTCAAATGGTCTCTTCCTGAATGGCTTCTCCATTTTAGTCTCCTTACTGGAAATAATCCTAATATAAAACTTATTTTCTCAAATAGCCAATTCTTACCATTTATTTAATAATCCATGTTCTTGTCACTATCTGAAATCCCATTTTTTTTAAATATTTTTATTTATTTTTTTCCAACAGAGAGAGAGACAGCGAGAGAGGGAACACAAGCAGGGGGAGTGGGAGAGGGAGAAGCAGGCTTCCCGCGGAGCAGGGATCCCAGGACCCTGGGATCATGACCTGAGCTGAAGGCAGACGCTTAATGACTGAGCCACCCAGGCGCCCTGAAATCCCACTTTTATCATAAGCAAAATTCCTATACATATGGAGGTCTATTTCTGGCTCTAAACCAGGGGTTAACATTTCAGGTAAAAGGCCATGTACTAAATATCACAACCAGTCAACTCTGCCTTGAAGCACAAACACAGCCACAGAAAATGTGTAAATGAATGAGCACAGTTGTACTCCAATGGATACTGAAATTTGAACTACCTATAATTAATGTCACAAAGTATTATTCTTTTGTATTGTTTTGAAGTACTTAAAAATATAAAAGCCACTCCTAGGTCACAGGTCATACTGAAACAGATGACCAGCCACATTTGGCAACTTGTGCTCTGAATCTTTACATTTTCGTACACTCTTAAATTTTTTTTTTACATTTCTAAAATTCCATGAAATAAATACATGTGAGAAAAAAGTTAAAGATGATATAAAGGTATACAGTGAAACCTCTCCCTTCTATCCCAGAGGCCCAGTTCTCTTCACCAGTTTTTGTGTATCCTTCCAAACCTACTGCTACTATTAAACATCCCAGCATAACATGTGGAAACATGTTATTTCACCTACAGGATAAATCTCTGAAAATGGAACTGCTAAGTAAAAATTCCTTAAAGTATTCATTCCAGCATGTAATTGGTCAGTATCTACAGCTTTTCCTTTGCTCAGGATAAGCCTTCCAACATGGCTTTACCTATTTCCCACCTTGACAACCAACTTTTAAAATCATGTTAAGTATTTGTTCCAGATTATAGACTTTAAACTATAATTACTCTGGTCTGTGAATCCTTCCTTAGCATTGCATTACATGTCTTAGCTATGGTTATTAATGCCTTGGAGTTAAGAAATAAGTTACACTATTTTCTTTGGTCACTGTTTCTTGAATTCCACATTTATTTTTCTTGGATTAATTTTTCACTTGATACAGTATGTCCTCTGGTATTCCTAGTGGGTGCAAATGACTTAATTTTGCCCCTACCCTTTTTTTTTTTTTTTAAGATTTATTTATTTTAGAGAGAATGAGAGAGTAAACAAGCACGGGCAGGGGCAGAGGGAGAGGGGGAAAGAAACTCCAGCAGACTCCTCACTGAGCTTGGAGCCCAACACGGGGCTTGATCTCACAACCCCAAGATCATGACCTGAGCTGAAACCAAGAGTCAGATGCTTAACTGACTGTGCCATCCAGGGGCCCCTATTTTGCCCCCACTTTGAATGACAGGTTGTTTAGGGATAAGTTTCTTAGTTCAGAGATAAGCACTTTTTAAATACTGTTCCACTGTTATCTAACATTCCATGTTCCAGATTAGAAGTCTAAGTACACATCTGATTTTCACTCCTTTATTAGGTAACCATATGTTTCTCTTTGGAAGTTTATGAGACTATATTAATTTACCCATGAAGTTCATAAATTTCACTGGAATCTAGCTGTGTCTATCAATACTCTTTGATGACTCTCAGTATGGGGTGCCTGAGTGGCTCAGTCGTTAAGCGTCTGCCTTAGGCTCAGGTCATGATCCCAAGATCCTGGGATAGAGCCCCCATTCGGGCTCCCTGCTCAGCGGGAAGCCTGCTTCTCCCTCTCCCACTCCCCCTGCCTGTGTTCCCTCTCTCGCTGTCTCTCTCTGTCAAATACATAAATAAAATCTTAAAAAAAAAAAAAAAAGACTCTCGGTATGAATGGACTAGCCCATTCATAAACTCAGATACTTAGAGAAATTTCCTTGTTTCCTTCCTTTCTTCTTTTGACATTCTACCATAAGTTAAGAATGGGAAATCTCGCATCTATTGTGAGTGGCGAGGGGAGGAGAATGGGAAATAGAAGCTGTTAGCATAGCCAGAAACCCTTAACCAGTGCCACATCTTTCTATAAGCTTGCTGGAAAGGTGTACTTATTGATCATCCCCACTACACAGATGAAATGGAGACCAGAGAGGGAAGGGCTGATTTACATTTGCCAGTACTTTGTCTCCTGATACATCTTTCTGTTTGGCTCTGGATGCCCAAGATTCGGCCTGGATACTCCTACCCTCATGATCTCTGTGGTTATTTCTTCTCTTCTAATTTCTATTCCTTCCTGGAACTGCTATTAGACGTTCACTGACTCCTCTGGATCTATTTTCCATGTCATAGCTATTTTTTCCTATATCTACTTTTTAATATTCAAGAACTGATTCTTTTCAGGGCAGCCTGTATATGTTCAATAGGCATGATGCCCTCCCAAATCTGAGCATACTATTAATTTTAAAGTTTTCTTCTATTCCTTACATCAACTCCATCGCTTCATGTTCTATGTATCTATCTCTCACATGCTACTTATTTCTGTTGTCTGTCCCCATTATAAATGTATCAGTATCTCAGTATACATGGAAATCACTGTATTCCTGCAGTAAACTCACATTTGTAACTAACCCTGTAATTCAATTTTACCTTTATACCTAGTACTTGTATAGTATGACAACAACAAGATAAGTTCTTTGGCTTGCAATCCCATGATTCTTCAATCCATTTTTTAGTCATATCCTTTTGGTGTTTTGTTTCCCCTACCAACCACCAACTTGAGTAACACAATTCTTACCTAAGTGTTATGCAATAAGCGTCAGGGACAGATCATCACCAGCTCTAACAGACTTATCTAACAGTTAAAAGTAATGGGGCGCCTGAGTGGCTCAGTTGGTTAAGCGGCTGCCTTCAGCTCAGGTCATGATCCCAGGGTCCTGGGATAGAGCCCCGCATCGGGCTCGCTGCTCAGCGGAGAGCCTGCTTCTCCCTCTCCCTCTGTCTGCCGCTCTGCCTACTTGTGCTCTCTCTCTATCTCTGTTAAATAAATAAAAATCTTTAAAAAAATAAAAAATAAAAATAAATAAATAAATAAAAGTAATGACAGTCTGGTAGAAGACTGTCATAGGTGTGCAACCCAAGAAATAAATAATAATACAGTAATGAATCACTTAAGTCTTGAACTCAAAATAGTTACGCTTTTTACCAATCTTTACAGAAGTTAAAATAACAAATTCTACTGAAAAAGAGAGACTCCGTGTTGGTTAAAACAATTTTCTGCCTAATTTATGATAGTTATTCCATAGCTGACAGAAATGCACAAAGGTGTTCACCAAGAACATTTATATGAATGTACATAGCATTCTTCAAAATATGTAATAACAGAAATTGAAAACACAAATATCCATCAACAGAATAGTCACATAGTCATACCAATGGAATATTAAACAGCAATAAAAAAAAGAACGAACTAACTAATGATGTAATGTATGGGGATTAACATAAGAATAAAAAAAAAGCAAAAAAACAAAACAAAACAAAACAAAACAAAAAAAGAACGAAGTACTGAAACATGAAACACCATGGGTAACTCTCACAAGCAATGTGCTGAGCATTCTGCATGACTCCATTAACATCAAGCCCAAAATAGACAAAACTAAGAGATGATGACAGAAATCAGAACACTGATTGGGAGGCAGGAGTAAAACTTGGAAGAAGCAGAGGGAAACTCCTGGGATGATGGAAATGTTCTGTAAGTATAATTTGGTCTAGCTTGTGGTTACACAAGTTAATAAATATATAAAAATCCACTCAGCTGTACAATTAAATTTATGTACCTGATGACTTCATATGTATTTTATACCTCAATAAAAAAGTTAAGAAAAAAATGTAATTTCCAAACTGTCAATATTCAGTAAATATTGGAATAGTTAACCATATTTAGCCATAAATATTGGAAAACCAACATCCTTTTTACATTCTTTCAGTCGTAAGACAATTTTAAACAAATGGTATCAGAATAATGATACAAAATGAAGGTTAACATTCGGAGTCATACAATACTTGGTTTCCCACCTCCAAGTTTGGAAACACTGTTTTAATACAACATTTAAAGACAACATTAATTCCACCAGAAATTAAGACCCAGCTCCTGAGAACCTTCAATGAGGTTAAATGTCCAGACACTGCATATAAATCTCAAGAACAGGCTGAAGGATAAAAGATTCAGATTTGTAATTAAATTTTCATTCTGCCAATAATGTCATCACAAATAAAAGCATCACTATTGCGTTTACAGATTATTCCTCCGCAAGCTGTTCAGGAATAGCGCAATTTTCCAGATGAAGACTGAAAATGCAAGAGGCTCCCTGTCCTGTAGTCTCCTCGGCCCCACTAATTCCTACACAAATATGCATCTTTAAAAGCGCCTGGTGTCTGGCAGATACAGCGAGGGGCTGCTGTCAAGAGAATACTACTTTAACGCCATTAAGTGGTAACAGCTGACTACAAAGTTTATGCACTGAGAGATGCAGAGAGGGTGGTGAGTTAGATTAAAAAAAAAAAAGTGATAAAAATAAAAAACACCCAAACCAACGGTCCTCTGACAGCATCGTTCTCAAAAGAGAACTCAAACCGCTCCGAAAAACTGTGACTCTTCCTGACACCACAGCGGCCTCCCGGGGGCTTGTCCAGGAGGCGACCCCATCCGGACAGGGCCCCCGGCGGGCTCGTCCGTGAAGTGACCCGACCCGGACAGGGACCCCCAGCCCTCCGCCCGAGCCCCGGCGCCCGCACTGCCCCGGCCCGAGCCCCGAGAGCCGCGGGCAGGAGAGGCCGGGTGGGGCCGGGTACTCACCGCGCTCACCAGTCCGCGCAAGGCCACCGCCGCCCTGCCGCCCCGCCGCCCCGCCGCCTCCTCCCCGGCCGCGGGCATACCCGGCGGCGCCTCGCACACAGGCGTTACCACCGCCTAACAACCCACCACACGCCACCGCGCCGACAACAGCCACTTCCGGCGCGCGTGAGGAAATGAGGCTGCCGCCGCGGCGCGCGCCTGCCCCGCCCCGCCCACACCGAACCCCGACAGCCCCGCCCTAGCTCCGCCCACTTTCCCGCCCGCGCCCAGTGCCAGGTTTGGGAAGCTCAGTAATTGGCATACAGTAGTGATTAATCGATTATCTGTTTAAAAGATGTGTGTGTAGCTCCAAAAACGATTTGTGGAGACTGGGAGAGCGCCCCAGGCAGAAAACCGTTCTTGCCGGAACAAGGGTCTGCAGGGACAGGAGTACCAGCTCCAGCGGACCGCTGACTTAGAGAGAGGGGGAGGGACTTAGCCGAGGATGGCAGCGCAGTTCTGCCTGGAACCCCGGTCCTGGGAGCCCGAAGGGGCGAAGAGTGCCTTCATGGGCACTGAGCTAAGGACTGACAGGTCGCCAGAGGTGTCCCAGCATCCTCGAGTGTGCTGGGCTGCGCGTGAGGCCCCCAGTGAGGAAGTCCCGGCTGCCACTGGCCCTCCCCTCCCAGGCTGCCACTGGCCATTCCATTACTTTGGATCTGGGTTTCGTTATATGTGAAACGAGGTAGACATTGTGGGAGATGGCTTGAGATCTGACATTGTATGATTTTAGTGAGTGGAAAAAAAGCAAGCCCTCCCCAACATCCCTTCCACTCAACTGCTTATTTCAGAACATCCCCCAAGGCACTTTGTCCTGCCCTGGGAAGTGATGGCCTGAGCAGGGGAGGGGATGTCAGGTAGCACCAGCCCCTGCCTGTGTCTGGGCAGGACACGGAGGTGGTAAGAGCGGCTCTGGGGTCTGCTTCCCACCAGGCTCTGCCTTCCTTAGTGGCTACCTTGGCAGGTTACCACACTTAGCCTCTCTTAGCCTGTTTCCTCAGCTGTGTTGTAGGGACAGTAACAACAGCATATGCTTCCTAAGGTTGTTATGAGGGTTAAATGCAATTAACATTTGTGTCTGAAGTGTTTGGCACTCTGCCCGGCAGGTGGCAGGCAGTTGGACTCACGGTCACCATTAAGTACATTAGTTAGAGCAAAAGACTGGGGTGACTATGGGATGCATCCTGTAGAAGTGGCATTCCTAGAAGGGAGGATTTGCTCCTAATCACAGCTGTCTTCATTGGACGATGGTTATTGGGATGTCTTTAACACAGATGTTCTCCTCAGATATGTCTTGTGGGAAATCCCACCGGTAAGAGAGTGGATAGCCTACTTCTAAACCAGGCTTCCTGGATGTCCAGCCTCTTCCTAATATCAAGGTGTCATTCTTCTCTCATGTCATTTCTGAGCAGCTGTAAATGTTTACAGTTTTAACACTCCTTCCCTCAACCTGGCGCAAGAGTAAATAATTCATCTAGTCATAGATTCCATGGGTCTGTGACCTTGTGAATATAAGGACCATGTCTTTTTCATCTACCACTACTTTGCACGTAGGAAGTATTCAATAAATGTGAATTGAATTGATTAAAGTAAGAACACACAAGGATTATGTGTTCATAATCCAGAATCTCTCCCTTATCCAGAACCTCCTTTATCCAGAATCTCATGCCTCTCGAGCAAATGGCATGAATGATTAAGTTTACTGTCTGACATAATAAAGCTTTCTGTCTGGATGCCTCGTTATGCTCTAATATGGTGATCAGCCTTGTGTGAGTCTATTTAGTGTAAATTAGTTATCTAGTGTTTAAGCCTGCCATGGGTGTTTTTGTCCTGTAGGCCTGAGGACCCAACTTGGGAGTGTAAATGCAAATGTAAATTCTCGTGGGAGAATTAGAGAGTGGGTACAGAGCACAGCATTGGTGATTTAAGAGGATAAGACAGAAGTTCTTTAAATACTTAAGGCGTTACTGCAAGTAAATATAAATGGCAGGCCACTGAACTGTCAGGGGATTATGTTCCCAGGCTGGCAGCTTTGAAGCCCTCAATCCAAGTCTAAGTCCACTACATATTGTTAGTTAAGACGTTGTAATCAGCCTGTACCTAACATTCCTGCTGATGGCCCTTAGGAAGTCTACAGAAAAAGGAGTATCTGGACCTTGTTCTCTAGTCTCATATCCAGTAATGGCAAATGCTTAGGCTGTTCTCTCTTTCTGCTGTCCCTAGACACTTTAAATTGGATGAGACTATCTGCTCCCCTAGGGCAGGGACACGGCCTCTCCTTATCTCTCAGGTACCCCTAAGCCAGGCACAGGGCCTGACCCATTATACATGCTCACTGCATATCCACAGATGTGTGAATGAATGAAGACTGGTGAATTCTACAGCTCTAACTTTCCTCTAGTGGGGGCCAAAGTAATAGCAAGATAAGTCTCTACTTCCACTAACCAGATGCAAAACAGTCTCACCTCCCATTGTGCTGCAATGCACAGAACCATTCCCCTCCACATTAAACATTGTATTCTTTGTCTACCTCCACTAGCCTTTTAAGTGTTGGGTTTTCTTTTTATTTATAACATTTGTTTTTCTTCCTTTATCCTACCCTTCCCTTACTGATCATGCTGTGTAGCCACGTCTGGCACAAGCAGCAGGTGCTTCTCCCAGTGCTCCCTCCGTTTTAACCCCTCTAAACCTCTTGACATCCCTATGGAGTAGGTTATGGTCCTCAGTTTACAGTGGAGAAAACAGAAACTCAGAGAGAAAACTGCAGAGGCTCTCCCAGGACAGGAACTGACATGAAACTGACAGTGGGGTTAGGGTTAGGGTCACTTCTTGTAAACTGCTATTTGAATCCTTCATTAGCATTGTTGTTTTTAAAATAATTGAGGTTCTACCATCAATGGATTTACATTGTTAGCTTTTTATTATTTTTTGAATTGCTAAATCAAATACTAAATGTATAATTTAAATTTGGAGAGGCAATAATGTATAATTCAAGTTCTGTGGCAGATAACGGGTGATATGCATAAAATAAATCATGAGAAAAATACTTAAGTACTGTTGTGGTATATTAATATCAGAAGAATGTAGTTTTTTCCCCAGTAATCTCCACTCTGAGGCTTTTTTTTTTTTTTTTTTTTTTTAACTACAAAGCTTTCCCACTCCCCTAGCCTGCTTTTGAGCTCCTGCCAAATGAAAGTGATGGGGACTGACTCCCTTGTTATAGCAAGCTCTCAATAGCCTTTGCCTATTCTCATTTGGGCCATTCTTTGTTTCCACAGTTTTCCTAGTGGCACCACCAAGATATGGTCTTCACTGCTTTATTGCCTCAGACCACAGCCTTCAATCAGGCATGGTATTCACAGAGACCCCTTGTGCCTTGCCGTTCTTGGTTTATCAAGTCTATAAGGATATGGTAAATTGGCACTTGGTCTGATCTCTTCTTGCTTTGCATTGGGTTCCTTGGCTGTTTAGTCTCAGTTTGGGAATCTGGTTTTGTTACTGATTCCCATTTGTTCAGCATCTTTGATGGAGTCAGTCCATTCCTTTCATCCCCTTTTGCTGTCTGTTTCTGTGCTTTCTAAAAGTGTTGTTTAACATACGGAGAATCATAGGACAGAACACTGGCATGGGCCCTAGAACCCTGTTGCTCAAGCTGGTTCACACACCTGAGCTTGGGGTTCTCTCCAGACCAGCGTCTACCTGCATATGGTATTCTCCCCTGTGTCCTCCTTGTGTCCAAACTTCCCTCTTCTTAGAAGATTACCACTCATTGGATTAGGGGCCACCATAATGCAGTATGACTTCATCTTAACTTGATTGCATCCACAAAGACCCTTATAAGGTCAAATTCACAGGCTGTGGAAGTACAGACTTGAACATATCTTTTGGGGGGGTCAATTCTACCCACTCTAGATGGCAACCTTATCAATTTCTGGTAGATTCAGGTGCTCCTCTTTCTGTATTAAACCCTGCCACTTATGCTCAATCTTTTCCTGGGAGTAAACATACGGTAGATGGTAAGCATTTCAAATAACCCACAGATTTTCTCTATTTCCTAGATCGTAACTGTAAGCATTGAGCCCTTGATTGACAAACATTACTTCCTGCTCTGTGACATTGTCTCTGCAAATGTAACAGGGAGAAACTTATTCTGCGATATTAAATGCACACCAGACTACTTGGGACTATTTGTGAGATTCCATAGGATCCTTTTATTCAGAAGCAAGTTGATTCTCCTCTAGATATACCTTTTGTCTTCTCCATTATATTTGATACATACACCCAGATAATTTTCTTGACACTGTACCTGACACTTTATATTCTAAATATTCTACCGTAATAGAAAAAAATAATTGGAGCAGAACCTATTGAAGTTTAGAGAAAACCTACCAAACCATTACCCAAACTTTCTCAATATCCCTTGAAATCAGAAGCAAAGGAAGGGATCAAACCTATAGTTGAAAGCCTTATATGCAAAGGTCTTCTCATACCCTGCCCTTATAATATGCCCATCCTGGCAGTAAAGAATGGCCTCAGGGCCATTAACAAAATTGTTATTCTTCACTTTCTAACCCACATATCATCCTGTGAGTCACTTGCTGAAGCCACTGGCTATAGTGAATGTCTGCTCAGCTTTTTACAGTGTGATTCTAGAACAGGACAGTTAATAACTTTTTGTACATATTAATAGCAAATCTCCATAACATAAAACCTATAATTTTAACCATTTTTAAGTATACAGTTTGGTGGCATGAGGTACATTCACTTTGTTGTATAGCGAGCTCCACTATCCAGCTCCAGAACTTTCTCATCATCCCACACTGAAACTCTTCCCCTGTAAACACTAACTTCCCACTTTTCCTTCTCCCAGCCCCTGGCAACCACCATTCTACTTTCTGTCTCTATGAATTTGACTGCTCTATGTACCTCATGTGAATGGAATCACAAGAATATTTGTCTTTTGAATATGTTTGAATGATGACAGTACCTTTCTTGCCTTCACCTGGGGAGGACAACTGTCCTGAAGGACAGTCATGCCCCCAGGGTTCGCTGAAGTGCCCCGCTGTTTTTCCCAGGTTGTTAGTCAAGATTTAAATGATCTACATTTCCCTTGTGATTGTTATGACATGCTATGTAGATGATCTCCTATTCTGCTCAGAGAAAAAGGAGTCCATTTACTTATCCTCAGCCTTAGAAGAAGAGGGTCATAAAATTTCAAAAGATAAATTACCATTTTGCCAGAATGCAGTCTATTATTTAGGGCATGATCCATCTAGAAGGGGGAAAACATTGTCTTCTGATAGACTAAAAACTACTCAAATCTATGGTAGACCCCTCACAAAATGACATTTGAGAGGATTTAAAGGTTTAACTAGATTTTGCAGACAATTGGTGCTAAATTTTTCTGTGATTTTGATACCTCTTTATGAACTAAGTTCTTAGTAAGAGAGTATTTCCTCTGGGAGCTCAAATATGAACAGGGTTTCTGGAACCTGCAGGTGGCTCCTCAATGGCCTCCTTCCCTAGACATGTGAAACAAGAGAAAGCCCTTTTGCCTATTTGTACAAGAGCAATCTGGACAAGCCCTTGGAGTTTCATAGGAATTATCCAAAACCCATCATTTACTATAGCCTTCCCTTGACAAGCCGTAAAGACTCACCCCCCTAGTGTTAGGGTAAGTGCTCTGCTACAAAATTTGTTGATGCTTCTGCCGAGCTAGTTCCAGGCTCCTTGCTTGACCTCATGATTCTTCCTGAAGTAGAGACATTACTATTGACTGGAAACACAGCACTTCTCAGCCAGCTGATTAACCTCTTATGAAATTCTATTACTCTCTCCCTCTCAGGTACTATTTCCTGCGACAACACCCTGAATCCAGGCACTCTCCTTCCTCTATCAGAAGAAGGGAAGCCTAGTGATGATTTTAACTCAGATAATTTGGGATCTCTTTACCTTACTCACATGTATTATAGTCTCATATTGAGAGCCCCGTGCTAATCCTGTTCGCTGATGGATCATTCTTGAAGCTAGAAGTTATCAAGTAGCATATACTATCATTAATTGAAGATCTCCTTTAGAATATAGTCCTCTCCTGAGGTAAAATCCGTCCAAATGGCAGAATGTATTGCATTTACTAGAGCTTGTTAACTAGCCAAAGACTAGAGAGTAAACATATACATAGATAGGAAACATGCTTTTGGAGTACTACACGACTTTGGGATGCTAGAACCCCCACAAAAATGGACAGCAAGTTAAGCAATTTTTATATGCACTCTGTTTACTACAAAGGTGGCTATTATGAAGTTCGAGAACCATGCAAAAAGAGACAATGTTGAAGCTAAAGCAAACACTCTGCAGATCATCACGCCAAACAGCTAATTTTCTCCCTGAAACTGCTCATACAGCACAAATTGATTACTACCTTAAATCAACACTGGAGAAGCTGTAAAGAGACAGTTATGTTGTTCTAAATTTCATGTGGGTTAGTCCTGGCATGTGCCATTCCTAATATTGTACTTGGATCAGGGACACAGGGAAGGTGGGGCAGGCTATATAGTGCCTTAACAGCAAAAGCTACTTGCTCTGTAAGGTTGACCCTCATAACCTATATGGAATTTATTCTTGGCCTGGGTTAGGGTTCTGGGTTCAAAGCATCTTACAGAGGTTATTAATTGTTCTTGTTCTTATTTTTGTTACAGTGGTCATGATACTGGTCCACTGTATTCTATCCAGGGTCTGAAATGCTTCTGCACAGCTACCTCCTCATCAGATGGTCCCCATGATGATACAACAGAAAGGTTGAGAAGACCTCATGATACAGTTGGCCATGGAGATGACCGGACAATCGATCTCACCACAAAGTGGTGAAAATCTGGATTTCTAGACTTCCCTAAATTCGCCAACTTCTCACAAGCAAGAAAATGATCAGAAAGGAGGACTGAGAGACTGAACATGCAAACAGACAATGATCAGACCCACATGTGAACTGAGAAACTCTGACCCACACCTCTGCAGGAACCAGCCCAGAATGGTCAGGGCTTGGTCAATGACTGTTAATTTCTCCACTTTTGCTATTTCCAAATCAGGACCAACCAGAGAAAGCCAAGTGTATTTCCCAAAGCAAATCCCAGAAGATGCCCGGCTTCTAGGTAGCCAATCTCCAGCTTCCCCATGCCAACAACCTCCAATCACAACATGCCTGAAGTCTCCCTCCCTCACCTCCTTTTTTTTTTTTTTTTTTACTATAAAGCTTTTCTCTCCTCTGCCCGTCTTTGAGTTTCTGTCAAAAGCAAGTGATGGTGGTTGACTCCCTTACTATACCAAGTTCAGAATAAGTAACCTCTGCTCATTCTCATTTGGATGGTCTTTACTTATTTCTATGAAACTAAAGATTATAGGTAATTGGACTTGTCTTAAAAAATACAATTTCCTACCACAATACTTCTTTTACTTCTTTCAATGACTATCTTATGAGAGACCAGAATCCTTGCATCCTGTGTCACTCCTTTTCTTAAAAATCATTTCTGATAATCTCTTCTTTCCACACACTTAGGAAGTCCCCCAAACCCTTGGCATGCACCTGGCCTGCCAGGCCCTGTGGGCACAGAACCTCCAGGAAAAATTTCAAGCTCTTTAAAACTCTCAGGAGGCACAAAACATGCAGCACATCATAGGCCGTTGTTGAGAGAAGCGTCTGAGGACAGGGACTGTGACGCAGGTACCGTGTGGACTCCCTGCAGTCCTCCGGGCTAAGTCCCTTGCCTCAGTTAGCAAGAGGCAGCCTTGCATTCTTCCTTCTCCGGGGCTAGACCCTTTCTGACACACAGGAATGACTTTCCTCCACGGGGGGAATGACAGGTGCAGAAAAGGACTGGAGCGGAGGTGAGAAATAAGAACAGCCAAAAAGCGTATGGCTTACTCTGGCACTGTTTACAAAATTGACCAAGATAAACAGAAACAAGGACACTTAAAATGAACATCACATTTTTATTCACGAAATTGACTCTTTTCATGGCAAATATTGTCTGTGTATGAAATATCAAAATGATTTCCTTCTCAAAAAAAATTTTTTTTGTTCTTGTATTTTTTTAGTTTTGGAATGTACTTACCTAGCTTGCTCATGCTAACTTTGAACTTGAATTGCTCATTGTCCTCTGAAAGGATGCAGGATTATGGTGCCTCCTGGTGTGGACTACAGAACTCCTGACATCGCAGTGCTTGGGGTGGTCTCGGGCTGTGACTCCTTCCACGCTGCCTGGCCCAGTTCCCTGTGACACCGATGTTCCTGTGGTCACCACATTCCTGTCGATGGCCTCCGTGTCATCACTCTGGGCCCGGGCTCCCGTTGAGAGATGTTGGTTGGCCAGGTCCTGTGATTTAGCACATCCTAGAAACATCTGCAAAAATATCTCATCGCTTGACACAGCCATCAAAACCTGAGTGGCAAAGATTAACCGTGACTTCTTCTGGGCCCTGATAGTGTGTGCCCCTTAACCCTGGGCGTGAAGCGTATTCTCCCTGCTGCCACACTTCCACCCATGGGGCCTTGGCTGCAGACATGGAGAGCGGTTCCACGTTGAAAAATGCTCTACACAGAGGTTCTGATTTTTCATGATGTCAGCTAAGAATCCTTCCTGTGAATCCCTACAGTTCTAACAAGGTCATCAAGCCTGCTGCCTGTGGAGGAGAGATGAGAACAGAGCAGGTGGCCTCAGTGGAGAGGGGTGTTTTCTGTTCGTATGAGGGCAAGAGCAGCGGATAAGCTCCGCACATATCTTGATGCCGAAGGGACGAGGAAGCCCCCTGACTGCTGCACTGGCCTTCAGACCAAGGCTAGGTCTTTCCGGGGCCACGGAGGTAAGGATTTCTTAGGCACCTTCTAGAACGACCCTAAATGCCACCTGCTAAATATGCTACATGTGAATATGCTCAAAGGAGGAGAGGAAACCATTAACTGGGGGAAAAATGCTTTATTTATACTGGGGAAGCTTATGCTTTTCCTTTGAATTTTCTTTTATATATGAAGTATTTGTCCAAGCCCCATTCTCAGACATTATCTTCAACTAAATTTCCACCCTTAAAGTAAGCTGGTCTTATAGTGGGAAAGCGTCCTTTGTGGGAGTTGGTGGAGAAATGTGCTTTTTAAGACAAATAAACCAAACACACAAACACTCCTGATGGAAGTTCAATGCTCTTGAAAAAGGGGCTTTTAGTATTAGCTTTTCTCAGCATGGGTTTCTAAACATTCAGAGGAAAAGAATGTAACAAATTGTTCACCCTAGAAATTACATTTACTTCCAGTTCCTATGATCCAGATTGAAGGAGGACACCAAGAGCAGAAATGGGTGCTGAGGGCCAGGAGCTGGAGCTCCGGGGGCCAGAAGCAGCTCGTGTGTGTGTGTGTGTGTGTGCACGTGTGTACATATGCCCGTGGGAAAACAACATGGGCCCTAAGCATCTATTGCACGACACAACCATAAATCAGATTTATGTTGGTAACTTGTGTTTGTCAACTGGCCCACCTGCTCCCTGCCAGGCATTCGTGGAGGAGTTCAGAGAATGCCTGCCTAACCCAACAGGACATACACAGAAGCACTTAGTCTTTTAACCTTCATAGTGGTTCAAAATGTTTCCTCTGACCGTAATGGGCCTACGGTTATGACTATGCATTTTACATCCTCTCTCATACACCTGTCCAACTCTGGCTTCAAGAAATAAACCACATTTGCTGGAGAACCGAAAAGACCCGAACTTGACATAACTGCTGCTCTATTTTGGGAAGGAAACATAAAGGAAGGAATTCCCTGAAGGGTAGAATTAGAAGAGTTTTAACAGTTACCCTAAATGTACCTATTCACACACATATTGTGCAAGACGAGTCAAAGGTATCGCCAAGTGCCTCCTAGTTCTTTGAGCATTGTTACTTCCTCAGTGGTGACCACAACAGATGTCCTTGTGATAGTTCAATCCTTACATGGAAACTTCAAAATTAGAGACCTGATGTTTCCAGCGAGGAAGTTAAAAAGAGAAAAGAAGTTTACACATTTTATGATACATGATTTTATTTACATAACTGAAATTATTTCCTTAGTCACCTTGATTACAAAAGCAAATTCACATGGTATGGTTTAATAACCTTTCATAAATAGATTTTACAAATTTTAATAACGGACAGATTGCTACTTAATACTCAGTAATACTTAATACCTAGTAACTTTGGTGTATATGCATACGAAAATTGTCCAATAGGACTAGTAAGTGAGAGTGCTTTTAAAACTCAGGATTAGACAATTAGATAACTGGTCAAGGGTTAATTCCCCATCACTGGGTCAGCCAGTTAGACCTGGAATTCTCACCCTGCCAATAACAAACCTATGGTGGCAACTCGCACTTATTGAGTAGGTATTTTTTAACAAGTTGAGAGAGTTTATTCTTTTTTTCTGCATTTAATAAGACTATCATTAAGCACATCTGAAAACCAAAAGTTGACCACAACTAGGTATTTCTAAAAGAACTTACCACAGTGTGTCTGAAAAACGGCCTCAACTAAAGCCACGTTACCGCTCTAGTAAGTGTTTTTCCAGCTCTCTTTCCGGGTTTGTGTGCACACGCATATACACACACCCCGTGAGGCTCTGATGCATACTCATCCAAGCTACAAAAATGCCCTAATTTTACTGCTTTTGTGAAATGCCTATAAGATACAGTATTTGGATGAGACACTGTCAGTCCCTCACCGTGCTTTAAGTCTGAAGACCAGGCAGGGTGTTGGTAACTGACTCTCTCCGGCAAAGTTGCAGAAAGAGGAGCTGCTGGGGACTTCCCAAAAGCCACCCCCACAAGATGGGAGGAGTGCTGAGTGTCCGTGACCACAAACAAGCAGTGAAGAATGACAAGAAGCTTATGAGTCATGGTCAGAATCTAGTAAACAAAAATGTCCTCCTAGAGCAGCATCACGTTACAAACATAGAAAAGAGTGGATACACGTACCTTTTCACACAAGCTCTATGAGAGCCAAAACAGTGTCTTTTCCACATCAGAACTGTAATCAGAGGTACAGCAGTCCTCGGTCATTGTCAGCGTTACTTCTAATATAACTGGCTGAATTGTCCCTTTTAAACCGAGCACTAACCCCACCCACTCCTCCTGGGTGAGATGAGCCACTGCTTGTGGGGCCCTGGACGTGCGGTGCGCTGAAGGCTGGCAGCAGTGGGATTCACAGCAACCAAGTCTGCTGTCAGCAATCCTTGGACCGGAGGCCACTCCACTCAAATGCCCCTTTTCCTTCACACTGTTCTTGTCAGGGGCCTGTGATCACTCAGTGATGGGGACCAAAGTGTCTGGTGAGCCCTCTCCCCTCACACTGCCCCTCTACATCGCAAATATGGCAGCCAATCTCTCCATTGTGCTACATTTAAGAGTCATTTAAATCATGGTAAAAATCAAATGTCTTCCTAAGAAAAGGTGCCATGATTCTAAAAAACCGTTCTCAGGATCTCAAATGCTGAGGGGAGGCCTGTCCCGAGGACCCCTCATCCCCCCCAGCCCTGGCGGGGCTTTAGACCCCACTCTAAGGCCTTGCTGGGCTCTTGTTCTGAGCCAGGACATGTCGTTTGGGCCAGTTTTTTTTTTTTTTTCCTGTTGCCCTTCTGGTGTGTGTGCTTCATGTTTAAATCTTGTTGCCCTGTTTGGCGGCAACCAGAAAAATCAAACAGCTCAGGTAGTGAGTGAGGCACCCACGTGTGTGAGCACAGAACGTGTGGTTGTCGCCGGTGAACAAGGACCAACACAGGGTGCTGCCGAGGGCCGAAGAGGAAGGACTAGCTAAAGGCTGGACTTGCAACTCTGGTCCAGTGGCTACGTCTGCCAGGAGGGAAAATCACCAGCCAAGTGTCAAGTGCACAAAGGAGGGGCCGGCACACTTTCCGTTCTCGGCATGTTTCTTCCCCTCAGGAGTCCGTTACCTTTCACAAAGAAATGTTAACTATCAAATGCGTCCGTTAATTGTGCCGCTGAGGGTGAAACCATCCAGTTAGCATATACACTATCATTTGCATATCTTGGACACACAGTGTTAGTGCCATCAGCTCTCGTGAGTGGTACAGGACTCTCTTCAGGCCAGTTCGGGTCTGACATGCCTAAAAATGAAAACAGATCATTTGTTCTGCACTGAAGAACCAAAACTTCATGTGCAGACAGTAAGGCCTTGGCAAAACTCCCTTTGAGGTTCAAACCAAACTTTCTGGTTTCTGTGCCAATTACATGAATGCTTTCGTGCTCCAGGTTTCCAAAACACTGTTATAGTTTGGGGGGAAAGATCACGTGTTCTCTTGGTAACTGGAACTTAACAGAAACTACCAATTTTGCCTTTTTTATGAGCTTCGAACTCCGAAATCTGATATAAATATTTGTTGACCTGTTTAAGTCTTTTTTCTAAGACAGCATAAAGCATTGCTGAATTAAAGGGCTTACTGCAGTGGGAAGCTTCTATAAAAAGTTCTCTAACGTAAGAAGCCTACTCGTCTTCCATCCAAGCCCACCACGGAGGAGAGAATCTTCCAAATCAGGGGTGCACGCGGGCGAGCCCCACAGCGTCGACAGGACAAATGGCGTGTAGCGCTAGACCCAAAGCCAGCAAGGAATCAGTGACTCAGGAGGCATGCAAAAGGAACAATCTCGGCTGAAAAATGCTTGAAACTCCAAGATTTAAAAACAATCAATGATCAAGTTAGGAAACAGAAAAATTTTCAAGTATTTAATCAAAGACAAAAGAAGGAGTTTTGGCAAGAACCATATTTACTGTCCATTGCAAGACCACAGCACCACAGACTATGTTCTTTCAAAAGCATTTGCTCCAGCTTTTAGCACTGACTTCATGAGTGACAACTGTCATGACAGTGTGTAATGCAAAGGATGTGAAAACAGCAGTCTGCAGGTGTCCTCCCTGATAGTGGGCATGTGGGCGGGGCTCAGGCCGGGCGGGCCAATGCTCCCTAGTACCGAGTGGCCTCTGAGAGCCACCTGCCCGCCCAGGTGGGGTCTGGGAGTGACCACAGGCTGTGCCCTCAGTGCAGGCAGGGTGGTGCTGGCTCCTCCTGTCTCAATTAACTGCCTCCCCAGATTGGGTAAACTTATCCCAGTAGTTAAATTAGAAGTACTATGACTTGATACATACCCACCCCAGAGACGACTTATTTATCATTTTCTCAATATCCCCTGAGAGTTCTGCCCAGCTCCCTTTCTTCTCCATAATCATAAGTTGCCGGGCAGTGTGGTAATTATACTTATTTTCACATCCTTTTAAAAAAACATAGTTTCAAAAATGCCCGAATGTAAACGGATGCAAAGTCAGACATTTACAAATAAAAAGGTTCAGGGAGAACTTTGGTTTCATTCAGATCAGAAACACTCTTAAAAAGCATTACAGAGAGTAAGGATAGTGCAGAGAGGAACGATGTTGCTAGAATCTAGTAAATGCATGTGAAATTCTACCATAGAGTTTGTTTTCAATCCACGTGGAGGGGAGGGCTCGAGGGAGGGGAGCATTATTACAGTCCACCAGGGGCGTCTCCTCCTCCGAGAGGCCGTCGTCGTAAAGCAGGGAGTCAGATGGGGTGGACGCGGCCAGGTCCAAGTAGTCCTGGAAGAGAGAGACAGCCGGTCACCCCGGCGTGGGCCACAACCAGACTTGCGCCCTGCCTCTCCCCGCCTGAAGGCAGAAGCCCTGGTTAGGTCCCACCCTGTGTTGGCTTACTAGCCTCTCTGTGAGACCTGAGCCCTCGCCAGAGAGCCCCCTCTCCCAGGCTCTGCTTCGCTGGCTCTGCTCCACAGCCCTCATTGCTTCCCGTAGAAATTCACCTTCTTGGGGCAGAAATGGGCTCCTTCATTGCCCTAGTGCTACCTCTTGCAGCATAACGGGGGCACCACACCCAGCGCCGGGGAACTGGCCTGTTTACCAAACCCGAGGCTCTGGGAGAGCTCACTGTAGCCCCATTACTCATGTGGGAGTGCCAAGAAGCATCTCCGATTTACTGGACACTTTTCAGCTTTCCTCTGAGGACCCCTACCGTCTAGAACAGCATGTCAGGACTCAGAAATCTGAAGTCCTCGATGTGAGTTTTGCATAGGATGCTGCTATGAGCTTTAGCTCCTAAGCCTGATGATTTCCCAGAGGCTTCCACTGCTGCCGCCCTGGTTAAATATGTCAAGAACAGTTCTAGCGTTTTCCTGGCTGTTTCTCAGCTCTGTTCTAGGAAGGCTGGCTCTCTTGGCATCACCTGTTATTTTTATTTAATGTAACCCTGTGTTCACAGGATTTGGAGGCTTGGCCCAAGTGGTACACTGATGTTAGGTTTTATTACAAGCAGCCTTCATACACAGTTTTTGTGTATGAAGAAATGCCACCTTTTAGTAAATGTGTCAATGCTAAGATGAAACCCTGAAAGCAAGATCTGTGCCTGTCTTGTTGACTTGTATTTCCAGCATCTGAGACAGAATATGATACACAGCAGTTGCTCAATAAATATTAGTTGAAACTTGTTGGCTTTCTCATTTACCTTATAGAGTTGTAAGCTGGAGGCACATGGACTGAATCTAGCCTCCCAGATATGCTTTATTTGGACCAGACTGAGCATTTGGAAATTTAAATGAGTTATTAACATTAAAGATTGGAAAACTTAACATAAATATCCTTTAAAATTCAGAAGACCTGACACTCTGGCACTCATATTCCTCTAGATTGTGTGTGGCTACAGTGAGGGATCCTTCAGAGCGGCTGTGCGCTCCTGGTCGCCACAGTCCCCACCACTCCCTAGCCACTGCCGACCCCCAACCAGGCCCCTCACAGCATTTGAGTTTAGAATACCCACTTCAACTCTACCCTCTCATGTTCCCTTACTAAAAATTATTTTGACCTTGGAATATTTGCCTCCCACACCTGTCTGGAGAGTTCTAAATATAAAGGGAAGAATCTTGGTTTATGATTTGAGAAGGGGCCTGGTTCAAGGAGAAGGGTTCAGTCATTAGCTGCCCTTGGGGGACAGCACGACCATCTCCCTTTGCACAGCCTCACTCTGCCCCTGCACTGGGAACTCCACAGAACTGGGGTGAGGCGGGAACGCCCCACTGCCACGTTCAGGCTGCTGGTGGCCGACACCAGGAATTGGCTCCAGGTACTCACTCTGTTCTTAACCATCATCTTCTCCAGGTCTTTGCTGATGTCAGCAAACACTGGCCTCTTGTCTGGTTCCTGCTTCCAACACTGCAGCATTAGACCGTACCTGGTGGGGAGCACGGATGGGCAGTTAGGACTCAGCTAGGACTGCCCCATCATAGCCGACCCAGCACTGTGCCCTGGGCCCAGAGGGCTCTGTTCTCAAACCCCAAAGCCATCTCTGCGTCATTGACATCCTTCTCTGAGCTGGGCCAGGATCTGAGGGGTCACTAGGCGCTTAGGGTGCCTAGTGCTGTGGTCCAGCATCTTGTGAGTCTCCTTTCCCTTGAGAAAGATTTGTCTTCACTTCCCTTTCAGAGATGCTGATAAATAGCTGACAGGATGCCATACCCACTATGGTGGCTGAGGGAGCAACACCGGTCTTTCAAACTCTAATGAAGTATGACCTGGTTGTAGAAACAAACAAAACTTCTGCCAGTCATACCTCTGTCTGGTGCCTTCCTCACTTCCTCATTTCCCTGGGTCCCTGGCATGGCTGCAGGGCCCCCAGGGCTGCCATGTGACTGTGTGCTAGGCCAGCCAGCCTCCAGCCCAGGCCACCCAGGGAGATGGCACCTACTCACCCCTGCACTCCCGCATTTAGCTCTGAGCCAGGCACATGGCAGGCACACAACAGATTTTGTGGGACGAAGGGACAGCATGTTTCTGCTAGTGATGGCCCCTTTCTCATGTGTTCTCAGCCCGTCCTCTGAGAATCATCTGCTGGAACCACCGTATGTGAAGACTCTGGCGCTCTTGGGCTGTGGTGCCAGGTCTTTTTGCCTGCCCCCTCCCGACCTCTCTATCTCCACATGGGCACTCCCCAACATGCATCCCTAAGGTCATCCTGAATCACCTGCCCCTCCCCAAGGGTCCTGTGGGGACAGGCCTCGGGCTTAATCTGCTCCCTGGGCCTGAAGCATCCTTTGATCCTTCCCACTACTTCTCGTTGGCCCTACTCCCTCTCATCCATGTAAGTCTCCCCCCGAACCCAGGAAGCTCACTCAGCCCCCAGCAAGAGTCAGGATGCCCAGCATCTGCCGTCGTGCCCAGTGGTGGTTCTCTGACTTCTGCCTTGGCATGGTCTGACCTGTTCCTACCTAACACCCGGTTCACCCTGGTGCCCAGGGCTGCTCGGGAGCAGGGAGGGAGGGAGTATGTTGTCTGTGTCTGAGGGAGGCTGGGCCAAAGCAAAGCCTGCTCACATCTCCTCACTGCAGTTGTCGGGCCTCTCCATCCGGTAGCCTGTCTTCAGAAGGTTGAAGAGCCGCTCCGGAGGAATCCCGGGGTAGGGGTTGCCCCCCAGAGTCACAATCTCCCACAGCAGGACACCGAAGGACCACCTAAGAGGGGCGAGACAACCAGTGAGTGGCCGTACTGGGCTCAGCAGACCAGATGTCCACCCTCCCAGCAGCTGTTGACCACATCAGCCCCCGGTGCAAAGAGCCAGCCAAGGCCTGACTGTATGGACGGATGTGGAATGGAGGTGGGGAGAAGCCGTCTGCCTGCCCTGCTCACCTCTGCGATGCTGAAGCCCCACCAAGCTGCTGCCCAAGTTCGGACCCCACACCCACAACGGGTACTTGGCTGGCCCCGTGGAAATGCGCCAAAGCATCAGAGGCAGCACAGAGCTGCCGAGCAAGTCAGCAGCACGCAGGGCGGGGACCTAGACCACGGGGCACGGGGTTGCCTGCACAGTCCCTTCCCCTTTCCTGTGGGCTTGGCAATTTTCAAAAATCTTAGAAGAAAAAAGGCACTGCCACAGAAAAATATTTAACTGTGAGGGAAAATTTACTGTGAAGTGGGAACAAAATCGTATCACAAAACAGCATTATCACATGAGCCCACTTACAGCAATAAAAAGCATATACCTGCACACCACGGAAAACACTAGAAGGCCCATGTATGCCAGGACCTGCAGGAGTTATGTAGGGGCAGTGGGATCCAAGTGACTTCCAGTGTCTTCATTACCCTTATCTCTGCATTTTCCAACTGTCTACAGTCAGCTTTACGTAATCTGAACACAGCTGTTCAAAATTGTTCAGGAACTGCCTTTTCTCAGCCCACATTATTCAAGACATGCATGTCTGTTGATGGCAGAACACTTAGAAACAAGTCTGTTGTGTTTCTGGAAAACTATCAAGTCTTGTGATTTGACCTGAAAGGCCAAGTTTTGGTTCCCTAGTGAGCAGTTTGGGACACACCGGCCTAGCAACTCACTCAAGGCCACCCTACCTGTGGGTGGGGACCACTCCACTCCCAGGGGACCTTGCCTGAGCCCAGCCCACACTCAGGTCCACAGAGAGGAACTGTTTGGCTGGGCCTGTGTGGCACTAAGATGCCCAGACAGGAGAGGGAGGGGCTGGGAAGGGGAGCAGCGAGCGGAATTTGCAGTTACCTGCTCACTGCTCTCACGCATTTCACTGCAACTCTCAGAACCACTGCGTGGGCCCCTGCCATTTGCTGCACGAATACATGAAGCCCCTTTAGCTTGGTCATTGCAGATGGATGGTACAAGCCAACAGGCACTTGTCCCCCAGCCAAGCTGCCCAGAGAGGCATCATGGCGCACGATACATGTAACCTGGACCCCAGGAAGGCAACACCCACACTTACACATCACTTTGGGTGGTGTAGATATGATCGAAAAGAGACTCAATTGCCATCCATTTAACTGGAATCCGACCCTAAACAGGGAATGAAGGAAAGGCATTAACATCGCTCTGACACCCTGGAAACCAGAGGTCGGGGTTGTGGAGGAGGGTGAGGCCGTGTCCCAGGCATTTCCAGCTCTGGAGGGACGCTGAGTAACGACGTCCAGAGTGCGCCCAGATACAGAATTGGCAGCATGGCCTCAGAGGGGCTGCAACTCTAATCTGGGGCTCCCAGGCACGGCTGAGACGCTAGAGGGAGTCAGCTGGCCTGCTCACAGCTACACAAGGCATCCTTGTCATGCACCACATCCCTGCTGAGTAGAAACCCAAGGAATCATGACCATGCCCAAGCCAGGTTTCCCTACAGACAGGTCCAGAGGGCTCTGGGGTACCCTGAGTGGTGATGCCCAACGTGTGGGCCAAGAACGCCATCCAGCAAGATCTCCCCATTTCTGAGGGGGAATGAGTTTGGGAAACCAATTTCCAGCGTTTCCATCTTGGGGACTTATGACGCAAACCAACACACTAAAGTCTTTTCCGAGAAGCCCTGAGGGAAGAAATCTGTTTCCATGCCTTGGGGCTGCTTTTTCCACTGTCACTTTATCCTGGAACTCTGTTAGCCTCCTCTGAGAGAGTGCCCCACTGTAGAGGCACTGCGGTCAGAGCTAACAAATGCTTTCCAAGGCGACTTGAGAAACAGCTCAAGTAGGTAGGTAAGTCTTAGGACACAAACCAACCAAAAATGCGTGCATTGCATTTTAATGCAACATGTCCCGTAATTTCTTTTTCTCTCAAAAAGCCTTCTTTAGGATTTACATCTTTAATGAAGGGTGATTTTCTAGGGCATGTGTTTATAACAACACTGCCTGCCACCCGGGCTCTCTAGGGCGCCTCGTGCTTGGACACCTGTAGTTCTCTGCTCCATGACGTGGGCCGTTCTTGGGGGACTGGTGCATCAATAGGAAGACTCTGTCCACACCCCTGCACAGGCTGGGACGCAGCCCCTCTCCACTTCCCCTTCAGCAGTTCTGAGATATCCTGTCACAAAGGAAACCCCAGAAAAAACGAAACCTCATCCTCACAGCCTGTGGCAGCACGGGCCTTCTCCTGACCCCTTACAGCAGATCTGAGGTCTACACAAGTTGCTTTTTGTATGTTGTTTTGAGCAGTGTCTGTTCTGAAGGCCAGTCAGCCGTGACTCCTGAACGGCCCTGTCTGTTCTGTCACAAGGAGGCTGCAGGGGAGCGACTAACAGGGCAGTAGAACTAGGAGGGTTAGGAGGGCCAAAGGGAACTGGACGACACAGCGAAGCAGATTTCCGTGGAAGGACCCCAGACCACCTATTTCAGAGGTTTGGAGAAAGTGTCGAGAACCCTACACAGGGTCTCTGGACTCCATCTCCAGGGCCTCTCTGTGAGCCTTCCAAACTCACCCAGCCAAGGGTTCCCAGGCCCCCGGCCCAGGGGAACCCCCACCTGTAAAGCAGTTCATTCCTTCCTGCCCCAGAATGACTGCCGCACTCAGGTGTATTGACTTCAGTCTCCTTTGAGCGAAGAGCTAAAGTTACACAGAGAGGAAACGGGACTTTCATCCTGTAGAAGCGAGAGGAACAACTGCAGAGACAACTATCATTTCTGCAGCACTAGGTGACCTTCAAAAGTGGTGGTGATTAAAAGCAAGAGACGCTGCGGGGCCCCGACTCCCTAGTAGGTGCTCTGAAAGGTCAGGTGTGGCACTCAGGAAGAGAAGGAACAGACCTGGGGTGAGTCCTGAGCTGGGTCTCTGGGGACCCAGGAACCAGGGAAGGATTTGAAGATGAGGGCTAGAAGTTCATACCCTAAGACTCTGCTCTCTGTTCCCCGATGTTCTAAGGGCTCTGCCCCCACCCACTGTGGGAATGCTGCCCCCTGCCCTCCACTCTGCCCGGGAGCCCTGGGCCACCCCTCGGGGACCTGGTACCTTGCTCCTCTTCACGTAGGAATCCTCTTCATAAACATCTCGGGATAGGCCAAAATCCGAAATCTTCATCTTCCGCCCCTCGGCTACCAGGACGTTTCTGGCGGCCAAGTCCCGATGGACAAGCTGCGAGGAAGACAACAGCAGGGACCCCTGAAACCTAGGTCCCCATCACAGGGAGTGGGGGCCCCAGCTGGCGCGGCACACACCTTCATCTCCGCCAGGTACCGCATCCCCCGAGAGATCTGCCAGGCGAAGGAGATTAGGTCGCCCATGGTCAGGGCCCGCTCCTCGGGGTTGTCCAGGTAGCTGGAGCTGCGGCTGCCTCCACTGCCCACGTAGCCCGGCCCCGCCTTGCGGCTCTCTCGGAGGAAGCCCCGCAGGGAGCCGTACTTGGCATACTCCACAATGAGGAAGAGTGGCCCTGGGCGGGAGGGGGTGGTGAGAGGGGGCTGTGAGCTGGCTGCCTGCAGAGCCCTGGGCCGTCAGAAGTCAGGCCAGCTCTGGGAGCACGGGAGGAGGGGGCAAGGTCCCCACACAGGCTCTGCACCCTACCAGAAGTGGGCAGAAGGATATAGCCCTGCTCTGGCCACTGGCCTGGGCTTCACGCAGCACAAATACATGTTTCAGTCCCAGCTCACTCTTGCACGGCTTGCTCTCCTTGGGCTGCCCATGCCAAAGCGGGCTCCCTGGGTGGATGAGCACAACCTTCTGGGGTGCCCATGGCAGGCGGCCACTGTGCTCAGTGCTCCCCTGGGAGGCACGCCCCTGCTGCTAGGATGTTATGTCTTTCTACTCCCTCGGCCCTGCTGCAGCACAGGCTGGGGACGGCAGATGCAGGCAGAGGATCCGAAGCCTCACATGGTGCCTGCTCCCTGCTCCCTGTTCTCAGCAGCTCTGAGGCTGCCGTCTTGGCCCAGGCCCAGCCTTGATTCCTGCTGGTGCCGACCAGCGCGTCCTTGCTGCCCTCTCCCTGGGGCACCCTGCCCTCTCGTACTCACAACATGCACATCTGCGCACACGTGCACACACACGGTGAGAGGCCCTTGAGGGGCACAGACCAGGCCAATCTCCTGTGTCCTTATGTGAGAAATGGTGACAATGCCTTCACCATGCAGGGCTGGGGTTGGGGTCACTTGAAGGTCATGGCACGCCTAGTCCCCAGGACACATCATGTTTCTAGAGCTCCCTGCCCTGGGGCTCCGCCTGGAACAGGGTGCTGACAAACCAGGATGTCACCAGAGGCCTCTGAGCAGCTGCAGCAGGCCCAGGGAACACGCTCGGAGCAGAGGCCTCATGCAATGCTCCTGCGGCAGCCCCTCCTGGTCCTCTCCCTGACACGGGAGGACGCAGGCTCCAGGTGGGGGCTGGAGCCACAGAGGACAAGGAAGGGGAAGGAGGAAGAATGAGGCAGCCCAGAGCCCTCAGCCTGCACTGGGCAGTTGCCTGCCGCTTGGCCGGCCTTACCATCCTGGCTGCAGGCCCCGTACAGCTTGATGACATGCGGGTGGTTGACCTGCTTCAGGAGGTTGAACTCTGACAGCAGGTCCCGCAGCTCGCTTGGGGAGGCGTTCTCTGAAATGCACATCAACACAGCGAGTTGCAAACCAATCCCTTCTAGAAGCCCCTTCTGTGAACACCCTGGGTCACCAGACCTACATCTTAGGTCTGCACAGACCCTGGTTATCTCCTTCCCACATAGCCTACCCAGGTTTAGACAAGGTCCCCAAGGACCCTGCTGCTCGGGACTTGTCTTTGCCTGTAGGATGGTCAACAGCGGCCTCATCTGCCTCCAGGGAATAATAACTCTGACGAGCAAACTTCTGCATCAGGAAAGTCTTTCCATGGAAACCCTTCCTGGACCAGGCTGTGTGTGTGAGGCAGTATTTCCCTGCAATTGCCATCTTTCAAGGACAGAAGTGCATAGAGACCGTCCTCACAAGTCCTTCTGGAAGGTAGGAGGACTGTCCCATGTCCTAAAGCACCTGCTGACCAAGCACTCAACAAGAGGGTGAGGCCCTGGAGAAAGCTGAAGGTGATGGGACTTCACAGAGGTGGCCTCCTGCCACGCTGAGCATATGCATCCTGAGTGGGGCAGAGCTGTGCGTGGGCTCCCACCAGGAGCTGACGCCTGAGGGGAGGGATTTGCAGTCAGAAGCTGTGGCTACACAGGCCTCCCAGGGCAGCTGCCCCACAGCCCCCTGCCAAGCGGTACCACATCGCCCTCTGGCTGCACGCTTGTCTGGAAGAGAGAGGACAGCTGGGAGAGGGTGTTGGGACCCATACATGGTGGCCTGGGGGCTGGTCTCACTGTGACCCCTTAGTGCCTGGGGCCTCAGGGGGGCATGGGGAGACCTTAGTCTGAGGGCCTAGGTAAGCATTCAGAATCACCCTGCACAGTGTAGCCCCGAGTGTTAAACTAGAATTCTCATGTGCACCTGCCAACTTGTACCCACTGCATGGCCACTGGGCCCTTGGTCCATGGGAACCAGAGTCATGGCAGAGGGCCGTCCACCCAGTCTCAGCTCAGAAACACCAGTGAGAGAGTGTGTGTTTGGGTGAGTATGTGCCCACTTAGAGCCGGACTTATGGCACGACTGGTCACAGAGGCAGAGCAGATCCATGGGGGGCCACCGGGGATCAGGCCAGGCAGGGCCCCAGGGGCCAGGGGCCAGTCCTTACAGGTGACTTCTTCACCAGGACCCCAGAGGCATTTGGCTGAGAGGAATGAATGGGGCAGACTAGGATGGGAAAACTGTCAGTTTTTAATTTTTTAAAAACTCAGCTCTTTACCCAACATTGGTGCAGAAGCAGCACCACTCTAGAACCTTCCAAGTGAGGAAAGTCTTCTTGCCCTGTTTCTCCAGGGACTACCCTGGCCCATGTCATCCATGGTGGTGGTCTCTAGAATGCAGCCACTCAAGAATAGCAACGGGGGGGGGCCTCTTTAGAAGGCCCCGGGCTGGCTACCAGCACCCTGGTTTTCAGGGTAGCTCTATCCAGCCCTCGGGGCTCCAACAGAGCCACCTGTTCACACTGCCCGGAGAGGTACCTTTCAGCATCTTCACGGCCACGGTCGTGTATCCTGCTTTGCCTTTAAGCCGGAAGGCTGTTGCCTTAACCACTTTTCCAAATTCGCCTTCTCCCAGAGTTTTTCCAAGAACCAAGTTCTTCCGAGGGAATTCCCACTTCGGATCCTCCTATGTGGGGTTGAAGGAAGGGGAAGAAGAGGAGGAGGGAGAAAGTTGGTGAGGATAAGAGAAAAGGAAGAAGACCAGGCCCATAAATGAGCCCCCAGCAGAGAAGCTCCAGTGTGCAGACCACTGCCACGTAACCTAGTGGGCACTGGTCATCCCCCTGCACCAAGGGCAGGACCCCACAGTTGGGCAGGATCCTACACCTTATGGGAAGATAGCTGTTGGCACAGAATGGCCTGGACTCTGGATGCCTGAACCCTTGCTTGTCCCTGGTCTACCAAACATGGCCTCAGCCTTCCCCGGCCCATGTTCTTGTCTCTCAAACAAGAAGTTCAGGGCTTACTTAGCACCCAGGGGGTGCTCACATGGGTGTGGCCTCTTCCCTCTACCCACCCTGCCTTCCCACTGAAATCCCACTCAAGATGACTCTGGGACAGCTTCCCAGACCCCAGCCTGGCCTCACATCCTTGAACTCTGACTGGGGATGCCAAAGCCTGTCCCGGGGATGCTGGAACCTCCCCTCCTGTGCCAGCACTGGGCGTCCACTGCCCCAAGCCTCCCTGCAGCTGGATGTGGGTGTGGCCTGGTGGTGCTCCTATGATGCACCCTGCCAGACTCGCCTGACCCACACAGATGACACCACTGGGCCTACTGTGCTGCTGAGCAGAGCCATGTTTTCCAACACCCAAATACAGGTGTGTGAGTGCGCTCCTTGTGGGCAGAGGCGGCCTCCTCTCAGCACCGTGTCTCAGGCTCCTGCTGGCCAGCTCCTGGGCATCCTGGTGTCGGCTCAGGTTCCCCAGGAACCCACAGTCAGGGGCAGAGTTGACAACATCATCGTTAGCCTGGTGTCCTTACCTCCTCACTGCACTAGATAAGCATTCACTCACTGCACATGGAAACTGCGCTAAATCTGTGCGGAGAGCACTGATTTGATCTTCTTAAAAGACATTAAAAATTCTCCCTACTTTATATAAGAGACAACTGAGGTCAAGCAGTTGAGTAACCTGTCATCAGAGCTGGTCAGCGTAGCCCTTGGGCCTCAGGCTGGGCTCTGGCTTCTCTGCTGCGGGCCCAAGCTGACGTAGGCTGAGGGTGGTGTGTGTCCACTTGTTCGAGCACGCACCACCACTGCCCTTCCTGTGACCTCTCCGTAAACTGCCTGCATTTATAAAGGAATCAAATGGCTCATCCCAGACGCCTCCTGTGGAGGCCGAGATGCTTCCCGGGACAGGGGTCATAGACCCCGTCTGCTGAGCGACTGGAGCTAGGAAATCTAGGATAGAGGCCGCGGTGTCTACCACATGTGGGAATGGCTCCCATGGCCCAGACCCACACTAAGGGGTGAGCACCCTTGGGTGGCTCCTCCTACAAACCATGGCCACCTCCCAGCCCTGGTTGGGTACTGCCAAAGGCCTGGTGACTCCTGAGCTTTCTGCTTGGAGGTACCTGTCAAGGGGCGATGTTCCCTGCCAGGCCTTGGAGGTGGAGCTTCTGTTCACACACACCTCTCCTCAGTCCCTCTTAGAATCTGGCTTCCAGCTCCTTAGCAGTTGCCAGCAGGGACACAGAAGAAGCACGGCAGGCTGAGGGGAGGCCTAGGCAGGATGGGGGCTCTAAGGAGCACACAGTAACTGCAGGTCCAGGCCCTCGCATGGAGAAGGGGGATTGGAGGCCCGCTGGCTCTGGCCAGCACGTTCTATCAGCCCGCTGCTTACAGAGTCCTGGGGCCTGCCTCCGCCACAGCCGGCCCAGAGGCCCCATGGTAGCCCTTTCTCCACTCCCCAAATGAACTCCCCTCCCCACTGCTGCCACCCTGGCCCAGCCCCTGCCTGTTGCCATCTTTTGCCTGGATGAGGAGTGCCTCATCACAGGGCTCCCACTTTTGCACTCACCCCATAGACTCCCCAATACAGCAGCCTGCAGAAATGAAGGCCAAATATCGGCCTCTTCCACTGAACCCCCAAACCCCAGTGCCCCACCCTCTGAGAATAAAATCCACAGTCTTCCTCAGGGCTTCTCCCCGCACCGACCCCCCATCCTTGGGGCATCTGCAGGACAGTTCCCTATCAGGGACGGCGTGGCCCACCCTCCCAAATCTCAGTCCACCTAAATTAGCACCTAGCACTCTCTACTCTGCTAAACTGCCCCATGCCCTCTGCAGCCCTCTGCCCGCCTGCCCTCCCTGGAAGGCAGCTCCGCGAAGACTCGGGGCTGCTCATGGCATCTTCCTGGTAGGCGAGGATGCATTAGCTGCTTGTGTGCTACAGGACACTCAGCACCAGGGAGCCCCGTGTGCCCTTCCCCACACCTCCCTGCTTCCCCAGGCCCGAGGCCAGTGCCCCCTGCAGGGCCTCCGGGACGGCTGCCTCTCAGGCCCAGGCCCTGCTCGGAGCCTCACCGGGATCTTGAAGGCGTCCACAGAAACCTGGTTCTCCATGGAGTCCAAGGAGGGCCGGCGGGCGCCCGACGAGGAGTAGCTGACTGGGAAGGCCTGGGCCGGCCGGCGGAAAGTCATCTCGGCGGAGGCGACGGGCGGCTTGTGGGCATTCTTGTGGTAGCGGTGGATGCAGAAGGTGGAGAGCAGCATGGAGACGATGAAGGAGAAGAGCACGGCCGCCGCGATCACTGTGCGGCAGAGCTCATCGCACAGCGGGTCTGCGGGCAGGGGTGGCCGTGAGGGACGGCGCTCTGGGCGGGCCCCGGTGCCCACCGTGGGAGGGCTGCCCTGGCAGCCTGAGCCGCTGGCAAGTGCTGCTGGAGCCCGCATGCGAGGGCAACAGAGACGCCCACGTGGCACCCGCCGCTTGGCAGGCACGGTGCCGTACGTTTTCCCTACGGAGACGGTTGTCACCCTCCTACAGAAGGGCCAAGAGGCCCAGGGAGTGTAATCAGCCTGCCCGAGGTCACACGGCAGAGGCAGCGTATGCGCCACACCAGGAGGAAGGCGTGGAAGGCCGCACCGAAGCCAGCGGGCCCCGAGCGCTGGCGGGGAGGCGGAGTCCCTCTTCCATGTGCCCGATGTCTGTTCTATTTTCTCTACAAAACTGGGAGAGGGAAGGGAAGTGGCTCCCGACCTAGCATCATGCAGCAACAACTCAAATACAAGAAAACCGTCCTTGGGCTCAGGCAGGAAAGCTCCCCGGGTGCGCAGGCCCAGGCCACCCTTGGCACCTGCTGGCCCCGAGGCACACCCGCAGGCTCTGGGTGGGAGGGTGGGATCCCGGCCAGGCAGTGCCAGGGCCCAGAGAAGACCCTGCCCAAGGACCATCTGAGTAGATGCTCAGTTATTGGGTGGAAGAACTTTCCAGCCCAATCTTTCCCATAGAACTTTCGGCTGGAAGTCACTCTGTAGAGGCCCTGACCTAGACCTGTCTGCACAGATTGGGGAACCGAGGCCCAGAGAGAAGGAAGAGGGTCTCCTGGGTTTTACCAGCCTTCCTACAATTTTCCTCCCTGGCTCACTGGGGCTCAGGGAGGTGTGAGGAGCCCTGCCCTGCATGTGACCCCAGCAGTGCCCCCCACCCACTCACCCTGGCTGTCTTCAGGCTCACAGAAGCACTTCTTCTCTTCAGGGAAACAGTTGCAGATACCGAAGCCAGCTTTTATCCCCCAGCGGTCCCCTGGCTCGTGCCCACCAATGATGCTGCCGCCCCCTGGGGACAGATGCAGCCCACTAAGCCTCCTGTTGTGACCACACAAACCAGGACCACCCAGGCAGACGCATGAGAGGTCCCTCCCCACACGATGTCAGCATGCTCAGGCCCAGGGAGGGCAGTGAGCTCTGAAATCTGGGTCACCTGGGTAGGAATCAGCACAGTCTGCCCCCAATCCAGTTCCCTGGCCCCAGCAGGTAGGAGGAGGAACCCACAGGCTGCCCAGGACCCTTGCTGAGGTCCACACATGGTTACTTCACAGAGCAGAGAAGGGGCAGCAGGGAGCCAGGAGAATCAGGGGTCGGGAGCTGTACCGTGGCCAGGGAGACACTGGAGAGTGGGTCAGGGCACCAGGCTCTAGAGTTTTGACGGGGCAGAGCCCTTCGTTCAAAGGAAATGTTAGAAAAAGTCTCGGCACATAAAACTCAGGAATGAGGCTGGTCTGGCTGAAGTGCAGGTGGGAGTCCAAGCCTCTCCCGCTGGCTACCCCTACCCACACCAGGCCCTTGAACTTGCAGGCCCAGTGGTTGCTTACGGAGGCAGTCCTGGGGGCAGATGTTGACATTTCTGCTCTCCACAGCATCACAGTGGCCATCGGGGCAGGTCTTGATGCTGGGGGAGCAGGTGGAGAAGTTCCTGGTGATCCCTATAACACACAGTGGGCCGGTCACCACCACGTGGGAGTACCCGCCCTGGTCAGACTGCCAGAGCCAGAAGGATGGCACCCCAGGGCCTCCCCGGCCAACCCTGCCCCCTCCCAAGGAGCAAACTGAGGCCCCAGCAGAGAATCCGTGAGTGGGATCTTTGTGGTGGTGGGCACAGCTCGGATTTGGCTGCTGTCTGCGCCCAAGCCCTACTGTCTGGGGCCACATGCCCTGGCCTGGGACCTCCCAGGTAGAGCCTCTCTGTCCCCTGCACATCCCAACTTTGGCCCAGATCTTCCCAAACCCAAAGGGACCTGTGGTCCCAAAGTGATGAAGAGCCTGAATGTCCTCGTGCTGTGCCTACTCTGCATCCATGCTCACCCTCTCCCGACATCAGGAACTACAAATGTGGACCAGGCTCTGGGCAACAGATGCAGAGAGGGGAGGGCCATCACAGTGGCTGGCAGGGCCCACATAGACCCCGTTTCCACTCAGCCACCATGACCCCTCTCGACCGCCTGGTCGCAGGCCCCTGGCTCTGCGTGGGGCCTACCTTTGCCATCTCCCTGTCTCCACTCGCACCTGCCCGTCAGAGAGCCCAGGCCGCCGCACTCCTCACACTCAGGCCGCCTCTTGCTGACTGCACAGGACAGGGGGCAGCCTGGCTCCTCAGCCACATCTGTGGGTGGCAGAAAGCTGGTCATGGGGGCTGGCCTGGACCCAGTGTCCAGCTGGCATCCAGGGGCAGAGGGAAGCACTGGCCAGGCTCCTCTCATGGGGAGGTGTGCCCTGCCTTAGCACCAGGGCACAGGGCAGTGATGGGGGCCACTGAGGAAGAGGGCTGTCACCACAGTCACGGCAAGGGGGGGGCAGTTACTGGGCTGGGCTAAGTATGGAGGGAGGATGCGAGGAGGTTAATGGCTAGACTCAGCCCAAAACACACATGCCCAGCTAAACCTGTATTTCAGATAAACACTGGCCCTTGCTTTGTGTAACTGTGTCCCTAACATTGCATGGACATACCTGGAAGTTTGTTTTCCAAGAGACTCTGCAAAGGGACATACTTACACCAAAAAATTGTTTGTTGCTTACCTGAAGTTTAAATTTAACCAGGGTCTTGTATTTTCTCTGACCGCTCTAAAGCAAGTGCATGTACTGAATGCATCGGCAGTGGTGACAGGGAGTAGCGACCGTATGCTATGCGGTCACTCTGGGCTACATTGTTTTATTCTTTCTCCTTGTCACCCTCCCAGCCAGCTCCGCAGGGTGCACTGCGATTCTCATTTGATAGGGAAGGAGACTCAGGCTCAGGGACGCTGCCATTAGGTGAAGGGGAGCAGGCCCGGGCCCCTTCTGTGTGGGGGAAGCCCGTGGCTCTGCCACACCCTGCCTGTCCCGACCCTCCACGGGGCCCTGGCACTCACACGTCCCCTCCACGGTGACGACCAGCGGGGCCTGGGTCTGCCTGCGGGTTGGCCGGTTGGTGGCCACCACCGTGTACTGGAGTTGAGAACAATCGAGCCGCTGCAGGGCTTCCGTGTCATTCACGAACAGGGTCCCCGTGGTGTCCTCGGCTGAGGTGACCACCCCCAGGACACTGCAGTTGGTGCTGGACAGCTGCAGCTTGTACTGCACGTGGATGCCGCTGAACTCCTGGCAGTTGTCCACACAGACTTTCCCAATCTAGGCATGGGGCACAGGGAATGCCTCAGCCGGGTGGTGCACCGGCCTGTGGTGGTGGCTGGGGGGGCTTCTGGGCAGCCCAAGTCCTGGAACTGTCCCCTACTGAGTCCAGGGATGACAGATCCCCCCTCCCCACAAGTCCCCATCTTCCACGTCCCTGGAACCTGCAGACCCATCCACCTGCCTGGCCCTGCCCTGCCCGTCACACCACCGCCCACCCCTGCTCCTGGGAGCCAGAGGCAAAAGAACACAGGGCACTGAGGTTTGGTTTAGTGACTGCCTCGAGAGGTGCCTGCGCTCCCAGCTCGCTCTTCACTCACTCACTCGTTTAGGTCCGAAGGCTGATTGGGTCCCTCCTCCTCACCTCCCTCGCTTCTTCTGGCCAGGCCAGTTTTGTTCTGGGGACCACCAACTGCCATCCTCAGTGCGTGTGGCTGGGGTGCTCCACCCCCTGCCCAGGTCACCTGCCCGGGCAGTCAGAGCATTGCCCTGGGGCCGCAGGATTCATGCAGCATTGCTGCCTGTCCTACCCGAGCCCCAAGGGGCCTTCCTGGGACTCTGGCTGGAAGCCCTGGGAAAGAGAGGATGCTTCTCCTGGGGATGCTAGCCTGGCAGTGCCACTGCTGGGGCCCAGAGCTGGGCAGCTGGAACTCTCCTTTTTATCCCTCAGCCATATGAGTTAGAATGAGAGTTTCAGTGGCTTAAAACCAGAAAATCTGACTAGTCAAGTTTTGGGGCAGAGGGCAGGGGTGGGGCAGGGTGAGGCACTGCTTGCAGCCACTTAGCAGGTCCTTGCTCAGCCTCGCTCAGGCCCAGGGCAGAGCCAGGCTCCTCCACACCCAGGCCTGACACCGCAACCAAAGCACCTCCCGGATGTCCCAGCACATCCCCATATAAAGCACGCTCGCTTCCACGCCCCCGTAGGGTCCTCCAAATTGCCCAAGGTCACTATCCTTAATTTACAATCATAAACACTGGGGAGTGGGGGTGAAAGATCACAGCGAGTTTGAGGCTGGACTGGGACTCAGGTCCCTGGGATCTTTTGAGTGTTTTGGGGTAGACGTGACACATCTCCTGCAGTGCTTGCTCTCATCCAATATCCCCTTAGACACCCTTCGGGCCACGCTGCCTTGTCACCTCCCACCATCCTGGACCTCTGCCTCCATGAAAGGCCATGGGTGGCAGATCAGGGAGCTTGGATATGTCCGAGGGTGGGGTCCTTTGTGTGTGGGACCTGGGTGGCTATCAGGAGTAGAGGGGGCATGGGAACCAACCACAGAAACTAGGACAACTGGAGATGGCCCTAAGCATGACCTTCTGAAGAGGATGTATCTGAAACTGCTCCATTAGAAACGAGCAGTATGTGAAGTCATATGCATGCTGCAATTGCAAGTAAAATTCCAGACGTCCTTAAGAGAAACGTTCTAGAAAAAACTGTACCAAAATGCTAAGCACTAGTTGATACGCGAGACGGGGTCAGTCCTCTCTGCCCTTCCTCTTCTTTAATGGGTACTTCCAGTTTTTTCCACTTCTAACTTATTTCAACGACAAAGGCGAGATAAGCTCTAATACACGCACTTGTAGAAGGCAAAGAGGAAGTGTTCCTCACCTTTCCCTGCAGAGGGCGCAACTGTTAACCGCTACCTGCATTTACATACTGGCAAATTCAATCAATGAAAATTTGTTTTTGAACATAAGGAGGCATGTGAGGCCAGTATTTTTACAAACCCCTTTTCACTTAATCCACCAGGAACATCTTTCTAAGTCACCATATGTAGATTCAGCTGGCATTGCTCTCACGTTAGGACAAAACAGGCTTTAAAGATACCAAGAACAGAGAGGGCAAAAAAGAGGCCTATGGTGCCCACCAACCCTGCCCATGACTCTGCCAACTTCGCCATGGCCCCAGCTTCCCTGGCCCTGTGCCCGTGGCTTCCCTGGGCCACTCCGTGTACTGGTTAGGCCAGAAGGACTGTCTCTCACCCCCAGACCTGCTTGCAATCTGTTAAACAGAGTGTCCCACCCTGGGGGTCCTCCACCCCTCCATGCCCCTCCCAGGCAGGCATCGGGCTGTGGGCTCACCTGGGCAAAGCGGCGGGCTCGCCTGCTCACAGTGAAGGAGTAGGCGCTGGGTAAGTGCAGGCTGACGGGCAGCACGCTCACGTTGAAGTGGAGGCGGAGGACGCCCTCCCCCGGGCCCTGGAAGTCCGAGTCATTGACCAGCACGGCCAGCTGCAGCGAGCGGCACTCCGAGATGGGGAGGCTCCGGTTGAGAACCAGCCCTGTGGGTGGGGGCACAGTGATGACTGCCTCGTTGCTTCGGGCCTGGGACCGTTGCTGTCCTACACCACTGCGCGGTCCTCCCAGCCACACACCTGGCACATACACACACGTGTGCAAACACAGATTTCACATGTGTGCTGTGTGGATCACAGACTTGGCAGGTGGGGCTACGTTGGAACCACTGTTTAAATGTTGGCCGTTGTGCTGAGCTGGACGCTGAGAGAAGCCTTCCCAGCTGGGAGGTCACCTGTAAGTATGGTGGTATGTGTGTGTGTGTGTGTGTGTGTGTGTGCGGTGGGATGTCTGTGTGTTGTGTATACATGCGTGGTATGTGGTATGCATATAGAGTGTGTGTGTGTGTGTGTGTGTGTGGAGCATGTGTGTGTGGGGTGTGCGCATACACGAGATAAAGATCTATCACCACTGAGGTCCTGGGATGACTATACTGGCCTCTGTTCCCCCAGAGAACTCTCCCCAACAGCTGCAGCCTCCCCTGGAGCCCTGGACCCCACAGGCCCCCGGTGTGTGGAGCCTGCACACTTCCGTAGCTGCTGTATACCATGGCTATGGTTCTAGTTTTGCAGAGACACAAGGAAAAGGGTGAGGAGGCTTTGGTACACATGGTGTACAGAATGAGTGGGCCTGGCAGGGATGACATTTTCCCTTATACAGGGCAGGAGACCATCAAAGGCTCAGTGGGGGTGGGGAGGATGAGAAACAAACAGGATCTGTCCAGGCAGAAAGGGGTAACACTACCAGCGATTCTGGGATCCTTCAGAAGCAGATCCCAAATCAAGGATTCGAGTGCAAGTTGGGTATTTGGAAGGTGATCCCAGAAAACATGGGCAGGAGGGTGGGGGCAAGGCAGCTGATGAAGATGCCCCATCCTGCAGGTAAGCACAGTGGGCCCCTGGAACTTAGTCCTGCAGTACATTCCAGGAGCAAGATAGGACAATCTCTGCGGGATCCTCTGGCTCAAACACACAGAGCTGCCATTGTATACTAACCCCTGTTAGTAGAGAGCTGTGGGGACAAGGGAGAAATAATCCCCAGGCACTCAGGTACCTCGGGGGTTGCAAAGCAGAGGCCAGAGGAAGGCCTCAGGCAATGATGTATATACCTGTAGTGGGCAGTGAGCCCTGGCATGGTCAGCATGGGGAAGTGTGGTAGGGCCCTACCAAAGTCTGCCAGGAGGCAGTTCAGGCAGAGAAGAAAGCCTGTAAAACCCCACCAAGGTGGCCAAGGTGAGCCCAGTAGAGACAAGGAAGGGCGGAGAGGAGTGGAAGGATCTGTGGCCTGGGGCTCGGAGGGCCAGGACAAGTGTGTGTGTGTGTGTGTGTGTGTGTGTGTGTGTAGGGTGGTTAGAGAAGAGTGGACTGCCGGTTCCCTAGGGGGCCCAGCCAGGCCATGCCTGGCCCCTCTTACTGTAGTCATGCACAGTTGCCCGCACAAAGCTGCCGTTGGCCTGGGTCAAGGTCTCGTTGGGTGAGTGCTCGACACGGAAAGTCTGGAGGGCCCAGGCATCCCCAGGGAGTAGTGTGCTTGTGTATCGCCTCAGCAGCTCCCCAGATGCTGGCACCACATCTGCGTCGAAGACACGTATCGTGGCCACCACAGTGCCCTGCGGAAAACAATGGGTGTTAGTCAGAGCTGGTGAGAGGGACCCCTCAGAGACCCTGCAGGCTGAGACCTCCGGAGGGCACATGCCCCACAAGTGGACCAAGAGTGTGCAGTCAGAGCAGGCTCTGGGGACAGCCTGAGCTGTGTTAGAGTTCCCATGGGGTCCCCTGCCAGTCTAGCCCAGTCACCCTCCCTGGGCCACTGCGCCTCACCTGTGCAACAGGTATGACAGGCACCTACAGACTTCCCGTCAGAATGGATTAAAGCAGCTGCCCAGGTGCTCCACTGACAAGACTTCACCAGGTCCCACAGAGAACAGCAAGCTGGGCCCCACAGGGTGGAGTTAGCTCCCTGTCACATAGCGATAGATGGCAAAGCCAGATCCAAGCCCGCCCAGGTGTACGCCAGAACGTTCTCCTCCAAACACCTTCTATATACCAGGCTGGAGGGGATCACGAGGAGAGTTCTGAGCAGTCACTGGGCATCTTTGCTTTAGCTGCTAACAAGACTCCTTGTTGTCACCCCAAGGCAGCCGTTCAAGCTTATGCGATCTTTACCAATAAGATGTACTTTCTTCCCGCCGGCCCATCCACCAAACCAGCACCTGGGTTACCCAGAGACCCAACCACACGTCTCCCATTGCGCCTTTGGCCAGCGGGCTGCAGGATGGCCCAAGGCCCAGCAGGTGGCAGTCACGCTCCACCTGCCGGACCAGAGCGGGGCGGGCCGAGGTGGGCGGGGCCGTGCTGGGTGATCCCAGCCGGAGCCACTCCCGGTCTTGCTGCACTGCTGGGCTACCCTCCAGGAGTCTCTCTGACCCTCCAGTGAGGGCTGACAGCGGTGGAAGGGGATGCCCTCCTGGCCGCTGTCCTCTCCCCCTCTCCAACGCGCGCCCTTGGCCTTGCCAGTCTGGTCAGACTCATGCTAGGCATCCGGGGTCCCCGGACACTCGTCGGGGGCCAGCTGGGCTGACCTCCCCTCTTCTCCTCCCCTCGAGACACGCAGAAAACCCCAACACACAGCTGGGTGGACAAATGAAAGACAAATGGCTGGAGAGATGCTCAGCCACATGGCTGGATGGCTAGACGGACAGCTCAATAGACCAAGAATAAATGGTGGACGGAGTGGCAGACACCCAACAGATGGACGACAGACAACAGACAAGCACAGCGGTGGCAGATAGGCACCTCCTTCCTCTTGAACTCCACCACAGCGCTGGCGGTGTCGAAGCCCCCGAGGAAGGTGGGCGCCGAGTCGTCCTCATCGTACACGGTCACGGGGAAGGGCACCATCACCACCTCCTCTTTGCGCGCGCCGACGCGCACCGTGCACGCGGCCACCAGCTCATACTTCTCCCGCAGCTCGCGGTCCAGGGCCCAGCGTGTGCTCACCTCCAGGCTGTCCGGGGCGCAACGGAAGGGCAGATTCTCACCTACACACCAAGCAGACCAGGAACCCCAACATGACTCCTGGGCCAGGGAGCAGGGTGAGCTGCCTTTTTCAGGGGCCCGCCAGGAGAGGCTGCAGGGGAGGGTGGCCTCTGTGGGTCAGAGTTGGGGTGCATGCTGGCCCTGCCCTGAGCTCCTCCTCCTCGGCTCCAGATTGGAGAGGGGTGGGGCACAGAGCTCCAAGCACTGGTTGGCAGTGATGACTGTGCACTAATGAGCTTTCCTGGGCCTGCCAGTTTCACTCGTGCTGATGGGGAAGCTCGGGGAACCAGAAGGCCTGCATCAGGTCCTCACCCTGATGACCTAGGGAGGGCTGCTCACATCACGTCCCCAACCTTGCCTCCCCTGGTGGGGATGGAGGTGTGGGGGACACCAGCTCAACCAGGCTGCAGGCCCAGAGATCCAGCTCCCAGCATTGGCTGGCTCTTGAAAAAAATAGTTATGCAATTTTAAAATTATGGAAATAATATGTGCTCATTTTAGAGAATGTGAGAAATAAAGCCACTATTCCACCATATGAAAACAAACATGGTGGACATTTAGTGTGCGGTTTGAAGTTAACACACAAATATTTCCAACTGCCTTCTTTGCATGCCCACTTTATACCTCCTGGCTGTGTGACCCCAGATTGGTTGTTCCGCCTCTCTGTGCCACTGTTTCCTCACCAGAGGATGGGCTAGATGAAGGCTAACATGCTTGCTCCTCACCAGGCCCTGCTGTATGGTCAGTGACTCATGTATCTTCCCACAACCTGGTGAGGGGAGGACCAGTCGGGATAGTACACTCTTCAATCCACGCCTGTCCTGAAATTCATCCTCTAGGAATAACTCAGAGAAGGGGGAAATGCTGACGGCTTGAGGGTCAACACTGACCACCCCCACAGCCAACCACAGAGGTTACGTCAGCTCCACCCGGCAGGAAAGCAAACATCCCTCAGTCCCTCACATCAGCACCACGTATTACATTACACGTGGGAAATGCTTATCATATAATGTTTCTCTCTGTTGTTTATGGTTACAAAAACATGCTCAACAAAATTTAATTATGCAATCTTCATGAGGAAGGGCAGCTTTCTAAACCTGATATTTGGCTGACAATCTTGCACAAAGACATTTATCCCTGCTGCAGGGCAAAGGTAAGGATCCTGGGGGAGTGGATGGCTCCTTTTCTTACTTTACTGAGATTTTCTTTAGCTCATTACCATGTGTGTGCGATAAACTTGGTGTGAATCCAGGTTCCACTGCAGTCTACCTTCCATGTCCCAGTTCCTTGCTTTTGAATATTTCAGGGGTGCCTCTTGTCATCAGTCTGCTCGGGTGCCTTCTCTCACCTCCACTGGGATTCACCTCCTGGTCCCCCCTTGGCCAGCCTCCCCAGGGCCATCTTGTGGCTCGGTTGGCTGCCCTTGCAGCTGCTCAAGCAGAGTCCTAGAACCACGCTGGCTCCCCTCTTTCCCTCAACACCCACAGCCAACTCATCAAGAAATCCTGCTGGATCTTCCTTCAAAACATGCTCAGAAGCCGCCTGCTCCTCGCTGCCCTGTGGCTTCCACCTTTCTTCCAGTTTCCATCCTGCTGCTCAGGGATTTCTCAGGTAGCCTCCTGTTTCCTTGCTTCTACCCCACACCACCCTGTACCGGATCATTCCTAGCACAGCAACCAGAATAATCCTTTAAAGGTAAGTCAGGGCTTGTCAATACCACCCCCTACAAGCCTTCTATGACTCCCCAGTCCCTCAAGGAGAAACTCTCAGGAACTTCTCTGTCCTCATGGGCCTCTGGTCCCCCCACCCCAGCTACCCCGGGGCCCCACCGCAGCGATCTCAAAGGGGCTAGCCCAGCTTGCCTGATGCCCTCCCACCTTTGCTCCAGCACTCCCCTCCCTAGCCATGAGATAGAAGACTGCAGTCTCCACCACTCCACATCCTTGGAGTTTTACTTCCCAGATAGCATGTTCCAGAGGCCACCCCAGGGGAATGGAGGCTCCAGGCAGGCAGGATTTTGACTTGTTTAGTTCACAGTCACATCCTTAGCCCCTAGAACAGTATTTGGTTCATGACAGGCACACAAGAAGTACTTCTGGAATATTAAATGAATGAACGAATGGTGTGGTGGTGAAGAGTAAACCAGATGGCTCATGTCAAGGGCTGGCGGGGCTGTGCCTGGCACTGAGCAGACGCTGAGGGGGGCCCTACGAAGCCAGCACTCACCTTCTAGAAGCCTGTAGGACACACTGATGTTGGGGCACAGGAACTGCACAGGCAGCAGCCGGAATTGGTGGAAGGTGCCAGGAGGCCTGTTCTCTCTGATGCGGAAGGAGACGCTTGTTTCGGGAAAGCAGAGCTCCCGGGGTTTGAGGGAACCACAAGCCGGGAAGGAAGTGTTGATGAAGGAGAAGTACACCCGGGCACAGCCTGGCCACTGGCACTCGCCCTCACGTAGGGACGCAGACAACAGGAAGACCTGGAGGTAGATGGTGAGCACAGGGAAGCCGCCATCTGCAGAGAGAGAAGTCAGGCTTGGTGGGGCACTAGCCACACCCACAGGTGGTGGGGAACGGAACGGGGAAGGGGCAGGAGCTCCAGGGTTGGTGTAAAGCCCAGTCCTCTCCGTTGTCCACAGGGCTCCACTGGGCTCTCGACCCTGGCCAGCCACCTTCCGCTTGCCCTGAACTGCCCTAGACCTGGGGTCTGTCTCTGCTTCAGGATCTCATGGTTTTACTCCCTCTGCTTGGGGGTGCCTCACAGGCCCACCTCTCTTGTCATTCAGGTCTCGGCTCAAATACCACTCCCTCAGGTGCGCTGAGCACTGGGGTCTATTGTCCCCCCTATTTCTCCCCACCACCCTCCGGCACATCATTGCCCCCTCAGAGGGGTACCCTGAGTCCCAGGTCTAACAGCAGGTAGAGCACTTCCCCAGGCTGGCTGCTTGTGGGGGCTCTTCACCCTCCCGAGGGACTGTCCTCCTGGAACGCCTCTGCAGAGACACACCCATGGACAGACTTCCCCAGCACCTGGATGGGGAATTTCCAGCAAACTCCATCATGGAGGCTTTCTCCAACAAGGTCTGGATCTCTCTCAGCCCTATAGTGGTTGCTCTCCCACATTTGCTCTTCCCGTATTCATCAGAGTTCTCTTTGCTTCTTCCTAGCCTGTCCTTTGGTGCTTCAATCCCCGGTTGTAGTTAAGCATTTTCTAGACGAACCTGCCCTGTTCCAGTTACCGTGTGGTTTCTCTCCTGACTGGACTTAACAGGTGCAGTCATGAACAGAACAGGCCTCCTAGGAAATGTGGACCCTCGGCAAATTCCACTCTGGCCTCTACCCCTGGAAACCTAGTTTAAGTTCCCCAAAGGGGCTTGGGATGGAGGTGGCAGCAACCAAGTACAGGCAGAACCAAGACCCATCTCAGATGCCACCTCCAGAACTGGGGGTGCCCCGGTGGTGGGCTCTGTCATGTGACCTTGGCTTTCCTTGGCAGACAGGGGCACAGTCATTCTGCCCCTGCTGGGCAGTGCGGCCCGCTCTGCATTCACAGGCATGCCACAGGTCTCTTGAGGGGGCTCAGGGCTGGTGTGAGGGTGCAGTGAGGCCATGTCTTCGGAGGAGATGCTTGGAGGTGGGCAGCTATTGGGTGTGCGATCACCATTTTGTGCCACAAGGCAGAAAGCTGCTCCGCTCCCCAGTATCAGGGTCACATGTGGCCTTCTCTCTGCTCTGACTCCTGCTCTGAGGAGGCTGGCCAGGTCTTCCTTCCACGCCACTTTCCTCCCCGGCACCAGGCCTGAGTCCCCACTGGGTACCGAGGGCAGCTTGCTGTTGATGGAACTGCTACTTCTCTAGAAAGTTCCAGGTCATTTGCTAAATCAAAATTTTCCAATTTTTCCAGGCCCTCTTAACCCCTCTCTTGTAACCCCAAATCCTATACACCCAAATGGAAAAGCCATCTAAGTCCAGCATGGAAAGAGCACCCGATTCTTTCCAAGGGTTCTCCAAAATCCTAACAGACTCAGAAGGCCAAGGGTCATCAGCGGCCCCCAAACTCATCCTGGTGTCCTGGCCAGGCTGGACAGAGAGGCAGGCCAGCCTCACCTCACCCTTCACTCTTACACAGCAGGGATGGTCCAGGAACCACCCTCTTGAGTCTCACGGTGGGTGTGATGTGGGCTGTGGGAGGGGAAGTCAGGGTGGGGTTAGGTGGCTCCCTTACTTTGGATGCTGAGCTTCTCCCAGGCGCTGCGATCTAGGCTCCGGTTAAGGTAGAGAAGGCCTGTGTCCTCCTCGATGCGGATCCAGTCGTTCTCATGCAGCCTCGCACGGTAGGCAATGCCGTAGAGATGCTGACCCAGGCGGAAGCTGGGCACCTCCTCGGGGACGTCCCGCAGGGCATGGACGTAGAGCAGGGGCATGCCAGCTGGCTGGTCCACATACAGTTTCTCCCAGTAAGCATCCCTAGAGAAGTAGAGTCCTAGCGGAGCTGCAGAAAGCAGGGAAATGTGTGAGCGAGGGAGGAATGACGATGTCCCAAGCAGGCCTCCCAGGTAGACCAGCACTCTCCAGCAGCTTTATTTCACACTTTGATAAAAGCTTCTTTGTGGACCCCAAAATTTACTAACTTAAAATTCTAATCTAGCATAAGTAATAGTTTATAAGCAAAATTGTATGCAATTTCCTTGTTCTGAAATTATAAGAAAGAAATCTCACCCTCCATAATTTACAGGATTAAAGACTTTTATACAGAAATAAAGAAATAATAAAATTCTGATCTGAGTAGGACTTTCTCACTTGTAGACCTAAAAAGATACAACACACACCTATCTGTGTATCTAAAAACAAGCTGCAGATGGACTGCCTTAAAACAGAAAAAGAAAAGAGAGGAGGAGGCAGTACAAAACACCTGCAAAATTGTTCTCAGTTACCCAAGTTTGATAAGCATGTGAACCACACAGAGCTGGGAGTTCACTCAGGTTTCTCAGAAAATCACCTGGATTCAGAGTTTTCAAGTGTACACAGTGATGCCAGACAAGCAGGGCAGGCAAGAGTCACCAAAAATGAAGGAGGGCACTTTACTGATTTATTCACAAGATTTACTTATTCGAGAGAGAGTGTGCGAGAGATCACGAGTGTGTGCATGTTGGGGGAGGGGCAGAGGGAGAGAATCTTCAAGCAGATTCCCCGCTGAATGAGGAGCCTGTACCCGGGCTTGATCTCACGACCCACGAGATCATGACCTGAGCCAAAACCAAAAGTTGGATGCTTAACCAACTGGGCTACCCAGGCGCCCCTGAACCAGGGCGCTTTATAAGAGAAACAAATCTTTATTTATTTATTTTGCAGATTTTTAATTTATTTTTTGACAGAGAAAGAGACAGAGAGAGAGGCAACACAAGCAGGGGGAGTGGAAGAGGGAGAAGCAGGCTTCCTGCTGTGCAGGGAGCCCAACGTGGGGCTCGATCCCAGGACCCTGGGATCATGACCTGAGCCAAAGGCAGCCGCTTAACCAACTGAGCCACCCAGGTGCCCCAAGAGAAACAAATCTTTAAAGTTAAACATACTCCTACCATTTGACCCTGAAATCCTACTGAATTTATCCAGGAGAGGAACACATATGTCCATCAAATGACTTATTCACAAATGGCAGGGTTATTCACATAGCCAAGAACTGGAAACAGCCCAGATGCCCTTCAACGGGTGAGTGGATAAGCAAAGGGTGGTTTTCACACCACGCAATCTTATGCCGCAATAAAAAGGGATGAACAATTGATACACACGACAACGTGGAAGGATCACCAAGGGACTGTGGATAGAGCTCTGATTGCCACAAGGAAGAGGATGTGGACCATGGCCTCACTGGGTAAGCCCACTACTCTGCTGATTTTGTGTAAGTTCAACATTTTTCATAATAAAAGGTTTTAAAAAATAGTAAGAATTTTCAAGAAGCTGGATAAATAGGCGAACGATGCTTGACAAACCACTAAAACCCTGTCAACACTCTATAATGCACAGAAAGTACCCAACATACAACACAAACATTAGAACTCATGTATTCGCTCACATGAAGCCAATTTCTCTTTTCAATCAGCTTCTTTCCACCTAGACCCTACTCTTTTCATAGCTGTCGGGGTAAGCAGTCAGGTCAGACTGCACCAGCAGAGGTATGATACCCCTGGCACCGCCTGGGTCCTCAAGGACATGTTTGGGTACGGGAAACAATCAAGTGCCAACTGGAGTCAGGTGGAGACCACAGGGAAGACCTTTTTAGATCCCGAAGCGGTAAAACGGTAAGCAAACAGGAAGGCTGCCTGCACCGTGGAATGTTCTCCAGGATGACTTCAAAAGGCAGCCAGACTACGAGTGCCACCTTGGGGGGGAAGCATGCCCTTGGCCCAGTCTGCTCCCTGCCAGACAGGCCTGGGCTGGGAAGGAGCAAGGGCTCCGGAGAGGGAGGGAGAGGGAGAGAAGGAAGGGAGGGCGAGAGAGAGAGAAGAGAGAGAGATGCTCTGGTCAGAGCCAAAGGCCTGACCCTGCACACCCCGCACTCAACACAGAGATGGAGGGAAGCGGGGGTGTGGGTGGAGGAATGACAACACTTAGAATGTGGCCTTTTGGACCTCTGGAAATCTCCTCCCGAGGACAGGTGTCCCTGGAGTGGGACCTAGAATTACTCAGTCCCTGTGGGTGCAGTTCAGGGAGGGGCAAGCCAGGACCTCCAAGGAGCCTACCTTGTGCTCTGAGCTGAAGTTTACTGGGGGAAGGATCCACTCCAAAGTGTCACATTGGCTGCCATTCAAGGGGGAGGCAGCTAATGGAATGCCATGAAGTCACACTGGGGAACTCGGGTGGGAGTGCCGAGACCATGCCTCCCCCACCCTGGGGTCTCACCGGCAGACACGGGCAGGAGCTGCCTGAATGCCACCCTTCTCTTCCCACACCCTCCCCCCTGGCCCAGGAGGACACAGGTTCTCAGATGCATTCAGGGCTGACCTCCTTGGGATTTAGCAGCTGATGCAATGAGGGACAGGAGTGCAGCTCAGAGGGCTATGTTGGCCCCACAGGGCCACAGGGCTGGCCTCTTGCTGCCCCTGTTGAAGGGCTGCTGATGCACCAGCACAGGGCTGAGTGATGGGCCATGGCTAACAGGTCCTCTGAGGGCCCCTGCACACCTGGGATGCATTCCAGAGGCTTGCACGTCCCAGGAGAGGCACCCACACTCCCCACAGTGTGGAGCCCCAAAGAGGACCCTACCAACTCATCAAGTCATGACTCAGACAAAGAGAGGAATGCTCCCTGTGGGTGAGGAGACACCCACACGGAGGGGACAGTGGTAGGGGAGTCCCAGATGGGGCTTGGAAGCCACCCCCCACCAGGAGCATGCCAGAGCCTGCTCGGTGCTGCCTGGCAGGGTAACTCCTGGCTTGCTCTCCTCGGCTGGTCCGTCCAGTCTCCCCCCACAGAAATCGGATATTACAGGGGCTCCCAACCCACCATGGCAGCATCTCAGCATGGCCACGTCCTAGACGGCAGGCTCAGAAGGGGGATGAGAGCCAGGCCCAGCACTGCGGCTCCACCAAGGGCCTGAATCACGAGCAGCGGCCCAGCTTCCTCGTCCTCCAACAGTCCCCGAAGTTCTCCACAAGTCAGAGCATCCAGCAAGAGCTCTAGGGGAGGGACTGAGTGGGGGGCTGCCAGGGAAGGCAATGCTTGCTGCCCCATGGACAGGAAGAATGATTCATGACTCTCTTTCCACCCCCACCCCGACCCTGTCCTGACCGCACAACTTTTGGAAGGGGCTGACCCCCTGCAGTGCTGCTGCCTCTCAAAGGTGGAGTGTGGGGTGGGCACAGCCCGGCTGGGTGGCTCTGGGAGGCAGCATAGCACAAGGCCAATCCCCCACGCATACACACTGACCTTTCATCCTCTCCACAGCCCCAGCACAGACAGCAAGAGAACGGGAATTTGTAAAGCAGGGTTCCAGAGAGGCACATCCTTCACCAGCCCACTCACCTCCCGGTGCCCCTACAGCTGCCATGCTCTTGATCCCCAGCTGACCAGGCCTGGGCCCACTGAGGTAGCCCTGCCCGCTGGGACATGCTTTGTTCCCCCACAAAGCCCTGAGCAGTGACCGAGGCTCCCTGCAAGTCAAGAATACCGACTCGAGGGGGAAGGCAGTCCTGATGACTCACCATCTCCCTGGGCAGCTTGGCATTTCCGGGCACAAAAAGGAGGAGAGACTAACATCCAGGGGCCTCACAGGGTGGTGGCCAGGGGCAGCCTGGGCTTGTGACACCAACACCGGCTAAGGAGGGGACTCAGCCAAGACGAGTGCTGCCAACCTCCTCAGCACCCTGGCAGAAGGGCACGCGCCAATCACTCATGATCTGAGAGGCTGCCGTTGGGCCTCAACTCCTGGAGCTGCAGGGAACGCTGCTGGGTCCACCAGACTGGGCACAGACCAGAGCAGCCCGTGTCTTCCAGAGCCCATGTCACCAGGCCACCAGCTTTCCTTGGTGTGTTTGACCCCTCCACGGAGAGGTGACGTCTGCCTTCTTGCCCCCAGAGGCCCAGCAAGGGGTTGCTGCATGTCAACAGAGCTTACATCCTGAGAGGCAACAGTGCTCCTGCGGGCGCTTTCTCTCAGGACACGCATTTCTGGCCCTGGTCAGCAGGGTAGAACCGAGTAGAACTTGGCTGTTCTTGGAGCCACTGTGGGAAGGGACTTTCGGGGTGGTTCTGGTGACCCTTGGGGGTTGTAGAAGACAGGTCTTGTCAGGGGGAGATACTCTCCCCACAGCACCCCACTGCTGGGTAGGTAGGAGCAGCTCCAGAATTGGGCTCCCCTCTGGGGGGCCTCCTTGACTGCACACACTTTCAGTGGTACCGGGGCCAGGAGGTAGGACGGCCTGAGCTCCCAGAGCTCCCCACCCCCAAGCTGGTGCAGTTCCCACCACGCAGACCACATGTGCAGGAGAGAATGGGTCCTGCCTGCTCTCATCGCACAGAGCCCAGCCCTACGGGATCTGTGTGGGGCCCAGCTGATTGCTGCCAAAAGGGATTTGTGGGTTGGGCAATGATTGTGAGCAGAAACAGACTTAAATGCACTTAAGTACCTCCCAGGTGGTCCCTGTAGCCAGGCATGGCTCCCTTAATGCTCCTCAATGTCACAGACACTTCTAGATGGGAAGGCAGGGAACTGAGGAGGTGGGTGCAGGGCCGGCCTCGGGCGGGTATAGCCTGGGCAGTCCCAAAGGACCCCACACTTGGTTTAATGCTCTGACGTCACTGTTTTGAAATTCTTCACAATTCTAGAACAAGGGGTCCACATCATCATCCTACACTGGGCCCCACAAATGTTGCAGTCAGTCCTGGCAGGTGGATGAGCAGAGCCTGGGATGGGCCACTGGTGTCCACTTCCACAGGGCTGTGCAGCCTCTGCAGTCTGCTGGCCTCCACTGCATCTCAGCTTCTCCAGCTGCGAATCAGAGGGGGGCATGCTGGGGACAGGAGCTGACACAGCAGGTTGCAGACAGGCCTCGCCTTTGCACAGGTATGTATTATACAAAGCTCGTACTTCAGATTCACAGCTGCTGTGTGTGGATCCCCTTACTACCCCATTTCACAGTTCAGAACGCTGAGGCTGGGAGGTGAGAAGCCTTACGAAGGTCAGTCGGCTGGTGGTTCTGAGTCTCGGGGTTTGGTACACTGGCTAACAAAGTGGCAGTGGGAGTCAGAATGAGGGCAGATGCTGAGCCCACCAGGAGGCTCGCTGCTGGCACCTTTCTGCCAGGAAGGGCTGCCTGGCCTGTGGGCTCATACATAGCAGGACTCGCACAGCCTTCCCTACCCATACCTCCCACCTCTGAATGCCTCGGGGTGCCAGAATCCTCCCCCACACCTAGTCTACGGTTTCTGCCTGGATAGGGTTGGCCCGCATCACCCCCCAGTGGCACCCCATGGTCCTGGTTGCATGGCAACGTGCTGCAGGGTGAGGAGCTGGCCTTTCCTCTCAGAACAGTGGGTCCCTTGCAGCTCATGGCACCCCTGCCCAAGGCTCAAGTCACTGCTCACGTTCAGGGAGACCCCATCTGCTCCCACCCTGCCTGACCCCGACAGGGAAAAAAGGTGTGGAACTCACGTCTGACAGGGCTGAAGTGCTGTCCGGCTCTCAGCAGGGCCTCGCCTGACATCTTGTTTACAAGCAAATCCACCACAGTGTCTGCCAGGTGGGTGGCTGGCTACATTCAGTGCACTTGGTCACCCGGCCATGGTTTTGCCTTTACCTCGGACCATTTTGTAACCTGCAAAGGTCGTTTCCGAGGCTCCACATTTGGTTGGCATATTTAATTTATTCGGATTTGGATACAGATGGAACCAGGCCCACACCCCCCCTTCGTTCAACCCTTCACAGGGCACATGTGCACGCACACACTCACACGTGCGCACTCACAAACACTCTGCCCCGCGTGTGCACATCCTCGTGCCCACACTGGACCCTGAGCTCCTTCCTTTGCAGTGAGCAGGATGCTGAGCCTCGCCGGAGGAGGTCACTGCAGATGGTCAAGGGCTGGGTTCCCGCCTCTGGTTGCTGTCCCTTGCTTTTTCGGGCTCCTGCCGCCTCGGGGCAGCCAGCAGCAGAGAGGTGTGGGGACATTCCGAGTGCTCCACCTCATCCACCTGCCCAAAGTGCAGTCCCGTGGTGCCCGCACAGCCCACACCTGAGCCTGGTGATCACCTTCCCGCCAGACCCATCCCCAGCCTTGGCTGCCCTGTGCCCTGGAGGGTTGTCTCCAGCCGGCCCTGAGGCTGCAGGCCAGCCCCGGCCCTAGCAACCCAGCTAACTCTTCCATGAGTGGTGGGCTGCTACCCAGCTCTGCCAGCGGGCTCTGATCCCAGCCTGGGCGGGGGCGGGGGGGGGTCCTTCCCTGGGTGCCCTCAGCCTGAGGTGGCCCACGGAACTCCCCTGTGCCCACCGTTGTTCTCTCAACACATAGCTTAGGTGAACTAGGTGAACCTCTCCTGCTTCCAGTGCTGTGTGAGGGCTGCATTCTCGGTGAGCCCATATTGATACATGCATCTCTCCTACACATACTCACTCTCTCACACGCACACGGTTACGTACTCACACTTACGCACTGGCCCACTCAGTGTAGAGTAGCACAGCGTAGCCCGGTCCCAACTGTGGGCTCACCTGCACCAGCTCTCCGTGGTCCTGGCCAGCCCTGGCCATCGGGGCCACACACAGCTCACCAGAGGTGCCCCTGCCTTCCCTGTCACTCTGGGCAGTGGCGGTGCTGCCCTCTGACTGTGCCAGTCCGGATCTGGCTGGGCGCCCCTGCCCTGTGACCCCACCTCAGGGCCTGTCCCCCACACTGCTATGAGCACCGATGAGTCACACTCACCATGGCACACAGTCGCCCTGCCAGGGAAAGGCAGAGAGTCCCCAACAGCTAAAAATGTCCTAGCATTGCAACAAGGAAGCTGGAACTCAGGGCTCCTAAGGAAGAAAGAAAAAGGTGCAACGGTGCGATTTAAGAACGGGGTGGGGTTAGGGGCAGTGCCTGCATGTGTGCAGGGCAGGCCCTTCCTGCAGAACCCACTCGCCGGACAGCCCCCGCTCCGCCCTTGACGAGCGCCAGATCGCGTAGATGACAGTTTTATTGTAGCACAGCAGAATCTCCTTAACAGACGATTTCCTAATGCCATCATCTTGGCTGGGAATGGGAAACAGACCCCACCGACTTCTCCCCAGGGGCGGCCCCTCCCCCTGCAGGCCAGCTGTCCCTGTCGGGGGTCCCTCTAGCCCCAACACCGGCGCTGGGCACTATCGCCCTCTCAGGACGTGGCCTGTCCACACCACGGCCCCTCCTCTCTAGCACATTCCCGGCTGCTCTTTATTCTAGGGGCATATTTGATACACACAAATGCATCATGCGCAATGCTTACACTGAAGGTAAATCCCACAACGCACGGCCAGCCTTACTGGACACTTAGCACGGCTGCCGCCCCGCCCGGGCCCCCACCTTCCACTTCACGCCACTCATTTCGGACGTGAACCCGGGGCTTGGGTTTCTCTTGCCTTTTCTTAAATTGTTTTTTAAATAAGCTTTCTACCTCATTCCTGGAAGGTACTTTTGCTGTGTAGAGAATTCTGTAGGAAGGTTATTTTCTTCTCTCAGTCCTTCAAAGGACTTTTTTTTTTTTTTTTGCTTTTGTTGCTGCTTCAGAGAATCCTATACTCGTTCTACTTGTCACTTCTTGGTATTCTCCCTTCTCTCTGGCTGCTTCTAGGACCTCCTGTCTGGTGTTCTCTCCAGATGCACTACAATAAGCCAGCTTGCCAACCTCCTGGGCTGGGTTCCTCCCCCTTGCCAGCCCTCTGGATGGCAGAAGCTTCTTATTTTCCCTCCCTGTTCCCTCCAAGCAAACGGCAGCCAGTCCCACAGCATTCATAACCCGTGTTCATGAGCCTCTGTGCTGATGACTGCCACGTTCGCCAGCCCCGACCTCATCCTCAGTGCCGGGTGCGAATCTCCACTGTCTTGTTCCAGCCCCTCCCATGCTCCAGTCCACTTAGAGGAGGACCCAGGCCACCCACCCCCACCTGCTCCTCCCATCTGCCCGCCCCATTCAGGGTACCATCCACCTCACTGCTGAGGCCACACACCTCAGACTCACCATGGGCCCTTCCATCTTCTACCCCTCCCACCAGCCCACAGACTGCCCCCTGCCATCCCCAGTCCAAGCTGCCATGCTCCCATTCCTCCCTCACCTGGATGATACCACACTGCTCAAGGGGCCTTCCTGAGCCCACTCTTAACCCCCCAGGCCACTGTACAGAGCCCCCAGAGTCAGTTGGACCATGTCAACCCCTGCCTGAAGCCCTGTATTAACTGCCCATTGCTTACAGAATAAAACACAACTCCTAACCAGGGGTGAGGGCCCAACTGTCCTCCCCCCAGCTCACCTCCTCCCTACTCTCTCGGGCACCCACCTTCCAGGCATATCAGCCAACTCACTACTATGAGCTGAAAGAACAGACTAATGAGTGACCCAATGAAGGCAACAATGAAGGAGCAAACCAATAAACACATGGGTTCATGAAGGGGGGGGCACGCTGGAGACTTTTGGGAAATGGTCCAAATCTGGGATGAGAGAGGGGGTGGAGCTAAGATACTCTGGCTTGGTCTGATGGGCACTGGGAGCCACAGGTGGAGAGTCAGCAGCAGAATGAGCCAGAAGAGCCACACAGATGGCCCTCCTATGCTCACAAGACTCGTGAGGGATGTGTGGGGCCCTCTAGTGCACTAGCCATCTCGGGGAGGCCAGTGGTGGGTGCTGAGCAAACCGCCCCCAGGCTGAGAACAAAACCTCGGATCCCTGCTCAGGAGATGACTTACTGGTGTCTGAGGAGCACTGCCAACTGGAGATGGTGGCCAGAACGGGTGTGCTCACTCACACACACTCACACGCACACACACACGTGCGTGCATGCGGGGTCACCCTGCAATTACTACGCTTTGTCTCAGTGGGAGGCTCTGCTTTTACAAGGGATTATAATGTATCTGCTTTTAGGAAAAAAGTACAGATCAAATTTGCAAATCGAATTTATAAATAACAGATTTGGGGGGAGGCATAAAAGGGAATCCCAGTTTTTAAAATTAATTGTGGTAAAATACACATAAAATTTACCATCTTAATTATTTTAATTATTTTAATGTCCCAATGAGGACACCAGTCACCGTGATCAGGGCAGTGCCGCCTCGGTTCCAGTCCTCCATTCCTTCTTCCCCAAATGCTGCCCGAGTGGCCAGCTTGTGCCACCACCCACAAGGCTGAGTGGCTTCCTGGTGTGGGCTGGGCACACAGCAAGGGCGAGCTGGATAAGCCTGCACACAGTGAGGAGCAAGTGGGCATCCCGGCCCACACTGGGTGCCTCAGCTTCCCCTAATGAGCTCCGGGGCTCTCCATGTTCCCGAAGGTTGCATCTAGCGCAGAGCCCAGGGCTCCCGCCTGCCAGCCTGGCCAGGAGCTTCACACAGAGCTCAGCTCTCAGGGCCCACCATCGTCCCTCCAGCCTCAGGCCTCACTGTGTGGTTCATGATGGGGAAGGACAGGGCACCCAATGCAGGGTGCAGTGTCTCCCCAGACACCTGTCCTCTTGGGCCTTGGCTGGGAAACATGGACGGCAGCTTGGGAGAGCCGCTGGATGGAGAAAGAGACCTGGGGGCCCTCAGAGATACCACTCTGCACACACAGGCACAGCCTTCTACCTTTGTGAAAAGCTCTTCCCTGCACACCTCGCCTGAGCTTTTGCTGTAGGCCAGGGACATCCCTCCCCCGACTCGATGATGGGAAAAAGAAACCGAGGTTCACCTCTCACATTCATGGTAGAAGTGCAGTCAGCGCCCAGGTGTCCTGACCCTGCCCACATCATCCAGGTAGCCGTCTGCCAAGAGTGGGGAAGGGGTCTGGGCATGGTTGAAGTCTGGGGCAGTGAGGTCAATGACTGAGGTCTACAGCCCAGGCCGTGTGGGAGCTAGTAGCCCGGACTTGCCCTTTGGGCACAAGCCTCAGCCTTCTGCTCCGAGGGGCCCGGGCCCCAGGCCGCATCCTGCATGCACCCGCAGCCACCACCCACATGGCCACGTCCGTCCAGGCCAGCTGCAGTGGCCTCACAGAGATGATGGACGCTCCTGCCCAAATGTGATTTCCCAGCTGCTGTTGAGTTAATCACCAGCCCCATGAGCAGTTCCTTCCGGCTTCTATGCAAAGGAAACTGCCAATTAGGTTACAATTAATTTCTTACCCAGGGCAAGGCCTGGCTGGAAAAAGACTGGCCACCCAAGTGGCCTGCCGATGACTGTGTGCGGGTCACCAGGCCCCCGTGGCTCCAGGACTCGCATGCCCCAAGGCCCCAGCTGACTTCCGGTGTGCTGGCCCCAGCCTGGGGTGACCGGCCAGGACATTATCAGCTTTGACCCTGGTGCCTCTGCCTGGGGAACTGTCCCTCATGCACCCAGCGGGGCACTGTGACTCAGACTTATACAAATCTGTCACCCCCACCTACCTTGAGCTCCCTGAACAGAGATGGTCCTGCCCATTTTTGTCCCCCCCTCCACCCGCATCCCAGCATTCCTTTTGTGTAACATTAACAGGCCAGACATCTACAGTGCATTCTCTGTGAGAGGTTCTGTTCTAAAGTACTTCACACGCATTGTTCCACTTAATTAACACAACTGCCAGAAGTAGGGGTGATTATGATGCCTGTCTTGCAGAGAGAGAAACTGAGGCAGAGAGAGGCTAAGCATTTTGCCCAAAGCCACTCAGACAGTGAGCCAGGACTTAAGCTGGGTCCCGCGTGGGGTGGTGTGCATGGCCACCAAACTCTTCTGCTTAGTGATGGCCATGCACACACATGCAGAGAAGCCAGGGCCCTGGGACCTGCGACTCTGGGCCACCTACCCAACTGCTTGCAGACCAGGCTGAAAATGCCATCATAAATAACCATCCATACCTCCCTTAGCCTCTTCTAAAAAGCAGGTGCCCCTAGAAGTCTCCTGGTATAAATTTATTAACATTTCAGTGAAATGGGGTGAAGCCCAGGTAAGTGTGACTGGGTGGGAGTCTGCTCAGGCAGTATCTGTCTGACACGGACAGACACAGTAATGGTTGCTGCATGCAGACGGAGCACCTGGAAGGTGCCCACCAATGCTAGGAGCCCGACATGTCTATCTCTGCTGGATACAGAAGTGAGCCTTGAGGGATCCTTCCCTCCCTCTTACTGGATCCTATTACCACCACATATTTGAAAAGGTAGAACCAGCAAGGTCCAGCTTCTGCACGTGGATAGTGACCCACAACTTGTATCTCCTGGCGGGGAAGGGTCAGGGCAGTCCCTGGGAATGTAGCACCTACACGGGGTGACTGGGACAAAGGCACCTCCACGAGCCAGCAGTGGCCTATCAGTCAGAGCAGGGCTACTGGGACTGCTCTAGCTCGATGCGGGGCTGGAAGGCCATCCTGTGGTCTGGATGTGCTTCCTTGTCAAGTCTGAGAAGAACAGAAGGGGCCCTCTCAAAGGAAGGCCCTTTTCCCAAGGGCTCTGGGAATAGGCCTGCCCTCCTGCCCCCAGCACACACTCCGTCCCATGTGGGTCCCATGTGGGGCGGGTTTGGGATGTCACAGTGCTTCTTCTGGGAGCCCCCCCCCACTCCTTCCCTGCAGCTTTGGACCTGCTGCCCCCTCCTCTTCCTACTCCCCACTATAAGCAAGGGCAGGTGCAGTCAGGTGAACAGCAGACAGGACCCCCGGCAGGGCCACCACGATCCTTGGAGCAGAAGCTGGGTTCTCTCTGGAGATGTGGGAAGCCTCAAAGAAGGCCTAAGGGTCTGCTCTGCTGGGAGGGTGGAAGGAAGAGAGCTGGGGAAGCCTCTGAGAGAGGCAGGCTCCAGCACAGCGTGGACCTGGGGCCAGACAAGCCGGCAGGGCCTGAGGGTCCACTGCACACCAAGGGCTTTCCCCATCTATATGGTTTCCCCATCTATAAAATGACGAGGTTGCATCTGATGCTAAGGCTCCTTTTAATTCTGATTCCCCTACGAGTCTATGTGATGTCTGTGCAGAAGCAGTCACAGAATGAACTTCCTGACCAGGGACCAATGGCAGGATGGTGGGCATGATGGAAACTGGGGTGGGCTTTGACCTAGGTGGTCTCTGGGAGTAGGGTGTGGGCCATGGGATGGAGCAGCATTACAATCACAGGTGTCTTCCTAGACCACCAATGATGAGGCAAAAAGACATGAGCCTAGATCCGAAGGAGAGATTTTAGTGCAACACAAGGAAACAGAAAGACAAGGGCAGAGCTGGGCCCAAGCCCGCACTCCTTCACTGCCTCTCTGTGTAACCAGCGTGTCATGCAGTCTCTCCAGGTCGGTTCCCAGCTGTGAACCAGGACCGGAACTCCTCCTTGGAAGCATGGCTGGGATAGGCCAGGTACAGAGCACCTGCTGACAGAAGCCAGTTCTCTGTTCTCCCTTGCCCACTCTGGAACCAGGTCTGCCTGGGGCCCACAAAGCCTTCCAGCTACTCCTCAGTCAAGGCCTGCCCACCCCCATGCCGCTGCCCAGCACTCCAGTTGCTTTTGGGTACAACGGGGAGCAATGCCTCAGCTCACACTGCTGTTCCAGGAAAATGGCTTCAAGGGACTGGCAGCATGACATCACACAGCTATAATTATGATAATCAACTTATACCGCATCTGCCTGGTTATTTTTAGACTCAGGACTGAGGTTGAGCAAGACAGGGCAGTCCTGGGTTCCCTGGCTGCTGAGTCCTGCCTTGTCAGGTGGGCTGGGTGGCTTGCTGATTCCTGGCACCCTCCTTTTCCTGGTCCTTCACACGGCGACCCCCGGGCATGGGCATCTCGCACACAAGTTGTGACGCCATCGCTTCTGGGGCATTCGAGCTTAACATGGCCTCAGGGTCCAGGTCTTCGGAGAAGGTCCTCAGGGTCCCAATGGGGTTATGGTGACTCAGCCTCCCCCACTGAACAGCCGATGAACCCACGTCCTCCTCAAAAGGGATCTGGGGCTCAGACACTGAAAGAAATATCACTGACATGATGAAATGCTAATGACACAAAATGGCTCCTCAGCAATACTTGGTGGAGGTTTGATAAAGCGAGGTAAACCCAACAACAAAAAGACACTCCACCCAATTAACACAAGGGCGAAGGACCTGAATAGATATTTCTTCAAAGAAGATGCAAATGGCCAATGAGCACATGAAAGATGTTCAACATCATTATTCATTAGGAGAACGCAAATCAGGGGTGCCTGGGTGGCTCAGTCATTAAGCGTCTGCCTTCGGCTCAGGTCATGATCCCAGGGTCCTGGGATCGAGCCCCGCATCGGGCTCCCTGCTCAGCGGGAAGCCTGCTTCTCCCTCCCCCACTCCCCCTGCTTGTGTTCCCTCTCTCACTGTCTCTCTCTGTCAAATAAATAAATAAAACCTTTAAAAAAAAAAAAAAGGAAAATGCAAATCAAAAGTACAATGAGATACCACATTGTACCCAGTACTCTGGCTATAATTAAAACAAAACAAAAATCCAGAAAATAACAAGTGTTGTCAAGGATGTGGCAAATCAGAACTCTCACACACTGCTGGTGGGAATGTAAAATGGTGCAGCTGCTGTGGAAAACAATTTGGCAATTCCTCAAAAAATAAAACAGAATTACCAGATGGCCCAGCAATTCCACTCTTAGGTACATACCTAAGAAGACTGAAACCAGGGACTCAGATATTTGTCCATGAATGTTCACAGCAGCTTTGTTCACAATAGCTAAAAGGTGGAAACAATCTAAATGTTCATCAGTAGGTGAATGTATAAAGAAACATGATATTTATATCCAACGGAATATTAGCCTTACAAGGAAATAAAATACGGATACACGCCACAATGTCCACACACTTTGAAAACACGATGCTAAGAGAAAGATGCCAGATACAAAGGTCCATGTATGTGAAATATCCAAAGTGGACCAACCCATAGAGACAGGACGCAGAACAGTGGTTACCATGGGCTGCGGGTGGGAATGCTAGGGGGCAATGCCTAGTGGCTAAGAGTTTCCTTTCGTGGCGATGAAAATGTTTTGGAACTAAATAGCAGCAATACCTCTGTGACACCGTGAATGTACTAAACGCCACTGAACTGTTCACTTACAATGGGTGATTTCATGTTATGTGAATTTTACTTCACTAAAAAAAGCAAACTGTAATTATCTGCCATCCCTCCCCCCGCAGTCCCAGGGCCCAACGCAGGCCCTGGCTGTGCTGACCAGGAGAGCAGATGTGGAAGAGGTGGGGCTCGGGGGTGTGAGTCTGGAGAGGGGGCCCCCAAGAGCATATGCAGCGTGCTCGCCCCTCCGCCACGCTCTCCTTTGTACTCTGGGCCTCTATTGGGGGAAGGGCCACGTGACGGGATTCCAGCCCACAGAACACGGGCAGAGCGCCGGGAGCCCCTCCAGGCCTGGCTCTGTGCCCCTCCCTGAGCACATGGCTGGGCATGGAGTGGCTAGCAGGATGCACCACCAGCAGGAGACAAACGGACTGTGTTGTCACTGAGACTGTGTACAGTCTCACCTGTCCTCAAAGATACGAGTGAGTGGGAAGCAGGGCAGCAAAGACCATTAGAATGGCTTCTCACTCAAGACCCTGCAAGGCTCTGTGGAGTCATGTCTGTGGTCCTTCTGGACGAGTCTCCTATGAAGACCACCATCTGGGTTGCCTACCTCACAAGGCTCATCCCTCCGGTGGCAAAGCATGTCCCCACAGTGCTAAGTGCACGTTAAGTCGGCTTCCACCGGCGAGGAGATGCAGGGTGGCTACTCCAGGGACTAAGTGCCTGCTAGAACAGTGCCCTGCTCCCCGACTCCACCATTCCTCCTCCCCAGAAAGGACAGAAAGCAGCAGACACCCCACAGCCAATGTCAGAAGGGCAGGATGGGGGAACAGGCAAGGAGAAAACCTGCACCCACCCAGGACCAGCCCCAGCTCTGTCTTTCACTATTTCGCTGTGTTCTGTGTCTTTGCTTGTTTCACTGGCAAGAGAAATTTAAGGAACAAACTCACGAGACTCTCTTAGCTGCCTGCCGTCACTCTGTATACCTCCAAGTCAACCCCCCCACACACCCCACCCTCAGGTCCTGGTACACAGAGTGCACATTTTCCCCAGTGTTTTCTAGGCCATTAATTAAATTTTAGGAAATCGCACTTTTTCTTTTCCCCTTTCGAAAAGAGTGAGAATCACTGGAATTTTCTGGTGATCACACAGACACCTAAGGGGCACTGGAACCAACTTTGATGGCCAGTACCCTGCTGGGAGATTTCGGATTTATTTTAGAAGCAGAGTCCCGTCTCCCATCAGAGAGCAGGTCAGGCTGGTGCTTGGGGCTGGGCTAAGAGCTTCGACTCCCCTTTGTACACCCCCCCCAACTGGGCCATGCTGCCTTCTAAGCATTTCTTGGATCCCTGGGCCCTAAAGAACCCAGACATCAGCACCCCACGTCACATAAGAGCAAAGGCCCAAGGGGCGCCTGGGTGGCTCAGTTGGTTAAGCGACTGCCTTCAGCTCAGGTCATGATCCTGGAGTCCCGGGATCGAGT
>NC_138374.1:33893311-33950430 GCF_054177405.1 Leptonychotes weddellii | reverse complement strand
TTCGACTCCCCTTTGTACACCCCCCCCAACTGGGCCATGCTGCCTTCTAAGCATTTCTTGGATCCCTGGGCCCTAAAGAACCCAGACATCAGCACCCCACGTCACATAAGAGCAAAGGCCCAAGGGGCGCCTGGGTGGCTCAGTTGGTTAAGCGACTGCCTTCAGCTCAGGTCATGATCCTGGAGTCCCGGGATCGAGTTCCGCATCGGGCTCCCTGCTCAGCAGGGAGTCTGCTTCTCCCTCTGACCCTCCTCCCTCTCATGCTCTCTGTCTCTCATTCTCTCTGTCTCAAATAAATAAATAAAATCTTTAAAAAAAAAAAAAAAGAGCAAAGGCCCAAGATGGCAATGAGGGGCAGCTGCCGGCACCTAAACTTGGGAGGGGACCTGGGGCCCCGGGACCTGGGCCTACAGGGGCACAGGCATCTCCCCTGAGCTGGGCCTGGAACAGGGCCCTGCCTGTCACAGAACCCCAGCCTTGGCCCCACTGGGCTTTGAGATTGTCACGGACAGCTTGAACCAGCCCGCCCACAGGTGCACATGTGACTTTTCTGCGGAGGTGCCCAGGCTGCTGTACTTGGTGGAGCCACTCACAAGGCAAAAGCAAACAGAGGTGTTTGCTCGGGGCTGGCCACCTGCTCTCCTTGGGGGCCCAGGTGGCGCCCGAACTGCCTCTCTCAAGGTCCTGTTGGCGTCGCCTACCCCACAACTGCATTTTCTAGGGGCATCAGCTCCAGTGGGGGAGGAGCTGAGGGAACGATGGCATGTCGCTGCCTCCTCTTGTCCCACCACCTCCTTGCCCAGAGTCTCAGAGGGAACAGTGCAGGGGGCCCACTGGCTTCACGGCTCCAGCCTCAGGGACGAAGGGAGGTCCCAGAAGCTCCTACAACCACACAGCTGTGAAGCCTGAGCTTGACGAGAGCCCAGGCCTTGCCTGGTCCCAGAGCTTAGGAAAGGTGGACAGTAGGAAGTCTAGATGGGGAGGGAGGGCAGGAAGGCCCAGTCTACAGGGCTCCCAAGTGTCCTGGAGCATTGGCCCAAAGACAGCCTCATCTGCTAAGGTTTTCTGAGGTGAGGTGGAGCCCGGCCTCCGAAGTCACAGCGTCCCTTAAAGCCCCAAAGACCAGGCCTGGATTGCCATGCTGGGGTGGTGAAGGGAAAGCCAAAGGGGCTCTGGGAGGCCTGGGCATTCCCAGCCCTTCAAGCCTCCCAGGAGCACCCTCCCCAGGCCAGCAGAGGGCCTCCCGGCGTGTGACCTGAGTTGTACTGATGCCCCAGCCTTCCAGGGGCTGAAGCGCCCCCACCCCACAGAGCATGGACAAGGGCCCTCAGAGACCTATGGGAGGCTGAGGAGAGAGAGCAAGGGAATAGGAGGGAGATGGGCAGGGGGACTGGGTGACCCCCCTGCTGTCATCACCACATTGCAGCCCATAGCCAGGAGGGTCACTTGCCTGCCTGGCTGTCCAAGGCCCTCTCCTACCCTGCCCCTCAGCCTGTCTCCCTTTGAGCACCTCCTCTGAAATCACACCCATGTATTTGGGAGAAGTGATGGCTCAGTGCTTCCTTTACTGCCTGACCCTCCCTGCACAGTGACAGTTCTGAGGTCAAAAGGCCCTTATGTTGTTTCCCAAGGGCATCCCCTGCCCTGGAGAAGCTCCCTAGCCAGCAGATGGTCCCTCAGGGAGTATTTGTGGATCACTATTACTGTTACTGTTACTATTAAATCACTCAGAGAAACAATTGCAGAAACGAGGAGGAGGACACAGAGAGGAGGAGAAGAACATGGGGAACAGGAAAACACAGGTAGGAGGAGGAAGACACAGAGAGGAGGAAGACATGGGGAGGGGGAGGAGGACATGGAGAGGACATGGGGAAGAGGACATGGGGAGGAGGAGGAGGACATGTGAAGGAGGAGGACACTGGGAGGAGGACGACATGGACAGGACATGGGGAGGAGGACATGGGGAGGAGGAGGACACTGGGAGGAGGAGGAGATGGAAGGAGGACATGGAGGGAGGAAGACATGGGGAGGAGGGGGAGAACACAGGAGGAATGGAGAGAAGGAAGAGAACATGAGGAAGACGACGACATGGGGAGGAGGAGGACACAGGAAGGGGAGGACATGGGGAGGAGGACAGTGGATGGAGGAGGAGGGCACAAGAAGGAGGAGGTTACCAGGAGGAAGAGGACACAGGGAGGAGGAGGATATAGGAAGGGGAGGACACAAGGAGAAAGAAGAGGACATGGGGACCTGAGCTGAGTGCTGCCAAGGTTGGAAGCCTCTGCACTATGGTCACACCAGGAAGCGTCCTCCCCTCCACCCACAGGAAGAGGGAGGGATTCCACAGGAGAAACGTAGCCACTTCCACAGGATGGAAGGAAGCACTGCCTGGGAGGGCAGGGGAGTGCCTCTCCAACTCTGCCGTTTTTCCTGGGTGCCTGGTTGGGTGCTTTCTTCTCTCAGTCTGCCCCGGAGCTCTGCGAAGGAGGGCCCTGTCCTGGATAAGGAGACACAGTTGCACCCACGCCCCCTGAAGCCCAGCCCCCCACCCCACCTCGGCACAGGTGCCGGGTGCCCAGGCAGAGCCTGCACCCCCAAACAGACCTTCTCCTGCCACACAAGAGCACACACACCCCTCTCTTGGGGCTGGCTATGCCAGGGCCATGCCTGGGGGCTGTCTCCAAACCCGTAAGACTCCCAAACATCCACTAAAGCAATGGTCTGACCTAAGAAATCAGCCATGACCCAGAAGAGCTCCTGTTTCAAGCGCAGCGCCACGCCTCACTCCCATAGCTGGGCCAGGCTGGGGCCCTGAGCAGGTGAGTCACTGGTGGGTGAGCGGGCTCAGGGCTACCTTCCCTTCCAGGACCCCTCCTCAGCCCCATCCCTGGTCCCCACCACCGCTGACCCGGAGAAGGCACCTGCGGAAAGCCAGAGGCCTGGGGGTGGGGACTCACTAAGTCTTCTCCACAGGCTGTAGTCCACAGGCTATGCGGGCTCAGTTTCCTCACCTGTGAAATGGGAAACCAAGGCCATGTCCCTCAGGGTTTCGGGAGGTTACAGGAAGCTAGCAGACAGGCAGTGCTCAGCAGACGACCAGCAGGCTGTGAGCTCCCTGGGGTGGGTGCTGCTGACATCAGCCTTATCCAGTTAAGACCAGAGGACAGAGCAGGCCTCTCTCAGGTCACAGAGAAGGGGAAGGCCTCAGGGGAGGTGGCAGCTTCCGGGCCCGCCATTCCCCTTGGCACCCTGGGCTCCATTTTAACAGATACCATAATTTTTAATTAGTTTTCTCTTCCCCTGGCTAAAAGGCCATTAGCTCCCCATTAGGTGGATGCATCCCATTTTCTTCACACCACCAAGGAAACAGTGATTTACTTAGCTATCCCTAAAGCAATTCTGCAGAATAAAGGCAATTTAGCAACGGGCTCAATAAACTTCCCCATTTGTTCAGTTTGTAGGCCCCACCCTTAGGAGCCCACCAGCTAGCCCATCCCCTGTGGCCTTGTGTTAGGCTAGGCTCTGTTGGAGCCCAGGGCAGGCAGTGTGGGATGCAAGCAGCCCCCAGGGGTCAGAGGGGCTTAGTAGGGACACAGGCTAGGGTGGAGGAGAAAAAGGGCTGGGCCCAGGTGAGCTGGTGAAGCAGGACTTGTCTTCCACCAGTCCCTGGCCAAAGAGAGGAAGGGGCCAAAAGAAAGTAAGAAGTAGGTGGGGCAGCTTTCCCAGCAGGGGCTGCCTGGACATCTGCTGGTCCAGGCATAAGTGGCCCGCTCAGGCCACACTGCAGAGGGTGGGTCTGGCATCCTGGGAGGGAACCTGCCAAGTCATGGCAAATCTTCCCTTCTTTGGTGCCAGGAATGAAAGTCCCGGAGGTCTGCAGGGAAAGAGGGCAGGTCCTTCCTTGAAGCCACAGGTGCTGAGCAAAATGGGAGCCAAGAAGCCAGGCCAGGAAGACAAGAGTTGGGAGGCCTGCGGAGGAACTGCAGGAGTCAGGGAAATGGTGCTGGGTGAGGTGTCAGCCTGGGAGAAACGTAGAGTCCCAGAGCTGGGACTCAAATGGCCCACCCATGCCACAAGGGTGGCTGTGTCTGTGCTGAGCAGCAAAATGCCAAAAACTCTTCTAAGAATAAGTCTTGGATGAAAGGTCCCCAGCTCTGGTTCTAGGATCCCTGGGGCTGATGGGCTGTGTCCTTGAGTGTATGAGGGGGTGAAGGGCAGGGGTCCCTATGTATATACATGGGGACCTAATATGTCTGAGTGGCAGGGAAAGGGGCTGGGTTCCCTGGGTGAGGGTGGAGTATTGGGGGGGGTCAAGCCACACTCATTGTGGGAGTGTGTGTCCACAGGTGTCATGATTACACATCCTTGCGCAAGGGCAGGAGTGTGTCTTGTGATGACGAGCTATGAGTATGAGTGAGTGTGTGTGTGGGGGGGGAGAGATCCTGTGTGTGTGTGTGTGTGAGAGAGAGGGGAACCCTGTGTGTGTGTGAGAGAGAGAGAGGGGAACCCTGTGTGTGTGTGTGTGTGTGTGTGTGTGAAAGAGAGAGAGAGAGAGACATGGAGATCGGTGTGTGAGAGAGGGAGAGAGACCCTGTGTGTGTGAGAGAGGGAGAGAGACAGAGAGAGAAACCCTGTGTGTGTGTGTGTGTGTGTGACGGGGAGACCCTGTGTGTGTGAGAGAGGTGGGGAGACCCTGTGTGTGTGAGAGAGAGGGAGAGGGAGGGAGAGATTCTGTGTGTGTGTGTGAGAGAGAGACACTATGTAGGAGAGAGAGAGAGGGAGAGATCCTGTGTGTGTCTGTGTGAGAGAGAGAGAGAGGGAGATCCTGTGTGCGTATGTGAGAGAGAGAGAGGGAAAGGGAGAGATTCCGTGTGTGTGTGTGTGAGAGAGAGAGGGGAACCGTGTGTATGTGTGTGTGTGATAGAAAGAGACCTGTGTGTGTGTATGTGACAGAGAGAGAGAGACCCTGTGTGTGTGAGAGAGAGGGAGAGGGAAGGAGAGATTCTGTGTGTGTGTGAGAGAGAGGGAGAGATTCTGTGTGTGTGTGTGTGAGAGAGGGAGAGATCCTGTGTGTGTGTGTGAGAGAGAGAGGGAGATCCTATGTGCGCATGTGAGAGAGAGAGAGGGAGAGGAAGGGAGAGATTCCGTGTGTGTGTGTGTGTGAGAGAGACCGTGTGTGAGAGAGACCCTGTGTGTGTGGGAGAAAGAGGGAGAGACCCTGTGTGTGTGTGTGTGCGCACGTGCATGTGGGCGCCCACACATGGATACCATGATGTGGGAGAGTCTGTGTCGGTACCTTTTTTCTGAAGGTGTATGTGGTCACACACTATGACAGTGTGCACACATGGAGAGGGAATAAGCTGCAGGCGTCTGTTTATGTCCCATGGCCTTGTTCTCGGCATCCCTGTCCCCACCTTTCTGGCCAGCTCTGAAGCAGCAGGGCTCCTTCCTCTGCGCTCTGGCCTAGGCCCCTGCCTCTTCATCTGGGTCACCTCCCTACTCCCCTCCCGTCAGCGCCCCCCCCCCGCACAGAAGAGAGCCTCCAGCCTTGGGGAATTGTCTGGCCAACCAGGGGAAGGTCTCATCATCTAGAGACCCAGCGCTTCCCCGGGGCAATAGGCCTGGCCACTGGAGAGCTGCATCCACAAGGGGGCGCCCGGCGGCCGAGCTGCTCTCAGCCTGGGTGGGTCCTGGAGCCGTGGCAGGGCTCACTAGCGGCGGTCTGGTTCAGCTCAATGAGAACCGGGCTCCGCAGCTCCACGGCTGCTGCTTCGAGTGAAGGGTGCCCATATGCCTCTCCAAGGGCCCCAGCTGTATCCTCCTGGGTGCTGCAGGGCCATTTCTCCACCCTCAGCACTCGCCAATCGGGATTTCTTGGTCATTCCGAGGGGAGGGTGGGCGGGGTGGGACACTCGCTTTCCCTGATTGGAGAGCCTGTCTTTGGCCACCAAATTCTGTGGGCCAGGGGTGTGAAAAAGCCACCTGCATTCATGCCAAGTGCCACAGGCTGACCCCTGCAGCCTGGGCCCCGAAGTCTAGCCCTTAATGCCTCGCAGGCAGCCCAGCTCAGCTAATGGCTGTGGAAGAGCATGGGGAAATCGCCCTGCAGGCTGCAGAGGCTGCCCAGGCTGCCCAGCACTAGCTTCCGGCTCACACCTGACTACACACCCACAACCACAAAGTTACAACTCAAGGTTACAAGAGATCTTCAAAACACTCAGTTTGTGTTTACTTGTGCCCTGACTGCAGCCTCCTAGGGGTCTTCCCCCATGCAGCCCAGTGACCCCAGAGTTTTAATACGGGGAAACAGACTCCCTCCCCCTCATCCCTCCTCAGGGCAAGGGAAGGGCTTCTCCCTGCCCTCCCCATGATGGGCTGGGAACCCATTCTGGCTTCAGTATTGTCCAGGGAAACCCAGGATCCGGTCCCACAAACGAAGCCTTGGGGCGGGTCTGTGAACCCAGGCTGCAAGACCAGGGGCCAGAGGCAGGGGACCACCGCCTCTGTTCCCAAAGGCCACAGGGACAGAAAGCTCTTTGTAAGCAGCGGGGTAGGGCAGCCTTCCCTGTCCCTGTCCGAGACAAACTTGGTGCATACATAAGCACTGAAGGAGGAGATCAAGTCAGGGCTGGTTCGAGGGAAACTAAAATGCATGGCGAACGGGGTCAAAGATTCTATGGCGTTAGGCTTCATTCTGTCTGAGTTTGGGGTGGGGGCGGTGACCAACCTTTGCAAGGCCACATCCAATCCTCCAAGCACCGACGCTGGCCGAGGGCGGCACACAGCCCTGCCCCACTCTAAGATGGTCATACGCGCTTGGTAAAGGTTGGCCCAGTGCTGTCTCCTGGTCGCAAAGGCCGCTCCCTCGGGTACCGTGCCTGGCCGCGGCGTGCGACTCTAAAGCAGCCTGTTGGAACTCTGCCATGGTGGGCTCTCAGCCGGCTGCGCTGGGCCACTCTGAGCGGGCCCTCGAGGGCAGCCTCCTAGAAACCACGGGCTTTTGGTGTTTTAAAGACTAGGGCGGCAAAAACGCACGAGGGAAAAGCAACCTTTTATAGAAGAGCAGATCCCCTCCGCATCCCTGGGCGGGCCAGGACATCCGAGCTGGATGCACCGACGTGGAACGAGGAAAGGAAACCAGGACGGAACAATCTGCAGAGACGGAACTGCCCGCGCAAGTCGCGGGCTTTCTGGGGCTACCCCACCCGGCCGGCCCCCCCCCACACACCTGCGCTGAAACGGCAAGATCCGTCCGGTTCGCTCCAAGACGCGGCTGCGGCGCGAGGCGCGACCAGGCTGGGACGCGCCGCTGCGGCTCAGGCCCTGGGCACCGACCCTGGCCGCCGGGCCCGCGAGCCGTTCCGGCGGGAGACCCGCCCAGCCCGGGCCTCGAGGCGCCGGGTCTGCCGCCCCACCTCGCTCCCGGCGCAGCTCGCTGCCCGCCGCCACGAGAAAGGCGTTTCCGAGTGCGTCTGCTCCGCCGCTCGGCGCCGGGTGCCAAGTTCGCCCCGGCCGCTGCGGGCGCCGGCCCCCGGCAGGACTCACCTTCGCTGAGCAGCGGCAGCAGCAGCAGCAACCGCAGCCCCGCGGCGCCGGCCGTCGCCGTCGCCTTCGCCATGGCCCGTGCGCGCCGGGGCCGCGGCAAGAGGGCTGCTGGCTGGGGCCCGGGGTGTCGGCGGCGGGGTGCGGCGCTCAGCCTGGCCGCCCCATGCCCGCCCGGGGCGCGGCGGACGCGGGAGACACTAGGGGCGCAGAGCGTCGGGGCGCGGACTCCAGCTGCCCTCCGCTGCTGCGCGCCTGGGTCTGGTCGCGGGACTGAGGCGGGGCGGGAGCGGGCTGCGCCGGAGGAGCGGGCGGGGGCGGGGCGGTGAGGGGGGCGGGCCGGGGGCGGGCCGGGCGGGGCCAGGGTGCGGGCGGGGTGCGGGGGGTAAGGGCGGGGCTCGGGGTACCAGCCGGGGGCACCTGGTGCGGATCCTGCCCGGCTTGGAGAGGAGACGGGCGCTGGCACCGGGATGCCGGCCGGGCCGGGTGCGAGTAGGAGCGAGGTGAGGGACGCGGGGTGCGGGCCTACCACCCGCAGCCCCAGTTCGCGCACCTCCGCACGCCCAGCCACTCTTCCTCAGCTCGTGCGTCCGCTCCGGGTCCCTGCGCTTCGCCCTTTCCGGCCGCCCGGTGAGGGCAGGGAAACCGCGCGGGGCTGCGGGGTCTTGGCTAGGGGTGCGCCCCAGCGGACCCAGGAGACTAGGCGGGCGCCCCGCCTCCAGGCTCTCGGCGCGGAGCACATCCTCCGCCATTTCTCAGAGGGGGGAGACGCGGTGGGAGCGCGGCCTCTCCTGGGGCCCGAGGCGGGAGGAGGGGAAGAGCCTGGGCAAGGGAAGGGGAGCCCGAGCGCTTTCTGCGCACTCCTGGAGCGAGCCTGGCGCGTGGCTTACAATGTCCGCGGCCGCGCCGAGAGACAGGGTAACGTCTCCTGGGGCTAGTTTATGATCCCCCTCTCTTTAGACTGGTCTAACCAATGGGAGCAGCAAACTGGCTCAGGAGGCCTGGCACTGGCTAATGGGGTGCTTGGAGGGTGAGTGTCCTCCTTTCCCAAAAGGAAGAACTCTTAGGATGCGGACTGACTGGGTAGGAGAGCAACTAGCTGGAACCCAAAATAATGTAATTTTTGCCCAAATAAATGATGCCCATAAACACATCCAATCCTATAAAGGGGGAGACTGAGACTCTGGGCCCCTAACATGGGGGTTCCTGGGGTGAGGTTGGAGTTGGATTCTAGGTCTCTGTGGGAAAAGTCCACTGTTGTCTCCCACCCCTAGCTATCTTTTGACGTCTGGCCTCCACATAGGTGAAGAGGACTAGAAGCCCATGGAGCCTTGGGATGGGAGGGTCCAGGGCATGAGGCCCGGGGTCCCCCTACCTCAGTGTCTCCTCTTCCTGCTGTGCAGAGCCCCGCCCTCTTCAGGGCTGAATAAGAGATGAGCACATCCCTCTGCAGATATGAAGTCAAAGTGAAGTCACCCTCGCAGGCAGGAGGGGCTGCCAAGACAGAAGCTGGCTGGGGGTTCTGCCAGCGGAGATGTCCAGAGCAGGCCTGCTGGCGGGAGGCCAGGGCACAGCGCTGCCAGCTCAGGAGAGCCACCCTGCGGCCACCAGACCTAGTGTGGCTTGTCATACACCACCAGGGCCCCGGGGTCCTTGGATTTATGGGGCTGGAGTTTGCCATGGGAGGGTCCCTTGGGTGCAGACAAGCCCTACTTTGTGGTGCTAATAAGGACCATCAAGGCTGTATACTTGGGCCTCTGCCCAGGGAAGGGACTTGAGTAGGAAGGAAAGGGCTGAGGGGGACTTCTTCATTGCAAATCTCCTGTGGCAGGAGAATGCAGAAGGAAGAGGGGTGGCTTGGCCCATTCTTCCAACCAGCCTCATCCCCACATCTTTCAGGGACCACCCTGGCGGGGCCGTGGCTGACACTAGACAGGCTGGATGTCTGGGCGTGCTCTGTGTGACCATCTCAAGGGCTGAGGCTGTGGTCCTGCTTGGACCCCCTCAGGCCCTTCCACCCTCTCCGCAGTACCACCTTTGAGGGTTTTGAGTGGACACCTGACATGGTGGGGGCATTGCCCTCTTCTTAGAGAAAGGTCTGGGAGGCTTCACACGTAGTACCCCTGTACACATGGGCACATGTATACATATGTGTATATGCCTATGTTCACATAGGTGGACATTCCTACACTCTCCCACTGCATGCCCAGAGACCTGACCAGAGTGGCATCCAGGAGAGGGCGGAGGTGAAGACTTGGCCTTGTGAGCCTGAGAACTGCAGGGAGGGGAGTGATTCAGCCCTGTGGGGGCTTGGGCATTGGGTCACGCTCCCTAACATCAGAGCAGCAGGAAGGAGCTTCCTCACTCAGCAGAGAGGAAATAGATGTGGCCTCCCTGAGGTCCCATAAGAGGAGGTCAGAGGCTAAGTTGGGGTAGAATTCAAAGATGCCAGGCTGTGATCCCCAGGAAGTCCTTCTCACTTCTCTGTCCCAGGGCAGCCCCAGGACATTTTCCTGGAAGAGTCTGCAGGAGGAGGTTCTTGCTCCCTGTCCTGGTTTCTCCTTGTCATTTCTCTTTCAGCCTCAGTTTCCCCAACCGTAAGCATCCCCCTCTCAGAAGGAAGAGTGAGGAAAAAAAGAGGAGTACATGTGAGGGTGAAGCTCAGTGCCAGGCACACAGTAAGTGTTCAATAAATCATGGCTATCATCTTGCCCAGGTTTAGGCGTTGGCTCTTAGCATCCTTGCCCTGACAGACCACAGTATTGAGGGGCATGGGCTCCCACAGGCACTGAGAGGCTCTCTGGGATCTGGGGAAGGGGTGCATTACAGTGTTGTCAGTGCTCCCCACCCCTGCCCACAGACCCCTTAGAGTATCACCAGGGCACCTTTTATCAATACATAGATCCCTGGCCTCCGCCTCCATAAAAAAAATCCACATTAAAAAAAGTGCCCCAAGAGATTCAGACGTGAGATTCTGCTTTGAAGTGAGTCAGACCTGAGTTTGTATTTTGCCACTTATAGTCATGTAACATTGCACAAGTCACTTTACCTCTCTGAGCCTCAGTTTTGTCATGTGTAAATTGAGGGTTGAAATAGTCGTCCCCCGCCCCCATCGGTGGCTGTGAGGACTGAATAGTGTTTGCAAGGCCCTGCCCCCAGCACAGGATAAAGTGCCCAGTGGGCAGGCAGCTCCTATGTTATCCCAGCTGCGTTCTTTGCTTCTGAGCAGGTGAGACCTACCTGGAGCCCCTTGGATCTGGCCCCAAAGCACAGCACAGGGAAGGGAGGGTGGAGGTCAAGCCCAGCAGAGAGATAGATCCCAGCCAGTGCAGGCTTGCCCAAATGGGGTGGAGCTGTTCCTGGGGGTAGGAGGAGGGCAGGATGCTCTGTGACCATGACCCAGGTGACTGTGGGGACTCAGGGAGGTCCAGGGGAGCTGCGAAGGCCAGGTGTTAGGAGTGGAGGCTGAGTGCAGGGACAGGAAACCCTGGCCCTGGGAGGGGGGGTGTGGGGGGTGCCTTGCGGGGAAGGGGAAACAAAGATAGGAGCACACTGCTGTCCTGGGGGCACTGGAAGACCAGGCAGCAGTTCCTGGAACTACTGACAGAGGCCTCTCAGGTCTTGCCTGGGGGCCAGATATGGTCAGAGTGAGCATGGGAGGGGGTCTCAGTCCCTCCTGCAGGCACATATTACAGACCGGGCCTGACTGTGCGAGCTATTAGCTAACTGCTCAGTGCCTCAGTTTCCTCTCTGTAAATGGGGGTAATCATAGTACCTACTACTACACTCTGTAACCCCGGTGAGGTGTCAAGATGGAGGCAGATCTGCTATCATTCCATGGCTTGCCCTTCTCTAGGCACAGCTGCAAAAAGAGCCAGTGCCACCAGCTGGCTCTGAGGGGCCCCACAGCAGGGCTCCCCACTCACCCATCCTGATGTCAAACCTGCTATCTCCACAACACACTCACAACACACCACGATTGGGCTCACGGGATATGTCACAGGGACACTCTTCACCTTACTCTGTGCAGGCCCCCCGCCCCCGGCCTTGCCACCCACAACTGGCATTTGCAGACAACCTCAACCTGGCTGGTGGAGGACCCTCCCTTGGGCTTGACAAGGAGCAGGTGCCTGAAGCCTGAGCCAGGGCTCCGGGGCGGGAGCAACTGGGTCCTGCATATCTGTGTGCACATACATATAGAGACCCCTGTGTACAGATACAGACCCCGTGTAGCTCACCTCTACCCTGAGGGCCTGACCTCAGCTCTTTGCCCCAACTCATCCTTCCATGGGCCCCCACAATAGCTTTATTTTTCTCCTCTGAATTTCCTCCCCTGACTCCCTTCCCTTCTCTGCTCTCCCCTTCTCCTTCTCTCCCCCTTCCCTACCACAACCTCTCAAAGCAATCTCTTCTCCATTCCTTTCAACCAGCATGGGAACCAGGTTAGCTGCTTCAGTGGGGCCTCAGGTTCTTCACCTGTTCCATGAAAAGAGTAATATGGTAACTGCCTTGCAGTGTTGTGAAGCTAAACCCACATGAAGCATTGACAGGATTGGCACAGTTCCTGGCTCAGTAGGAAATGGACATTTATTCTCGCTGTTCTTCCAGGGCTCCTCCGAAGTCCGGGGAGCCATCCGGGTGGTAGGCCGGGAGCGCTACCGTGGTGTGAAGGTTGCAGGTGGGCTCTGAGTTGTGTCCTCGTCTGTATCCTCGGCATGTTCCCAGAAGCATGCTGCCAGCGTCTCGGGATCTAGGTGGGAGAGCAGAGTTCCATTCCCTCCAGGTGTCAAAGGACAAGTGAGTCCCCACGCAGTCAGTATGAGCTATCATTGTTACCATTGGTTCCCATCAGATCTAGAAGCTGGGGCTGAGAGGCCAAAGAGGTCAGTGGACATGGCGAAGGTAGCACAAAAAGCAGGTGGTTCCTAAACCTGAACGATCTGCTTCTCTGTGCCCTGGCTCCCCATTTGCATAAGGAACAATTCACACCCGCATGGGGATGGCAGTCAAACGTGAGCCTGGCCCACGTGAGCCCGGCCCCTGTCACTCACCCACCCCGCAGGACAGGCCGCCTTCTCAGTGCAAGGAGAGAGAGCTCTGGAACCCCAGAGTCCTCTTGCCGCAGGCCCACTTATCTGGCTATGTAATTACACACGCGGGAGTGCTGGGTTGATTAATGCCTGTGCCCCACCTCAACCAAGTCCCCAGCTCCAGGCACTGCAGGCTGGAGGCGGCTGGAGTCTGATGGGGCCTCGGGCCTGACAAGGCCCGCCTCTTGCATCACGTGGACGCCAAGGAGAAGGGCCATCCTGGCTCACAAGCAAGCCATAGAGATGCTAGGGGGCTTGAATTGGCAAGTCCAGCAAATGTGGCCTGAATGCTTTTTAGAAAAAACATCTCCCAAGGCAGTTTCATAATCTGCCTTGTAATGCAGATTTAGACAAGTTTTTACGAATGCACTTTTTAAAATAGGTCTTAATGGATCCTTTGCAGTAGTTACAGTCCATTGTGTAAATGCAAACAGAAGGCTTTTTGAAAACATGTATTATTGATCAGAATGGCAACAGCAATTAGAAGCCAGTGTGTCATATTATTCGATACACACTTCCTATACAGGCCTGCTTGTACTCACTCATAACTTTCTGACAAATTATCCTGTCACTAGGAAGCCTTTTCTTTTCCTTTTTGCTTCTGAAAGCGAAGGAGGACCTCCCCATCAGTTATTAGCTGGAGGCGAATGAAAAATTAAGCTTATCTTTACCATAGCAAAACTCATTTATGACTTCTCCTTTGGTTTCAAGACTAAAATAGCAAAACCTTCAGGTAAGATGGATGATGCCTCTATGATCCAGATGGAAAACAAAAATGGAAAACAAAACAAAACAAAACTGGTGACAAGTAAGCAGTGTGCTACAGGAGGGCAGAATCACAAAGCGGGGGAGGTCAGAGCCGCAGGGCCCAGCAGGGAAGCCTGCTCTGAGGGAAGGATGCTGAAGCAGAGGGGAGAAGCAACCCAGCAAGCCAAGGAGGGTCCACAGGGAGAGGTGCCGCCCGAGCCCCTAATGTCCCCAGGGTTATTGTTTTCCCTCCCCAGTCATGGAACCTAAAATGATCAACTGAGCGAAACGTTGAGATTTGTTTTTGCCCAAAAACTCCCGCGTGAATCTATACCCAATCTGCACATTTCCCCTTTACCCCCCTTGAAGCGTTCATTTATTTAACAAACATTTCCTGGGCCCTTACTATATTCTAGGTGCTATTTTCAGCACTGGAGGCCCTACAGTGAACAAAACAGAGACCCCTCCCTTCCTGCTGCTTCTTGCAGACAGTGACCAACGCAGCAGGCTCATAGGCAGCACATCTTAAAGTGACCCCACACGGGGACGGGACATCTGTCAGGGCCGGCTGCTCCAGGGAGCCAACTTGGGGCAAGCTGTGGGGGACAGTACTGCTCTCCCTGGAGATGGGGCTAGGGGTGGGAAGGGGCCTTGGAGTGAGCCCACACTGTCCCGCAGAAATGAGACGCCATCACTGGGTCTTCCTAGGAGAGCGCCTCCTCAGCAGCCTCACCCTTGCCTTCTGGAAGCCGCATCTCTCATCTCTGAGAGGGTTACAGCCTGCAGAGTCTGCAGAGCACATACTCTGGCCTGGGCAGTCTTTTGGAGCTGAAAAAAACCTGCCGTGCGCTTGGAATGCTGACAAATAGGAAGTCCATTGACTTAATGCCCTGTAATGGCTTCTACCATTCCGGGGCATTATAGGCATCCTTGCCCAGGATGGTGTGGGTTACCACTCCAGGCATGATGTGCGGATTCCAGGTCCGTCTGAGGCCTGGGTGTGGGTGCTGAGGCAGTATGCTGTGAGCTGGATGGGCTGGAGAGAGGGGGGCTGGCAACCTACCTGTGGTGTGTGCAGAGCTTGGGGAGTGTAGCCTGGGTGGCTCCCCCAGTCCCTGGTCTGCAGACAGGCCCAGGAGCAGGGCACCGACCCGCCCCCCAGCCTGAAGCTGCAAGTTTCTGCAGAACTTGCCTGGCCATTTCAGAAGCCCCGGGCTGGTCTCAGGTAGATCACTGCTTGCACTCCAGCAGCCCCGAGCTTGCTCCCTGAGCCTAGGCCTGCCCAGAGCTCCCACCCTTGCTGCAGACCCCTCACACAGGCCAGATGGGTCTTGCTTGCTGAGAAGTTGGCCAGCCCGGCCTTCTTCCCCTAGAACAGTGCTGTCTGATGGAACATTCTGTGATGGTGGAAACATTCCGCTCTGTGCTGTCCAAGTGTGGCTATTGGGCACTTGAAATTTGGCTAGTGGGGCTGAGGAACTGAACTTTTAATTTTATTGAATTTATCATAATGTGAAATTAAATAGTCACATGTGACCAGTATACTTACTGGGCAGTGACGCTTTAAGAAACAGCTCCCCAGCCCCTCCCTAGACCTCCTGGCACAAACCACCCCTCCTGGAGTGAGAGCAGAGAAACCAGAGCCCCAGGTCATGTGGGTGCCCAGCGTGGTCCCAGTGGGCTCTGTGATCCAGCAGCTTTCTCTCTGTTTTCTGACTTTCCAGTGGTTTGAAGTGGCCACAGCCCCAAGGAGAGGGGCAGCGTTGCTGGGGCACCCCCTGGGCACCCCTTGCCTTGGGGAACTTCTGTTCCCCGTCAGGCCCAGTCCCAGACCTGACCACGCCTCCTGAAACCCAGAGTGAGCCGAGCTCACTGCTGCAATGCCCAGCTCTCAGGGGACTCTTTTGAGAGGGGCTGATGAGCTCGTGCGTATTAAGCCGCAGTGATGAAGGGCTGTCAGGGGCACTGTGCAGCAGCCTGAGACCCGAGGGTCTGCTTGCGGCCGCTGGGAGCTCAGCACCTGGCCCCTCTCCCTGGCCCTCATCCCTCTGCCAGGGAGCTACCCCCACCCGACCACGGTCTCAGACTCCCTGCATGTTCCCTGGCGGCCGGCCTCCCCTGGCCGTTCCTTCTGCCTGGAACACTCGTCCCGCCTCCTCCTGGCCCCTTCTTTTGTTCACTAAGAAGTCTTGGCTCCAAGGTACCTTCTTCCCAACCCACAGAGATACTCCGAAGGGGACCCACTGTGCCTCCTGGTCTGACTGTGCTGGATTTATCTCTGGACCCTTGGCTGGGGACCCAGTGGGGATTCAGAGTGCTGGTTAAAGGTCCCGCTGTGAGAAACAATCCTCCATGTGCTGGGGACAGCCTGGGCGAAGGCAAGGAGGTGTGCTCAGGCAGGCAGGCCGTGGGCTGAGACTGCATCAGTCCTGCTGCCCCCCCCCCCGGGGCACTCCCATGCCCCTCGTGCCCCTTCTTCCTTTGGGCTGCCTTCCTTGGTGTGAATAGAAGCCATCTGTAAAAATCAGCCCAAGGAGCTACATGACCATGGGCTTGAGCTGCAAAACAACTTGCAGGGAGAGAACAAGGCGCCCCAAATAAATCATTTGGGGCCTGACATTTGGAGCGTTTGAGTTTGAGACCAAACACAGATGCCCTTTAGATAAATACATTTTTGAGAAGTGTTCCGTAGGAGAAGTTTATGACTTTAATAGGTTTTTAGTGTCAGACAAGCATCAGGAAGTGTTTTGTTGAGAGACTTTCTCTTAAAAAGCTCAGAAACCTTCTTTTCCCTCTGGCCCTTTAAACATAAGGATACAAGGATCCTCAGCCAGGGGAGCATACTCCTTTTCCAGGTTCCCTGGGGATTTGCCCTGGGCTGGGATTGCTCAACTGAGGAATGTTCAAGAAGGTTCTGAAGACCTCAGGACTCCAGGCCAGTGGGGGTGGGGGATGGGAGGGGTCTCATGGGAAACTGATTTAGAAGCTTCGAAGTATCCTCATTCAGAGCAGTTCCCCTTCTCTCCCCAGTTCACCCTACCCTGGAGGAGCCTGGATGGCTGGTCCTCAGGAAGGAGAAGCGCTCCGTGTGGAGGATGTGGGTCCTCCTGAGGCCTCCAGAGGTTGGCAATTTTCTGTGGATTGGAAACCTTATGAAGTTCCCCACGCCAACGTCCAGGAGCACGAAGGAGCTGAGCTCACCTTGGGCCCCATGCCAGAGAGGAGACATGAGAAGGTCAGATGCAGTCATGTCTGGAAGCTTCTCCCTTCTGGCTCAGAGACAGGCCCCCACATGCCCATCCCAGGCTCTGCCCCAGGACCTCCAGAACCCCTGAATCCTGCAGCTGCCCTTTGCCCACCTCTGGCCTGGACACCAAGTGGCCACAAGTGGGGCTGGTTCCACTACCCCTGTGTGTGCTGCCCTGCTCTCGGCCCCAGCCCTGCCCCTTAGGACAGGGGCTGTATTGTGAGGGGCTGGATGCCCTCTCAGAGTTGCAACTCATCCTTGAATGAGGCCAGCACCAAAGAACCCCAGATCCCCTGTGCTGTGGCTTCAGACTATGGCGGAGGATGGGGAGTGTCCCTGGCCAAGCTGGACTGACCTCAGGCTTGTCTTCCCATCAGAGTGGGTGGGCTGGGGCCACACAGAGCCTAGGCAAGAGCAGGAGGGGCCCATTGGGCTCATGGCAGTGCAGGCTCGGAGGGCACAGGCAGGCCGCATCCTAGCATAGCTGTGTGATGAGCACTGGGGCTAATGGAGAACAAGAGAAGGGACAGTTGTGTCTGTGCTGTCCTCCCGGGGGCAGCAGAAATGTTCTAATCAACCAGTACACCAAGACTCCACATTGATTGCCCAGGTGACTTTTGTGGACACATGGAACCATGCTTTCAACAGTCCCAGCTACTGTAATGGAGAAACCTGGCCTCGATTTTTCCATTTCTGCAGATATTCTGCCCTCCCACCCTGCCCCTCCATCTTCCCCATCCCCGCCGTGGCCCTCAGCGGCCTGTCTCAGACCCTCACCCTGCCTGGGACCCCACTTGTGAGAATGTTGCCATCTTCCTGGAGGGGAGTTTGTGTGTGAATGGGATCATGTGTGGTCAGCAGTCCCTGTCGCTTTATCCCGGCTGTCTTGGGCAGTGAATGGATGGGGAGGTGGGTGTTGAGAGGCTGGGACCTTGGGTGCCTCCCCCATCCCCAAGGGTTACTCTCCCCCACCAGGGCCCTGAACTCACCTCCTCAGCCCCTGGGACTTGCCAAGACCCTCATCAGGGTCCATGTCATAGGTAGATGAGAACAGTTTAGACAAAGTACCCACAATCTTCTAAAGCTTCGCTCCTGTCTCGTAATTTTTTTTCCTTGCAGGATCCAGGCACTTGGAAGCAGCTGATTTCTTAGCACCATTTACAACCCTCTTTGTTTTTCCACAGTTATGTCTTGGAAGCAGCCGCCCACAAACTGAAAGCAGCCCATAAACTACATATAATCTTTGAGGGCTCTTGCGACCTTGCCTGTTGGGGGCAGAAGGCAATGACCTCTGTTTTATTTCCCAGGCTGACACACCCAGGCTGGAGTCAGGGGTGTTGACTCGTTACCCATTTACATCTGTAACTTATCAGCATTCTCCGAATCCTAAAGGTTGAAGGTTTGATTAGGCCTGTCTGACCTCTGGAGGAAAGGTGCAGTGAGATGCTCTGGGAGGCAGATCTCTGGGGCCTGAATCATCTCTCCTAGAGCAAGAAGCAAGCCTCAGAGGGTCCTGAGTAAGAAGGGTTCTCAGCTATTGAAAACCCACCTGTAGGCAGTCTTGACCGGGAACCTCTAACTCACTCAGGCTCCTAGCACCTGCCCCGGCGGGCACAGCATCCCACTTTACAGGTGAGGTGACTGAGGGGCAAGCCCAGGGGTTCTTTCTCTGGAGCCCTCCCTCCACATTGCTCCTGGTTCCTGAACTCTAGTGGAGGGCTGGTCAAACACAACGTGGTCTCCCCCCCGGGTTCTGAGTCTGGATAGGGGGCGGGGCGAGAGACGGTGCTCAGCTCCAGCTCCCGGGGGCTGCAATGCAGCTGGTTCCAGGCCCGCAATGTGGGATCCATTGCTGCCAAGCAAGTGGGACGGCAGAGGGGTGGAAGGCACCCACCCACATCCCCCTCTGGCCAGTGTAGTACGTCCTTGGTGGGCCTCTCCACCTCCCTGGCATCACCTCTCCATTTCCGGCCTCTACCTACCCCTGACTTGTGCCCACTGTCCTGGCTTTGCTGGGGACCCAACCAGAACACGCCTGAGGTGCTCCTGCATTTGCAAACAGCTCTGTCTCCTCCTAACACCCAATTCTTCAGCTAGGCCCCTCATGTTAGGTTCAGAGCCCTTGGAGTCCACTTGGGAGGGATAGCGTCCAGCACCTTCACTGTGCAGGCAAACAGCCTGGTCATTTCCATGATTGGACTGGATTCAATGCATGATCCGAGATCTGACCCTTGTATAGCATTAGGCTTCAGGGAATCTTCAGCAAATGCGTTTTCCTCATCTGTAGAGCAAGATGGCTATTGCTATCATCCTGATGACCTTGTGCTCAGCTCTAGGAGAACTGGTCTTTGCCAAGCTGTAGTCACTTGGTAAAGGCTGACTCGGGACATCTGTATGGCCCATGTGGGCCCGGAGAAGCTGAGGGCTGACAGGAGGACAAGGGATGCTGTGCTCCTAGTTGGGGGGCACCTAGGCCCCTGCAGGACAACATATGTATAGGGACAGCAGCGGCAATGACTCTGGCTGGTCTGTGCATTGTAATCTCCAAAGACTAAGGCTTTGGAGCAAAGGAATTTTCACTCTTTAATGAAAACCTTGCAGCGAGGGGAAGCACCCCCCTGAATGACTGATACTCAACAAGATATGCACTGCTCAGAAATGTCTCCTAGTCAATGAAGAAGAGATAACAGTCAGTGGAATAAAAATTAATCTGGCCACTATAGGAATTGATATAAAAACATCAGATGCAGGACTTATAAGGGATGCCACCTCCAACTAACCCTCCTTGGGTTAAATACCCTGGGGATGATGATTTACGTTCTGTGCTCTAGGGCTCTGTGGCATAATCGATAGGGATGAGAAATGGGGCCACTAAGCTGTGCCTGCCTCGGGGCTGGGGAACGGAGCCCAGGGGGAGCACATGCTGGGAGCAGGGGGCCCATCCAAGCCCACTCAACCTCCTGTCTTCCCCTTCCTCTGTCTCTCCGCTGAGCTCCAGGCCCGTGGCTGACAGGCTTCAGGAGGCCTCTCACTAGGCCTCCGCCCATCCCTACCCCTCCCGGCTACAGGAGGCACCCAGGGGAGGAGAGGGCAGGGCAGGCTGGGCCAGGCGCTGCCTGAGACCAGAGCGGTGGGACCCCCACCCCCACCCGGTAACCAGTCACACACACCCATCCTTGCTCTGTGAGAATAACTGCTCCAAACTCTTGGTTTAGGTGAAACTGGCTTAAGCAACCATTCATTCCCACTACCCCTAACCTGGAGTCTGCTCTTTCCTTACGGGAGATGTTAAGTCCAAGCCCTTTGGCCAGTCCCTGGGGTACTTCTCTGCAGGGAAGCTTCTAGCTGGGGCTCACTGCAGCTGCTGGTCTGGCTGCCTGCTGTGCCAGATGAGCCGTAAGATACCCTCGCTCCTTCATGGGGAGGCCATACTTGCTCCCTGCTGCCCCCCTCTGTGCATGCGGCACCTGGGCAGCCAAGTGGGCAAAGCTGTGTCAGGGCCAGCCAGGTTCCAGCCCCGGGGAAGGGGTCTGCCCTCCAGCTGGCTCCCTGCTCCGCACCCTTCCCAGACCTGCTCCTGAGGGGCAGAGGAGCTCATTGTCCTATGTCTCTTGATACCAAGGCCCTGGAGGAGACCAATTCAGGGAGGACAGAGGGTTTATCCCCCAGCCCCTCCCTGCCGAGCCCCCGCCTCCCCTCTATACTCTATCAGGTCTGGACTTGCCGCAAGTGCCAGGGGTCAGGGATACCAGCTCCCCACCGCACCAGCCTCTCCCCACGTCCTGCCCGACCCTCTGCTCTTACCCTGAACCATAGGCATGGCCCTTCAGGTGTGCCCTCTGTATCTGCTGGGCTCTGTATTCCCGAAGGAAAATTCCTGCAGGGCTAGTAGTAAGGAATCTCATGGAGGAAGGCCTGGTTTCCTGTTCTTTTTTTTTTTTTTTTTTTTAAGATTTATTTATTTATTTGAGGAAGAGAGAGAGAGAGTGAGCAAGTGGGGAGAGGGGTAGAGGGAGAGAATCTTCAAGCAGACTCCCCACTGAGTGTGGAGCCTGACTAGAGGTTCCATCTCATGACCGATGAGATCATGACCTGAGCCGAAAGCAAGAGTCAAACAATGAACTGACTGAGCCACCCTGGAGCCCCTTGGTTTCCTGTTCTTTATGACATGAGAACCTGGTCCTTCCCAGGGAGGCCTATCAACGCCTCCTTTGTGTGCACCACACTGAGCTGCCCAGAGAGAGCCTGTGTGTCCCCCCACGCTGCTGCCCACGCTCACACTGGGCTGACCCAGGGCAGGCCTTTATACCTGTCGCCTAAAGCTAGGTACGAGTGACCCTGAACAATCTCAGGGAGAGAAAGGCCCCAATCTAAACCTCATGGGACAGATGGAGAAACTGAGGCCCTGGAGAGACTGGCCCAGGCCACAGAGCAAAGCAGGCCTCCCAGCCTCCAGGGGAGTACCCTCTGCCCTCTGCCTGTTGGACATGGCTGCAGGGTTGCCCATGAGGCTACCGTAGGGTCATACTGAGTCATACTAAGGAGGTAAACATAAACCCAAATTTTACTCTTGGCATTGTGGCATGGGTTGAAATGTGTTTCCCTAAATCCATATGTTGGGTTCCTAACCCCTAACACTTCAGAATGCGACCTTATTTGGAGATAAGATCCTTACAGAGCTAATCAAATTAAAATGACATCATCAGGGCAGGCCCTAAACAAATACGACTGGTGTCCTTATAAAAAGAGGAAAATTTATAGACACCAAGACACCCCCAGAGGGATGATGTGAGGAGACACAGCTGAGGAGCGAGGCCCTGAATGAATTCTTCCCTCCTGGCCCTCAGAAGGAGTCGGCCCTGATTTCAGACTTCCAGCCCCCGGAACTGCGAGAGAGCGCCTTCCTATTCCAGCCACCCAGTCTGGGGCGCTTTGCTGTGGCAGCCCCGGGAAACTGCTACCGATGATAAAGAAGTTTATGGTCATGAACTTAGAGCGCTATTACTTTTATATTTTGGTAGGGAGGCTGGTGTTTCAGATATTTTTTGGGCTTTTAATTTTTTTAGTTTGTTTTGTTTTGATGGACTCACACATCGGAGTGCATTTAGTAACACCCCGCGGTTTAGAGGCAGATGCTGGCGGGGAAGGCAGCCTGGTGCATTCTAGGCGCCGTGGCCCCTGCAGGAGTTTGCCTGCACGTTGCTGGGCAATGGGCGCCCGGGAGCTGTTGGCTGTGTTGGCTGCTGGGGCACAGAGTGGATAGCCCACAGCCCACATCACCCACTGTCTTGGTGACATTTTCTGCCCCCCCATGTCTCCGATGGCAGTGACATTGATCAGGAGCCCCGTGGCGACCCAACTAGGGCACCGCCGTCCAGCCAAAGAGACGGGGGCAATGGGCTCCCGAGTGCTTGCTTGTCCTTTCACATAATAGCAGGTCAGTGTTATTTTAACAAAAAGAACTTGACGCGCATTTCAGGTGTAGGCGTCATTGTATCAACCCGTATTTTAAATAAAATCACAGACCTTCGCTCGGCGCAGCTTGTTGCAGAGAATGTCAGGGTGTTGTTTAAAGCCCCCCTGACCCACTCAGCTTAGTGACAGTTTTGTTCCTACAGCAGCCCTGTTCCTGCTGCTTTCAGGGGAGGCTGAAAATAAGCCGTTTCTCGTCAGGCCAGAATCAGCTCGCAGCAGGTTCACAGAAGGGATTTGGAGACCTCACAACCTTTGGGAAAATGACCAAATATCTAACTCAGAAGGCTAACACCTAGCATTTTGCTACCATGAAAACATGTTCTCATTGAATAGAAAACCCCGGTCAGAGCTTCCAGGCATGAGGCATTCCCCCACTCCCTGTGCGCGGTGGATCCGGTTGAATGTGGCTCTCAACCCTTCCCACAAACCCAGACTGGTTGGAGTTCCTCCAGGACAAGGAGCCCTACACTCTCCCAGAGTCTTCCATCAGCCGTCTACAGAGCCTGTGGTACATCCCCGGGACAGAAAGCCCTGGAAGTCCGCGGCATCGCCTAGGCCACTGTGCTCATTATCCATCGTTGAACAACAAATGCTTCCCAAACTGCGTCTTAAAACACCATCCTCTCTTTTGCTTGTGAGCCTGCCATTTGGGCAGCACTCAGTCAGGATAGCTTGTCTCTGCTCCACTCAGCTGAGCTTGGGGTGGCTTGCAGGCAGGGCTGGAAGCAGCTGAGAGCTCCCTCATGGGACTGTGGCTGGTGCTGGTCGTCGGCCCAGAACTTCAAAATTTGCTGGAGCTGACGGCCAGGACACCGACGCTCCGCCTCGTCGGATCTGGGCTTCCGTACGACGTGGAGGTCAAAGTCATAGGGTGACCTAGCCTCAGAAGTCACCGCGCATCCCTCTGCCATGTTCTTTTCATCACAAAGGTCACAACGGCCTGCCCAGTTTCAAGGAGAGTGGAAATAGAATCCTCTTAGTGGGGGTGGCGAGATTCTGGAAGAGCATGGAGGGCAGAAATATTGCTGTGATTATTTTTGGAAAATGCATCCTTGCCACACCGTGGGCCAGAGGTCACACCAGGGACTCTGGATCAAGGGTGGGGCAGGTCCCGAATACGATTCACCACCAGGAGTTGGAGACATAGTCTGAAAATGCCTCCCCACCACCACCAAAGTGAGGCTGAGTCAATACTCCTTGGGGCATGCCTGTGTTCCCCGCTGGTCCCCTGGGTCCATCAGCACGGAGAGACCAGACTGGAGCCTCTCTCAAGCCTTCTTGGCTCTGACCGTCTGTGATGTCAGGACTCTCCAGTCTGAAATGAGTCATCAGTGGAATCTCCTTCAGCAAATGACCCACTCAAAAGGAGGATTTGTCATGCCTGGGGCATTTTATAAATCTTGCTGCTCTGCCTGGTGAGCTGTGATTCTATTAGTAACAGCACAGCCAGCATGAGGTGATGTTGCCAGGGCAGACACTCTGATCAAGGGCAGGTGGAGAGGGACGTGGGACCTCTGCTCTGGCTGCCTCCTCTCCAGTAGGGGCCACCGGAGCCCTCTCCCCTGCCCTGGGGGGTGGGGGCAGGAGACCCTAGAGGGTCAGCTCCTCCCGGCCGGGATACTTGACTGGGGTGGGGTCTGCACACTCAGCAAGCTTGCACTTCTCTACCTGTGATGCTCGTGCAAGGGACAAAGCAAGGGACTCGTGCCCTGAGCCGGGCTCCTCTGGGACCCACCGCGAGGGAAGAAGCGATGAGGATGCGAGGACAGCAGCTTGCACCTGAGGACCCAGGCCCACATCCTGCTCCTCCACTGCCTGGTGGGGGACAATGTTCACAGGCCCACTTGAGGCCTCCTTCCTTACCTGTCACTTGGGCGACACCCACCTTGGAGCAATGTGTGTCTCAGGACTCAGGCCCAGGGGCCCAGGGGGCCCCTCTCCTCCTCTCTCACACTTCCCCTGAGGCCTCATACACAGCTGGGCACACATGGGGTCCTAGGTCAGCAACCTCTGGCCTCCTGGTCATTCTCAGAACAAGGACTGACTTGTGGCCATGACTTAGGGCTGCCAGGATTTGAGGAGGACTTGGTACCTCAGGGTGTCTGAGATGGGGTGAAGTGGGCAGGGCTGCTGCTTTCCGGCATCTGATTAGAGTTCTCTCTGAATGTCCATATTCTGGATTGGGGCCATTGGGTTTGAGACTTGGAAAGGGCGTCAGCAATCTCCAGGGTCTAGAAAACAAGGAGAAGGACTCCAGTAAACATTTTCTGAACCCTGCCATGTGCAGAACTTCTCACAAGGTGGGAGTCCTGGACTGCCTAGGGTCTCTCTCACCCCTGATCCAGCCCCATGTTCTCCTCCAGGTCAGCCCCATCACACGTCCCTGTGTCCCCTCATAGAGAACCTGCCCATTTATGGAGGCCTTCCTCAGCGGCATCTCAGGAGCACCCGGCTTCTATGACTCAGCGGCAAACCTCATGTCCTTGGCTGCAAAACCGGTTCAAAGTGGTACCCCACCCCTCCCAGGGTAGTGGTGTGGCAAACCTACAGAGCAGGGCCTGGGCAAGGGCCCTGGGGAGTGGGCATGACAAGAACACTTCATGTACATCCCCCCCGCCTCCGCCCCCCAGCAATGGCATGCTCTCTTGCTCACCTGGCTAAACCTGAACCCTGGAGGAGAAGCACCGTGCACTCAGCCACAGCTCCTGAGCCTGCCCTCTCTGCCTTTCCAGTCCTTTGGCTGCACCTCCCCCACGAACACCCCCCTCAAACCTACTGGAACATTCCCTTCAGAATGCAAACATGCTCCTCATATGGGACTCCAAACTCCAACACCCCATGCCTCTCTCTTATTTCTCTGTTCCCTTGACAGAAAATGTTCTGCTCTCCCTTGATAATGTTATGTTCTTTAACTGGATCCTCTCCTGGCTCCTGTACTCCTTGTGATCCCCACCACTCCCCTAACTCCGTCCCTATCTAAGCCTGAAGGCCAAAGGTCTCTACCCCCCGGGCCTGCAGTGACCCTCTGCACCCATTCAGCCCCTGTCAGTGCTGGACGAGCCCAACCACCTCCTCCAGGCCTCCCCTCACTGGGCTTCCCAGACTCCTGCCCCCCTCCCACCACCTCTGCCTCTCCTCTTCCTCATCTGTGTGCCTTCCTCATCTCCATTTCTTTTTTTTTTTTTTAAAGATTTTATTTATTTATTTGAGAGAGCGAGAATGAGAGAGAGTACATGAGAGGGGGGAGGGTCAGAGGGCGAAGCAGGCTCCCCGCTGAGCAGGGAGCCCGATGCGGGACTCGATCCCGGGACTCCAGGATCATGACCTGAGCCGAAGGCAGTTGCTTAACCAACTGAGCCACCCAGGTGCCCCCTCATCTCCATTTCTAAATATGAAAGTGTCCCCAAAGGATCCCCATCCTGGGCCCTCTGCTTACTCCGCCCCCACTCCTCAGCATCCTCATCCAGGCCTGGCTCGCAACACTGCTGCCCAGCTGTTCCCCCAGCCCTTCCTCCCGTGAAGTCCACTTACGGAGCTGCCTGCCCTCCATGGCCTCTCCCACATGGGCACCCAGCAGGCGTCTCAAATTTAATGCATCCAAAAGAAACTTGATTTCCACCCTTCCCACTCCCCAAATCTTGCTTCTTCCTCAGCTTTTTCCCATATTCACCCAGTTTCTCAGGACAAAAACCAGAGTTACCCATGATTCCTGTCTTCCTTTCATTCCCCACATCTGATCCAATGGCATTTTCTGCTGGTTCTCTCTTCACTGTTTTCAGAGTCTCACCCACTCACCTTGGTCATGGCCACCTTGATCCAAGCTGCTGTCCTCTCTAGGCCGTTATGTTGGCCACCTCTGGGGCTCCTGCCCTTGTCCTCACCTCCTCCTAATCTGTCCTCCCCACCGCCCCAGAGTGATGCTGGAAGATAGCAAGGCCCCATCACATGGAGGAGGCCCATAGAGGAGGGGCTGATATCCTAGCGACATGCACTGGTTTGCCTGACCCAAGGCTGCAGCCTGAGGGCTGAGTGGTCAGGAGCCAGCTCTGATGGGTGGTTGCCCCCCACCCCAGCTTACCCCACTTCCCCGGCCTCACCTTCCTCCTCCTCACTCCACTTGGGCCCCTCTGGCCTGTTCTGCTCTTCCCTGAATAGAGCAAGGCTGTTTGTGCCCAGCGCCTTTGCACTGGCTGTTGGCTCTATCCGGGAGGCCCTGGTCCCACACGCCCTGGCCCTTCCCTCACTTGCCCAGGTGTCTGCTCCGAGCTTGCTCCTCAGCAGGCCTCTCCTGGCCATGCTGTATAAGGCAGTGCTCCCACGCTGTCCCTGGCCGGCTTTGCGTGTTTCCTTAGAACCCTTTTATATTTCATCAGTGTATTTGTTTGCATGCTTATTTGCACGTGTGTGGTTTTACGCTATAAAACAAGCTTCTGAGGGCAGGGAGTTCGCTCTTCTGTGTCCGTAGTGCCTAGAACAACGCTTGGAACATAGTAGGTGCTCAAAGAATATTGGTTGGTTAAGTGAATGAATGCGATGGTGATGGTGATGCCCCCACATCAGGACGTCTGGCTCACTGCGATCTTCCTGACAGCCGTGTGCTGGTCCACTGTATGGGTGTGCCCCAGTTTACTGAACTGCCCCCCTACTGGAGGACATGTAGTGTTTTTATTCTTTTGTTACTGTCAACAGAGTTTCATCGCATATCTTTGCACACCTGTCTTTGCATTCATGTGTGAATGTAGTGAAAAATCAGTATTCCAGGCTCTGAACTTGCTGGGTCAACAAGTGTATGCACTTAAAGCTTTGGTAGATAGTGCCAAACTGTCCCCTAGGCATGTTTTTAACAAATTATGATTTTAAAAAATATTTGAATATGCCTATTTTTAAAAGAATGAAATTGGCACCACTCCATTACAGAGCCCTTGAGATGATGAGATCAAGCTCTGGGCCTGAGTCTCATTTCACAGGGGCAAGGCCAGGCTCAGAGAGGGTGTGGGACTGTGATCTCCTGTCCGCTGTGGCCGAGGTAATCAGGATGGCCCCAGCCTGTCCTACTCGCACAGAATCAAGCTTCAGTGTCTGTCACCAGATCACTGTGTAACCCCGGGAAAGTACCAGTACTGAGGGGTGGACGTCCGTTACTCGCGCTGCACTGTAAAGAGCTTCCTGAAGTTCACCAGCATCTACCCAATGAACACTTGCTCTGTTCTGTGATGATGCTGTTGGAGGTGGTAGGGATACAGCCCGCAACAACACAAAAAATCCCTGCCCTCAGAGAGCTTGCTTTTTCCCCGGGGAGACAGACCACAAACAGAATACACGAGCAAATTGCATGGCGTGTTAGATGAGAACAAATGCTATTTGAGAAGAACATCAGGAATAGCGTGGTAGCCAGTTTCAGAAGTGGCTTCAGGTATTCACACCCCCAGGTGTTCACATACTTCTGCTATCCCCTCCCTTTGAGGGTGGGCTGGACCTAGGACTTGCTTCGAATGAATAGAAAAGGGAGAATGATGGAAGTCACTTTCAAGATGAGGTTGCAAATGATGGGGAGTCTGTCTTACTGGTACTCCCTTTCTCTCCCTCGCTTACTTTGATGTTTGAGCAGTGCTATGGTGGGCCCCTGGGAAAGAGATGGAGGGCAGCCCACAAGGAGCCAATTCCTGCCCACAGCCTCAGGAGGGAGCCTGAAGATCCAACCCTGAGGTGACCACAGCCCAGCCAACAGCTTGACTGTAGCCCACAAGAGACCCCGAACCAGAGGGACAGCTAAGCCACATCCAGATTCCTGAACCATAGAAACTGTGAGATAACAAATGTACAGATGTTTTCTTAAACCACTAAGATTTTGGGCTTCCTTGTTACTCAGCAATAGCTAACTAACACAGAGAGGAACAGAGAGTGTCAGGGTAGGAGGTGCAGGGAAGGAGTTATTTGAGATAACACTCAAAGAAGAGAGAGCCAAGGTGCCCCAGGAGCAGAGCTAGATTTGGGGACATGTGTTTGTGGAAGCTCAGGAGACAAGCTTTGTAGGAATAGAGCAAGAGAGGCAAGAGGCAGGGGGAGGAAGTGGGGGTGTCATGCTAGCATTTGGGTTTCTGCTCTGAGCTCTGGAAAAGGGAACCTTTCAGACTTTGAAAATTTGCACATTTTAACAGGATCCAGTTGGGTGATAAGAGTGGTTGGGGAGGTGGGTGGTAGCAGGGAGATGACCAGAGGTGTCAGGTCCTGGGTTTCCTTTATAGGCAACCGGATGGCAGGTGGATATAAGGAAAGAGAGCTGTTTTGCATCAGAAGGAAGATGGAGGCAGGCAGGTCTCGGGAGGCCTGCAGGTTGGGGTTTGAGCCCTAAACACCTGTCCGAGCTTGTGGTGGAGGGTTGAGGAGGTGGTTGGGCAGGGCAGCATGTAGAGACTTTTTGAGCTATGAGGCAGGAGATAGGAGGCAGTGGAGGAGAGGACCGGGCGCGGCAGGGCCAGGGTGGGGAGCCTGGAATGCAGGTGAGGATAGCGCGGCAGAGCAGGGGCTGAGGTGCTCAGTCACCCTGACAGCTGTAAGGGGAGGCCAACCACTGATTGGGTTCAGCAACTCGACGGTCACTGGCAGTGAGGGTGTCACAAAGTCTTTGCAGAGGGCTTGAGAGAGCGTTCAAGGGGTAAACCAGATATAGGACCACAATTTGAACCAGTTTTACTGCCAAGAGGGGCAAAGAAATAGGGCAGCAGCTGAAGGACAAAGTGAGTTCAGCGGAGGGGTGTCTTGAAGATGGGGGAAGAGCAGGATATAAACCCAACGGAGGATGTTTGGCTAGAGAGGGCAACAGCAGGACACAGGAGGGAGGGAGACCGGCTGGAAGTTGTCCCCAGAGAGGGAGCTGGAAATGTCCCTAGGAGCTGGTTGGGAAATCAGAGCATTGGATCCTCAGGAAGTTCCGGAGGATGCAGGTGCCCTGCTGCACGCACAGGTCCCCTAACATCCCACCCTCCTGGCTGGCGGACAAGTTACCCTGGGGGTGACCGAGAGAGCTGCAGCCAAGCTGGGAGACTGCCCTTGGAATTTCCTGACCTGGACGAGGTTCAGCCTTTAATCTCATGTAGCATCTACAGCCTTGTTTCATGTGGTTTTCGAGAAGCTGGAAGAAGTAAAGGTTGATAAGCTTTACAGAGGGGCAGTAGAGTCCAACCCTAGGCACGCTTGACTGCCCTCAGAGGTGCTGGGGGCAGGACAGGGACTCTGCGGGGCTCGAGGGAGAAGCAGACAGCTGGGTATTCGGGCTGTGACATCAGGCTCAGGACCGCTGGGGCCATGGTTTCAGGAAAGGGACTGCCTTCCCAGGCCTCAGTTTCTTCATCTGGAAAAATGGAGTGACGGAGAGCACAATCTCACAGGCTGTGCGAGGGGTGTGCGAGGGGTGTGCAAGGGAGGCCTGTGGGGGCAGTGACTTTGTGCAGAAGAGGGATGAGTCTTCCACTAGGAGAGGAACCGAGATGGTGCCAACAGGACATGAAGCGCCCTGAAGAGTCAAAGTACTGTTCTGTCGGGGGGGTGGGGGCTGGGGGGGTGGGGGGTGGCTAAAATCATACTGAAAGAAAATATAAACTTGCTACTGAATTGAGGGAAAAAATCCCTGTCTGAAACAGCATCTGGTTCCCTTCCTCTTCATCCGGGCCCCAGAGGATTTGCTGCCTCTCGATGGCCAAGAACGCAGGTAGTGAGAGCAGAAACAGAGGGCTGGATGTCAGGGCAAATTGAATTTTCCTTTTTTTCTGGCCTCTTGGGAGAGATATTATTTCCTCCATTGGTGCAAATGTGCTCTAAGTGCACTTCCCACAAACTCAGAAATAACAAAGTGCCTTCCCTCAAGGCCTGGGACCGTGGCTATGGCTCTCCAGCCAGAGATGGCCCATGGCTGGCCCCAGAGCCAGCGCCCAGCCCTGGTGGAGAGCCCAGGCACCCTGAGTTGCGGGGGGCCAGGGGAACTGCCGGGTGTGCGCGGAGGAGAGCAACCCCAGGAAGCTTCTGGTGCGCTCCCTTCACTTTCCTGCTGCGGAACAGGGTCCCAGAGAAGACGTTAAGTTCGCCGGGGCACGCGGGAAGTGCTGGGCACCCAGCCCATTGCTCCTCTTCCTCCACCACCCGTCTCGGACCAGGCTTGTTTCTGGGAAGCAGTGAGAGGAGTTTTCAGCCAGGACTTGGGGTTTCAGCCAGTGGTTGGTATCTGTTCAAAGAGATGAAAAAGGTGAAGCTGTTATCAGGAGAGAGTATCTGGGGTCTGAGTTCACTGTGGGGTCTCAGGAACTAGATACCATCAGCCTGGCCTGCCCAGCGGATGTGTGGCTGTCACACATGGGAGCCGCCTAATTCCAGGCCGGCCTGCCCTGTGCCCCTGGGAGCCCGGAAGATGGAAAACAGGTTACGGTCCAGAAGGAAAAGAGCAGAGGCGCCCTTGCTGCCAAGGGCTGGGGCCAGCAAACTCACTGCTTCTGGCTCCTTCCGCCGGCCTGGAGCCGGGAGCAACGGCAGTTTCTGGCAGAAGGTTGGCTGCGTTGAGAAGTTGGATCTGGGGACTTTGGATGCCCTGGATCCTGGTCTGCATGAGTCTCAGTTTGCTGAGCTCCCAAGAGAAGGGAGCTCCCAGCTGGCCTGCACAGCTAGATGTCCCTCCCCCTCCTGTTTCACTACAGGTGGGCCTCTCTTTAGGTGGACCCCAAGAGCAGGAGAGGGACAGAAACACCACAAAGGTCTCACTGCTGAGGAAACATTTGCTGAATGCCACCACCTACTCCTGATTCACTAAAACATGGTCACACGGATTTTTCTTTAATAGGAAAAAGAAATAGTGACAGGCTCTGCGGAGGTCATTCCCGACCTCCTCTCCCTTGGGATCTGCACTATCGAGGCAAAAAAGCTAACTATAGTCCCCAGCTTGTCTTGAAATAAGTGTGGTCAAATGACACCATTCTGGTAAATGAGACATAATTAGCAGTCAGCTGGGGGATTCTGGGAAGGTTTGTTTTCTTGGTAAAAGAGCCACATGTGGTTGGTGCTTCCAGTTTTCTCTCCATTTCTCTTCTTCCTCCCTTAAGGTGGATGTGATGCTAGGAGTTGGGGCAGCCATGTTGCAACACTGAGGCAGAAAGCAGGAAAGAGAGGCTAAGCACTTGCTGAGACAGGCCCAGACAGGGCTGAGGTGCTGAACACAGGCCAGCATCTGTCTACTTACAGACTTCTTGTAAACTGAGGCAAAACAAAACCTTATTTGTTTAAGCTGCTGTGTTTGGAATTCTTGCAGCAGAAAGCATTCCTGCTAATGCACACCACGATGGCAAACTATCAGCGAGCATCACACGTAACACTGAAACCCTAGTGCATTTCCATTACATTTTGAGACAAGGGTGTGCCTACTGTAACTGCTAGAAATGATAATAATACAAATAACATTTTTTCAAGTGTTCACTACATGCCAGCAACTCTCCTAAGCACTTGGCATATTTACTCATTTGATCTCCCTGCTACCCCATGGGGGATATTTTATAGGTATCAAAACTAAGGCATCGAGTGGTTGGGAGATCTTGTCCAAGTCGTTAAGCAGGAACCGATGATGTGCATTCAGAAAGTGTGGCTCCAGGTGCTCATAATCACTTGTGGTAGTACTATCTAGCTATAAGATTGGGAGGCGGGAAAGAACAGCACAGCCCAGGTCTAAGGCCTCTCGTCCTAAACCTCCTGGCCACCACATTCCCTCCTGCCATGCACCACCCCAGGAAAACCATTTACCTTCTGAAGGAGGGTGGGGAGCCAGGATCAGAGCTGGGAGCGGACACCTGGAATGTTCAGTAGCCTGGGAGAGCCTATGGGGCCACTCCACAGAGAGCCAAGACCTCGGGCCAAGTCCCTTCCTCTGCTCCAGGGCACGTGTGAGCAAACACCGCCAAACTTTTCTCTTTCTATTTCCAAAGCTGTTTGACCCCACTTCTGATGAACACCTTTTTCTTTATTTTTAAAGCTACTTTACTGTTCAACAATACTGGCAAGTCTTCTAGGCTGGGAGCTGGCTGTCTCTTCTTCCCCTATTATCTCTTAATGCTTTTTAAAAAAAATTACTAAAGAAATACACGGCTGCTATAAAACTTCAAATAGTTCAGAAGTGTACGAAATAAAAACTATAATTTTCTGCTCCCATATTTTCACCTCTACACTCCTCTCTCTAAAACTCAGAGGGATAACATTGCCTAGGAGATTAGAGTGTGTCCTTTCAGAGTTTTCTTACACAAACACACTCACTATGTAAGACGCACACATCTTATTCTAAATAGAAAAAATTCAGACTATACACAGCAGTCTGTAAGTTCCTTCTTATCCAATAATAATTCATGGACTTAAATCTGGCTCATTGTTTCCAACACATGGTGAGTATCCTTTAGGAAGGAGGTATTAGGATTTCTTTAGCTAACCTGTGTCACTCGGCACTGTGGTTGCTTCCACTCTGTTGCTTTTACGTACTTGTATGCTAGTTTGGGTTGAAGAGATTCCTATACGTGGCTTGGCTGTGTCCAAGTGCACGCTGATCTGCATTTGACAAGTGTGGCCAAATGTCATTCCTAAACTCCTGCACCAGTTACTCTTCCTCTGACTGAGAACAAGAGTGCTCTTTCCCCGTGCCTTCACTAATTCCGGATACTTTTAATCTTTACAAATTTTGCAGACACCCCAGTAGCAACATTCAGTGCCCAAATCTTGGTTTCTAAATACTGTCTCCACTAAAAGGAACCAGGAATCACAGTTCCTTGGAGAAATGACTGATTATAGGGCGAGGGCAGGGAACAAAAAAAATGAGCTTAGAACAGTTCTATTTGACAGAGAGTAAGGAACTATTCGAAGAATGATGGGGACATGTCAAAGGAACACAAGCTAACTTGAAGGGGCTCCCATTGACACAATGGGGACATTTTGAGCATCAGAATAAATTATAGTAATGAATTATAGCAATTGAAATGAAAACTCCGTGAGTCTATAATGATATTAAACAAATAAAAAAGAAAAGCTTGTACTTATTGTAGAATTTCAGCTAATAAATGTAGACAGAATTTAGAAAAAGCATCATTTGGCAACAATTATGATAATAATTGATCAGACAAGAATCATCAGCAGATGCTAAATTTATGGGTGAAAATTTGAACAGGAATCACAGACTCAGGGTATCTTCCCACAAAAATACTTCTTTATTATAAAAGGAAAAGGAGCAACTTTAGAATTGAGAAACCTAGTCAGTATCAACTTAAACAAATAATCAAAGTCAGTATCTCCAGTGATGGAACCAACTCCCATGTCCATCTTGGTGTGACCCACTGAGAGGGCATAACAGCACTTTGGTGGCTTCCTGCCAAAAACGCACGACCTGAATCTAATCCTGAGGCAACCTCACAAACCCCAAATTGAGGCACATTGTATACCATCAAGGGACAGTTCCCTTCATCGATGTCAATGTTATGCAAGCAAAGAAAGGTGGAGGCTGTTCCAGATTACAGGGGTCTATTGGGCCATGACAATTGGAGGTAACGTGATTCTGGACTGGAAAAAAAATGTTATTAAGGACAATATCAGGACAGCTGACAAAATTAAAGTATGCCTTCAGATAATATATGAAAGTATGACTAACAGATAAAAACTGTATCCATGTTAACCTTCCTGCACTTGATAAATGTATCATGGTCAAGTAGGAAAATGTCCTTGTTTGTAGAAGACAAAGGTTTAAATATTTAGGAGTAAGGAGGCATGGAGGTATGCAACTTATTGTCAAATCATTCAGAAAAGAAACTACATACAAATACATACATATACATACATTATGTATGCATATGAGACACAGAGAGAGGTAGAGAAAAGAAGACAGATGTAGCAAAATATGAACAGTCCAATGAATATGGGTCAGTGGTATAAGGGAGTTCTTTGCACTGAGTTGAAAATTGCTTTCAAATAAAAAGTTTAAGGAAAAAATTATTTTTGCCAACGTGTTAGGTGTAAAATCATATCTCACAGGGATTTTCATCTGCATTCACCTCATCACAAGCAATGCTGAGCATATTTTCACATGTTAGTCATTTCTAGTTATTTTGTGAATCACCTGTTCATAAGCTTTGCTCATTTCTCTATTAGATTGTTTTGTTTCACTAAATGGAATGTTTTCTGAATTTGTATTACAGTTCTTTTCTATTTTGTACATGGTGAATATTTCTCCTATTTTGTTATTTGTCTTTTGATGTTCATAGTATCTTCAGCTGTGTGGATGTTTTACATTTTTATTAATTAAATCTATCACCTTTCCCTCCCCCTGCAAGAGTATAAAATATGTGTAATCTCTAGTAATTAAACAGTGTAGTTAGAGCTCAAGTCGGCGTCTAATTTCATTGTTTTTTGTTTTTTTTAATTTTTTAGAAAAAATTTTATTTATTTATTTGACACACAGAGAGAAAGAGCAGGTGCACGCACAAGCAGGGGCAGCGGCATGCAGAGAGAGAGGGAGAAGCAGACTCTTCTCTGAGCAGGGAGCCCGCCGCTGGGGCTTGATCCCAGGAGCCTGGGATCACGACTTGAACCGAAGGCAGACACTTAACCGACGAAGCCACCCAGGCACCCCTCATTGTTTTTTTGTTGTTGTTATTGTTAAAGATTTTATTTATTTATTTGACAGAGAGAGAGGACAGCGAGAGAGGGAACACATGCAGGGGGAGTGGGAGAGGGAGAAGCAGGCTCCCCGCAGAGCAGGGAGCCCGATGTAGGACTCGATCCCAGGACCCTGGGATCATGACCTGAGCCGAAGGCAGATGCCACCCAGGCGCCCCTCCCTCGTTGTTTTTTAAAACTAAGATTTTTATTTGAAGATCAGTGTAGATTCACATGCAGTTGTAAGAAATAATACAGAAAGATCTCATATACTCTTTAGCCAGTTTCCCCCATCAGCACAACTTTGCAAAACTCTAGTACAGTATCACAGCCAGGATATTGCCATTGATATGGTCAAGAAAAAGCACATTTCCACCCCCACAAGGATCCCTCATGATGTCCTTTATAATCACACCCACTTTCCTCTCACCCCATCCCTCCTTAACCCCTGGCAACCACTAATCTGTTCTCCATTTCTATAATTTTGTCACTTTAAGAATATTACAGAAATAAAATCATATAGTATGTAACCTTTTGGGATTGGTTTTTATCACTCAGCATAATTCTTCAGAGATTCATTCAGGTTGCTGTCTGTACCAATAGCTTGTTCCTTTTTATTACTGAGCGGTATTCCATGGTATAGCTGTCCGGAAGTTTGCTTAAACCATTTACCCATTGGAGGACATTTGGGTTCTTTCCAGATTTTGGCTGTTACAAATAAAGCTGTTATACATTTTTGTATACAGGTTCTTGTGTTAACATAAGTCTTCGTTTTTCTGGGATAAATACCCAGGAGTGCAATTGTTGGGTTGTGTGGTACGTGCCTGTTTAGCTTTTTGTTTTTGTTTATCTTAAGAATCATCAAACTTTTTCAGAGCAGCTGTACCATTTTACATCTCCACCAATAATGTATGAGCAATCCAATTTCTCCACATCTTCATCAGCATTTGGTGTTGTCACTATTTTTTGTTGTAGCCATTCTGATGATGATATGTCATTGTGGTTTTAATTTGCACTTCCCTAACAGTTTATGATGTTGAATACTGTTTCAGATGCTTATTTGCCGCCTATATATTATCTTCAGTGAAATGTCTAGTCATGTCTTTTGCCCATTTTCTAACTGAATTTTTTTTTCACTGGTTGAGTTTTGGAAGTTTTTTAAGCAGGAAAATGTCCTACAAAATGGCATAAAATGATATATTCTAGATACCAGTTCTTAGTTGGATATGTAGTTTCCAAATACTTTCTCCCACTACATACCTTAGTTTTTATCCTCAAAGCAGGGTCTTTTACAAAGCAAAAGTTTTAAATTTTGATGAAACTCAAGTTACTAATTTTTCTTTTTGAGGATCATGCTTCTGATGTCAAGTCTATGAACTTTTTGCCTAGCCCTAGATCTCAAAGTTTTTCTCCTATTTTTTTGTTTTTTTTTTTGGTTTTAAGTTTCACATTTATCTCTGTGATCCATTTTGAATTCACTTTTGTATAAGATACGAAACTTAGGTCAAGGTTCAGTTCTATGACTAAGGATGTTCAATTATTCCTGTACCATTTGTTGAAAAGCCTATCTTTCCTTTGTCAAAAATCAGTTGGGCATATTTTTGTGGGTCTATTTCTGTGTTCTCTGTTCTGTTCCATAAATTTATGTGTCTCTCCCCTTGCCAGGACCACACAGTCTTAATTATTGTAGTAACGTAAAAATCTTAACATTGGGTAGACTGATTTCTTCCACTTCGTTCTTCTTTTTCAAGGTTGTTTTAACTACTCTAGGTCTTTTGTCTTTCTATATAAATTTTATAATAATCTTATATATATCTACAAAAAGTCATGCTGAGATTTTTATAGGAATTGTGTTAGGCATATAGACTGATTTAGAGGAAATCAACATCTTTAGTATGTTGAGTCTCTTATTATATGTCTCTCCATTTATTTAGATCTTCTTTGATGTTTTTCAGCAGTATTGTATAGTTTTCAGCATAACAAGTTTTTTTAGATTTACATCTAAATAGTTCATTTTCGGGGCGCCTGGGTGGCTCAGTCATTAAGTGTCTGCCTTAGGCTCGGGTCATGATCCCAGAGTCCTGGGATCAAGCTCCGCATCAGGCTCCCTACCCAGTGGAAAGCTGCTTCTCCCTCTCCCACTCCCCCTACTTGTGTTCCCTCTCTCGCTGTGTCTCTCGCTGTCAAATAAATAAATAAAATAGTTCATTTTCTTTGAGTTACTGTAAATGGCATATTTTTAATTTCTGTATCCATGTATTTGTTGCTGGCATATAGAAGTAACATTCTTGTATTTTTTTTTTTTTTGTATGTTTATCTTGTATCCCTTGCTGGTCTCACTTAATAGTTTTAAGAGATTTTTTTGTTGATTTCTTAGGCTTTCCTACCTAGAGAGTCACGTTATCTGCAAATAAGGACAACAGTTTTATTTTTTCCATTTCAATCTATATGTCTTTTATTTCCTTATCTCATCCCCCCCTCCCCTTATTGCACTGGCTATAATTTCCAGCACTATGTTGAATAAGAGTGGTGAACATGAACATTCTTGCCTTGTCCTGATTTTAGGGGGAAGCATTCAATCTTTCACCATGAAGTATAATGTTAGCTATAGATTTTTTTTGTAGATGGTCTGTATTAAGTGGAGAAAGTTCTCTCTGTTACTATTTTTCTGAAACTTTCTTTTTCAGGAGTGAGTGTTGAATTTTATCAAGTGTATTTTCCTTATCAATTGATATGATCATATGATTTTTCTTCTTTAACTTGTTAATGTGGTGGATTACACTGATTGATTTGCAAATGTTGAACCAACCTTACATTCCTAGAATAAACTTACTTGGTCATAGTATAAAATTATTTTATTATTTTTTTGTTTTCTAAAAAAAATATATATATATATATTTTTTTTAATTAAGTAAACTTTACACCCAATGTGGGGCTCAAACTCAAAACCTTGAGATCGAGTCACATGTTCTACTAACAGCGAGCCAGGCACCCCTAAAATTCTTTTTTTTATATTGCTGAATTCTCTTTGCTATTACTTTGTTAAGGATTTTTACACCTATACGCATGAAGGACATTGGTCTATAGTTTTCTCTTTTTTTGTATTCTTTGTTTAGTTTGGCCTCCAAGCAATACTAGCTACATAAAATGAATTAAGAATGGTTCCTCCTCTTGTATTTTCTGGAAGAGATTGTTTAGAATTGGTGTTAACTCTTTAAACATTTGGTAGAATTCCCCAGTGAAATCATAAGGGCCTGGAAATTTCTTTTGGAGAGTTTTTAAAGTTACAAATTTAATTTCCTTAATAGGTATAAACCTATTCAAATTATCCATTTTATTTGGATGAGTTATAGTAGTTGTGTTTTTCAAGGAGTTGGTCCATTTTGTCTAAGTTTTCAAATTTATGTGTGTAGAGTTATTCACAATATTTCCTTATTATCCTTTTGATGCCTGCAGGGTCTTTAGTGATAACCCTTTTCATTCCTAATTGGTAATTTGTGACTTCTCTTTTTATTTCTTTGTCAGTCTTGCTGGAAGCTTCTCAATTTTATTGACCAAACAACTCTTTCATTGATTTTCTCTATTGTTTTTCTGTTTTCAATTTCACTGACTTTTTTTCTTATCTTCATTGTTTCCTTCCTTCTGCTTGTTTTGCAGTTATTTTGCTATTCTTTTTCTAGGTTTTTGAGAAGTGTTATGGGCTAATTTTGTTCCCCCCCTCCAAATTCATATGTTGAAGTCCTAACCCTGAGTACCTCAGAATGTGACTGTATTTGGAAACAGGGCTTTCAAAGAAGGAATTAAGGTAAAATGAGGTCATATGGATGGCGCTTTAATTCAATATGACTGGTGGTCACGTAAGAAGAGAAGGTTAGGACAGACACACACAGAGGGACATAGTGAGAAGGCAGCCATCTGCAAGCTAAGGAGAGAGGCCCCAGAAGCCACTCAGTCTGTGGTATTTGTAATGGCAGCCCTAGTAAACTAATACAAGGGGGGAGTTTAGATAATCTATTTGAGCTTTTCTTTATTATATGCATTTGGTGCAATTTCTCTCTCATCCCTGCTGTAGCTGTGTCCCACAAATTGTGATAGGTTGTATTTTTATTTTCGCTCACTGCAGTGTATTTTTCTTGTTTCCCTTGAGACTTCCTCCCTAACCTATGGCTTAGTTAAAACTGAGTTGTTTCACTTCCTATTGTTTCAAAATTTTTCTGTTGTCTCTCTGTTATTGATTTCTAGTTTCATTCCATTGTGGTCTTAGAAAATACTGTAGGATTTCAATTCTTTTAAATTTGTTGAGATTTGTTTTATTGCCTAGGATATGATGTATTTGGTATATGTTCCATAGGAACTTAAAAAAAATTGTGTATTCTGCTGCTGTTAGTGGGAGCGTTCTATAAATGCCAATATGATCTTTTTGGTTAAGGGTGTTGTTGAGTTCTATATCCTTGCTAATACTCTGTTTCTATATCCTTGCTAATATTCTGTCTAGTAGGTCGATGAATTGTTCAAAGAGGGCTGTTGAAGTCTCCAACTCTAATTGTGGATTTATCTATTTCTCCTTTCAGTTCTATTAGATTTTGCTTCACATATTTTGTAGCTCTGTTGTTTGGTGTGTATACATTTAATGTTGCTATGCCTTCCTGATGGATTGACTCTATTATTACATAATGTCTCTCTCTGTCTTTGGTAATTTTTTTGCTCTGAAGAATACTTTAGTTGATATTAATATAGCCATTACTACTTCCTTTTGATTAATGCTTGTGTGTATGTCTTTTTCCTTTCTTTATTTTCATACTGCCTTTATCATTATACTTGAAGTGAGTTTCTTACAAATGACATGTAGTTGGGTCATATTTAAAAATCCACTCTGCCAATCTCTGTTTGGGTTTCATGTAATTATTGACATGTTAGGGCTTAAGTCTTCCATTTTATTTTTTGTTTTCTGCTTTAAACTTTTTGTTTTATTTTTCCTGACCTTCTTGGATTATTTGAACATATTTTAGAATTCAATTTGATGTATGTCTAGTGTTTTTGAGTATATCTCTTTGTATAGCTTTTTTAGTGGTTGCTCGTGGTATTACATTACATATACATAACTTATTGTACTCTACTGGTATCACTGTTTTGTCAGTTTGAATGAAGTACAGAAATCTTACTTTTGTTTCCTTCCTTTACCCTCTCTCATATATAACATAATTGCCTGAAATATTTCCTCCTCATAAATTTAGAACTAGATCCAAATGCTATTTTTTGCTTCAACGATCAAACATCATTTAGAAAACTCAAGATGAGAAGGAAAATCTGTTGTGTTTACCCATATTTTTGTTTGCCACATTCTTTCTTCTTTCCTGATGTTCCAAGATTCCTTCTTTTATTGCTTATTTTCTGTTTAGAAAAATTCCTTTAGCCATTCTTTTAGGGTTGTTCTGCTGGTGATGAATTCTGTTAGTTTTCCTTCATCTGAGATTGAGAACAAGAGTAAGAATGATATTTTCACTGAGTGATTCTGGGTTGACAGTTCATTCTTCCAGCATCTGAAGAATACTGTGCTCACTTCCTGCTCACTTCTATGGTTCTGATGAAAAATGCATTGTCATTTGAAGAGGACATTTTTCTCTGTTTTCAAGATTCTTTTTTCTTTGTATGTCTCAAAAATTTAATTATCATGTGTCTTGACATGGATTTCTCTGTTTTTATTCTGTTTGGGATTACTCACCTTCTTAAATCTTAAAGTTTATCCTTTTTGCCAAATTTGATAAGTTTTCAGCCCCTATTTTATTTTTGAGTACTTTTTCCACCTACCCTCTTTCGCCTTTCCTTCTGGGACTTGAATGATATGAATGTTAGATATTTTGTTATAGTCTCTCAGGTCCCTGAGGCTCTGTTCTATTTTCTCTCTGTTGTTCAAGATGGGTAACTTCTATTTTACCTTCCAGTTCACTGATTCTTTCCTCTGTCCTCTTCATTTTATTAAGGCTATCCACTTATTTCACTTATTGTATTTTTCTGTTCTAAAATTTCATTTTGGCCTCTATTATATCTTCTAGTTCTTTGTTGAGACTTTCTGTTTTTTCCACTTATTTCAAGTATATTCATAATTGCTTGTTGAGTCATTTTTATGATGACTGCTTTAAAATCTTTGCCAGATCATTCTAACATCTCTGTCATCTAGCTGTCAGCATCTGTTGAATGTCTATTTTCATTTAGTTTGATATTTCCCTGGTTCTTGGTATGACTAGTAATTCTTTGTAGAAACCTGGACATTTTCATTTTTTTTTTTAAAGATTTTATTTATTTATTTATTATTATTTTTTTAAAGATTTTATTTATTTATTTGACAGACAGAGGCAGTGAGAGAGGGAACACAAGCAGGGGGAGCGGGAGAGGGAGAAGCAGGCTTCCCGCCGAGCAGGGAGCCTGATGCGGGGCTCGATCCCAGGACCCTGAGATCATGACCTGAGCTGAAGGCAGACGCGTAACCGACTGAGCCACCCAGGCGCCCCTAAAGATTTTATTTATTTATTTGACAGGGAGACACAGCCAGAGAGGGAACACAAGCAGGGGGAGTGGGAGAGGGAGAAGCGGTTTCCCACGGAGTGGGGAGCCCGATGTGGGACTCGATCCCAGGACTCTGGGATCATGACCTGAGCAGAAGGCAGATGCTTAATGACTGAGCCACCCAGGCGCCCCTGGACATTTTCATATTATGTTGTGAGACTCTGGATCTTATTCAAACATTCTGTTTTAGCTGGGTCTCTCTGCCACTACTCTAGCAAGGAAAGTGGGGGGTAGCTCCTCCTTACCACCAGGTGGAATTAGAAGCTCAGATTCCTCACTCAGCCTCTGTTGACACCTGAAGCAGGGATCCTTGTTAGTGCTGGGTGGGGGTGGGAGTTCTGGCTTCTGTGTGGTCCTCACTGACACAGCTAATGGGGATGGAAGATCCCAGCATCACACTTGGCTTTCTCTGATATTGGTAGAAGTCTAGGCCTTTGCTGGTGTGGGTGTGGTTGAGGTCACAGTTCTTTCTGTGATGTTTGGTTAGAGGAGAGCAGTGATTTTCCAAAGTTTTCTCTCTTAGTGGGCTGCTCCTTTCCGGTCCTTGGGCTAGACTAAGCCAGTTTTGTTGGAGCGTTTTTGGTCTATACTCTGCGTTTTCTGGGTTGCTGACTCTTCAGCTCCAAGTCTGGGATATATGAGGCAAAGAAACTCCAGGGAAACCACCACTATTGTTCCTTGGGCCCTGAGGTGCCTAGCCAGTCTGTCTTCCACACTCCACTGTTTGGAGTCTTTTTATATTTGTTTTATATTTAATGTCCAGGGGTTTGATTTGTGCCCCCTCGGAGGAATAATGGCACACTTTCAGATTTTTGTCTGCTCATTTAGTACAGGCATATATACTCATAAAACACATGTGGCATTGTTTTGAGGCAGTTTAAATATAAATGACATTGTTTTGTAACTGTATCTGTCATTACATAATTCAAGAGTTACTTAGAAAGCTTTTAAAAATATTTTGAAGTTGGCAGACTTTGGAGCTTAATTCCCTCATTATTAAATTTCAACTTTTATTTTATTGCTACAAGTAGTAGTCTTAGGAATATTGATTTTTGGAATTCAATGGAAATTTTTTGAGGATTAATATGTGGTACCTGTGGTTGAAGCAAATATGAATTCTCTGTTTTTGGTAAAAGTTTATCATATTTGTGGTTAAGTTTATAGTAATTCAAAATTTTTGTATTTTTTTCTCTTTGGTATCTCTTATGTGCTGACTTCTGAAAAATATGTCCTAAAATTTCCCACAGTGATTGTGAATTTCACAATTTCTCTCTGTCTTTCAGTAAAGGAAGCTGACTGTGAAACTAAATTATTATATACATAAACACTTAGAGGGGCGCCTGGGTGGCTCAGTTGTTAAGCGTCTGCCTTCGGCTCAGGTCATGATCCCAGGGTCCTGGGATCAAGTCCTGCATCAGACTCCCTGCTCGGTGGGGAGTCTGCTTCTCCCTCTCCTTCTGCCTCTGCTTGTGTGCTCTCTCTCTCCTTCTCTGTCAAATAAATAAATAAAATCTTTAAAAAAAACAAAAAAAACACTTATGACTATTACACTTTCCCGGTAGACTGTAATTTTCATGAATATGAATTATCAATCTTAGTCCCTTTTAATGCTTAGTACCTTGATTTTTATTTTGTCTGAAATTCACACGTGAATGCCCACTTTTTGGTAGCATTTGTCTAGTATACTTTTTTCTATTTCTATATTTTAAATCTTTTGTGTAATATATTTTGTGCATGTGTCTTGTAAACAGTGTATAGATGGAATATGTTTTTGCCCAGTCTGAGTCCATTTTTCAAAAGTAGAATTTGACCCACTTGCATTTATTGTGAAGTTTGATATGATTTGACTTACTCTTGCCATCTTATTTTAGGTTTTCTCTTTATTACGCTTTCTTATTTCCTTTCCCCCATTCCTTTTTTTTTTTTTTACAGTTTTTGTTCAAACTCACCAGAACCTAAAATCTGCTGGGCTTACCAATTTTTCACTGTCCTTTCACTATTCATTTCCCTCTTATGCCCTTGCTCATGGCAAAGACCCATCCTGGTGAAACCTACCTCTGTCTGCCTGTATCTGTGCCCACAACCTTAACAGGCTGGAGAAAAGTCCATGACTATGCAGCTGATTTCACTTTGGATCCACAGTCATCAACATTATCAAGGGGCTCACAGAGTTGCCTGGCAGTCACACTCTAGTCTCTCATTCATTCCCTCCCCCATTCTCCCAGATAGCTGTTTTATATCTTCTCTTCTCTACTTGAAGTGCCATGCTCTCAGCAGACATTGTATACCTTGCTTTACATATACTTCTATTTCACAGAGAAAACAGAAGAAATAAGTAATGTCCACTAGCTCCATTCACATCTAACCACCTACTGGTGTCTGCTTCTAATATCCTCCGCATTTGCTTCAATGGATAAACTGTCTTTGCTCCTAGTGAGATTCCTTGTTCCCTAGACCTCAACATCTCATGTGACGTAGGATTTTTCTCCAATTAATCTCTCCTGCATCAATTTTTCCTTTCCCACTGGATATTTCCTATGAAATCATACAAATAGAAAATAATTTCTCTCACCCTAAAAACAAACCCCATCTTGACCTCTCTTAGACTTCTAGCTACTATCCAACTTTTGTTTTTCCATGTAGAGCAAGATTACTCAAAATAATCACATTTGCTTTCATCCCCCACTGTCCCATTAAAACTGCTCCAGTCAAGATATCAAAGATTTCCATTTGTCCAGTTGGTCAAATCACACAGCTTGTATTAATTACCTATTTCTATGTAACAAATTACCCCCAAATTAAGCAGCTTAAAATAACAAACATTTACATGCTATAATTTCTGTGGGACAGGAGTGGCTTAGTTGGGAAGTTCTGGCTCAAGGTCTCTCATGAAGATGCAGTTGAGCTGTTTGTTGGGGCTGCAGTCTCATCTGAAGGCTCAACTGGATGAGGATCCATTTCTAAGCTGACTCACAAGGCAGGTCTCAGCTCCTTGCTGGCTGCTGGACAGAGATTTCAGTTCCTTACCACTCAGACTTCTCCGTAAGTGCCCTGAGTGTTCTAATGTCATGATGGTCAGCTTCTCCCAGACAAGTGATCAGAAGTGAGAATAATCAAGACAGAAGGCACAGTCTTTTTATAATCTAACCTTGGAAGTGACATATCATAACTTCTGCTGTGTTCTATTCTCTAGAAGTGAGTCACTAAGTCTAGCCTACACTCAAGGGGCAGGAATTGCACTGGACACAGGGATCATTGGGGGCCATCTCAGAGCTGCCCACCATATGCTCCTTATCCAATCTGTCAGCAAACCCTGCCACCTTTGTTTTCTCTTTCACTAAATGTCCTCTGCTACCCCCTCACTCACTCCATTTCAGCCACACTGGCCTTGCTGCACTAGTCAAGCCCCCACCACAGAGGTTTTGCTCTTTTGGTCTGGGATTCTCTTCCCTTTGATCCACATAACTTGCTGCCTCACCTCCTTTGGTCTCTACTCACATGGAGGTCTTTCCTGACCACTCTGTTTAAAACTGCAAACTGGGCACATGGGTGGCTCAGTCGGTTTAAGTATCCAACTCTTGATTTTGGCTCAGGTCATGATCTCAGGTTCGTGGGATCTGCACTCTGGGGAGTCTGCTTGAGATATCTCCCTCTCCCTCTGCCCCTCCCCCCACTTGTGCGTGCTCTCTCTTTCTTTGAAATAAATAAATAAAATCTAAAATAAAATAAAAATATAACTGCAAACTATCTCTAGCACTTCCTCATCCCTTTTCCTGCTTTATTTCTGCAGCAGTTATCACTGGTTAATATGCTATGGATTGACTTGTTTATTTTGATTATTTTCATTTTTCTCACGAGGATGTAAGCTCCATGAAGGCAAAAGTTTTGTCTCTTTGTTCTTTGTTGTACCTTCAATACCTAGAACAGTGCCCAGGACATAGTAAGACCTCAAAAACTATTCAAAAAACAATTGAATTATCTTCATTTTTTTTAAGTTATCTTCATTTTAATGTGTACTGAAAGCTACCCATTCTATTTTTATTTTTCTAGTAGTTACTCTTAAATTTGTATAGAAATATTTAAATTTATATTTTTCTATCAAGTCTAAATTTAATCAGCACTATATTTCCTCTATCAAGAAACAAGTATGATGGTATGCTTCCACTCTCCTTTTCTCCCTCTTGCAACCTCCTATATTGCAAGGATCTAGGATTTAAATTTCATTCATTCATTCATCCTCCTTTCATGTACCCAGAATTGACTGAACATCTACTAAGTTTCACATTTTTAGCAATTAAAAACAACTTAAACCTTGTTCTATATCATATCAGGAGTATGTGTGACATGGGTATACCCATTTCTTTCAAAATTATATAGGTAATATTTGTATATCTCAATTGAGAAACCAAATAGACAATGGCCAGACTGTATACAAAAATAGAACTCTGACCCACAACCTGCAGTAACCTGCGCAGGAAATCAACCCTTTATCTGCAATAATCAGCCCAGAAAGCCAACCTGCTATGAGTCAGACTTGCAGGAAGCCAGACTGCTATCTCTAGTAACAATCTAGGAAGCTAAACAGTAACTTCAATAACAATTGACCCAAAATGGCAAGGCTTTGATTAATAATGGACAGCTTCCCTAATTTTGGTTCCCACTTACAAGTTAGGACCAACCAGAGGAAGACAAATGTGCTCCCCCGAACCAATCACATAGGATGCCCTGCTTACCATTAGCTCACCTACAGCTTCCCTGGGCCAACAGCCTCCAAGCAGGGTATACCTGAAGCCTTCTCTTTTTTCCACTACAAAGTTTGCCCACTCCTTCGCCTGCCTTGAGTCGCTGCCAACATACAAGTGACTGTGGCCGACCCCCTTGCTATAGCAAGTTCAGAATAAGTAACTTGCTTTTCTCATCTGTGTGGTCTTTGTTTATTTCTATACAATGTATGCACATTTTACCTATAAAAATAGCATTGAATAGAGTGAGGGGTTGGTGGAATTATAAATGATGTAGGAAAAACAAAAGGTTGGTAACTGTTGAAACTGGGTGATTGTACGTGGGAGTTCATTATACTATTCTGCTTACTTTGTATGTTTGATTTTTTTTCCATAATAAATGCCTACAAATTATTTCAGTGTCACCAGTGCTGTTTCCCTTATTCTACATCTTTGCTTTGGACTCATTTTTCATTTTGCTGAAACTCATTCACTTGTCCAATCAAAAGGGATATATTGAGAGTCTCTTGTGTGTAGATCCACTCTAGGCACCGGAGATAGTAAACAAAACAGAGCAGAGCAGTTCTCACTCTGGGGAGCTTGTATTCTAGTGAGTGAAGCTGGAAATTAAACTGATAAATATGAACTATATCAGGAGGTGGTGAGAGCTGCTCTCATATCCCTCTTAGTGCAGAATCAGGAGGATGGAGAGTGGTGGCCATGGGGCTTCTCCATCAATAGGGGCTTAGGGATGGCTCTGGGTAGGGTGACTTCAAGCAAGGATCTAAAAGGAGTGAGGAGCATGTCACCGGGGAGTAAGGACATTCCGGGCTAGGGCTTGAGACCACATTCAGACAGCAAAGATCTCAGGTGTCCCCAGTACAGCCCTTGGCCTGCCTATCTTCATTCACAGCAGTGGGAGACAGTTCTCTGTGCTTAGACTCACCACCGCCCACTATAGTGTCCCCCTGGAGCCATGCCTTGGGTCTCTCCCTTTTCTGCCTTGGGGTCTTCCTAAGGAGCATGGTGAGGCAAAGCTGCAGCAGCCTTTATGCGGTAGGGCAGGAGCATGGACAATGCCCCAGCTGCGTATCCTCCAAGGGGATGATTCTGAGGGCTTCTCAGGGGTCCCAGCAGCCCCCAGCCACCATGGATGACATGCCCCTTGATCGGCTTTTTTCCTCTCTCTCAGTTCTGCCTCCTGGCATCACCTTCCAAATCCACTACCTGCCCCAAGTCCTTGTCTCGGGCCCTGCTTTGAGGGTCTGAAGCAACATGCTTGGTGGGCTCCAGGAGCCCCAGGGAGGTCACCGTGTCTGGAGCACAGGAGCAGGGAGGTTTGGGAGACACGGCTGGCAAGGAGACCGGGGCCAGGTTCTGTGGGCATTGAAGGCCATGGCAAAGATGATGGGTTTCCTTTAGAGGGAGGAGGGTGAGGAGCACAGAGGCTAGTGATTCAGGAGTTAAAGAGCAGCCTCTGCTTTCTCAGGATCACTGCGTTAACAGTCATCGTTGGCCAGGGGCCAAGAGGGCAAGACACCAGTTAGGAGCAATTACAATGGTCTAGTTGAAGACCAGCATGGCTGGGGAGCCTGGGTGGGTTTGGAGAGTTTGCTGAGGGACGATGGGGGACAATGGTAGAGTCACAGTCACTTAGCTCCCAGGGCTTTTGATTGAGCACCTGGAAGGACAAGGTTGCCACCTATTGCAATGGGTAGGAGATCTGGGGGGGACTGGTGTGTGTTGTGGATATGTCAGGAGCTGGCTCAACTTACCCTTGAGGTGCCTTTGAGAGAGTCAGAGTGACCTTCATGGGCGGCATTGGCACACAGATGCTGAAACCACAGCTCAGATGACGTCACTGAGGAAGGAGCGTAAGAGAGAAAAGATTAAGAACTGAAGATCCTGGGACATCCCGAAGTCCACCCATCAGGATGAAGGTGGAGCCGGTCAGGGGACCAGAGGCTGGGACTGGGTGGCATGTGAGGTGAGACTCCAGGGCCTTCTGCATTGGCTGGGATCTCCCTGTGGCCCACCTGCTGCAGCTTTGCTGGCCCCGGCCAGGGAGGGAAGCACTTCCAGGAGGAAGTGACTCACTACGTTGAGGGTAGCCAGCCACAGGGAGGTCAAGTGGACCTGGATGTGAATGTGTCCCCTGGGCATACAGATATCCTGAGAGGAATGGCTAGAACTCTTCTTGGCCTTTGCATCCCTGAAATGTCCCCACTTCTCCTTCCCATGTCTTTAGCACATAGGGGAGGAGGACAAGTGACCTCTTTGTTTTTTTCTTTGAGCAAATGTTACTTTTGTGTGAGAAAAGAAAACAGTGAATTTTATTTTATTTAAAAGTAGAGTTAGGTTCAAGAGACATTCTGGGTCCCACAGGCATGGTGGTAGACTTGAGAGTCTGTGGGCCCTGCATGGGTCTAGGGGCATCACATCCAGCTGAGGGCAGGTCACCTGGGCACTGGTTAGGTGGGACAAGACCTCTGGGTGGTCATTCCCGCCTCTGCCCATGAGGACATCCCAGTGGCCTCTGTGCACAGGGCTGGCGAGAGGCAGAGGGGGCGCCATCACCCATCATTCTGTACATCTGCTATGACCATTCTAAGAGGGTAGGGGCCTAGATCATCATCTCATGGCTCCAGGGTCAGCTCGGAAGGAGCGAGTGTTCATGAGTAAGGTGGATTTATTCAGCACTCACTTGTCACTTAGTCACTGAGTCCCCATGTGCTGCCAACTGTTTTGGTTGCTGGGTGTATAGCAGTGAACACAGATGAGGTGAGAGTGGGAGCGGGGCAAGTGGGGTGGCAGTGACTTTGGGTGTGATGGGCGGGGGTGGGCCTGGGGCCAGGAGCTGAGCTAGTGCAGCTCCCTCTGCATCAGAAGTGCATCCCCCCAGCTGAGACCTGGGAGTGGCCAGGCCCTGGAGACCCCTTGCAGAGGCATCGAGGTCCAGGTGAGGTACCTGAGGCCTGGAGAGGGAAGGGGCATCCCAAGGCCATGGTGGGTGCCCTTCTCCAAGGCCAGCCCTGCTCTCTGCTCCCTGTCCCTCCTTCACCAAACGACCACCCTCCCTCACTCTAACTATCCATACTAAGCTTCTCGCCATATGGACACCTGTCACTGCCCGGGGAAGACAAGGACAGGTCACAGGCAATGGCTCCTCAGCAGGACAGGGCCCTCTGGAGCCATTTAAAAACACAGTTTTAAAGGTGTGGTAAAGCAAAAAACACAGACAAAGGCCCATTGATGTGGTAGCCCTGAGCAGCTTTCCCTAAGCCCCAGGAATGGGTGGTTTCTATGGTGACAGTTCTCTGGGGCCTTGGCCCCCTGGGGGAACACAATTGGCCCTGAGGGTCTTCTCACAGTGCCTCCATCAGCTGCCCTCTCAGGCCATGGCCAAGGTTGAGAGACTTCTATTGCTTCATTGTTTTGTTAGATTTGCCTGTCTTTTCCAGATTGTGCAGGAAGGTGAGTTACTTTTATAATTTAAAGACCAATACTTCTATTACAATGCAAAGGCAAGTTTTGTAGTTCACTTTAAACAACACTGGAAGCAGTCTGGCTAAGCCTGGCTTGGGTAAAGTGTGTTTCTGGGGCCACCTGCCCAAGTCCGAGGGTCTCTCCGGCCAGCGCTTAGCCCACTCACTGCTGGAGCTTCCAGATGTTTGGCTAGGCAGATGGTGAGCAAGGTTGTCAAATAATTGATCACAAGGCCCCCTCGGTTTGGGCCTGTAATCTTGGCCTCCAGGTCTCCCCTTGGTCTTGCCCCCTCCCATTTTTCTTCTTCCAAAATGACCAAAAGACATACAACTTCCCATTTAGTGGAAAAAAAAAAAAACTCATCTAAGTAGCCTTTTAATAAAAACAAAGGCTCCCGCTTAATCAAAAAAATCAATTAGTCAGTGGAGAATTTTATTAGTCAATCATGTAAGTAATTAAAAATATTGATGGATGGGGGCGCCTGTGGCTGAGAGCTGCCGCGTTGGCCCAGCGATGGGGGGGCCATGGCTGGCATGGGGGTGGTCTAGAGCAGCGGCTTTTAAATCATTCCCCAGCGTGCCTCTTCCAAGGTCACATGGGGACGCATTAGACAAGGGACACGGTCGATCCTGCAGCCTCAGTTTCGTCCTGTGAAAATTCACAGTCCTGGCTGCACAGGGTTCTCTCGTGGATTAGAGGAGACAGGATGAACGGTGAGTGGCACAGCCTCTGGCTCAGACAGGTGGGGCTGTATGTCTGACGGTCAAGGAGCTCTAGACCACAAGCTGGGCCTTGTCCCTGGACCTTGGGCTAGGAGGGACAGAAAGGTCGCTGGGGCCTTGTCTCCTGAGACAGGCCTCGCAGGTCAGGGGCTCCCAGGTTCCTCTGATGAGAGACGGAGTGGGTGACCTTGGCGTCAGCCTCCCATGCTCAGGCCCTAACTCTGGGAGTTCAGGAGAAAAGGCCCAGCCCCAGAATGCTGATGCTCTGTTATTTCTTGCTACGTACCCAATCGCCCCACGGATAAGTGGCTTAAATGACAATGTTGATTTAGCTCACAAAACAGCAAATCGGCCAGAGTGTGGTAGGGACAGTTCATCTCTGCCCTACTCAAGTCAGCTGTGGGGGCTGGAGTCATCTGAAGACTTGTGGCTCCCAGGTCTGGCCATGGATGCTGTTGCTGGGACCTGTGCTGGGGTCCTGCCAGGCAGACCGCTTCCATGTGGCCCCTTGGGAGGTCTGGGCTTTCTCACAACATTGAGGCCACCAGGGGTGAAACTCCTGAGAGAGAGAACTGGGCGGAAAACGAATTATCTTGTCCGACCTGGTCTCTGATTTCACTTGGTGTCACTTCTGCAGAATTCTGTTCATCCAGGCGGCCATAAAGGCCCCACTGCCCGCCACCCCCGTCCTCACCCTGAGTTCCATGGCAGAGGAAACAGACCCTCTGTTGGTGGGGGAGTGGCAGGTTCTGAGAGAGTATGTGGGACTGGAATTATTATTATTATTATTTTTTAATTCTTTTTTTTTTTTTTTTAAGATTTTGTTTATTTATTTGACAGAGAGAGACACAGCGAGAGAGGGAACACAAGCAGGGGGAGTGGGAGAGGGAGAAGCAGGCTTCCCGCGGAGCAGGGAGCCCGATGCAGGGCTCGATCCCAGGACCCTGGGATCGTGACCTGAGCCGAAGGCAGACGCTTAACGACTGAGCCACCCAGGCGCCCCGGGACTGGAATTATTTTTATGGCCATTTTTGGAATATTCCATCTGCCACTTTGGACCCCTCTCCCAGATGTCCAAGGCTAGAGTCCTCTGCAATGAGAAGGGCCTGCCTCGGCACCCCCTCCCGAGGGATCCTGAGGAGGGGGACGAACCTTGGCTGATGGAGTGCTCCGCCCTGCTCCTGGCACCCACTCTCCTCCTCACAGCACGTGAGGTGGACACCATTCCCCAGCTTCACAGAGGAGGAAACGGGGAATCTGGGTGGCTACCTGACTTACAGCTCAAGGTCCCCCTGCTGGCACCTGAGGGGCAGAGCTGAGAGTCAGGACTAGAGAGCCTTGCCCCTCTCCCAGCGTGGCCACCCTGGAGGCCCTATCTCGGCTGGGGAGCCCAGCACTGGCTTTGGTCCTGGCTCCTTGTCCACCTACACAGCCTTGGTAGCCTTGTCTGTGGTGGGCTTGACCACCCTCATCAGGGATGGGGAGGGGTGGGGTGCCTGCAATGAGGCTCCAAGGCCACGCGGATCACCTTCAGCACTGCCCTAGAAGTGGTCCACTAGCCGTCTGAGGCCCATTCCCAGGGCCTCACTCTCCTGAGCCAGGGCTGACGTGGTGGCTCTCCTTGCAAGTAGCTCCTACTTGGCCACAATCCATGGAAGCCGCTGGAACTCACACGGGGCCCAGCACCCTGAAAACCTTTCTAGACTGTGCCGCCAGCCTGCGTACGCACCCTGCTCATGGCTACAGTTGGACCTGTGTTTCAAGGAGCGTGGGCACTCACAGCCTGCTGTTTGCCCAGGATCTCAGGGACACCTCAAGCCCCGAATGGATCTGGCAGCCTGACTGCTGTTGGGGGCTGAGTCAGCAGCTGCTTCCACAGCTCCCAGCTGGGCCTAGGCCCGAGTTCGTCGGGCGCTGGCTGTAAGTTCCCTCTTCCTTCTGGGTCTCCTTCTCCCCCTATTCAGTGGACCCAGTGAGGATCGAAAGACTTCCCTTACCTTGGCAAGTCCCTCAGGATTAGGCCCCATTCGTGACTCCCCTAACACAGAGCTCTGCATAATGGATAAGAAGGAAGATGGGGCTCTAGGAAGTAGACTCCTGCATAGGAGGGGAGAGGAGAGGAGGGAGGGCCACCAGGCCTGAGAGGTGTCTGTCTGTGCTACTCCCCCAACCCCTTTGCCCCCAGGGCCTCAGTCAGCCCTGCTTGAGGGTCTTTAAGAGGGAGTCCCCATCTGATGGGAGCCCGGCTCTTAAAGGCCAGTCACCCCGCACCAGGCCCAGGGTCCGCCTGCCCCTTCCTCCCCAGGGACCTTGCAAGCCCTGGCTCTCTGGGCTCGGTTGTACGATCCTAAATGCTCACCCCAACAGGCAGGATTCCACATTTCCTGCGGGCAGACAATCTGCCAAAGCCACCTTGAAAAGCAGGCCCTGGAGGCGCTTGTGTGCAGGCTGCTCATCCTCCATCAAACTTGGCTATTTGTTTAGACTAGCTGACATTTCCATGGGCTTTTATTAAAGAAAGTATCCTGGGGAGGAGGCAGGATGTTTGCACAGAGCTTATGCCCTCTGCCTCTGGCCCCCAGCGCCCCAGAGCTGCTGGGCCTGCACAGCAAGAATGGGCAAGGCGGCAGGGGTGCCAGCCTCTCCCCCTCCTTTCCTGAGAGGCAGGGGTGACAGGCAGACCCCCCCTGCCCCCCGGCGGGCACCGGGATCCTCCCGTCTCTGCTTGGTCCTGCGCTGCGCTCAGAGAGGCAGGATGGACGGAGGGCCAGACGAGACCACTACCTTTGTGGTGGGTGGGACCACAGTTCATGGAACAGACACCCACTGACCCATGCAGGTCTCCCGTCCGGCTCCATTGGCTGCGCTCTGTGTTAGTCTGTCTTGGGCTTTAGTGAGCTGTGTCCTTTCCTCTCCCTTGTGTCTTTGTGTCTGCATCTGCCAGGGGTGAGGTGGCTCCTGGGGGGCGCCATTATTATTATTATTTTTTTTTAAGATTTTATTTATTTATTCGACAGAGAGAAACACAGCAAGAGAGGGAACACAAGCAGGGGGAGTGGAGAGGGAGAAGCAGGCCTCCCGCGGAGCAGGGAGCCCGATGCGGGGCTCGATCCCCGGACCCTGGGATCACGACCCGAGCCGAAGGCAGACGCTTAACGACTGAGCCACCCAGGCGCCCCAGTGGTGGGCGCCATTATTAACAATCATGTTTACTACATCCTTCCTGAAGCTTCCCTAGCCAGGCCCACCTGAGACCTGCAGAATATTCTTTCTCTCAGTCCTCCCCCAGGCATTTCTGAAGAGCTGACCGTGCTCTGAGTCTTGCCTCCTCCCAGCCCGGGACCATGGTGTTGCAGTCCCGCTGACTGGGGTGTGGGTCCGGGCTCGGCCACTCACTGGCCGTGTGACGTCCCGAGCCTTAGGCGCAGCTGCGGACCTAGCTGTGCTGTGAGGAGTAATGAGCACCCGTGGGGGAAGCGCTAGAGAGCTGACTCTAGGGGGGTGACCCTCCCCAGGGCCCCACCGCAGGCGTCCTGGTCTTCCCCATGTGCCCGGGATGCAGTCCACGTACAAAGTCCTGGACACGGGCCTGGCAAACTGAGGGAGCGTGTGCACAGCCCAGGAGCCTCTTCCCACCTTCTCGGTCCTAGAGAAGAGGGAAGGAGGGCACGCTCAGCACGGCCACCCAGCGATGCTGGGCACGGGAAAGCCAAAGACCGTGGCTGATGTGGCCTTAATTAAATCACCCCGCAGGCCCCGACTCGCTGAGATAGATTGCTTTTATCCCGTTTCGGCCAGTATCCTTGCAAATCTGTGTAAACCTCCCCACACCCTCCACTCCAGCTCCAGCCCGCAGATCACAGGAAGCATTTTCATTTTAACTGGGGCAAGGCTCCAGTTGAGACCAACTGCTGACACAGTTAGTCATCGTCATCCTCAGTCACCTCGAAAGGGCTACCGGTCTGTGGATCAGGAGAGCACAGCCGCCTTCTTCCTGGGACGGAGCTGGGCCTTGGGCCGCCCAGTGCACCACTACCAGGCCTGGGTGAGCAGGCGGGGTAGGGTGTGGATGCTGTGGGACCCCAGCCCAGAGTCCAGCTGCCAGAGGTGGGGTTGGTCCTTCCTGCCAGGAATCCCCTCTGTGGGCACTCCAAGTTTTTGTCATATAGAGTGGTAGCTCCCAGCTGCTGAGAGCCTGCCTGGGGGCCAGGCCTGAGACTTGCAGCATCCTCACAGGACAGGTGGGCTAGGAAGGGGACACAGCAGGACAGAGAGGGAGGGACACAGGCCTCTGCCTAGATTAGTGGGTGCAGCATTTCTTAGCTGACCAGGAGAATGAGGATCTCACAGGCCCAGTGTCTACCCAGCCTGTCCCTTCTTGGGCTGTCTTTCCATACAGAAGCAGAAGAACCATTGAAGTCTCTGGAACAGGGAAAGAGGTCAGTGAATGGGGGCAATATGGGTCTTTCCAGATGCTAGAGTCCCCATCTGGAATCTGTTCAGGAAGTGCCACATAGCACAGGGAGTTTCAAGTCTCTTGTCTGTGGCTCTCAGGCCCTTAGGTAAGGTCTGGGACCTGGCTATAGTAAGATGGCCAAAGGCTAGGAAGGAAAACATGGAAGGCATGTACCATGCTGGAGGCTTCCCACACAACATGGTAGGTCCTGGGCCTGTGAGGAGACAAGCATGGATGGTTCTGGGTACACCTAGGGGTAGAGCCAGGACCCAGAGCAGAGGGGAAAAGACACATCTAAGTGGGGGGTCAGAAGACTTTGCATATCCTGGGCTTCCAGAGGCCCTGTGGGTGAGAGACTGAGGCCCCATCTGGCTTCTGACCAGGGAATGGGATCCATGAGGTCTTGGCAAGGATCCTAGAATCGAGGAGATAAGGCCTGATTGGATAGAGCTTTCGTTTCTGGGCCCTGATTTCCTCTTCTGGGTGCACCAGAGGTGGGGCCGAGGTGTCTCTTGGGACAGCACCAGGGCCCTCACAGACGCCCAGATCAGCAAGTCACTGCATCGCTAGGTGTGGGGTAGGCTGGAGGGAGAAGGTAGGGTCAGGCACCTGAGAGCTGGCTGCACGGAGACCACATCTCCATCCTGAAAGGGGCCTCCATGCCCTGGGCCCAGGGCGAAAGGCAGGAGTCGCCCCATTTCTGCCTCTGGGGTTCTGTGGGGGTGGCCAAGCCTGCGTTATCCCTGCCTGCCTTGACCTTGGGGCTTCATGGCTGAGATGCTGAGCGGTGAACATGTCAGGGGACTCATCCAGAGATGAGAGGTCACTTGGTTAGAGACTCCTAAGGGGTAGGCCTCTCTCACACCCACTGATACACTCTTCCAGGGCTGCCTCCCCACCAGTCTCCCGGATCTCTGACTTAGAGGAGGGAGGAGAAGTCCCTGAAGCTGGTGACAAAGCCAGGGACTCCCAAGAGGGAGGGAGAGACTTCAGGTCAGGTACTAGGTGAGGGAGGCCCCAGGAGTGGGAGTCTACTCTGGCAGGTAAATGAGGAGCCCTGGGCTGGCCTCTGTTGTCCTACGATGGCCCTTGCCCTACCTTGAACTCACTGTGTTCTGGGCTACTCACTTCCCTCTCTCCCTGGTCACTGTGACAGGTGAATTCCAAACCCACACGCTGGCCTACTCCAGCATTTCCAAAGTGTGTTCCATGGAGCCTGGTGGTTCCTCAGGTGGTACTTTGGGGGTTATAGAGGGGTGGGTTATAGCAGACGGGAAGGTTGGGGGCCAATTCTGCCTCTCATCTCACTGCAGGAGATCGAAAACCACAGAATCCTTTTCCACTGAACTTTCTGTGATTCTCTGATTCTGATTCTATCCCTGGACCTCTCCTTTCCTTCTCCTTCGTAATTCCCTGCCTTAAGCCGCTTCCTCCTTGCTCTTGCCTGGACTGCACTCCCCACTTCTGCCTCAGTGCCCCCTGCCCCGGGCAACTTCCCCCCCGCCACCCACACACTAGCCAGAGTGACCTTTCCAAAATGATAGTCAGATCCTGCCACTCCTTCATGCACAGCCCCCCAGTGGCTTCCTGCTGCTAGTAGATTCTCAGTTCCTTCTGATGGCCCCCAGGGTCCTTTGTGGCCTCCAGGCCCCCCTGCTCCTTCCTTGGGCCCATCCTTCTAGCCCTTTGCCACCTGGGGTCCCTGTGCTTTTCTTTCTGTCGGGTCCCCGTTCTTCTCCCTCTACTTCTGTTCTGCTCAGCTCAGTGTCTCTCCAGAGGGGCACTTCCTGAGCACTCCCGCCATCCTCACCCTACCTGTCCCCTTCCCCTGGCCTGCCTGTCACAGCTGGTTAGCATCTCCCATATTGACGTGGTCACTGCTGCCTCTCTCCTAAGAGAGCGAGAGACTCACCTGTGTGGCACATGCAACCGGTGGCTCTTGCTTGGCAGACCCTGTCCTCCCCCTCAGCAGGGCAGGGGCCAGGTTTCCTGTTGTCCTGGACGCCGGTCCCTGTGTGTCCGTGCTGGGCACCATGTGATGCCTTGACACTCACGGGCTCAGTTCACGAAGGGTCACAGTGACCCCGTGGAGCAGACAGGAAACACTGCCTCCAGGAGTGAAGGCTCGTGCGGCAGGCTGGCCGGCGTTGGGAGTGGAGAAGGCCTGAGTTCCGGCTGTTTGCAGACCCCTGGCCGGGCCAGCCCCAGACTAGCTACACATGGGCCGCCGCCTGGCTGCCCTCCAGCTGTGGCGTACACCTGCTGCAGCTGGGCCTGGCCGGCGGCTCTGCCACATGTGTTCTGTCTCGAACCATCGGCTGGGGACATCTCCGATGATGAGACTCACACTGCGATTTCCTGTGATGTAATGAGCTCCCGGAGCCTGGGGAACACCCTGGTGTGGGC
>NC_138374.1:33823728-33892811 GCF_054177405.1 Leptonychotes weddellii | reverse complement strand
GAGGATGACAATTCTACCTCGTTCTCAGGCTCACTGCGAGGATTTAAATGCTTGACAAGGGCTGAGGGCCCCATCCACCCAGAGAAAGTGAGAAAGTGCTGGAAAGTGTTGTGCTGAGTGGACTTGGTTGGAGGGGTTTAAGGGGGCCTTAGAATCCAGCCACTTAGGAGAGGGACGTCAGGCAAGCTGGTAACTGGCAGGCGACCTCTTTCCCACCTACCTTGGGAGGCAGCTGTGAAGGCCCCGTGACATGATGCGGGCCTGAGAAGCCGACCCCGGTGCCAGGAGTTAGAGAAACCGGTACTCTCATGGCTAAAACCTGAGCTCTATTCTGGCCTCAGCTGCTGGCTGCGAGTTATCTGAGGGATCGGCCTTTTTCCTGGAGGCTCCTGAGATTTTCCAGCCTGGGAAGATGGAGCACACCCGCCCTCAGGAATCCTGCAGGTTCGCTGGGAGCTGAAGAGAAGCGGGAAGCTTTGAAAGCCGGGCACCCCTGCAGGGAGAGCACGTACCACCCCTGCAGCCAGGCCGGGGCGGAGGGGGGGGGCCGGTGGGGGGAGGCGGAGGGGGCGGTTCCAGGGCGGCCCGGGAGGTAGCAGGTATCACACGCCAACCCCTTGGTGCCCTCTGCGCAGGACCCGGTTCCCCCGCTACCACCTCCTCTAGGCAGGGAGCCCAAGGGTTTCAGGGCCCATAGTGCTCTCCAGGTGCTCCTGCTTCCCCCTCAGCAGCCGGGCTCGGCATGTGGGAAGGATTAAAAACCAGAGCAGTGGCAGGGAAGGCTCTCTAGCCACCTGGAGTGGGGGCCCTTGGGTCAGGACAGCCCCCTGCACCTCCCAGGCCTCAGACGTCTCCTGGGAGCATCGTCTGCCTTGCCTGCCCCCGGGGCCAGCCGAAGTCCAAGCAGCAGTGTTGTGTGAAAGGATCAAAGTCATAAAAATGATAAAAACAAGCCAGTTCGCGTTATTATTTTGCCCTCCATGTCCTTGTTCTTACTCTGCTGGCTCTGGGCTGAGCTGAATGAGTGTAATGAGTTGTTGGCACAGTTTATTCCCTATGTGCGGCTGGCCAGAAAGCCAGCCTGGAGCTCCACAGTCCTGACCTGGCAGGTGTCCCCTCAGCCCCTGCCCATGGGACTGTGGACAAGCCTCGCCCTCTTTTCCTTGGTTTCCCCTATGAAATGAGGAGCTGGCATGGGGCTGCTTCAGACCTCTCTTCTGTTCTGAATTGGGCGGTGCTTTTTCCTTTTTCCCTGGGGTCTTTCCCAGCTGGCCTTCCCTGAGGCGTGGCATGGATTGTTCTAGCTCTCTAGGTACTCATGTCCTCTCAGGGGATGGGAGCTAGAGAATGCTGTAACCCAAATCCCCTGTGTTTCTCCATGGCCACATCCCCCAGAGCCTGAGACAACCCAGCTACCAACTTGAGTGTTACCTGGATATGCCTTCCCCTTGGTGGGATTCCTTGAGACAGGGCACCGGCCTCTGACACCCACCTCACCCAACACCGCTGCACACTGGATGGACACCAAGTGCTCCCCACCACGGCTCTGCATCCCAGAGCTCCTGCACAGAGAGGCTGAGCCAACACAGGCAGGACATGGACACGGGAGAGGCCACCCAGCTCCATCAGAGGTGGGGTCAGTGCCCCGTCATGCCACACAAGGCTCCCACCCCATGACCGGCCCACCGCCCAGGCCCCTCCCAGTGTAATCCTGGGTCATCCCATTCTTTTAGCATTGCATTTGCCCAGGCTTTGTGCCTTGTCTTTGCTGTGCCCTCTGCTTGTCCCTTCTGTGGCCCCAGATGTCCCTCCTCTGTGAGACCTGTGACTGCCTATAGGGAGGGGGCCAAATCCCTACCTCTCTGTGTCTCCCAGCTGTTCTCCAGGGAGGGGCTGCAGGTCACCTTTCCTATCCCCGGGCCCATGTTAGCGGGGTGAGTGAATGAATGCCTACTGGCCAGGTGTCTGGTCCTCTCCAAAACCCAGCTGGGCTGGGCTGGTAGGCCACAGACCTGGTCATGAGGTCAGAACCGCAGATTCCATCTGGTGGGCTAAGCTCCTGCCCTCTGCCTGGGGGATCGTGTGGACAGATGAGCTCAGGAGCCCATGGGCAGGACACGTGTGGCACTCTGCTCTTGGACAGTCCCAGGGCCCTGAGCTCCCAGCCCCACCTGCTCTGCAGCTTGGCTGACTGCAGGCTACTGTTGATGGGAGGTGATGGATCCATCATTCTGTGCCCAGCGTTAGATGGGCCAGGACTATCTCCTGTGAGAGACTGGGGTGCGGCGGTGAGTGGCCTCCAATGGGGAAGGTAGAGCTTAGAGACAGGGGAGTGATGGGTGTGAGAAGATGTTCAAGCCAGTCCACACCACCCTCCAGTGTGTCCCATGGAAAACAAAGGGAGTGTGACACCACACCTATTAGTACCCCATAAAGCCAACGGTCCTGGAGATGCCATTGGGCAGCACTGGGCAGAGGGTGTTAAGGGTGTTACAGGTGTAGGGGAGTCTAAGCCCTGCTTGAAGAGAGCACGGGTGACCAGTGTAGCCCATTGTGGTTTTCCTGATGCCCCACTGCAGTCTCAGGGACCACCAAGAAGCCCTCTCACTTGAACCTCATTCCTTTTGCTCCTTTCTGTTACCCCTAACACAGCTTCCAAGATTAGTAATACACTCATATTGGCAAACAGTTATTACAGAGCCAGTCCATCATGAATACTTTAACCTGATGGAGAGCAAAAAATGGAGAACTCCAGACCACTGACCACTCTCTGTTCTGAACACAGGTGCAAAACCCTCAAGGGAATCATCAGCAAACAGAATCCACGGCACATTAGGAGAATAATACTCCATAACCGGGAGGATGTCCCCCTGGTGAGGAAGGGTGTACAGTGTTAGGAAAGATATTAACAGAATCCACTCATTAACGGGTCAGACAGTGGACGGTGATCGGCTGGGCGTGAAGGGGCTTCAGGGCCTGGTGGTGCTATGACCTGGGGGTGACATGGACGGGGCACTTGGGAGAATTCATGCAGCTGCACGGTTAGGAGCTATGCAGTCAGTGCGGTGTTCAAAAACAATTTAAGAAGAAAAGCAACCAACAGGGAGAAGATGTTTGCTATACATACACCACATTGAGGATCAGCAACATAAAAATTAATGAGAAAAAGAGGGCACTTGTTAGGATGAGCACTGGGTGTTGGATTAAGGGGTGAATCACTGATTTCTACTTCTGAAGCCAATATTGCCCTGTATGTCAACTAACTAGAATTTAAATAAAAATTTGAAAAGAAAAAAAAATCAATAAGGAAAAATACAAACAACCTATAGGAAAAGTGGGCAAAATAAAAATGAACAATTCACTGAAGAGGGGACATGAATGGCCAATGAAAATTTGGTATCAGATGTTCAATATCACTAATTATCAAGAAAATACAAATTAGTACAAATGAAATATCAGTTTTTATCCATCAGTTCGGAAAAAAAAATCATGCCTAAGAATCCCAAGCGTGGATAAAATGATGAACATGGGAAATTTCACGCCCATGGGCAGGGGTGTAAATTAATCCAACCACTTGGAGGAGCAGAGAACAAAAACGTATGTATTTGAGACAATGCGTTTCGGAAGATGCTGAGACGCCACTCTGGGTACATCCCCTTGGGTACCGCTGGGACGCTGAATAAGGATGCTCATTATGATATCATTTGTTATGGCACAAAATTGGGAAAAACTTAAGTCATTAGGGAAGTGGATAAACAAATCGTGAGATATCTGTGAGATAGAATCTTTACGGAGAAGTTCAAGTGGATGAATTAGATCTATATGTATCAATGTGGATAAGCTCAAAAATAGATTACAGTTTCCACACGTGTGCACGTGTGCATGTTCCTGCATGTTCGTGCGTGTGTGTGCGTGCATGTGTGAGTTTCGATGTCTCAAAAATATGAAAACATGGACAGCAAATAGGCCCCCGAGGCTGTGCCACCATTTGCTGAGTGGGGAAGGACAAGTCCCTTGAGTCAGGAGGGAAGGTCATCTGCAATGTCCTATTGCTTTTACATGAATTGAAATCTTCTGGAGTAAACATGACCAGGTGTCAGCATTTATAAATTCTGACATTGCTGTCTGTTATATTCTGTATTTTCCTATAGTTTTAAAACTTGAAGCAGGAAAACAAAAAACCCACAAAGGAAAACCAAGAGACTTAATTGGGGAAACCCCCCAAACTCTTCAAAAAAGGCATGTGGAGCTGGAGAAGGTGGCAGCTAAGCCCCTGGAGGGGCCCAATCTCAGGGGTTCACACTTGCCAACCTGCTCAGCCCTGAGCCCACAAAGGCTCCCCACCACCCGCGGAGGACAATGCCCATGGGGACTTTGGATCAAGCCGTGCCGGCCCTCGCTACGGATCTGGCTCTGGCCTCTGGGCAGCCCCTCTGGTCTCCAGCTCGCCCGCATCCAGGAAGCTGCTCGGGGATCTGGTGACTCTAGCCCCAGCCAGAGGTCAGCCCTGTCCACTCCCACCCACACCTGACTCTAGAACCCAGGCCGGCTCAGAGTGGCGCACGGCCCTCCACACACCCCTCCTGTTCTGAGCGTGATGAGGAGTTACGTTTACACTGGAGCTATAAAAATAACAGCGCACACTTACCATATGCTTAGAATTCACCAGGCAGGCATTGGCTGCTTTCTGTCATCATCTGCCTTACCCCACACAACCACCCTCCGTGGGAGCAAACGCTAGACCAGGATGCCTCACAGGAGAAGTCCATGTTCCTTCCAGCCCAGTCAAGATGCAGGAGCAAAGAAAGAACCCAGAACAGACAGGAAGAGAGGAAAAGACTGGAAGTACTATTAGTTTGGCCCTTTTTGATTTTGTCCCTGTCGCACAGAAGATAAGCTGAGCTCATATCTGAGTGGTTATAAGAATGAGTGAGAGCTCTCAGTTGGGTCTCCAGTGGGCCCCCTCCTAGGGTTGAGAGGCTCCCTTCTTCCTTGCGCTCTGGGAAGAAGGGGCTACCGGAGGGAAGGGGTTGCCCTAGGGTCAGCAGAGGCAGGTCCTGGTCAAGGCTGTCAGGAGCACCCTGGATGAGTAATTGGAGTGCTGTGAGTGTTCTGGGACCTCACCTGCTGGTCCCCTTGCCTGCCAGTTCCAGTCTGTCTGTCTGTCTGTCGGTCTCTCTTTGTTTTAAAGATTTTATTTGAGCGAAAGGGAGAGAGCATGAGCGGTGGGGGTGGGGGGCAGGGACAGAGGGAGAGGGAGAAGCAGACTCCCCGCCGAGCAGGGAGCCCGATGCGGGACTCGATCCCGGGACTCCGGGATCATGACCCGAGCCGAAGGCAGATGCTTAACACCTGAGCCACCCAGGCGTCCCTCCAGTTTCCCTTCATAGCCCACGGCACAGGCACCCAGAGGCTCCGCCTCACCCTGGCCCCCAGTTGGCTTGCTCAGGTCTCAGGGGCCGGGGGTGGGGATATGCTGGCACAGCAGTGGGCGGGAGCTTCACTCTTGGCTTCTAATGAGCACTCCGGAGGAACAGAAGTAAGTTCCAGGGACCCAGCACCATGCCGTGCTCTCCACAGCTCTGGACACTCTCTGGATTCAAAGAATTCTGCGGTTGGGTCTGATTTTTCCTGCTAGAGCCTGTCTATGTTTGCATGTCAAAGTGCAGTGAAGATCGAGTTGGGGTTGTCTTTCTGGGGCCTGATTCCCCCACCCCATCCCAAGAAGCTGGTCATGGTGTCTGCTCACAGTGGACCCCAGGGAGGGAGGCTCCAAGTCACTGAGCCTGCTGGGGAGAACCTGAAAGGACAGTAATACAATCACCACCGTGAGACTGTGTGCAGAGAGCTTTTGCCACAGTATCCTGTTCATGCCTGTGACCCCCGCACGCGGCTGGAAGGGGAGCCCCTGTCATGGCAGAGACCCTTCTGGGGCTGGCTCTGTCCATCTGTCCAGCATTGGCTCCCACCATGCCCCCTCAAACATTTCTTGGACCACCTGGGCTCATTCCCACCTTCACACCTCTGCTTGTACAGGTCACCCTTCCCAGGATGCTTGTCCCTGAGCCAGAGGGTCCTGTTCAAAGGCCACACCTTCCAGGATGTCCGCTTGTCTGATTGCCCTTGCAAGAAGCACACTCTCTGATCTCAGACGGCATCTCATCCGCACGCCCGGTGTCTCAAAACAAAGTCGTGAGAAGTAAATCTGATAAATACAAATTAGTATGCTCAAGTTCAAGTAATACATTAGAAGTAGTCATAATCAGCTTTGGGAGCGGGGTTCAATTGCCTTCCTAAGGGTGGAGGCTCCTGCTATGAACCAGCAGCTTCACATGCCTCCTGCTGAGTCAGGCTACCTCCCCTAGACTCATTCCTTCAGTTCTGGAAATGTCTCTGGGGGCAGGGTTGACCAGGACCAGCTAGCTGGCCCTGAACAAGGCTGGCCTGGATGAGAATACCCAGGGCCGGGTGGGGTAACATGTGTGAGAAGGTGGCAGACACAGGGCCTGGTGTGCAGACCTCAAGACCCTGCCCTGGGCCGGTTCGTGTGTGTGTGTGTGTGTGTGTGTGTGTGTGTACACATGCACGTGCATGGGAAGCGTGGGGATGAGAACAGAGAAAGGCGCCTGTCAGGATGGCCAACCTATGCTACTCTCCTTTCTCTGAAAAGGCCCTTAATGAAGAGACATGGTGAATAAATGAAATGCATGATCTGGAGTTGGAACCTATATTAAGACAAACAAGCAGGGGGGCACCTGGGTGGCTCAGTCATTGTCTGCCTTCGGCTCAGGTCATGATCCCAGGGTCCTGGGATCGAGCCCCGCATCGGGCTCCCTGCTCAGCGCAGAGCCTGCTTCTCCCTCTCCCTCTGCCTGCCTCTCTGCCTACTTGTGCTCTCTCTCTGTCAAATAAATAAATAAAATATTTGAAAAAGAAAAACAAGCCATGCGATAAAGGACAATGTTGGGACAATGGGTAAAATTTGAATATGGACTGAATATTAGAAAACAGGGTTGCGTTGTTGTTAAATCTCCTGGCTTCAATAATTGTGTGGCATTCCTGTAGGAGGATGTCCTTATCTTGTTAACAATTGTTGAATTTAAGAGTGTGTGGGTATTCATTGTACTCTTCTTGCAACTCCTCTGTAGAAGTAAATTGTAGAATTTCAAAATAAAAACTTAAAGATGAAAAGTGCCCTTTGTCGTCAGTAGAATGCTATTTGTGTAGTTATGAGAAGAAGGGAAGAGAAAGAAATGGTGGTCTGAGTGTTGATGGCCGAAGGCCTGAGGACTCCCCTGGGGAAGCAGGAAGGGCTGCGCCGCCCCGCCTCCCAGCCCGGGCACCCAGCTGGCCTTCCCAGGCTGTAACGGTTTGTTCAGAGAGGCGTGAGGTCTCGGAGGCTCTAAAGTGTAAAGTGGAAGGTGGAGGTCAATTGAAAATCGATTGTGCAGGACAAGCAGGTCAGCTCCGAGGCAGGGAGGCCTCCTTCTGGGGACAGGCTGCTCCTCACCACGGCAGCAGCCCCAGGGCAGTGGGGGAGGGCTGGGAGAGAGGCCCAGCCCTTCTCATTCCCAGGCTCCGGGGGGCCTGGATCCAGATCAGCTGTCACAGGCTCAGGGTCTGCCCCTGGCACCCAGTCTCACCTGTTTGGCCTCAGCTTGTACATCAGCAAGATGGGTCACCCTGCAGACCCCATTCACCTCACAGAGGCTGAAGTTAGAAGTTATCCAGGTGGGAACAAGGCTCAAGGCCCTGGGGACAAAAGCTGTCCTGTCATCTGTATCCCTGGGCCCTGGAGGCACCTGTCCCATCTCAGGTGCTCAACCAATACTAAGCGAGTGGTTGATACGTTCATTTAGCAAATAGTTATTTGGTGGCTGTGCCAGGCTCAGGACTGGGGCCAGTGGCCAAATGGACCAACATACATAGCCTTGCACCTGGGAGCTTGTGTTCTAGTGGGAGAGCCAGACCCATAAACAGCAGCTGGGGTGGCAGGAGGAGCCCCGGAGAGAAGAGGCTCTGGGATACTGGGTGGGCCTCTGCCCTGTGAGGTCCCTGCAATGTGGAATCAGGATCAGTCAGCCAAGGGGGAAAGCGAGTGGGGAGCAGGCATGGCCTCAGAGGCTGGTGACCGACCACACAGCAGCACAGGGTCCCGGGCTCAGAAGGGCCTGTGCTTGATTCAGCGCTTGGCTGTAGCAGTCCTGAAATCTTAATAATTTTATTGTTGAACTTGTGTTCTCTGAGTGCTGTCCTGGGACGAGGGGGTATGCGTGATTGGGGAGATAGGCAAATATGTGCGCAGCCCTGTTCGCATATGCCAGCAGGAAATCTCAGGCGCACAGGGCACTGGGGGACTGTGTGGGGCCAGGACTCAGCGAGGACAGGAGAGCTTGTCACGTGGGTGACGGAGTAAGGGAGAGGGGGGACAGCCCCAGAGGCCCCGCTTTTTGTTAGAACCAGAGTCGCTGGACAGTGATGACAAGAGAGGAAAAGAGAACGACCTTCCTTCCTCCCCCGCCAGTAAACCGAGGTGGAGAGCATTGATAGGATGTGCCCTGGGGTCAAGAAGTGAAATTGGAACAGTTGAGTTAGTCGTGTGAAGTATTCACACTGTTAAATGCACGTGCGGTTTATGGATATGAGATAAGTGCTCTTAGATTTAATGCACTTAAAACTGGCATTGAACAATAGAAAGATGAAGGGTAAAATTCATACTAACAATTAAACATTTTAATTTCTCTTTACTTAGAATGACATTAAATATCAAATTAAACATCAAATTAAAACAGAGAACAAACGGAAGACAAAGAAAGGAGGAAGCTTCACATTTCAGTACCTTTAACAGCGCCTTTCTCCTGCCTCATTCTGCACTGGGGCTGGTGGGGCCATGGCAGGTGGAAAGGGCAGGTGGGAGGATGTGGGGGAGAAGGAAGGGGTCAGGGGGGAGGCTGTGAGAAGGGCCTGTGTGGTCTGGGGAGATGGTGGCTGTCCGCCAGGTTGTGGTCACTGTAGGGAGGTGGGGCAGGGTGACTGTGGGACACTCAAGTGTGCTATTCAGTGCCCTCTTACGACAGCCTGGGGGTGGGGGTTCAGGGCAGAAAGGAAGCAGCCCCTTGGCTGATGTCAACCAGACAATTTTATGCACTGGGCCTCCACGTACTGTCTCACTTGAACAAGGCTCCGAGGCCAAGGAGTATTTGGAGACCCGTGGAGTAGCCAGTCGCTGGGGTTCAGGGCTGACCTTGTGCCTGGCCAGGCTTGCATCCCAGAGCCATCTAGAGGTGGGGATACCTCCTCCTCCTCACCTGGGTCTGTGGGAGTTGTGGTTATGGAAAGCGACTGATTTCACTGCCTCTGGTCGTGGTTCCCTGTCATGCCCCACCCCCAGCCTAGAGGTGATCTTGGCCCTGAGTGAGGTCTGCCTGCAGAGAAGGTCCAGCGTCTCTCATGCTCATCAGCCCTGCTTTGTACCCCCAGTTGGAAGATGATGCCTGTCTGGTGTTTGGGGAGCGCTGCCTTCCACTTGAAAGCGTGGGTGATGAAAGCCTAGGCCGGTGGTGATGGAAGTGTCTCCATTAGCTCTGGGCCAAGTGGCACACGGTGGCCTCCCTTGTGTGTTTGCTCTAGGTCCTCCGCAGGGGCCCTGGGGCAGCCTGGGGTGTGGGGGAGACATCAATCACACACACACACACACACACACACACGCACATCCAGGACCTCCTGCGAGACTAGCAGCCGCTCTAGGAGGTCAGCAAGGTGGGGCTGGGCGGGGTGGTTAGGGAAGTGAGAAGGAAGAGAAATCAGGCTTCCTTCAAGACACTGCAGGACTGGGCTCTCTCCGGGCGCTAGCTCACTCAGCTACCCTCACGTGGCTTCTCCTAACTATGGTCATAGCAACTGCTATCTCCAGAGCGTTGACTCTGTGTCAGAGTTTTGCAGCATTTCATCTCGGATCTTCACGTGAGTTTAACTGACCAAGGGACAGTGGGCACACCTGTCACGCACTCAGGCTCTGGAGCCAGACTTCCTGCTGTTCCCAAGGGCTCTCCCCGGATCCCAAGCTTTCCTCCCCTTCTGCCTCGCTTCCTGCCTGCCTCACTCACTGTGCTTCCCAAATAGACACCGTGGGATAAATCCTTTTCTCAGGATCTGCCCTTGTGGAGACTGGAACTCAGAGACTCCCTTCTGATATACACAGAGAAGGTCCCCTCTGGAGTCCTCAGCAGAGCGGGGCCAGACCCCAGGCCCCAGGCCCAGGCCCACCCTCAAGGGGCAGAGATGCCCAGCGCACCCACTCACCTGCAGCCCCAGGGATGTTGTCAGGACAGAGTCGACAAATGGTTCTTTCAGCGACTTGTCCCCTTCCATGACCACCAGCAGATGCCAGGACCATTCATTAGGGGAAAAAGGGGGATTTCTGAGAAATATGGATACTCAGAGGCCTTTAAAAATAAATCCCTGGAGTCCAGGAGGTCTGTGGTGTGACAAGTCTGTGGATTGCACATGTTGGAGCTGGAAGGTAGGCAATCTGGGTGCCCAGCTCCCAGGACAGGTGGGCATTTGGGGCTGAAAGGTGGAGCCAGGGCAGGGCCGGACCCCTAACCCCTTTGCTCCCTGCTGCTCAGGTTAACTCAGTAGACCTCCGGTGTGATGGTTCTCCGGGACAGGGATTGCTCAAGAATATGGCAGAGGCTTGCCAAGGCTGCAGAATGGAAGGCCCGGCTGGGGATCTTCAGACTCCTAGGGTTTTTTTTGGAGGGATTTTTTTGAAGGTCACTAGTGACCTGACCTAAAAAAGCAAGGGGAATAAGAGAAATGATGAGTCAGAGCCTAGCAATTTCCACTGGGCTCTAGTTAGATTCCAAGAAAGAATTTTTTATTTTTATTTTTTATTTTTATTTATTTATTTTTTAAAGATTTTATTTATTTATTTGACAGAGAGAGACACAGCGAGAGAGGGAACACAAGCAGGGGGAGTGGGAGAGGGAAAAACAGACTTCCTGCTGAGCAGGGAGCCCGATGCGGGGCTCGATCCCAGGACCCTGGGATCATGACCTGAGCCGAAGGCAGACGCTCGACAACTGAGCCACCCAGGCACCCCGAAAAAATTTTTTTAAAAAAAGCACAATAGAGGGCACCTGGGTGTGGCTCAGTCGGTTAAGTGTCTGGCTTCGGCCCAGGTGATGATCCCAGGGTCCCGGGATCAAGTCTCACATCAGGCTTCCTGCTCAGTGGAGGGTCTGATTCTCCCTCTCTCTCTGCCCCTCCCCCCTGCTCATGCACGCTCGCTCATGCTCTCTCTCTCTCTCTCGCTCAAATAAATAAATAGTCTTTTAAAAAAAGTGCAGTGGCGTTTTCAATTAATTGCTGAAACACATGGCATTTTAAAATAATGTCTTTATTGAGATATAATTCATACACGATAGAATTCACCCTCTTACAGGTGTAAAACTTAGTGGGTTTTAGAGCATTCACAGCGTTGTGCAACCACCACAACTATCTAATTTCAGAACATTTTCATCACTCCCAAAATAAGTACCCAACCAAATAAGCAGCACACCCCATTCCCTCCCCCACCTCCCTAGTGCTGACCAAGCACTAATCTATTTTTTGTCTCTACAGATTGCCTATCTGGACATTCATATAAAGGGAAACATATAGTGTGTGGTCCTTTGTGACTGGCTTTTTTTACTTGGCATGTTTTGAAGGTCCACCCGTATTGTAGCATACATCAGTACTCCATTCTTTTTTATGGCCAAATAATATTCCATTGTACGGATGTACCTGATTTGTTTATCCATTTATCAGTTGAAGGACACTTGGGTAGTTTCCACTTTTCGGTTCTTATGAATAATGCTGCCAATGAACATCTGTGTACTTTTTGTGTGGAAATATATTTCAATTCTCTTGGATAGATACTTAGGAGTGGAATTGCAGGATCCCATAGTAGATTAACTTGTTGAGGAGCTGCCAGATTTCTTCCCAAAGCAGCTGAGCCACTGTGTTTGAGGGTTCTGATTTCTCCACATTTGTGTTAACATTCGTTGTTATTTGACTTTTTGATTCTAGCCATCCTAGCAGGTGTGAAGATGTATCTCAATGTGGTTTTGATTTGTGTTTCCCTGATGACTAATGATGTCAAGCATCTTTTCATGTGCTTATTGTTCACTTGTATGTATTCTTTGGAGAAATGTCTACTCAGATCCTTTGCCCATTTAATAATTGGGTTTGTCTTTTTATTATTAAGTTGTCAGAGTTCTTTATATATTTTAGATTCCAGTCCCTTATCAGATTTATGATTTACAAATATTTATTCCATCCTTGTCTTTCACTTTCTTGATAGTGTCCTTTGAAGCCCAGAAGATTGTAATTTCGAGGAGATTCATTTATTTTTTTGTCACTTGTACTTCAGATGTCATATCTAAAAAACCATTGCCTAATTCAAGGTCGTGAAGGTTTATGCCTGTGGTTTGTTTTTTTTTTTTAAGAGTTTTATAGTTTTAGCCCTTACATGTAGGTCTATAACCCATTTGAGTTAAATTTTTACATGGTGTGAGGTGGAGATCTAAATTCATTCTTTTGTATGTGGATATCCAGTTATGACTGTTTTTAATATTTGTTGAAAAGATTGGTCTTTCTTCATTGAATGGTTGGTCTTGGCACCCTCGTAGAAAATCAATAGGCTACAAATGTAAGTGCTGAGTGTTGGCCTCTCGATTTCATTCCATGGATCTATATGTCTATTGTTAGCCAGCGCCACACTGTCTAGATTATTGTAGCTTTGCAATAAGTTTTGGAATCAGGAAGTGTGAGTCTGAGGTAGAGTGTCTCTTCCCTACGGGGGGAGGGCTCGGTGTACATCCGAAAGGCCTTCTCCTCCCAGCATTGGTACATCTCATAGTAGGGAAAATACAGAAATCAGGAGGTCCTCTCACATCCTGGGCTGGATAGCACCAGTATCTCCTCTAGCCCTCGTGGGGCCCTGGAAGGTGGGCATGATCCCAGGGTGGAGGATGGGTACCCTGCCCCAGCCCTTTCCTGGCTTGAGGGTGAGTGGCCATGCTCCTCTGTCAAGGCCTGGCTCCTGCTGGGCAGTCCCTTCCCCCATGTGTCCACCCCCACCTGGCCCTTCTGGAACCACCCTGGCCCATGGCTTCAGGTCTCCTCTGCAGCGTGTCCTCTCCTGTGAGGGCCCTGCCGCACACACTCCCTGAGCACTCTCCCCCTCACGGCATTCCAGCACGAAAGTCATCTTCGGATGGCTTTGCATGGGGCCGAGTGCTGCCCACACAGGGACGGACCCCCCAAGGGCAGCACCCTAGCCGCTGACCTGGAGAGCCTCACGGGAAGGAAGGTGAGGCCACCAGAGGAAGTCACGCCCCCAGCGCTGGGTCACCGCCTCTCCCTGCACAGAGCCCAGGCCCAGGCTGGAGGCAGGACAAGCCTGGCGGCCCTGCTCCCTTCAGAGAACAGGCTCTGCTCCACCTTCATGTATTTATAATAGCCCTCCCTTGTTTTGTCAAGCTGTGTTCTCTGTTTATCAATAAAATCAATGACCTAAATGCCACACCAGGGGCTGATTTGAAATCTCTGCTAGGAAACTCCTTCTAAAGCCCTCCCTCTTCAAAGAGCTCTTTCTGAAAGGGGGTAATGGTTCTGGCTGTGCGGGGTGGGGGGGCAGGCGGCGGGACCCCGAGGGCCGTGGCTCTGCAGCCTGGCCAGGGGTCAGCTCCCTGTAAGTGGATGCGGTGGGGATGCCCAGCGAGCCATGGTTGTCCTCACCCGAAGGGACTCCTGAGTACAGAGCATCAGCGGGATGAGAGCCCAGTGGCCCAGGAGGCACAGGCTGGCTCTGGACACCAGGGCCTGCTGCCACCTTCAACCCCATATGTCCCCCTCAGCCTGGAGCTATAAGCTGGACTGGCCACGGAGAACGTCCATGCTGGGCCAGGCAGCCTGGAGTCCAGTCTAAGGAGGGTTGAGCACTGAGCACTGAGCACTGTGGGACAAGCCCTAAGAAGTGCCTCTGAGAGGCTCTTCTAGGCCAGGGGCCTCTTGGCATACAGCCTTGGGCACTGGGTCCTTCAGCTACGGGGCACAACCCTTTGTCCATGGCCAGGCCTGGCCCTTTTAGGGAGGTCAGCTGTCTGCTCTCCAGTTTTTCTACCACTGACATTAATGAATACTTATCCAATGTCAGCTGTGTGTCAAGTACTGTGCTGGGCATTTAAAATCCTGCAAGACAAGTGCTTTTATTTATTTATTTATTTTTGGACAAGTGCTTTTTTTTTTTTTTTAAGATTTTATTTATTTATTTGAGAGAGAGAGAATGAGAGAGAGAGCGCACATGAGAGGGGGGAGGGTCAGAGGGAGAAGCAGACTCCCCGCCGAGCAGGGAGCCCGATGCGGGACTCGACCCCCGGACTCCAGGACCATGACCTGAGCCGAAGGCAGTTGCTCAACCAACTGAGCCACCCAGGCGCCCCAGGACAAGTGCTTTTATTTATTTATTTTTAAAGTCTTTTCTTTTTTAAAAGATTTTATTTATTTATGTGACAGAGAGAGACACAGCGAGAGAGGGAACACAAGCAGGGGGAGTGGGAGAGGGAGAAGCAGGCTTCCCGCTGAAGCAGGGAGCCTGATGCGGGGCTCGATCCCAGTACCCCGGGATCATGACCTGAGCGGAAGCAGAGGCCTAACGACTGAGCCACCCAGGCGCCCCTGGACAAGTGCTTTTAAATCCTTATTCGGGGCATGTGGGTGGCTCAGTCGGTTGGGCGTCTGCCTTCAGCTCAGGTCATGATCCCGGGGTCCTGGGATCGAGCCCCACATTGGGCTCCCTGCTGAGTGGGGAGCCTGCTTCTCCCTCCCCCTGCTCATTCTCTCTCTCTCTCTCTCTCTGTCTTGTGTGCTCTCTTTCTCAGATAAGTAAAATCTTTTAAAAAAAATTCCTATTTCACAGGGAGGGAACTGGGGTAGGGAACGAAGCATGCCCCAGGCCAGAGCTGGTTGAGTATCTGAGTCAGGCTGACACCTGGGTGGGCCCACTGTTTCACAGCCCAGGCTGCCTCTCCTCACAGACCTCGGGGTGGGTTCCTCAGCCCATGACTGCTGACCTCCCAGCTCGCAGAAGCTCTGACGGAGGCAGCAGGGTGGTCCTGCTCTACAGGAGAGGCCCCGCCTGGAAGCACAGGAGTGGATCATTCCGGGCACAGTGGCCCCAGGGCCACACTTCATCCCTTCATCCTTGAGCTACGTATTAGTCAGGGCTCTCCAGAGAAACACAACCAAGAGGATATTCTCTCTCTCTCTCTCTATTATAAGGAATTGGCTCACGTGATTATGGAGGCTGAGAAGTCCCAAGAGCACAGTTGGCAAGCTGGAGATCCAGGAAAGCTGATAGTATAAGTTTTATTCTGAAGGCCAATAGACTTGAGACCCAATATTTCAGTTTGAGTCTGAAGGCCAGGAAAGACCAATGTCCCAGCTCCAGCAGCCAGGCTGGAGGAGTTCCCCTTTGCTCCTGGGCGTGTCAGGCTTTTGTTCTATTCAGGCCTTCAACTGATTGGGTGAGGCTCACCCATATCAGGGAAAAAAATCTGCTTTACTCAGTCTACAGATTCAAATGTTAATGTCATCCCAAACACCCCTACAGAAACACTCAGAATACTGTTTGATCAATTATCTGGGCACCTAGTCAAGAGGACACATAAAATTAACTATCACAGACTCTGATAGGTCCAGGAGCCCCAAGTGTGCCCCAGCTTCCATTCATACACCCTGTTCTGAGACAAGTTTTGGCTGTGTGGCCTGGATGTGAATGAGACCACTCAGCAGCTTGTCCCCTAGGCATGCCCTTCACACTCTGAGCCTCCTTTCTCCTCCGTCCTTGGGTGTACGGCTCATAGCCAGTGACCCATGTAGTACACAGACTAGGGCACCAGGGCTCAGAGAGGTCCCGCTGTCAGTCAGAAGCGTTGCTGGGATCTGAACCCAGACCATCTGGCTCCCAGCCCCAGACCACCCTTCCTCTTGCTGGGGGGTTGTGCGGCTTCCCCCACTCTTGCTGGCTTATGGATATTTCTGAAGCTGAATGGCCTGCCAGCCTAGGGTCCCTGGGGCAGGCTGGGATGCGCAGTATGATGCTGAGGCTGAGTGGGGGGCCTTCAGGGTGATGAGGATGACCTTCTCCTGCCAAGAGGGGACCACATCTCTCCAGGAACACACCAGGGGCTGGCCTTGGGTAGCGGGTCCAGGAAAGGCAGCCAGAGGGATGCTGGATGGCCTTGAAAGGGGCAAGACTCCCCATGCCCTGGTGAGGTGACTCTCACATGGGGACCCCTAGACTTGGCATAGGATTCCACACAGAATGGTCTTCACATGCCGTTTACAAATGGCTTCTTCCAAAAATCAATACGGGCTCTTAGAATTCTGAAATACATGCTGAGATTTGTGGGACTGAGTCCAAAGTAATGGTGTGTGTGTGTGTGTATGATGGGGGTGAGGATGCTGGTGAGCTTGGAGAGAGGCTATAGTCTAAAAAAGCCCTGATAAGCCTTCCAGCCCACAGGAGGGCCCGTGAGGTACTGAAGGGCAGATCCGATTCCTGCTTAATCTGGTGGACCCCTGACAGGTTCCCTGTAGGCTCAGGACCAAGAGACAGAGGCCGCTGGGATCAGGAAGGAGCATCCCTGTCAGGGAGAGGCCTGGCCTAGGGCCGCTCACAGTGAGACCCCACTCCACACACAGTTCATGCTCTCCAGGCCTCATCTACCCCTATCCTTCAGATGAAGCCCTGAGGGAAAGGAGCAGAATCTCACTGGGCCCCTGATGCTAAGACAAGCCAGGCTCTGGTCACTGCCCCACACCGGACCCAAGGAGTCAGCCCCTCTTTCTCCATTTCTGCCTTGTCCAAGCGTCACGGCCTATAAATCCACTCTCTTTTTAACCTAGTGTCATCCTAAGCAATGACAGCCTTCAAACCATACATTCAATGTGCTTGGGTTTCTTTCCCCATCGATCCACAGTCTCCAGGAAGACAGTTTGGGCAGTTTGGGAGTTGAGGCATGCTCTGTGGCCAATCACTGGGCTGTCCCTAGGCTTCTGAGGTGGCGTCGCCCAGGACCGGGTCGGGCTGTTCTCCAGGAGCCAAGCCCAATTGGGCTGACCTTGAACACAACCCCACAACCTTCAGGCCTTTTTTTTTCCCACCCCCCACCCCACCCCCCATTTCTAGGGCCACTTGGTGTCAAGTCCATGCTGTCTGCAGATGCGCACAACCACAACTCGTATTCATGAGGCAGGGTTTCCCCATTCTCGTGCCTTCTACCTTTCCAGGCTCCAGTGTGAATTTTATAAGCAACATATGGCTAGGTTTTGCTTTTGTGTCTAATCTGACAGTCTCTGTTCAGTACATTTGTGGTTATTGTTTTAATTGACCTATGAGAATTTTTTTCCACCACTTAATTTTTGTCCTGAGTTTTTCTAGACTTCTGTTTTCCCTCTCCTTTCCTAATGTCTACTTGAGTGACTCAATTTTCTCTATTTCCTTTTCCTCCTCCTGAGATTTGGAAGTGGTGGGTAGGCTGGTAATTGGCTCCCTCAAAGATGTGATTAAGTTAACTGTCTTGAGAGGAGAATCTTATCCTGGGTTATCCAGTGGGCCCTAAATTCAATCACATGTATCTTTATGCCAGAGAGGCAGAGGGGGTTTGGACATCGACCTACGGAAGAGAAGGCCTTGTAAAGATGGAGGCGGGGACTGCAGTGCTGAGCCATAAGCCCAGGCAGCCTCCAGAAGCTGGAAGAGACAAGAAAGGATTCTCCCCTCAAGCCTTGGGAGGGAGCATGGCCCTGCCTTCCTGACACCTTGGTTTCTGTCTTCTGGCCTCCAGGCCTGTAGGAGAATACATTTCTGTTGTTGGAAACCACCACCCCTGTGATGACTTGTTACAGCAACCACAGGAAAGTAATGCAGAAGTCATATTTCCTCTCTCTTACTTTAATAAGTTGCCCTGAAAGTTTTAACCTGTGTACTAGGACATGCAGACTTGTTCTAGACATAGTCAACAGCTCTGTCCTGCTCCGTAGGCATGTGCTCTCAGTACATCAGCCTTGTCTTGTGTGTATGGCCACAAATGAACATTACTATTTTTCTGTGAACTGTCAGTATGTTATTGGATCTACCCACAGATTTACCAACTTCTTTGCTCACCATCGTTCCTTTAAAATTTTTTTACTGTCATAGAATATATACAACATAAAATTGCCATTTTAGCCATTTTTAAACGTACAGTTTTGTGGCATTAATTACATTCGCAATGTTGTGCAAACATCACCACTATTTATTTCCAAAACTTTTTCATCATCCCAAACTGAAACTCTACAGCAATTAAGTAATAACTCCCCACGCCCCACCTCCAACTTTTGAAAAACTCTAATCTACTTTGTCTCCATAAATGTGCCTATTTTAGATATTTCATACCATATTTGCTCTCTTATGTCTGGCTTATTTCACTTAGCGTAATGTTTTCAAGGTTAATCCATGTAATAGCATGTACCAGAACTGCATTCCTTTGTAAGGCTGAAAACTATTCCGTTGTATGTATACCTCACATTTTGTTTATCCGTTCATCTGTCGATGGACACCTGGGCTGTTTAGACTTTTGATTCTTGCAAATAATGCTATGAACATTAGCATACAAATATTTGTGTCCCTGTTTTCAATTCTTTTGAGTATATAACTCGGAATGGAATTGCTGGGTCATATGGTAATTCTATGTTTAGCTTTTTGAATAATGGCCAAAATATTTTCTCCAGACAGTGCACCATTTTACATTCCCACCAGCAATGTCAGTGGATTCCAGTTTCTCCACATCCTCACCAACAGTTATTTTCCATCTTTTGTTTGTTTGTTTGTTTTTAATTATAGCTATCCTCCTGGGTGTGAAGTGGTAACTAAGTGAAGTTCTGATCTCATTTCCCTAATGATTATTGATGCTGAGCATTTATTCACGTCCTTACTGACAGCTGTGTATCTTCTTTGGTGAAATATCTGTTCAAGTCCTTTGCTCATTTTTATGTTGGGCTGTTTTGTCTTTTTGTTGTTGAGTTTTAGAAGTTCTTTATATATTCTGGATATTAAACTTTTATCAGATGTATGATTTGCAAATATTTCCTCCCATTCTGTGGGCTGTCTTTTCACTTTCTTGACAATGTCCTCTGATACACAAAAAGATGATACAAGTGTAGTTAACAGCTTAAGCAGAAATCTGTCTGCCAATGAGAAAGTTTTGTTTTGTTTTGTTTGCTAGACATTTTTACTGAGGTTGTAAGCCTTTAAGGCTTCTAAATTGGGTGTGCATGTGGGGAATAGAGAGGTCTCAGTTCCTAGTCTCTGCCTCTCATGGGCCTGAGCCCTTGACTCCTCTCTTCTGAGGACCTTTAAAACCAGATACAGGCTGAGATGCTCACCAAAGTGCCAAATCACTGAAAATCAATTTGCCAAAAGTCAATTTTTCAAAAAACCATTTGCTGAAGACAGAATTTGTCAGATGACCAATTTGCCAAATTTACCCAATTAAGAAACACTTGTTTCTCTGATGATAACAAAGTTTGCAGCTCCTGGGTGATAGAGTTTCAACTGCTTCTAAAGATTTCTGTGAAGTTTTAACTGGCTGGCTCTTGTTTTGTTTCATGGCAGCCCTCTAAGAAAGGTTCAGGTAGCTGGATGCTAAGATCATGCAGTGCAGTCAGTGTTTTTGTGAGTATCGTCAATCTCCAGTCCTGCCTCAAGCGCCACCCACCCCCACCCGCTTCCCTCTTTGTCAGTACAGTGTTGGGTAAATGAATGGGGCTTAAACTTTGTGACTTCTCACTCTTCAATTCTGTCCCTGGAAGTGTTCCTCACTTTCTCAAAAGCTCAGCCATGCATTTAAATGTTGCTTGTTATATTTTGCCCAGTTTTTCTAAGGGGTGTGTGTGTGTGTGTGTGTGTGTGTGTGTGTGTGTACAAAGGGTCTCCAGGATATAGCATTGCTGAAATGGAACTCACTGTGCCCTTTCTGTAGACAAGGAAACACAGGCCCCCAGCAGGAAGCCCACCTGATGACTGCCGTGCCAAGCCTGGGGGCAGAGTGGGGATCTGAACCTGGATCTACCTCCTGCCTCCTGAGCTGATGGCAAAGGATCTTCCTTTGAATACTTGAGTCCTCCTCTGGTTCACAAAGTAGCTTGGAGGAGGTGGGGATGTGCACCCCCCATAGCTCCAGGTTTCTCTAGGTGTCAACTCTCCCCATTGCCAGGACCCTAGGCACCTGCAACACACACTTCCAGTGGGTTCTCACAGCAGGTGTAACACTGGCCAGTGGTACCATTTACAAACAATGTGACGGAGGCTCCCAGGGGCAAAATGGCTCCCCACCTTCCCCTATTTGGCAAATGGCAGAGATGGAAACTCATCCATTCCCCTGACTCCTGGTCTGGTGGCCTCCAGAGTGACGTGTGTTTCCATGTCTCAGACTCTGGCACAAGTTGGCCCGTGAGGCAGAGAGCAGGGGGTGCCCAGGCCTGGGGGGCAACAGCTGTTGGCGGAGACATCTCTATCACTGAGGACAAAAGCAGTAGGGGTGCCTCCTACAGGCCTGAGGAAAGGGCATGCTGGGAACCTAGATGAGAAATTTTTTTAAGATTTTTATTTATTTATTTGACAGAGAGAGAGACAGCAAGAGAGGGAACACAGGAAGGGGGAGTGGGAGAGGGAGAAGCAGGCTCCCCACTGAGCAGGGAGCCTACTCAGGACTCGATCCCAGGACCCCGGGATCATGACCTGAGCCGAAGGCAGACGCTTAACCGACTGAACCACACGGGTGCCCCCTATATGGGAAATCTGAAGCTAGATCAGGAAGACGCCTTCAACTCTGGACTCCCGCCATGGGTGTCTGGGCAAACTGGCACAGCGCTGGGCTGTCTCTGGGCCTCAGTCTCCCAGTATATAGAACAGGATCATATTGCCTGTCCTGTGCCTTAAATGTAGACTTTTCTGGGTCTGGTTTCCCCAGGTGCTGAGAAGGCGTTAGTGCAGACATAGTGAATGTCAGGAGAGGGAAGCAGGGAGCAGATGGGGATGCGGTGACTATCAGGAAACTCCTAGAATTATGGGGGGGGGGGTCAGAACTGGAAAGGGTCATAGTGTCAGAAGAGCTTTGACCTTCTTGTCCCCTCAGGTAGCTTGGTGTGGCTGCCTGGAGCACGATGTTGAGAAAGATCCTGAGGACTCATGTGGGCTCAGTGGGCAGGGGATCCACGGGGAAGGCAGGAGTGATGCGGTGTGAGTGGCGGCTCCACGGAGGGAAGTGATGCAGGCACAGTGAGGACAGGGCCTTCAGGTTCTGCCATGGGACCCCATCTCCTGTCCCCGGCCCGGCACGCTGTGGAACCACCCACGGCCATTCTTGTGCCTCTTCTTCCAAGCTCCAGCAGATCGGGCCGTGCTGGCTCCATCCTGGAGTGCGGGCTAATGCGCTGTTACATATTGCATGAGGCAGCCTGCTGATGAAGCACCCGCGGTTCTTGCTTACAGGCAACCCCGCCTCTGAACCCAATGCCCAGAGGGTCCCATTAGCTCAGCGGGGCAGGTCGATTGCACCTCAGGAAGGCCTAGCGGGGCTGAGGCAGAGTTGCTGCCCTGAACACTTTGTGTGGGGAAGAACATCTTCCCTTCCACCGCAGGCCACAGCTCTTGGGCACGGCCTTGTCTGAGGCCACCTTAGCCCACACTCTGTGAAGTAGAGCGCAGCCGTGCCTAGCTGGTAGCCCAGAGCCACATGAACGTGGCCTGGCTCCGAACTCCACTCCCTGGGAGTGGTGGCCCCGGCCCACCGTGACCTGTTCTGACCTGCGTCGCCTTACCCTCTCCTGCCAGGACTGCTCCCCTCTCTGCCACCCCTCCCGCCTCCACTTGGCTGCCTCCCTCAGCCATTCTTTTAGCCACTGACCCTCACCTCCACCTTGAGAGAGCTCAGATGACATGTGTCACAGACCGTCCTCATGAGTGCCTGGCACGCCCAGCTTATCTCACCTGGTGTGGGAGGGGAGCCGTCACAGGTGTAGTGGCCTGTAGGCTTTATTCTGTCCAGAACTATCCATGAGGCCTGCAGAGCAATGCTGGCTCCATCATGCCTCCCGATCAACATTGCCCAGTTAAAAACCGCCTTGTGGGGGCGCCTGGGTGGCTCTCCGTCAGTTAAGCGTCTGCCTTCGGCTCAGGTCACGGTTCCAGGGTCCTGGGATCGAGCCCCTGCTTCGGGCTCCCTGCTCTGCAGGGAGTCTGCTTCTCCCTCTCCCTCTACCCCTCCCCCCACTCGTGTGCTCACTCTCTAAATAAATAAATAAATAAAATCTTAAAAAAAAAAAAAACCCTGCCTTATTCCTGGACCTGCTTCAATAGAGACAAGGTGGGGGCTTGCTTCTCGGTAGGAAGACGTGGGCAATTCCGGGGGTCCCTGCCCCCCTCAAGCCCCTTGGGCCTTCCGTCTGTTCATGTCTCTGGAGCCTCCCCAGGATGGACGGGCATGGATTTCCCTAGGTACACGTCCTGTGCAAGCTGGAGAGAGGTCCGTGGCACTGCCGTGTGGGCTCCAGGAGGACACCTCACCCTCCACTCGCAGATCTTTCCCCACAACCAGGTCTGGGCTGGCTAGCACAGGAGGTGATGGGCTTGGGCCCACAAGAGAGTGTGGCCGTTGAACGGGGTTCCTTTTTCTCGTGGACTTGCACGCATCTACCCATCCAGGGGGAGCCGCCCTGGGCCTAGCCTTGCCTAGAGGTGACACGGGGTCCCTACGATACCCTCGGGTCCGCCTGGGGTGTTCACGTTCTGCTGAGCTGGCAGTTTGGGAGTCAAGCTCTCAAGCTGGTGTCTCTGAGCTGGTATCTCAGAGGAAGTGATATTGGCCCCCGAATCACGTGGGGCTCCCCCTGTGGCCCACAGCATGCAATGGTGTGAGCTGGAGATGCAGGAAGGAGTCCACGGCTCTGGTGCCTGCCCTGTGTGGCACAGATGTGGGGTCCTCCTCAAGTGGCTGACTAGAGCCCATGGCCTCCGCCCCACAGCAAAGTTCCGACTAGCTGCTGCCTCATCACCTTGCGCAGGCGTTCTGGCTCCCCAGCCTCTCAGCTCGGTCTGGCCCTCCGTGCAGGGTACAGCTCCCCCCACCTGTCCCTGGGCTCGAGCCTCCAGCCAGGCCAGTGTGGGGGCCCAGACTTTCTGGACTCTGGGAACCCAGAGACCAGCGGCGGCCCTGCCCCAACCCACTTCCAGGAAATGAAAGGAGGTGCACCCAAGCTTCTGCCGACATCCTGTCCTTGGAGGTGCCCCGGGGGGTCTGTGACAATGGCAGGCCGGCCCCTGGCCCAGCAATGTGGGGCAGGTGCAGCTGGTCATCACTCTCCCTAGTCTCCCCTTGGAGCATTGTCAATAAAAGCGTCACCATATTTCATTAAACTGAATTATGAAGGGGATCTGCTAGGGGCAGCGAGGGCTGGGACCTGACAGACATGAAACTCCTGGCCCAGGGGAAGGAACCAAGGACAAAGGGCTCTGGGCCCCACCGGGCTGGCACAGTGTCCACAGGTTGGGGTCATGCTGAGACCCTCATGCCCTGTCACGGAGACTGATTCCCAGGGAGGGCGGCCTGCTCAAGCCACATAGGCGGCCCAGTGGGCCAGGCTGCAGAGCCCTGAGTCATGAGCCGGCCATCTCTCTGCTACCCGGCCTGCGTTCCACTCCCTGGGCAGGCTCGTCATCCCATGTGCTTGTTTGTCTTACAGGGCTTCAAGGGCCCTGGGGCAGGCACAGGGGCTCTCTAGCTTCACAGGCCTGGAGCTGCACCCATCATAAGGGAGAGTGGTTACGGGCCTGGGTGGCTCAGTCGGTTGAGCGTTTGGATCATGATCCCGGGGTCCTGGGATCGAGTTCCACGTCGGGCTCCCTGCTCAGTGGAGATTGTGCTTCTCCCTCTCCCCCTGCCTGCTACTCTGCCTACTTGTGTGCACTCTGTCAAATAAATAAATAAAATCTTAAAAAAAAAAAGAGACCATGGTTACAGAAGGTGGGACCCTAGGCCTCAGGTCAGACAGGATTTAGGCCCAGGCCTGGGCTCTTGGCTACACGCATGCTCCTCGAACACTCCTGAGGGACCCTGTGTGGCATGGCCACCCATTTGAGGTTGTGGAAAGGAGAAGCAGGACATATCTGAAGCCCAGATGTCACCCCCCTACTCTGTCACCCCACATCACCTCCACATCTCTGACATCCAAGAGGGGCCCAGAGCAGTCCTGCCTACAACCCATGTTCTGGAGGGGACCGGGGAGGGGCAGGCCCACCCCCATAGCATGAGCACTACCAAATCCTGTGCTAGACCTGGGGTGGGAATGAGCCTTCCTGCTCGCTCCCTCCCACTCCGGGGCCCAGATCTGATGTTCCCACCTCCCTCCCAGTTGCCTCTCCTCCCAGCCCCTGTGCTAACAGGAAAAGCTTCCATTAAGGCTGATGACAGGAACTGCCACTCAGGAGACACCCTTTGATCTCAGGGCGGCAGGAAGCAGGGGTCAGGAAGGGGGGCTCCCCTCCTGACAGCCTGCAGCCGGTGATGCGGGCTCTCTGAGTGTCCTAGTCCTAGGGGTTGGCAGGCAAGGGAGCAGGGGGGCTGAGCTATGGTTGGGGGGGAGGGGAAGGCCCCTGACCTGGGTGGGGCTCTCTGCAGAGGAAGGGCACAACCCCAGGGTGGTCCTGGGAGGGTTCCCCAGAGGGAGCTCATTGGGCCCCAGGGTGACTTGACCAGTCATGGGTGCGGTCAGCTCCAGGAGAGCGGGACTGTTCATTTTCCAGAATCCCTCTGGGAAATGTCCCTGCCCTTGCAACAGTTACAACCTTTAGGAGCCTGAAGTGAAAAGGCTGTACTGAGGCTCCTTAAAATGCTTCCCCACACTGCACCCCTGGGGGCCACCGAGTGAGGAGCTTCAACCGCTGGGCCACTCCTGCCAACAGGACCCCTCAGCTGCCCCACCTCAGCTTCTTAAAAAATCCAAGGACCTGACTCTACTCTGTCCCTTTGTCCTGAGGCCTGAACACCCACCTGATGCACCCTGCATTTGAGGAAGACCCTGATGAAGCTCGAGGACACAGATTCCGAGCTGGCAGGGCACCCCCCCTCTCCATAGCTGCAGACCCTGAACAAAGCTTGGCATTCAGGCCGCCCCTACTTGGCTCACCCTGGTTTGCCCTTGGGTTCAGGTTACTAAAGGCCGAGTACCCAGCCCATGGTCCAGTGGAGCTCCCCCCTTCCCCACGGGGTACAGTACCCAGGCACAAATGGCTCTTAAATATTCTCTCACCAAGGTGTACGCCTTTGGGGACCCCCATTCTACAAAGCTGTCTGAGCTTGAGGACAGCACCTTACCTGGCCAGGCCTGGGCTGCAGGAGAGAAGGCAGTGACCCTCAGCTTCTGGACAGTCCGCCCAGGGGCAGAATCCTGCTCAACCCTCAAATCTGACCTTGCCTCTCCCTGCCAGCAGGAGCCAGGAATGGAAGGAGTTGGGGAGGGGATGTTGTGAAACATGGCACCCACTGGGTCCTCTGGTTTCCCCAGAATCTTCTTGAGCAGAGCCAACCCCAAGCCCCTGACTATGTAGGTCCACGAGGTATGGCGGAAGGCAGGTGGACCAGTGAGACCTACAAGGGCCGAAGGTCTCCACTGGCCGAAGGTCTCCACTCGAAGTTACCTGAGAGGAGCCCTGCCGGGTGCGGAGCCCGACCAGGTGCAGTGAGGCAGGCTAGGAGCCCCCAGCTGGCCCCCTGGCCCCCAGGAGGAGTGAGGCCCAGCCTCAGCAGGGCTCTCGGGAGACACCCTCTCTGAGCCGCTGGGGCAGGGGCTCCCACACAGGCCAGCCCATCCCCGTTCCAGGTCCCAGGCATCCCAGCACCAAAGGCCTTCCCAAGACTTGGCCATGACCATCACCAATCTAGGTCCAGGGAATGCTGGACATGAGTCGTTGTGGGGATGGGTTAGACAGACAAACAGAATGTCAGAGAGGAAGCAGAGACTGAGAGAAAGGAAAACAGAGACCAGCAGAGAAGAAAACAGAAACAGAGAAACAGGAAGACAAGAAAGCAAAGACAGAAGAGAGACAGAGAGGAGAGCGAGCGGGAGCAGAGGGGAGAAAAGCCCTGAGGCCTGGGCCAAGACGAGAGGTGGAGTAGGCTGGCGGCTCGGGGAGGATGGGCTGAGGGGGCACTGTAGCCAGTCCCCGCTGTGTCAGGCCTTGGCGCCCTGAGGCTCCGGGCTTGTCTGAGGGACTCGGGCTCTGTAGCTGTGCAGGGTGCCGGAGCTAGAGGGCTCCTGAAGACCGAGGCCAAAGCCCACTTGACAGAAGCCGCTACTGCAGCCAGAGCAGAAGGGGTTCCGGGGTCCCCAGGGATTAGCCCTGAGCCAGACCAGACCCAGAGACCCCGATTCTTTACCCAGGCTCCAAAGCCATAGTTGGGAGGATGGATATGAGGCCACGGGACCCTGGCTGCCCTGATCCAGGGACTGGGCAGGTAGGACTGACCCTCCCCCCAGGTGGCCCCTGCCACTCCCCAGTGAGACAGCATGGGGCCCCCATGTCCTGCGCACACAGTCACAGGCAGATGGGTGGGCTGACAGCCCGGGTCAAGGGACAGGAAGGTGTCAAGGGCCAAAGTCATCCTGTGGGAGGCAAGTCCAGGGGTGCTACGGCTGAGCCCTGCTGCACTCCTTTAAGGAAGCATCTGGCCCTAGAGTCCGTGGTATCATGGACAGTCGTCCCAATTTGTTCTACAGTGGGCAGTGCCAGCCCCTGACTTACATTTCCAAGAAGGAAGTTGCTCAGGCCATTGGTCTGAATTTGGTGTGTGGCCCTTCCCATCTGTGTGACTCTGGGTGGGGGAGGGGGGGCATACACTTCAAGTCTTGGTTTTCTCCTCTGGAAAGTGGAGATAGGAATGCCTAGGGTCACTGGGAGGGTGAACGTGAAGATCCACATCAAGAGCTCGAGCTGCGTTACAGAGGGGTCTCCCAGGCAGGCTGGTCCTTGGGGTGCTGGGCCCAGCATGAGCCTGCAGAACGCGAGCCTGAGAGTACCTGCCTGGCACACTCTGGAGTCGATACCTTGGACTCCAGGAAAAGGGAGGGTCAGCAAAATCGGGTAGCCAAGCCCTTGCTGAGAGGCAGTGGAAACTGTCCCAGGAGTAAGTGCCAGGCCATAAACCTAAAAAGGAGAGTCCAGCAAGACAAACTAATGGTCCTTCAGTGGGAGAGGCAGACAGCTGGGATTCACAGGCAGGCTCCAGATCAATACTTGTGTGCTGATTTGCTGAAGAGGCTTTTATGAAGTTTAAGCAGAGTTCATTGTTAAATACTCTTATGTACAAAGGATGTGGGCGGCCGTATTAATTCCTTTTCTTTTACAGATCAATAATTACATTGCTGATTTGCTTAAAAGGCTCAGGTTGAGGCAGGGGTGAGGGAAGCAGGCCTCACTGCTCCAGAGAGCACAGCTGAAGGTCCTGGAAGACCACGCTGTGGTTGATGAAAATCACCAGGGCCTGGGAGAGGCTGGGTGACAAAGGGACATGTGGTAAGTCTGTCGGCCTGCGAGGTAACCAGTTCAGGATCACCCGCAAGCCTGATCCTTCTTGAAGCCTTCTCCTGGAGCTGAGCTGACAGTGAGGTCCTGGCTTTTTCTGGAGGTGTCTCTGCTCACCCCACTCTCAGGGAGCCCGTCCTGGCCTCCTCTGCTCTTCTCGACAGCCCATCCCATGGGCTGAGCTCAGAGGAGCTGGGAGAGGAGGCCCTGCCTGGTGAGTCAGGGCAGGGAAGAGCCTGCCAGGGGAGCAGGGAGGGAGCGGACAGGCCCAAAGAGGCCAAGGCTGACAGGAGGCCAGTGCAGACTGTTCTCCAGACAAACAACCAGGGAGACAACTGGAAATCTGTGCCCCATGCAGGTGTCACATTCAGGCTGGAAAGCAAGCCTCCCTTGCAGGGAAAGAAGGCCAGGTGAGGTGGCCATGGGCTTTTCTCAGCTTTGACGTTCACTCTTCAATGTCACAAAACCAATGGAGTGTGGCTGATGTCTCAGTGTGTGTCTTCTAAGGATTGCCTTGTTCACAGCTGACTGCCAACCCCAGCCTTGTCTGGTGAGGTGTTTGCATGTGTGGGAGCTGGGGTGGTCTGCACAATAGCACTGTGAAGTGGGAGGTAAGCAGGCTTGGGGCTACTCTTCCCTGGCCCTGGAATAGGCCCCTGGGCTGTGCCCACTCCATCATCTGGAGGATCCTGGTCACCTCATTTTATCCATGCGTAGAAGCCACAGTGCACATTTTTTTAAGAAAGAAAGAGAGGAAGGAAGGAAGGAAGGGAGAGAGAGAGAGAGAGAAAGGGGCAGCGTGGTGAGAGCCATCAGTTGACTTCTCCTGCCTGGGTCCTCAAGAGGTCTCCTTGTGCAGGCTGGGACTGACGTCATCTGCTGGTGGCTGTGTGGAAAGCCAGGTCTGACTCAGTGGTGAAGGGTGCTCGTAACTGATTAATCGTGCCTGCCACGGAGATAGCAATGGTGGCATTGATGTTGTGTGTTTTCAACTTCACATGAACCACAGAACCTGTTTGGTACCAAGAGAACCATCCAGCTTGAGGCCTTATTTGTAGAATCTCTTGAAAAAAGTTGGATCCTGACTGCGGAGGCTCTTAGGCTCTCCTGTCTGACCCTGCGCGTGCTCACAGGTGCACAGATGCTGTTGGGAGGCCATTAGGAATCCTATTTCATCTAATAGCCTGGTCAGGAAATGGAAAGGTATATTACAGATCATTAAGTGGGTAAAGGAATTTGACAACCTTTGATCCGAGTCAGGAAAATAGATGGCATGAATTAATTTGCCGGCTTGTGGAGAGAAGAAGAGTCATCCTTCAATAGCAGTGACAGGCACGAAGTTCACCCCTCAGGGGACTGATTCCAGGGAAGGCATACAGCAGCTCTCCTGGGAGCAGAAGGCTTGGATGCACGGGGGCCGCGGCCTCCAGGCTGCCCTCCCCCTGCTCCCGTCAGAGGCACTGACATGTCCCTCACTTCACATAAGCCACTGTCCCAACTCCCGGGAAATGTCCACTGAAGCAGGGGACAGCCCTTGGGGACAATGCATGTACTTAGCACCCCTGTGTGACTAGTGTGTGTGTGCAGTGCCCAGGTCCCACCGCAGTCTGCCAGGATCCCTAGGACTGAGTCTGGGGGGCACTTGCCACTTGCTGGTGTGGTGCTGACCCTGTAAGGAGGCCAGGGACAGGGACCCAGGGTGGGACCATCGTGGTAGGCTCACAGATCCAACGTCCAATCAGAGACATTTCCCCTTGGATGCCTAGTAGGTATTCAAAAGTCACCTGTCCTGATCTCCCTTCCCATCAAGCATCCCTCCTTCCCGTGACCCCAGCTGAGGGCACCTCCTTCCTTTGGGTTTCTTAGGCTAAAAGTCCTGCTGTTTCCCTGGGTGCCTCCTTCTCTTATCCCCCACATCCCACCTTCCAGCAGATCCCGTGGCCTGTACCTTTCCCATATACCTGGAATCTGTCTTCTGCTTACGTCCCAGCCCACCCTGCCCTCATTGTCTCTTACTCAATTCCTACACCAGTCTATACCTGTTCTCTGCCTACCTGTCCTACAGTCGATCTTTTCCCAGAAGCCACAGTGGTCCCTCCGAGGCCCAAGTCAGAACCTTGCAGTGGCCACCCATCCCGCCCTATGGCAACTTCTTTGACCTTGCTCTGCTCTCCCTCAGGCTCCCTGTGCTCTGCTGACCCCTCACTCATCTCTAACCCCCCAGGCCACCCCCAGCCGGGGCCTTGGATCTGATCCCTCAGCCCCGGCTAGCACCTCAATGATGTCCATCCTTGGCGAACGCTCAGCCCTCTGGGCAGGATTCATGTTTGTCTTGTTGCTGCTGTGGCCCAGTGCCCAAAGCCCAACCCGACACACAGCGGGCCCCCAGTCCGTATCTGCTGAATGAATGAAAAAGCCTGAGCAGGCCGAGTAGGCATGATGATAGACATGAGCCCATAGGCTGCCAGGAGCTGTCCTCTGATCACCTGTACCCCACTCTTTCCTGGCCTGGAGAAGCCCCCAGCACAGATGAGAAGCACCATCGAAGCAAGAACTTCCTGGGAGGTGGAAGTGCCGGGACACGGGCCCAGGAGAAGAAATGCCCCAGCTGAAGCCTTCCCAAAGGATGAGGGAATGTTAGCAAAGGGCAGGACACGGGGAAGGCTTTCCACCCTGACAGAGCCGCAGGTACCGAGGCTGGGAGGTAGGCAGGGTCTGGGCCTGACAGAACACTGTGTGGATGCAGAGTGGCTGGGCTCACGGCAGCATGCCAGGGGAGGGCTGGCGGGAGTGAGGGCCTGAGGTGCGGCCAGGGCCTAGTCACAGGGGTGCCAGCACAGCGCCACGGACCCCCAACATCTCTTGAAATGCCGTGAAGAATTTTAATGGGGGGGGGGTGACATTATTTTTGCATTTCGTGAGTCAAGCTGGTGTGGGACAGATTGGAGGGGAGACAAAATGCAGGGAGAACAGTGAGGAGGCAGTGCCACAAGCCAGGCAGAAGGGGGAAACTGAGTCAACACAAGGCAAGCAGGAGTGGGGGGAGATGTGAGCAGTTTTCTGGGGAGATCCCAGCTTCCCTACTCACCAGCTATGAAGACTCGGGCATGTTCCTTTATTTTTCCCATGCTCAATTTCCTCACCTGTAAATTGGACTAGCAATGAGAATCTTCCAAGGGGAGACTGAGGTTAGATTAAGCAGGTGTGCAGAGCACCTGCCCAGAGCCAGGGCTCCCTGCAGGCTGACCCCCTGCCCCAGTCTGTTCTGGTCCCCCCAAAGGAGCTGAATGTACCCAGCATCTCTGAGCCTCTCCCTCCCCTCCTGTTCTCTGCCTGCCTGCTAAGGATTCAGTGAGAGCAGAGCTTTGATGGGTAATGAGACCTGAAACTCGTCCTTAGTGTGCAAGGACGCTGGATCCGTCAGCTTTGAGTGCATCTCATATTGCTGGAGCGATTGTTCCTCAAATGGAATTACTTCCTACAATTATCTTCTAAAAAGACAGGCCCCGGGATATGGGCGAAAGGTGCCGGGAGGCCAGAGCCAAATCAAATCAGGGACTGGCTCTTTGGAGATGGGTCTCGTACCGGGGTCCACATGGCACAGTGTAAGTGTGGACCATTGGACCCCCAACTGTGCCACCCCTGTCACTCCTTCAGCCCCAAACCAAGGACACTGGAGCCCCAGCCAACAGAGGTGGGGTAAGCAAAGACACTGCTGAGTGAGGGAGGAAATGGCAGGCAGGCATGAGGAACACGGGGAAGAGGGACTCTGTTTCAGACACAGTCTGCTCTGAGGAGATCCAAGTCTACGGTGGCCTCATGGCCCTATGCCATCTGCCCTCCCTGCCCTCCCAAACAGATTCAGCAGCTTAACGTCAATGACATCAATAGTAATCACAGAAAACATTGTCCTAAAGACCTAGATACATCCCTCAGTTAATCCTTAGGTGAACCCTATAGGTGGAGAGACAGCTCCAGGGAGGGGTGCCGGCTGGGCAGGAGGGAAAGCCCCTGAAGGGGTGTCAGAGTGGAGGGAAGGAGGCAACCCGCAGAGATACAGGATAAAGGGTTCCAAACAGAAGGCACAGCTGAGCAAAGACCCAGAGGGAGGACACCTGTGCTGGGCTTGACAAGGGCAGCAGTGGCTGGAGCGTGGGACGCAGGTGTTGAGGCAGGAGAGGAGATGAAATTGGAGGGTGAGGAGGGGCCAGGAGACGGTTTTGCAGAGTGAGGAGGATGGGTTCCGCCTGGCTGCAATAGCAGCCGCTGGTGGATTAAGGTGAGAACTGTGGGACACAGCACGCACTTAAAAAAGATTCTAATGCTGTGGAAAGGAGCAGGGCAGTCTGGTTGGACTAGTGTGGCAGCTGAGGGGATTAAGGGGAGGAGTCCAGGTGAGAGAGGGGCCCAGGTGAGGGCGGGATTCAGGTCAAGGAGAGGTCCAGGTGAAGGTGTACTCTGGTATTCTGAGGTGGGCAACAGGGCGTGCTTAGATTGGAGGTGGGGGGTGGGGTGAGAGAACGGTGGTGAGGGTACTCAACGGGGTTTTCAATTCAGGGAGACCTGGGGTGGATCCTTGTCCACTTCTGGCCCCTGGGTACCAGATGCCATAAACGTCAAGGGGATGCAGTGTGTAAGCAGTTGGCAAATGGGTCTGGAGCGGAGGAGAGGTGGGGTCTAGAAGAGGCGGGGCCCGGGAGAGGAGGATCCCAGAAGAGGCGGGGCCCAGGAGAGGCGGGGCCAGGGAGAAGGGCGTCCCAGAAGAGGCAGGGCCCTGGAGAGGCGGGGCCAAGGGCAGGGGTCTAAATCTCCAGCCTGAGGTGTGACAGTGGACATAGAGGGGCTGAATAAGACCACAGGAGAGGAACAGACTCGGGGTGCCCTACTTCTGCAAATGAGGGAGAGGAGGGCAAAGTCGGCCAAGGAGCAGGTGCCAAAGGAGCTGTCTCCTGGCAGAAGGCCTGAGTGTCCCAAAGCTCCAGGTCACCAACTCCATCTGGGCTGGGCCGGGACTGGTGCTTCCTCTACACAGCTACACAGCTCTCCCCATCTCACATGCTGCCTTTCCATTCCCCGCCTTGAGTCTGGCCCCCAGGGATCCCCAGGACATTTGTCACCATGCCCCCTCTAATCCCCACCAGGGTGGGGCCCTGCACCTGCCTGTCAGACAGAAAATACTGGACTGTATCTCATACGTCTCTGTACCCCCATAGCACTTAGCAAATAATAGATGCTCTGAATGCTTGATCCATTAAATTAAATAAACCAGGGCATTTTCTTATCTCATTCCTGTTCAGAAGTGGGCTTGCCTTCCCTTGCATCTGGACCCATCATTCAGCGCACTCTAGTCTTTGGGGCCTGGAGTCACAAGCATGCCAGATTAGGATCGCAGTCAATATCTGCTTTATTGTCCTTCCACACCAGTAGCGCGCGGCACATGATCGATCGCCCTCCTGGCTGCTGATAAGGAGCGCTCTCAGCTCGGTCAGACAAGCCCTCAGGCGCCAGGGCTTGAGGACCCTGGCCTCCTTGCCTCCCCACTTTCCCAGCTCCAGAAAGCTCTGCCCTCTGCCAGTGTCCCCACTCACACACATTCTGAGATAGCCCTTGGAAGGGAGTGGAGGTGAATTTTCTTGAATATCTGCCATAGGCAACACAGAGTGAGGACACAGGGATTCCTGGCCTCTGATCAAGGGGCTGGTCTGGAATCAGGTGTTTCTGGTCACAGTGGAGGATGCTAGGATACCTGATACCCATTGGTCACCTCTTGTTGGCTTCCTGAGTGAGAGCTACTTGTTCTCACATGTTGGGCCCCACACCTGAGCTCACCATCCAGAAACAGCCCAACCTCTTCCCCCCAGTCATCCTCTCTGTGCATGGGGTCACTACCTCACTCACCGTTTTCAGGGCTGCCTCTGGGAGAGTGTTACCTGTCCTGGAACCTTCAGAGTAGAGCTCCCTGCCCTAGCAGGGTGGGCAGAGATGTGGCGGGGTGTGGAAATGTGGTATCAACCCCCATTTCCGTCTGAGCTGTGACTCAGGACACAGAGGACCAGCCCTCAGAAGCCACAGAAACAGGGCAGAGTCCACAAGTGGCTGGCTGTACCCTGGTTTACATTCTATTTCCCTCTCCCCAACACGCCACCCGCCTCCTGGTTGGACAGAATGCATACCCCTCTCCTGGTGTTCAAGCCCAGATGTCCTGAGGTTTCCGTCCTGCTCTTTCAGAGCCCCCCAGTTTCCCCAGTGGCCCTCAGTGCAGACTTAGAGTCTTTTTGGCAGATGGCTCCCCGTCACCCCTCCCCTCCAAGGCACCCACCAGCAGAGCTGTAGAATACACTGGACTGCACATGGGGTCTCAGCTGATCCTTAGAGGGACTGAGAGAAAGAGACATTTATTCCCCGTTCACAGATTAAGACTCAGAACCTCCTGGTCCCTTTCCATGATGCCTCTCTTCCCTTGCTCCACAAGGAGCTTACCTCTTCCAGGCAGACCTGCCCCTGTGGTTAGACACTGAACGAACATGTGCTCTCAGGCCAGTCTGCTCTTTCCAGGCTAGCTCTTTCCACCTGCTCCTTGGGTGTTCTAGCCACTATTCATCACACCAAGGCCAGGTACCAGTGTCAGGATCCCTTTACCTGGCGATTGCCATCCCTGAGTTAAGGAAGGGGTGTGGGTGGGCACAGCAAAGAGTGTGTTTACCCAAAGCTGCCATTGCCCCTCTACGTATCTGCACAGCTCAGAGGCAGGGAGGCTCCCCTGCCTTGCTCCAAGGCAAGCTGCTCCCACCCTCTGCTCCAGGCTGGACATCCAGCCCAGACGCCGCTGGCCAGCAACAGCATTAGCCACGGCACCTAGAGACTCTAGTGGGTCCCCCAGCGGGGGTGTGGACTCTCCAAGCCAAAGGAAAATGCCAGCAAAAATGCAAGACTGAATTTCTGGGTTGCAAGACCTCCCTGTACCTACCGAGAGGTCTGGCCTTTTCACCTCTTGGCTCTGTCCCCCTGCAGAAGCGCCTCTTTCAACTCCCTGTCCCGCCGTCCCTACCCACTGCTTCTCACTGGAACAATCCTATCCATTAGTTGTCATAGCAACCAAGACAGGGCAAAGTCATTTTCTAGAAGGGGCCTAGCACAAATTATGGCTTTACACCAACTTATTGCCAATCTTTTTAATTAAAACATTTTGCTTTCAACCCTCCTAATGGCAGAGATCAGTAAACAAGGGAGACTGAATTACTGATGTTGAAGCTCCCACATCTCTTAAATGGCTTAATTACTGGTGGGACCGCAGTAAGGCCAGAGTGGGGCTGCTAACAGCAGGTGCGCCTAACCTGGGAAAGCCAGCCTCTGTGAAGGTAACCAAATGAAGCCCAGAGCACTGAAAGGATATACATGTAAAAAAAAAAAATTTAGAACTCTTGAAGGACATAAAGAGCTGCTAGAGTTATGGTTACAATTCAGTTTCCAGAACTATGATGTCAACGTTGCTGGCTGCTCAATTTCTGTTTAATTAAATTGCCTGTCTGACACCTGGAGGCAGAACCATGTGTCCTTGTGTCCATGGTGTGTGGTGGACTGATAACGGGCCACAGATCCCACTGGCCACTTGCTCCAAAGGCCCCTCCCGCCCCTCCTCCCCAGTTAATGTGCTTCTAACAAAAGCCCCCAGGGAGCACTTCCCCTCCCAGCAGGCCCCTTCAGGGTGGCTAACGCTACTCAGCAGGAAATGCCCTCAGATGAGCCTCTAAATCTAGTGAAGGGAAAACAAAGGCCCCAGAGAGAACGGCCTCACCCAGCCAGCCAGAGTCACATAAAGGGACTAGAACCCAGCCCACGCACCACGGCTCCTTCTGTGTATATGAACTGTGCTAATGACAGTCATCACCTTCATCTTTCCCAGGGTCTATAATCCCCAAGTAGGAACCTTTAGCTTTTTTAAACTGAAATTTCCTATTAATTAAAACTGCCTCAAGTGTGTGTGAGGTGTGTGTATGTGGGTATCAGTATACATGTAAGCATGTATATGAGTGTATGGTGTGTACATGTGTACATGCTATAAGGGTATATGTGTGAGTGTGGGAAGGTATGTGTGTGTGAGGTGTGGGTATACAAGTGTAGCACAAACACAAGCATGCATACTTCTAGGCTCTTTGTTCCCAAGGATTTGGGGACCAGTCAAGGTCCTGTAACAAAGCAGAACTAGGTTCCTCATGAATGGAACAGACATCACGGGTGCATCTAAAACCAGATCATAGAGAAAGGTAAAGAGATAAAAGGTATATCCAGAAAATCCTAGACCAATATGTGAAAAAAGTTGACATGGGAATAGTAATAGCAGACACACCAATGTGAGGCAGAAAGCATTAATGAGCGTAAAGGACACTACAGTTACATCTATCAATAAGATTGACATGTGCTCACTTAATAACACAATCTTGCAAATTCAGTAGAATTTGCATAAAATTGACAAATTCTCCAATTCTTCGGAAGCCTTAAAACATTTTTTAATATCAGGGGTGCCTGAGTGGCTTGGTTGGGCATCCGGCTCTGCATTTCAGCTCAGGTCATGATCTCAGAGTCATGAGATCTAGCCTTGCATCTGGCTCTGTGCTCAGTAGGGAGTCTCTCTCCCTCTCCTTCTGCCCCTCCCTGCTAAAATAAATAAATAAATTAAAAAGATTTTTTTAAAATCAGAAATGTATAGCTAAAAGAGACAAAAAATTGGTAAATAAAAAGAAAGGAAGTCTCATGAAAGTTCAAAGAATATCATATAGCCTGCATTCTGACCACAGTGCAATAAATAGGAAATCAACAATTAAGTAGTCTCATAAAAATATGCTTGAAAGTTTATAAATGCACTCCTCAATGACTGAAATCACGATGAAGTTTCAAATCATTCAGCATTGTAGGGCAAGAAACTACTATATATTATAACATGTGGAATGTAGCTAAAGCAGGATTTAGAGGAAAATGCATAGCTTTGAATATATTAATTGATAGCAACAAAGATTTTAAAGTATTTAAATTAAAAAACAGGGAAAGTAAAGAAGAGCTAAAAGGCAGAAATTAATGTAAATTTTAAAAATTGGCAAGAGTATAAATAGAGCTGAAAGTTATTTCTAGTGTTTTTAAATACTAACATAATTGATAAGGAAGCAACCCTGTTCTGAGGACCTGGGTGCCCTCTCCCCAGATGTGGTCTCTGACCCTGGCGGAGCAGCCCCCATAGTTCTCAGGATGCCTGGAGGCTTGCTAGACCTTGCAACTCCACCAGCCTGCCCTCCGTAAAGCTGCAGCAATAATTCTGCCTGTCTCTACCCTGCCTTCTTCCCAGGGATATAAGGTAAACAGAGGAGAGTCAGGGATGCCCGGGCACCTGGTCAACCACAAAGCGCCATGTAACAGATGAGATGCAATGTGAAGTGGCATGTTAGAAGTTTAATGCAAATGCAATTGCTCAGCTTCTTAGTTATGCCACTTGCTGGATGAGCACCTGCCATGTGCTATGCCAGGCTTGAGAAGAGGGAAGTGGAACCTGGATTTTGCGTTCCTGTCCTCCAAAATGTGAAGAGTCCCCCCCCACAGTGGGGAGTGTGCTGCCCCTCAAGATAAAGGAGTCCGAGGACAGGGTCATGTCCAGCTGTGGCCTCCAGCTCTGCCCAGAGTCTATCCAGGGGCCTCCGACCCCAGGGGTTGTAGGAAGAGGAAGTTCCTGCCAGAGGATCTGAATTAGAGAGGGGCTGCTGCCAGGCTCAGGGACTTGCCCTCTTGGGGTCTTCTCAGGATGAAAGCCAAACTCCCCTGACCTTTCCTCGGACTTCCTAATAACAAGAGCTTCCATGAAATGTAACCCCGCTCCAAGTTCCTCATCAAATACTTTCCCAGATGAGCGCATTTCCTCCTCAGCCATCCCCAGAAGATACCATCATCATCACCCTCGCTTTGCGGGTGAGGGAACTAAGCTCAGAGAGGATAAATAACCTGTCCAGGAAGCCGGCGCAGTAAGATGGAGTGGGGGCTTGAACCCGGCACTCAGACTCCCAGCCTCCCCCCTCCCGGGCTGGCCCCGTTCTGCCCTGGCCCTTCCCCCAGACGGAAGGGCAGCCCCGGCCCCCGGCGGGGCCCAGCCTTCGCCCCTCGGTAGGGACACGCAGTCACCGTCTCTTCCCATCCGAGCCACCCCCACACTCCGCTTCGCAGGGACGCACGCAGCCTTGTATCAATCTCATCTGCCAGCAGGAGCGAGAGCCGGCGCTGCACTGCAGAAAGGCGTCCCCTCCCAGCGGAGTTGGAGATAGGCAGCTCCGCATTAACCCCGGAGCCAGCCTGGAATCCTCCCTGTGCTTTCCCGGCGGCTCGGGAAGCAGCGGCAGCCCCAGTCACAGCCCCCATCAATCGCCCCGCACGCCGGCTGCCAAGGCTGAGGCCGAGGCCGCCGGCAGGCGGGCGGTGGGGGAATCCATCTCTCTCCCCTTGATATATAGGGGACCGGGGCCCCTGACCATCAAGCCGTCGGGAATTTCTCATCTGTTCGTGATGTGTCCCCAAAGTGAATGTTAATCAATAGATCCAATCTGCGACCCCATCCATATCGCAGCCTGGTAAAAATGGCCTCGTTCCGCTCACAGGAGGTGTTGTGTTCCCTGTCCTTCTGGAACACCAGATCTTTGGGCTGCTTTGAAATGACGAGAAAGCCTCCACGTCTGTGCAGGAAACCTGCACCTCACACCCCTGAGCTCCCTCTCAGGCAGGGGCCAGCCCCAGCCAGGCCAGTGCCTTTGCTGTGGTCACGCCAGAGGCTGGGCACTGATGTGGCTGCTGTGGCGCTGTGCGTGTCCGCAAGGATCCATGAGCCCTGCAAAGCGGCCCTGCAGGTGGGGGTGGGGTCGTCCTGGCTTTGACTCCTGCTCCACGTCCTCAGCTAGGCCCCCGCAGCCAGGCCCCCTGCAGATCAGTCTCTGCATCTGTAAATCGGTAAAATGAGGCGGAGCCCCTAGCCCCCACCCCTGCTGTGGGTGAATTTGCCCTGATCCTGACTTGGTTGTCTCTTCTCTGGACTTCAGAAGGACCTAGGTCCGGCCAGTCTGTCATTTGCTGGCCCTGATAGTTCCAGTCTCCTCCTGGGGTTCCCGGCATGGGGAAGTAGATCGTGCAGGTCTCCCTGGACCCAGGATAGGCCTGGGAGAAGCCTGTGACTTGCAGCACAGGGCAGGGTCCCCCTCATCTGTGCCTCCCTCTGCCCCCAGAATAGTCCCTCTCCCTCCAAGCCCCGTACCTGTCCCCGCAAAGTGGCTCTGAGCTGGTGTGGGTGCTGGTGTTGGAGGCTCTCGGAGGTGCAGGGCCTCAGGAAGGAAATGTGGGGTGCCCAGGGCTCTGCAGAGGTGGGGGCTGCTGTGCGGGAAGGTTGGAGGAGGCAGGGTGTCTCAGGGCTCCTGTAACGGGTGGCCCGCTTGACTACTCTGGGCTGTGCTCAGGTCCGGGGCACGTACTGGCAGGAAATCTCAGGGGCCCTTTCAAATGGCTCTGGGTCAGCCCGGGGCTGCTTGGAGGGTGGCCGGCACCCCTGCCTGAAGAAGCTGGCCCTCCTCTTCCCATACAGGCCCCTCAGTCCTGGCCTTACCATGGGGAGAAGTCCAGCAGCCATTGTAGGCTGCCCAGCTGGAGTGTGTCTGGGGCCTGGGCCCTTCCTCCCAGGGTGCCCACCTCACCTCCAGACGCTCAGAGCCCAGCAAGGATGAGGGGCCTGGGCCCTCTATGGTCACCTTTCTCTTTTGCTCATTCGGGGAGGGGGGCTAAGCCCTGGCCTCCTGGCTTGCTTGGACAGGGTTTCTGGAAAGTCCTGAGGGGGGCCGATGGGAAGGCCATGGGTGTTGGAAGTCAGAGACGGTGGAGTGTGAAGCAGAGCCTCAGTGAGGTCACCTCCCCTGAACTTCAGGCCCTTTGGTCAAATGTGACTAGAGCTTTCCTGTGTTTCCCTTACTGCCTCTGTGCGTGTGTGTGCGTATGTGAGAGAGAGAGACGGGCAGACAGACAGACAGACAAACAAATAGAGGCAGAGACAGGAGGTGCCACGGTCTTGGTGGCCAACTCCCCATCTTGCAGGTGGGTGAGGGTGTGGAAAGAAAAAGGGAAAGAGAAGACCCCAAACTGCAGACCGCACCAGCCTCTCCCTTGGTGCCCCAGCATGAAGGCCTGTTTCCTTGATTTTCCCTGCTGCCCCCTGCCAACCCACCCTCTGCTCACCCCGCCCAGGTCTGTGGGCATATTTGTGCAGGAGCCTCTGAGGAAACGGGGTGATGTGGAGCAGTAATGAATCCTGACTCCTTGCTACCTGCCACTCTACTCTATCCCACAAGGTGTCCATATCTCAAGCATGGACTTGGGAGGTGGGGAGTCCAGTGGATGATGTGAGAGGCCTAAAAGTGGGGAGTGGGGAATTTAGGGCACCACTCTCCTGGTCCTAAAGGACAAGCAGGGGTGTCAGAGCCAATGGTGTGATCCATAGTTGACAGGACATTCCATCCTGATCTGGCTCTACCTAGATCAAGCCAACCTTGGGCTAGTCACTGGCTTGGAGAGTGACATATGGCTGGATTCTGCCTCTACTTGTCCCTTGGCAGGGTGTCCTTGGGTAATTGTCAGTGGAGGCCCTGATTCTTGGACCCTGTCAGGCATGCCAAGATCCCAAGTTGGAAGTTCCTCCTGGGCCACAGTGTCAGTCCAAGAGACGGGGACAAAAAACTTCCCTTTGAGACAACCCTAATGATGGGGAGACCTGACAGTCAGCATCTCCCCATGCAATTGGACTGAGGGTGGGCAGCCTCACTGAGAGCCTCCTGGTCAACACCAAGGAAGTGTCTGCCTATGAGACAGTTGCCCCTAAATGGGCTAGAAAGTATCTAATCAAGCCACCAGGCCTAACTTCTAGGTTACAGGAAATACAGGGAACAGAGGTACAAGTTTGATGACACCATGAGGAAATGATCAGGTAGATTCTGCCTTCCATGAGTCAATGAGGCCGGATTCTTCAAAACGACCATATCACGGAAAGGGCTGTTTTCAACCTAAAAAGACCATGGAGGCATAACCAAATGACAGCATGGTCCGAGATTGCTTTGGGCTTTTTAAAAGGCCAAAAAATAGATTCTTGGGTTGATTTGGAAAATCTGAATATGGCGTGAGATTCTGTGATATTTTGGAATGATTCTTAATTTTCTTAGGTATCACAGCGGAATTGTGGTCATGTAAGGAAATGTCCTCACTTTTGTGTGATGCAGGCTGAAATATTTAGGGATAAAATGTCAGGTTATTTACAACCTAATTTCCAAATCATTCAGTAAAATTATCTGTGCATCTACGTGTTCGTATGTGCGTGTGCGCATGCGCAGAGGGAGGGAGAGAGAAAAAGCCAATACGGCAAACGTTGCCAGTTTTAACAGTTGCTCATGCAGGTGTGTTTGTATTATTCTTTCAACTCTTCCAACCTCTGTGTTTGATAATTTTCGTAATAAAAAATGGAGTACAAAAGTGCCAGTGTGGGTCAGCCTCACCGGACGTAAAGCTCTCTCTCCAAGGACACACGCTTCTGGCCACTTCTTCCCAGCGTGGCCTTCTTCTTCCAGCCCGAGCCAGGCTTGTCTGCTGTCCTCCCTGCTTCCCTGCCTGCTATGCCAGGCCTGTCAGTCCTGCTGTGTGTAGCCGGGGCCTTGGGCCTCAGAGTCTCATCCCTGCTGTGCCCTGCCTGGAGCGCTGCCCCATCACCCCCACTCCACCCTTCACCCTCGTAAGCATCACTGCACCAAGGAGGCCTTGCTGGCCACCGGGTGGGGCTGCCATGGCCCCACCACAGGGTCCTGTCCTTTCTCACTCTCTGTCCCCTTTATTCTCCACCAGACTGGCAGGGACTGTGTGTCCAGCCGTGCCTGCTGTCTGCCGGGCCGTGATCTGATGACCGGGGACCACTGATGGCAGCTGTGGGCCCGCAGGAGAGACTGGAGGTGCCGGGAAGGGGCAGCCAACAGCACTTATGGGACCATTCCCTCTCAATAGCTTCCCCAGGCCGATGCGATCGAACTGACCTCGGCCTCACTCATTTCCCACCCTGGTCATATTCTTCCTGATACCAGGGGCTCTTAAGACCGAGTGCCAGCCTGCTGGGGTCACACCATGATGAAACTTCTAGGTGTGTCCTGGGATCAAGGAAGTCCTGCCCTGCTGGGCTCCGGACAGCCCCACCTACGCTGGCTCCCTCTCTCTCATGGAGGTGGGTGGGTGTTCCTTGGCCCCCCCGCTGCCCCTTTCCCCATAATAGAGGCAGGGGCCCAAGAGCAGTTCCACGTGGCACAGCACCCTATTCAAGGGTATTTTTCACTTGGCACAAATTAAATATGTTCTGAAAAGAAGTCAACAGAACTGAATGTGATGATGTCCAGTCCCTTCTACCGGGGACTGTAACATGGCAGTTTTCTGATAAAGAAGGAAGAGTTCCAGATCCCGGCACTGAACTGGCCACCCAGCTCCCCAGCCTGGGCACGATCTGCCCTTGGGCCCGGGGGCCTCAGCCCACCCCTCCCTGGGCCCAGCCTGTCTGCGACCCAGGGGTGCTGAGCCCGGGCACCTCACGGCTCTCATCTCACCTCACCGTGTCCACCTCTCCCCTCGAGCACGTTCGCACCTCCTCGGTTCTGCTGGGCTTCCCATTGGCCTAGTGGAAGGTTTGGTCAGAGCTGGGGCATTGAGGCTGCAGGGGGACCAGCAGGGACCTAGGCCTCGGGGCGAAGGCTTCCTGGTTTCCTGGTGAGCCAGAAAGGTGCCCCAGGGCCCTCCCTTCCTCAGGGCTGGGGAGAGAGGGCGTGGAAGGGGTCTACTTTAATGGTTGATTGTGAACTGGTGAGTTAACTCACAAGAGGTTCCTCTCATTCAAAATCGTTCTGACTCAGGTTGGATTGAGTTCTACTCAGCAGAAGAATCCAGATTTTAAGTGACCAGGATCGGAAGCAGGGGCAGGCACTCGGGTACAGGACAGAAACCTGGCCCTGGGGTTCTCTGCAAGGGAGCCCCAGCTTATGCTCAGCCCAGGACACCTCCCTGAGCCTCTGTCTCCCATTTACAAGTGGAGATAAGCAGAACAATTACTTTTTTAGGTTTTCAGGAGGGTTGGCTGAGGTGAGGCATGCACAGCACCTAGCATAACACACCCCCGGTGAGTGAGCCCCCCAGGTGGGTGAGCACCCCAGGGCTAACGCTCGACCATAGCAAGTTCTCACTGCAGGAGCTCCTGAATGGCAGGGGCCAAAGGCCCACCCAGAACTGCGGTTACTGCTGGAAAGAAGGTGTGGGCTGAGTCTCTGGGGCACTGGGAGCCTCAGCCTCATCACTCGAGCCCAGCTGGCCCTGATGTGGCAACTTGTGGTCCGGGCCTTGTGGCTGCCCACTCAGCTGCCCCTGGAGGACATGCCAGGGCCGAGCCACACAGGGCTACGTCCTCACTTTGGGTACACTTGGGGTCCAGCCCCAACCTTGGGCCTGCAGGCACACAGCAAAATTGCTACGTGATCGTCTCTGTTCTCTCTTCACACAGGTCCCTGTGGCGGGAGTTAGGTCCAGCCGTGACAGCAGAGCGGAGAGACTGACGCTTGAATCCAGGTCCCTGACAGAAGGGAAGAGGCTTACCTGGGTGCCAGCCCTCACCTTGGGGCCAGTTCTTCTCTCTGGAGAAGCACCTTCCTCCTGTGCTGAAGGCTGGCTGGCATGGGGCCAGTGAGCGCCTCTCATTCCCTGGGCCATCCTGGAAAGGTGAGCAGGTGTGCACATTAGGGACTGTCAGCCTTGCACACTTCCACTTTATTCACACCCATGCTGGCTCTGGGGCAAAGACAGACCCTTTCCAGTTCACAGGTGAAGACACTGGGGCTTGGAGAGTCAGGTCTGAGACGTGAGGCATCACCTCAGGGGCTTGTGTGAGATTCTGAGCCCAGTGCTCCCTCTGCTCGGCCTGGCGTGTTCTCGTGAGGGTCCCTGGGGCTGCGATGGCCTCACTCCCCTCTTGGGGTGTGCGTGTGTGTGGAGTGTGTGTGTGGTGCATGTCCGTGCGTGTCGGCTGTGTACGTGTCTGTGTGTGGCATGTATGATTTGTGTGTGGCACATGCATGTGTCCGTGTGGCACGTGTGTTCCGTGGCTGTGCGCATGTGGCACGTGTGGTTTGTGGGACACACGAATGTATGCGTGTTGTGTGTGCACACAGTATGTGTGTCCTGCCACGTGTGGTGCGTGTAGTGCGTGCACGTGTGTGGTGGGTGTGCCGTGCACACATACGTGTGGGCTGTGTGGCGTATGTGTGTGGTGCCGACTGACAATACCATCCTTGTCCTCCTAAGACAGGGTTCAGAATCCACAGTGCTTCCTAAATAAAGTTCAAAGCTTCTACCTGTGCACTGAGCTGCCTGAGACGGGCTGCCTGGGTGGCCAGTTGCCAGCACCAGCTGAGTGAGACCCTTGGGGATCCCACTGGCCCCCGAGCTGCTCACTTGGGTCTACTCCACAGTCTTGTCTGCCAGCAAAGAGGGGTCAGGGCTCCCAAGGAGCCAGCTTTGCCCCCTCTCATCTTAGGGCCCCAGAGGGCAAAGGGGTGCAGGGAGTGGACCAACATGTGAATTGGCCTTTCCCATCACCCTGGAACAGACTTCTACACAAGGAGAGACCACCGCCAGGTTCCTGCCTACTGCATGCCCATCCAGACCCGATTGTCCCAGCAGCCTCAGCACCTGGGCAGGCCCACCCCTGGAACATCCTGGAGCCTGTTGGGGACCACTCAGCCTAAGTGCTGCCTGTGACTTCTCTGGGACTATCCTTGGACTTCTCTGAGCAGCCCAAGCTGCCCACCCATCCATGATGACAGTAGGATGCAGGTTGCAGAGGAAGGAGAGGTGCAGGCCTGGGCTGCTGGGCAGCTGGAGGAGGGACTGAGTCTAAAGGACAGGTAGTAGGACAGCGAGACCTCGCACTCAGAGGGGACACCTGGTGAGAACCCGCGGAACCAGCAGAGGGGCTGCTTACCTCTGCTCCAAAGAAGTAGCACCCTTAGGGCCCCTGGGTCTGACCCCAGGAGTGGCTGCCCCAGCCCGAGCACCTGTGATGGCCCTGGGAAGGCTAGACCTGTGCCGGAGCTGGAGGTGGGGCTGACAGAGCCCCAGCCTGTCCACCTGCAGCCTGCCCCAGAGCACAGGTGACAAGGCCAGGGAATCAGTCTCTTGTCCCTGTCACCATTGTCACTTGCTCAAGAGAGATCCTTGCCCAGGCTTTAGCTTTGCTCTTGGAGTATGTCCAGAGAGAGAAGACTTTTCCTTTCCTGCGGTCCTTCTGGCAGGTAGACATCCGATGTGAGAAGTGGGAGACACTGTGGGGACTCCATGCCCCCTCTGTGCAGGGGGGACAGGCTGGGCCCCATGTTCTCCTACTGGACGCCGTTCCCAGTAGGCCTGGGGCCACATCAGGCAGGGCCAAGGACACTTGCCCAGCTGTGGTGACTGATGCTCAAGGACCAGCAAATTACAACCCACGGGCTTCTTCATGGGCTGGCAGGCTTTATAACAAAAGCTTCCCTGGAACATGGCCAGGTCTATCCATCCGACTGTTGTCTATGCTTGTTTTTGCTTAAGTAACTGCAGCACAGATCTGTAGGACCTGCAAAGCTGAACAGATAACTGTCCGCCCTTCAAGGAAAAGCTTGCCAACCCCGATATTAGAAGCACACAGTGGCGTAGGTTTGAAAGTCCCGTGGCCTCTGGATTGAACTGCCGATTTGCAGAACGTACACAGGACAGAGGAGCTTGTCCTGCACCCCCACAGGGGTTCCACCAGCCACGTGCAGACTGAGGGACTCTACCGGCAAACGTTTCTTCAGTGAATATTATAGGAGAAAAAAGATGGAGCAGGGGCAGCAAGGATAGATTGAAAAAATGGCCTTACTTGGATCCAATTCAAATAAACTATAAAAAGGAACAATGGCAAGTTTGAACACTGATTGCATATTTGATGAAAATAAGGAGTTGTGGTTCATTATTCAGATGTGGTAAAAGTATTATGGTGATGTTTTAAAAGCGTCTATTTTTTCAAGATACACAGTGAGGTATTTACAGATGAAATGACTGGATATCTCGGGTTTGCTTCAAAATAATAAAAGGGGGGAAGTAGCTGGGGTGTGAAGAAGGCAGAAAGGGCCGTGGGCTGATGGTTGAGGGCAGGATGACAGTGCGTAGGGGTTTATTATACAATTCCATCTACTTTTATGTATGGTTGGGATCATCCGTAATAAAGAGTTGATAAAATCAAATGAAACGAGACTGAGCCCAGACACTGGGACATTCCTCAGCAGCTCCTGGCAGCAGTTTCCCCAGCGCATTCTCTAATCTAGGCACAGTTCTCACGGCCCTGCTCCCATGGCCCAACTGGGAACTGGCTCCCCTGCCTGGACTGTGCAGGGCGGGAGTCCCACCCCCCCAGGTAGGGGCAGAGCACACGCCCAGCCAGGGACTGGGGCCAGAGGCCGCCTGGGCCAGGGACTCTTGCTTTCTGATAGAGAGGAGGAGGGGGAGGACATGTAGGTGGCAGCAGGATGAGAGAGAAAAGTAGAAATGAATAAGACAAATCACTGCAGAGGCAGAAGAAATTGATAGGCAGCTGCCTCGCAAATTGCTACACAAAATTGAATGCCTAGATAAAAAGAATGATTGCCGAAGAATATACAAATGCCCCACATTAGCCCCTTAGAACACACAAGCTGTAGTAAATGCTACAAAGGCATTTGACACAATTCAACAGCCGACAACCTCAATGAGAGAGGGAACAGACAGGGTTCCACGCAAACGTGCACCAACTCAAAAGGTAACAGACTCAGAGCTACAGGTCCAAAAATGCAGAAGAGTGAGGCCAGGACACCTGCTAGGACCTGATATTATCCTGGAGGGAGCCAATCAGGAGGGAGAAATGGGACTCAGGAGAAGGGAGGGGGGCAGAGTGATCCGTAATGCCGACCTAAGACCTGCTGCCCATCAAACCAAAACCAATCAGCTGAAAGTAGGAGAATTCTGTAGAGTTGCTACTCTGTTATTTCTGTGACAGTTACTTCTGTTAAATAATATGCACATATCAGGGGCTTTCCAGTACACAGCTGGCAACTACATAAAGGTACGATGAATAAAACATTCCATACACAGAAGCGATTCATAAAAGAAAGATATCTAGAAATAGTCGTAACCACAAATGTATAGGACCTACGTGAAGAAAACTGAACTGCCACGGAAAGATGGAGAAAGGATTACACAAAAAGAGGAACATCCACTCTGCGACTCCAGTCATTAGGAGAGATGGATACTAAGAAATTTACAGAGCAGAGTCCAGAATTATGTCAAAGTGTATGGAGATTTTTTTTAAAACACATTATTTATTTATTTATTTGACAGAGAGACAGAAAGCACAGGTAGGCAGAGGGGCAGGCAGAGGGAAAGGGAGAAGCAGGCTCTCCGCCGAGCAGGGAGCCCGATGCAGGGCTCGATCCCAGGACCCTGGGATCATGACCCGAGCCGAAGGCAGACGCCCAACCGACTGAGCCACCCAGGCACCCCAAAGCGCATGGAGATTTAATAGGAGATAAGGTTGCATTAGAGCAATGAGGGGCCCTTCAATAAATAATGATGTGACAACATATTTGCCATTTGGAAAAAATTAAGCTATATTTTGGATAGAATAAAGTTATTTTACTCTAACTCAGTTCCTGACATAAAAGAAATTCAAGCATAAAACCTAAAAATTACTGGAAGTAAAGGTAAATTTAAAAAAGTAATTGAGGCCTTTCTAAGCAACACCAAACAAAATTGATTTAAAAATGATTGACACATTTGTTCAAATAAAAATTTTAAAATTTTGGTTTGGTAAAAATAAACAAAGGAAAATGTTTGCAACATATATGACAACCAAGGGGTCCAATTTCCTAAGCTCACCAAGAGCTCTCGGATACCAATAAGAAAAAGACAATCTAATGGAAAAAAGGGGCACCAATGTTAAAAAGCAGTCAACCTCACTCAGAACTAAATAAATGCAAAGTAGAATGAGATGCTCTTTTTATTTGAAAGCATTGATCATCTGCACTGTTGAAAGATATGCAAATTGATACAGCCTATTTCAGATGCAATTTGGCAAGACTTCTTTCCAAATTTATTTCCATGTACCCTTAGGCCCAGGTGGATTTTTGGGGGTTGTACTACCAGGAATTTATCCTGCAAAATTTACTTGCAAAATTTGCCAAGTAAAATGTGTATGAGTGAAATATCCTGTCATGTTGTCTGCAGGGACCAACACTTAGAAAGAGCCTCAGTGTCCATCAGTGGGAAGCTGGTTAGCCAAGGGACAGGGATCCAGAGGTGGGGATCAATCCACTGTGGATCCTAAAAAAAGAAGTTACATTTGTATCATGATTCAGAAGAGTGCATAATCTGATGCATAAAGATTTTTTCTGAAAGTAGCTACAATAAGTGGTTAACAGCAATTACTCCGGAGGGACTGACGGGTGTTGACTTTTAATTTTATGTAAATTACTTTAACATTACTTTAATTTTACATATTTCACCAGTTGGGTTTTGTTTGAAATTCATCACATGCAGGTGTTACTTTTAATAAAGACCAAGCCAAAACAATAATAAAAACACAAAGCAAAACAAAATAGTAAAACCCCCGATTACTTCAACAGGGGTTGTCAAAGTATGGGCCTATTTCTCCTAAAAGTCTGTGAATAGTAAATCACTTCAGGAGCTTCTGGGCAGTCACACTGGTCCAGAGATGGAATGAGTGAGCTCAGAGCAGCGAGCCCCCAAGCCCTCAAGTTCCAGAGGGCTTGGGGGGGATAGCAGAGCAGGTGTTGGGGGTACACTGGACCTTGACTGGGCTGTGTGAGGGAAGGATGGCTCTTCCTCATACCAGCCTGCCCCCTGGTGAGGGGCATGCTGCACTTTTCTCTCCAGAAAGTGCCTCTGAAATTCAGGGGGATTGAATGAGTTACAGGGAAAACACTCTGATTCAAATGATTTCTAAAACACATGTTAAGAAGTTAAAAAAAACATCGCAATGCTTTATCCTTAGTAGGTCATAAATGTCCTTTGTCTCCAGGCCTCCGGCCCCCCAGCTGGACTCGGGCTTTTGGTGCCCTTTGGTGGGACCTTGCTCTTAACGGCATCCCAGTATCACGTGGGTGGAGTTGGCTTGGTGGTCTCTGAGAGGCCCGGCCTCGCGGGGTCTAAGATTTTAACCCAAAACATCCAGGCTGAGTGTCGAGGGACACTGGGTGTTTGGGACATTGCTCTGGGCTTGAGCCCCAGGAGGAAAGCCACGGGTCCTCTCTCCCATGCCTTCCCTCCACAGGACTGGCTGGAGCCTGCATCCAGGGGGGCACAGAAATCAACCGTGGGGGGCTTTTGCTGGGTGAGGCTGTGGTTGAAATCAACCAAGGTTGCTTTCCATTGCCCCTCCAGCTGACCTGGAGCTCACGCTCTGACGACGAAGGAGCCCTGGGAGGCAAGGACATCGCTGTGGGCAGGCTTGGGTGGGGGCCGTGGTGCCCAAGGTGCCCTGTCTGCGGCGTTACAAGTCTCCTTCCCTTCCCAGGCCTGCGGCCCTGCGCCCCATGCCTGACAGAGGGTGCTTGTGGGGAGCAGGCCCGGCTGGTGGCACCTCTAGAGGCGGATGTGGCCCCGGCCTGACTCCCCCTGACTCCTGGGCGAGTGGGGCGGGGGGTTGCCGAGCGGAAGCTGACACGTTAATGCTGGCGCGCTGGGGGTGCAGAAGCGGGGCCTTCATTCGATTTGGGAGTGCCTCTCCGGGCCCAGGCCTCTGGTTTGGCTCCTATTGAATTAGTCAGCTAAACAGAGCAGGAAGGAGCTGTTCACCTAATTGCACTTGATGGATCTCTTCGTCTTGTTCAGATGCCAGACACAAGATAGCTGCCCCCTCTTTGCATCTGAACCCACGCTGGTGCTTTGGGGTCAGCAAGTAGCTGCTCCACACACGGAGGGCTTGGGGGCCCAGCCCCACCCCGCCCCCCTTCAGCTGAGGGGCTGGGCCCCCACAGGGAGCACTGCGGACCGCAGTTACCAGCAGAGGCAGGGGCGCTGACTGCTCAGGCGGGACCCTGGGGCACAGCCGCGTGTCATTGACTAACTCCGCGGGGTTAAGGGCTCCTTGTCTGGGTAATTGTCTCCCCTTTAATTACAGCGACTGAAAGTGCCTCCTAATTTACTTTAGGGCCCTCAGATGACATCTTAAGAAGGATGGCATCCGCTCCCCATCACGGGCCCTGGGAAGACAGCGCCGGCCGCCAGCACCATTCAAAGACCCCAGCTTCTGCCTTGGCCTCTGTCCCGCATCAGCTCCTTGCTCATCCCCTCACCCCACCCCGCCCAACACACGGCTCTGGGGAAGGCTCAAGTGAGAAGCAGAAAAGGAGGGGAGAAGGGCTCTCTGTCCTAGGGGACCCCAGCCCCTGACAGCCAGGAGATGAGGGGCCTGAGCCCTGCTTGCTAGGGAGCCATCACCTAATGGCCTCTGTTATGCCCTAGGTGACCAGATCCCTTTGTGTTGGACAAATTCTGTGGTGCACTAAGAAGGAAACTATTTCAGAAGGTTTTATTCAGGGGGAAGGAGTCAGCCACGTGGCTCCTGCTGTCAGGAGGAGGACGAGCCCCTCATCTTCTATGTCACAGGAAGGAAGGGGTGAGGGGGGCCTCCTCAGAGCTCAGTGCATCTGTGGGTGCTGGGCTTCAGCCACCACAGGCCAACACCAGCATGGGGCGTGCTGGGGGTGATCCCAAGTCCCAGGGACCTCCTTGGTGCCTCAGGCTCTGGCATCACCCCCTTTCTTCCCCTCAGGAGACCCAGGGCCTAACACAGCCCAACAAACGCTAACTGAGGACAGAAGGTGCTTTTGTAGTGGGTGCTGGTTCATGCAATATCTAGTGAGAAAATGGGAGAGCCCCCACTCCTAATGCTCCCAAATGCATTCCGGAGCAATTCAGATTACAAAATTAACAAAGAAACCATAAAAAGCTAAGTGGTGAGGCTGGGGGAAGGCCTTTCTAATCACAAAAGCCCAGTGAAAACCATTTAAAAAATGAAGGATTCAACTCACATCAAAATTAAAAAGCAAAACAAAATGAACACACAAAGTCTCCCGGGCAAAGTTCAAAGGCAAATGATGCCACCCTCGGGGGAAATGTTGTCACATGTATGATAACCAGAGGATTGTTGTCCTTACTGTATAAAGAGCTCTTATAATTCAATAAGGAGATGATGAACGTGAGTGGGGAACAGAAGCGGTCACATCATAGAGGAGGCAGGCAGGCAACCCCCGGAAACGTGACAAAGCAGGAGATCTTGGCTAGAGCTGCAAGGCGATTTTTGAGTTGCTGCTTTGTGTGTTGGTTTCTATTTTGCCTTCTGTGGAACTGCAGAGAGCCCAGAGGGCAGCCACTCTCCTACGAGCCTAATGCCCTGACTGATGGCACTGGTGTCCTGAGAGGAGTAGGTGCTGAGAGCACTGGAGAAGCAGAAAGGAGGCAAGGGTCCCGCAGAGCCTGGAAGGGGTGCAGGCCCCCGGGAACTGCACTAGCAGAGGGATCCGGAGCTCCGCTCCTGCTCAGAGGAGGGGGCTGTGTGGCTTCGGCAGAGGCCCTTATGGCCGAGGCAGGGAGCAGCAAAGACTGCAAACCTGAAGGGTCTGTGGACACTAGGACCTCGGGGGTCTCAGTGATAAGCAGAGCCGACTAGTCACTGCGTCTGGAAAGGCTCCCTGAGAGACCCCAGGACCTCAGAGCTGCCCCACCCAGAAGGTCCAAGCTTGAAGTGAAATCCAGTAGATTTTAAGAGAGAAGAAGATGAGCTCTTTCTTCATACCCGTGAATTATGCATTGGGAGTCATATTTGCTTTAATAACAAGGAAGGCAAATGAAAACAATAAATTATAAGATTTCACTTATAGTAAAGGCAAATGCAATATTAAAAAAAATAATTGAATATTCCATATACGAGAATGTAGGGCATACTTCTGGGTGAGAATGGATTTGGGAATAAAGTTACTGGAGGGTAATCTTAAAAATGATCATATACTTTGGGGCGCCTGGGTGGCTCAGTCGGTTAAGCGGCTGCCTTCAGCTCGGGTCATGATCCTGGGGTCCTGGGATCGAGCCCCACATCCGGCTCCCTGTTCAGTGGAGAGCCTGCTTCTCCCTCTCCCTCTGCCTGCCACTCTGCCTACTTGTGCTCTCTCTCTATCTCTCTGTCAAATAAATAAATAAAATCTAAAAAAAAAAAAAAAGATCATATACTTTGACACAAAAATTCCTCTTCTAGAAATTTATCTTAAGGAAACAATCAGAAACACACCCAAAGATTTATGGATGGATTTGTTCACAAGTAGTTCAACTTACAATGGCAAAAATTAGGAACAAATTTAAATGTATATTAATGGGGAATTCTAGTATACCACATATGTTAAAATCATATTTTTTTAAAGATTTATTTCTTTTAGGGAGAGCAAGAGAGAGAGCACAAGCGGGAGGGGCAGAGGGAGAGAATCCTCGAGCAGACTCCACGCTGAGCAGGGAACCCAACACAGGGCTCTGTTGCACACCCTGAGATCATGACCTGAGTCAAAGCCAAGAGTCGGATGCTTACCCGACTGCGCCACCCAGGCGCCCCGTTAAAATCATATTTTTAAAAAAATCTTTAATAACACAAAGATATGCTTGAGTTACTACTATAAGTGAAAGAGAATGTGTCTAAAACCCATAAACACTTTATATAAAAAAAAAGTTCACATCAAAGAAGCCTAGAGGGATCCCCCTGAAGTGGGTGGTAGTCAGGAGTGATGGAAGGGGCAAGGTTTTTAAATACATTGTTTTCACTATAGTTTTTTATATTTTCCAAATTTTCTTCATTGAAAATGTAATTATTTTATAATCATGTGAAATAATTGCTATTTCTAAGTTAATCAAAAAATCAGCTGTTGGAGGAGCAAGCTTTGCTGAAGATCTGCTCTGTGCATGAACCATGCTCTAAGACAAGAAGATTTCGTCTTCCCAGAAATCTGTTATGACAAATATATCATCTCCATTTTCTGATAAGCAAGCTCGGAGAGCCGAAATTACTGCCATGGCTAAAGGGTTACCAAAACCTGATGATCCCACCCAAAGGTGTCATGACTCCCTCTGTCTTTCTGGTTGGACAACTGCCCCAGCTTGTGAGGCCCTGCTCCAGGTTGGGCCAGCTGAGCCCTCCCGGTCCCATGGTTCCCAGTGCATTCCCCAGCTTTGGTCAGCTCTCCAAGCCAATCTTCAACCTGTCTTGCTCCTTGGTGTGCAGGAGATCAGGTGGACAGACAGGCTGACCAGTGTGGGGGGAGGCCTCCTCTGGGTCCACAGCCCAGCCCACACAGATGGCCCTGTGGCCCCCCTCCTTTGTCCTTCCCTCCCTTCCCTGGGCTGCCCCAGCTGCGTGCCAAAAGGGGCTCCTGGGAAGTGGGCATGGTGGGTGTCAGACCTCCCAGCCCCTGATGCTCATATGGGCCTCAGCAGTTGGTGCTGGGCTCTGGCCCTGGTGGGGGCGTGGGGGGGAGCCACACCTTGGTACAGGAGTGAATGGCAGCAGGTAGCCTTGCCAGGCCTTACAGGCCACATGGAAGTCTGGCTCCTACTCTGAAGGGGGAGCCCTAGAGGGGAGGAGGAAGGCTATGAACCAGCCTTCATTCCATAGGACCCTCTGGCTGTTTGATGGGGAGAGTCTGAGTGTTGATGACGCGTGGGATGAGCCCTGGCAGCAGTGAACTCTCAGAAATGTTCTCTGTGGGGATCACTGCTGTTTTGTGTGGAGAGGGCCAAGGCAGGTCCTGGGGGCCTCAGGCCCCGGACGGCCAGGCAGGGTGCCCAGAGGGAGAAGAGCACTTTCCTCCCTGTGGGTCTGGGGTGAGGGGGGCCTGGGGGGCTGGCCATGTCACAGTGAGTGCCACAGTGGGCACCTCACCATGGGGGGTCTCTGGGCAGGAGGCTGGAGCCCCATTACGTCAGCACTCCCTCGCCTCTGAGCCTACGAGCCAGCACAGCTGGCCACCTGGCCATGGCTGTTGTCCCCGGGAAACCTCTGCTTGAGGATGACACATCTGCCCAGCGTGCGGTAGGAACTCCCCCCCACCCCCACCACAGCCTGGCAGACCTCCCTCTCAGGGACTCCTGGTCCCCATCCTGATGCAGCAGCTGTAGCTGCGGCCCCTCACCCCATTTCCCGACCCACCCCCCACCACCGGGCCCGGTCTGCCCCAGGAGGAAAGATGCAGAAGCCCTGACGGATGGGGAGCCCAGCACAAGGAGGATGGAAGGGAGGGCAAAGGGGTCTCGGCGGAGACAAGGGAGGGGAGGGGGCCCAGCTGTGAGGAGGGATTGCATGACAGGGAGACACAGAGCCCCAGTGGGGCCCCTGCTTGTGAACAAGCGCCACGCCAGGCGGGAGCACAGGAGGCCAGGGCAATGGGAGGCATTGCTGAGGTCCGGAGGGCTCCCCACCCCAGCACCGAGCAGGCTCTGGTTTCAGGCTCCCAGGCTGATCGAGTGCTGATCAATAAATCAGGCCAACAGCACTGGGCTCAAGGCATAGAGAAATGGCCCAAACTGGCCTTCTTTTTCCCCAGCTCCCACCGGCTGAGGCAGGATCTGTGGCCAGGCTCATGCTGGAGGCCCGGCCACGGCGGGGCCTGGGCAGGGGGCTCAGGCGGTGGTCTGGCAGAGGAGGGCACTGGAGAATGCTCTTCCTAGCCTTTCATTCCCCAGGACAGCAGCACTGGTCCCTGAAGGAGGGACCCCCAGCAGAGGGGCCCATGGAGACTGGGCAGCACATGAGTGCGGACACGGGATGGGCCTGCTGGGAGTCAGGGGGCGCCAGTCCACAAGAGGCCTCAGACCTAGCTGTCTGGGACATCTTAGATATGGCATAAACTTTAGGCACTCTGCTAAACCATCACAGCATGCTGAGCGAGGCAGGAGTTGTTTCCTCTCATTACAGATGAGAAAACAGAGGCCCACAGAGGGCCCGTGTCTTGCCCAAGGTCACACAGGCGGCAAGCACAGGGAAGGACTTGTGGAGGGCCCTCTGAGGCTGTTTCATCTTCCTCTGAGAGGAGAATGACTCTGTCAGCAGGCTGAGTCAGGGTCTGCTCTGAGGTACCCAGGCAACAGCTCTGGAAGCATCCCTCGGAGCCCGGACCACCTCTGAGTGAGCCTAAATTGGAAAAACAGTATGTGGGTTTTAATATACCATCAGGACGATCTTTGTAAACAATCATGAAGCTAATACTCCATAAACAGAAAGACATTCTAAAGAGGCTTAGGAGGCCCTGGGACAGAAAGGCTGGGACAGAAGGGCTGAGGCTTTGCCTCTGTGGGCCCCGTCCCTCCCGTGTGTGGGGCTGGCTGAGCCCCAAGGACAGCTGAGTGTGCTTTGGAGACAGCCAACAATAGCTATTAGCCCTGAGAAAATTCTAACAGTTGCTTCTTGGAGTATCTTCTGCAGGAGGGGCCAGTGGGCAAGTGGTCAAGGGTGGCTGTTTTCCCAGTAAGTGAGGCATAGAGCGGGCGGGGGTGAAGGCGCCAGGGAAGCCATACTGGCCATTCCTGGGCTGACTCTTCGAGGCCTCCCCCCTCACCTGGGCCCATGAGCCCCCGTGGGGCCTACGGGCACACAGGCCACCCGAAGTGGCTTTTTGCTCCCAAGTGTCTGTCTTGGAGCTCCAGAAATGGAGCACCCCCCGTCCCCCACCACCGTGTGATCTCATCGAGTCCAAGAAGGCTGCCCAGAGCAAAGAGGAGACTCCCACTCTTACAGCTGGACAGAGGCCCCTCGCAAGATGCCTGGTGCCAGGCCCGGCTGCTACATGCACACGAGCAGTCCTGGCCCGAGAAGTTTCCTCCCAACCAAAGCTTATGTGAGCTGGGAAGGGCCCAGGCGCTGACCTGACCATCTTGCTACTGCCAAGGACAATGCTCTGGATGGCTCACAGGTCCAGATGTCTGCCGGAGACCTCACTCTTTGGCCAGAACCTCTGCTGAGGCTCAGAGGAGCCCAGGAGGAGTTGGGGGCCAGGGCTGGGCCACCTCTGACTCTGCGTTAACAGCCCTTATTCATGGCCTTGGCAGTGATGAAGACACAGCTGGTTCCCCCACTGTTGAGCCCCTGCTGCCCGCTGCCCTGTCAGTGGCCGTCCCACATATGTGGTACACAGGGGTGGGGGCAGTCCCTGGCCTGGAAGCACAGGATCCACAAGCCTCCTGAAGTTGTATCCAATAAAAACTGTCTGCTACGCTGTGATCTCTACGTCCTTGCCTGGCTTTCATGGCTTCTTAAAGAGGCCCATGACCCAAAGAAGGTCAGAACTGGGATCTAGGACACAGAGAGCTCCAGGACTCCCTGGCCCTGCACGCTGCCAGCATATGTCATGGGTGGAGTCGGGTAGGGTGGGTGGGAGGAGGAAGGAAGGAAGGGATGTCAGTTTCCTCTGTGGATGAGACAAATCTTGCAAATATTTCAAAATCTTAGAAGACTAAATGCACTGCATAATTTTGAAATTATAATTTAGAAACTTAAAAATTGGATCATTCTGGACACTTTTTGGTAATATGATTGGCTGGGTACCTAGATCAGCCTTTCCCCTGAAAACATGGACAAAATATAAAAAGAATCTTCTAAAATGTGTTAAAGAAAAAAAATGCGTTAAAGAGTTAGCCAAAAAAGCAAGAACTTCTCAAGTCAAAACATTTAGACAATACAAAAACCCAGAAAGGCAAGCCAGCATTTGGCTTGAGGGAATTTGCCAAACAAAGTGAACTTGAACTTTGAGTTTCATGACTTCCTGGTGAGCAGTGGACAGAAGTCAAAGCCCATGACTGGCTCAGATTTTATAGAAGACCCCCATAAAGCTGGACCCTAATCAGCTACACTCTCAAAGGAAGGGTAAACTACCAGCTTCTCCCAAGGGAATAACAAAATCAGGCACCTTGACTGTCAGTGCTGAGAGGAGACGGGCAAAAAAAACCCCTGCCGAAAATCTATAAACAGAAGTCAGTGGCTTTCATGCAGGTTTTCAGCCTTAATTCACAAGATCTTGGTGGTTTGAAAACTTCAAGCCGGTAACTTAATTTTCAGCATGCAGGGTGGTGGTGCCCCCAGGTACTTGGAAGATACAAGGCAAATTCTCCCCCCAAGAATACACAAATAATATATTCCAAGTGCCATAGACCAAATGTTTATGTCTCCCTCCCCCAAATTCATACAAGGTGCTAGTATTTGGAAGTGGGGCTTTGGGAGGTAATTAGGTCATGAATGGGATTGGTGCTTTTATAAAAGAGACCCCAGAAAGCTCCCTTGCTCCTTCTATCATGTGAGGTTATGGTGAAAAGATTGCAATCCATGAACTAGGAAGTGGGCCCTCACCAGACACCGAACCTTCCATTGCTTCATCTTTGATTTCCCAGCCTGCAGAATCATGAGAAATAAATGTTTTTTATAAGCTATTCAGTCTGTGGTATTTTTGTTATAGAAGCCCAAACAGGGCACCTGAGTGGCTCAGTCGTTAAGCGTCTGCCTTCGGCTCAGGTCATGATCCCAGGGTCCCAAGATCGAGCCCCACATCGGGCTCCCAGCTCCGCAGGAAGCCTGCTTCTCCCTCTCCCACTCCCCCTGCTTGTGTTCTCTCTCTCGCTGTGTCTCTCTCTGTCAAATAAGTAAATAAATAAATCTTTAAAAAAAAAAAAAGCCCAAACAAATGAAGACACTAAGAAAATGAAATGTTCACAGTCGAAAATAACTAAACAAAACACGGATCAAGGAACAGAATGGAAAGCCTAGAAATTAACTGTGTAAGATGGACACTTGCTATACGCTTGAGCTGGTATGGCAGATCTGTGTGGAATGGGCTGATTTTTCAATCAATGGTCCTTAGAAAGTTGCAAATACATGTGGAAAAGGTAAAATTATATCCCTATTTCATACCATTACAAAAACTTATTCTACATATCAAAGAAATATAAAACTTTTAGAATAGAATATGTACAATTATCTTCATGAACCCAAGCCAGGAAGGATTTCTTAAACAGGAAATAAAAATCATAAACCATACAGGAAAAGATTGAGAAATTCAACTACAGGAAGATTGAGAACTTTCCTTCATTAAAAGGTGTCATTAGGATATAAATTAAAAACTAAAAGAAGATATTGTACATTTATGATGCACTCGATGATTTAAAAAATGATCATCCTTGGTGTTCTAGATATAGTTCTCTATTTAATAGATTTTTTAAGGCATGCATTTCATAATTTCTTAAAGAATCTCCTTCCTAGAATGCATATCTGTTTTAGGTACTTGAAGCCACAGTAATGGTCTCATCATGTAAAATAACACAGATACCCACCAGGCCTATCAAGCTGACACCCCTGTACCACACAGCCCCCATGACTTTCCTCTCAAGACAGTTTTATTTATTTTTATTTATTTTTTATTTTAATTTTTAAATTTTAATTCCAGTTAGTTAACATACAGTATTATATTAGTTTTAGGTGTACAATACTGTGATTTGACAATTCCATACATCACTGGTGCTCATCACAAGTGTGCTCCATCATCCCCATCACTTATTTCACCCATCCCCCTGGCCACATCCCCTCTGGTAACATCAGTTTGTTCTCTACAGTTAGGAGTCTGTTTTGTGGTTTGCCTCTCTCTCTCTCTCTTTTTTCCCCTTTGCTCATTTGTTTTGTTTCTTAAATTCCATATATGAGTTGAAATCATATGGTATTTGTTTTTCTCTGACTGATTTATTTCGCTTAGCATTATACTCTCTAACTCGATCCATATCATTGCAAATGGAAAGATGTCATTCTTTTTTATAGCTGAATAATATTCCATTGTGTATATATACACAATCCTCTTCTTTATCCACCCATGAGTTGATGGACACTTGGGCTGCTTCCATATCTTGGCTGTTGTAGATAATACTGCTATAAACATGTATCCCTTTGAATTAGTGTTTTTGTATTCTTTGGGTAAATACCTAGTAGTGTGACTGCTGGATTGTAGGGTAGCTCTATTTTTAAATTTTGAGGAACCACCGTACTGTTTTCCACAGTGGCTGCACCAGTTTGCATTCCTACCAACAGTGCATGAATGCACTTTTTCTCCACATCCTTGCCAACACCTGTTGTTTCTTGTGTTGTTGATTTTAGCCATTCTGACAGGTGTGAGGTCGTATCTCATTGTATTTTGATTTGCATTTCCCTGATGGTGAGTGATGCTGAGCATCTTTTTCTGTGTCTGTTGGCCATCTGGATGTCTTCTTCGGAGAAATGTCTGTTCATGTCTTCTGCCCATTTTAATTGGATTATTTGGTTTTGGGGTGTCGAGTTTTGTAAGTTCTTTTTGTATTTGGATACTAACCTTTTATTGGATATATCATTTGCAAATATCTTCTCCCATTCCATGGGTTGCCTTTTAGTTTTGTTGACTGTTTCCTTCACTGAGCAGAAGCTTTTTATTTTGAGGTAGTCCCGATAGTTATTTTTGCTTTTGTTTTCCTTGCCTCAGGAGACATATCTAGGAAAAGTTGTTATGCCCAATGTCAGAGAAGTTCTCTTCTAGGATTTTTATGGTTTGGGGTGTCACATTTAGGTCTTTAATCCATTTTGAATTTATTTTTGTGTATGGTGTAAGAAAGTGGTCCAGTTTCTTTCTTCTGTATGTGGTTGTCCAGTTTTCCCAACACCGTTTGTTGAAGACAGTGTCCTTTTTTCATTGGATATTCTTTCCTGCTTTGTCAAAAATTAATTGACCATATAGTTGTGGGTTTATTTCTGGGTTTTCTACTCTGTTCCATTGATTTATGTGTCAAGAGAGCTCTCAACGGCTTGCTGTTCCCTCTTCTGCATCTATGGTCACTGCTCTTAGCAGTGAGTCGGTCTTTCTCAGGCAGCTCCTCTAATGGGGCTGGAGTCAAGAATATGTCAATGCAAGAGTAAACCGGCTCACTGAAGGACTCTCCTCCAAATCGAGTCACCTGTCTGGCTTGATACAAACATCTGGATGCTCAGATTTTTTTTTTTTTTTGAAAACAGCTTTCTTGAGATAAAATAGACATCCAATAAACTGCATATATTTAAAGTGTACGACTTGATGTTTTGACAGAGGTATGCACCCATGAAACTATCACCATGATTAAGATAATGAACTCAACCACCCCCCACCCAACAGTTCCCTCTGTAACCTCTCCCTCTGGTTCCTGCCTCATGTCATATCTAATAAACCATTGCCTGATCCGAGTGCATGAAAAATCACACCCATGTTTGCTAAGATTTTAACAGTTTGAGCTATTATACTTCCATCTTTGTAAATGTGTGCATCTGAACCTCCACGGGCATCCCTGGAAAGCTGATTTTCTCAGGTAACGACTATGTAACACCATTTCTCAAAAACCTATCAAACACCAGGCATTTTATATATACTGTCTGTTTTATCTTCACACACCCTGAGTGGTAGGCGATATTACTCTTTTCACAGATGGAGAAGACGAGGCTCAATGACCATAAGTGATATGTCCAAGGTCACACACTGGCCAAGGCCAGTGCCCACAATCAAGCACAGCTGGGTGTGACCCCTGAGCTATATGCTCCTTGGCAGGCCCCGCTCCACACCCATCTCTGCCCCCACCACCCTGGGCTTGAGAAGGACTCCGCAGGTTACAGGGAGTGCTCACCAGCTCTGCCCACCCAGGGGCCCACAGAGCACTCACAAGTTGGCTCTCTGTGTGTTCAGAAGGGACATGGTACCAGAGAGGAGGGCCCAGATGTGTATTCAGATGCTCCACTCGACCAGAGGAAGGCTTGGAGGCACAGAGGATTAGCCACCTATCCGGGCTTAGATGGAGGACCCACGGGGCCTGGACAGGGCAGGTGAGTGGGGCCCTTCGCATGGCCCCAGCAGCAGAAGGTGGTGGTCCACATTTAAGGAGACCATAAGGGAAGAAGAGAAGGGCAAGAGAGTGAGTCCTGACCCACCTTGATAAGCCTTCCCAGGGAAGTGCAGGCACCAGAGTGGGGGTGTGCGTGTTTATGCACTGAAGCCTGGAAAACACACACGTTCAAAGTGTCCCTACTCTTGCCTGTCCCACTGGCCATCAGACATGCAGCCAGGGCCAGGCACCCCAGGACTTCAGCGGCAGAAGCACCCCCCCCACATCCCTCCCTCCCTCCAGGTCCCTGCACAGGTCAGCAAGGACTTCTACCTGTGAGCTTTGCTACAACTGTCCCCTTCACCTGGCCTGTCGCCCACACCTGTGACTCTAGCCTGCGAAGTCACACCCAGTCTAGCTTTAGTCCCTTTGTGGGCCTTCCCTGATGGCTTGGACAGGGTGAGGAAGCCCCTTGCCGGGATCCCGTATCACGTGGCCTATGCCTCCCTGCGTCAGGCTGTCTGCAAGCTCCATCTGCAATCAGGAGCTTGGGCAGCCCTGGCAAGCCTCTGGCCCACTGTGGGAAGCAGGCCCCTATGAGACTAGCAATGCTAGGATCGGTGGGATGATCCCAGTTTACCCACCCTGGAGGGAAACAGTGCCTGCTTAGCCGCTGGCTCTGGAATCCAGACTCTCCAAGAAACTGAGTCACAGCTTGGGGTGGCCCAAGTAGGAGGCATCCCTGGGCAACTGCAGAGGGGATATTTTTAGGTTCTGTTGTGTTTTTCATAAGAAAATATTTTTAGACCGAATTTCTCCTGAGTGGCAACATGTAGCTTTTAGCTAATTATGCAATTTATCAGCAGGGCTGGGATGGTGTGGGCGAGGCGGGGAAGAGCATGCCACACTACTCCACAGACTGGGACGCAGGCGGGAAGGCCCCAGCCACCAAGAGCAGAGACCACATGGAGTCCGAGGTACTTAGCACCGCCCTCCTTCAGACCAGCCCGGCCCTGACTCCTGCGGGGAAAGCGAGCACCCTCTCCCAGGGGGCTGAAGCTGCTGCTCCCGCAAGTGGAAGAGAAAGGTGTAGTCAGTGGGGAGAGACTGCCCTCCTCCTGGGGGGTGGGACACTCGGCCAAGGCGGGGCCCTGCAGAAGTCACAGACCTGGGAGCCCGTGGACCCCGCGGAGCAGGGGAGCTCTGCAAAGCTGTATGGGCCCTTCCCCAAGTGAGGGCACCTGCTGGCAGAGTGGGGCTGCGTTCCCCCTCGGCCCTGGGCACCCTAACTCAGGTTAGGGCTACCTCCTCTTCCCAATTCCCACCAAGGGCCTAGGGGTCATGCAGCCCTGCTGAGTGAACATACGGGAGGGTGGGAGCGACACACCTGCCAGGGACACAGGGCGCAGGCTCCTCCCCACAGAATTCTCCCCAGGATCCTTTTGCACATCTAAAATCAACTGGGTTTCCCTTGGGTGCTGCTCCCCATGGCGGCCTCCCAGGGGAGGCTGTGAGGAGAGAGAGCTCTGGGATGCTTCGCTCAGAGACGAGCAATCCTCCCCTCATATGCAGACTCCCACTCGGACCTTCCTGACATGGACGGAAGCTCGGAAGTTCACTGCTGTAGGGGGTGAGCCAGATCCAGGGCTGCAGCATCTGGGGCCCTTCTCACTGGTTTCTCTTCTTTCCACTGGCTTTAGAGATCTCGAATCTCCTCTGTGCCTCATTTTCCCGTCCTTGTGACCAGACAGGGATGCTCCCTGGCAGGGCCGTCTGGGAGTTAGGGGAGGGAGCCCCTATGTTCCCCCACAGGTACTCACCCAGCCTGGAGTGGCAGGTGCAGGGCAAAGCTGGAGATGTGACTTTAAAGTTCCCGCTGCGCTTTATAAAAATGGTAAAGCAGGTTTCGGCCTAAGGAAGGGACTTTCTCCCCACAGGTATTCTTTCTCCCCTGTTTTGTTTTCTTTTCCTGAGTAAACAGGACCGTGTGGCTATTCTGAGTTTTGAGGGGATACATGCTTTAGAAGAGAATGACCCATGCATCAGAACTTCCCCACAGTGACCAGCGCATTCATTAAACTGCAGTCCCTCCGTGGCTCAGCGACAGGTGTCAGGGCCCTGCCTCTGCTGAATTCCAGGAGGAGCCCAGCCACTGGCAGACGTGTCCTTGCTCTGAGGGACAGCGGCAGGTTCTGCCCCGGGACTCTGGTGTTTCTGCCGTGGGGCAGGCGCTGGACACCGGAGGGGATAATCAGCGTTGCTCCCTGCATCCAAGCAGGGGGGCATTTTGACTTTTCACAAGATCTATGTTAAGAGGGCTTCATTCAGTCATCAGGGCTGCTGAGTGCTGAGGTGGAGAGGGTGAGACTGGCTGGGAAGCATTCGGTGGGGTGGAAGGCTACCTCCCTGGTCGCTGTGAGGGTTGCACGGAGGTGAGAAAAGCACGTGCTCCTGTCATGGCTGGCGCCCCACTGCATGGCCGCAGCATCCCCAGAAGAGGCTCCCACCTCCCCAGTGGTCCCAGAGCCTTGCCTTTTGCCTTTTGTGCAGCATCACTCAGCCTGACAAACTCGTCAGCCTTCAGGACCTTCGGAGGTTGCTACAGGTAGCGAACTGCTATAGGAACCAACTGCTTGCTGGTAGCGAAGCCTTTCCCCAGACCCCAGCCCAGCCCAGATGCCCCGGTGTGGCCCGCAGGTCTGTGCACACTTCGTCCGGCCTGGCAGATGTCAGCTTGGATACCTGTCCCCTCCCAGACGAGCACCGCAGAAGCCTGTGTTAACCTGGAACTGATTTCCTGCTAGGGCCGCTCCCCCTGGCTCCAGGGGCTCCTCCCCGCCCTCCTCCAGAGGGTGGTGACCCCTCGCCCAGCCCGAGCGGGAACCTGCCTGGCCCCGTTCCCGGCCAGCTGGAGGAGGTGGGTGAGCCTGCCACTCACCACCCACTATGCTGCCGCAGTGGGTCCCTACCGCTTGACCCAAAATAGCCTGGGCTAGGAAACCGGAGCATGACAAGGACGACGCAGCCCAGCTGTTAAGAAGGCAGCATTCTCACCTCCTCCCTACTCGTTCAAATACAGCTCGAGCCCATTTCCCCCAGGGAAGTCTGTGCCACCGCCTCAGCCCTCTGCGCGGGCTCCTGGGTATTTGCCACCCCCACCGCTCCTCGGGAGGAGCATGCACCCCAGGGGGTGTGCGGCAGGAGAGGGCAACTGCAGGTCCCTGGGGAGAAGACAGCAGAGCAGAGGAGGGGTGTCATGGAAGTTTGGAAGATGGAAGTCGGGAGGATGGGAGGTCGGACTTCACAGAATAGAAAAGGCTGGACTTAGCTACCACCAAGGTGTAGCATCGATACATGGGAAGCAAGTGCAGCTTCCCAAGAAGGGGCCCTGGGTAACAAGGAGGGGTGCGAGCTGGCTGCCCACTGGCTCTTTGCTGTCATCTCTAGTTTCCCCCTCACTCCCACGGCTTGCGGACATGCCAAACTTACCCCCCCACACCCCAGGGCCTTTGCACTGGCTGCTCCTGCCCAGATGAGCTCCTCTTCTAGAAACCCACAGGACTCGCCAACACTTGTCTGGCCTCCCAGCGTGTCCTCCTCAGACAGCTCTGAGGGGAAGGCAGCCCTCCTATAGCTGGTCCTGGGAGTGGTCAGTGAGGCTCTGCAGAGAGGCCCATGGACGGTCCAAGAGGGGCTGGGATGAATGAGTCCAGAGTCGGCAGCATTTTATCTAAACCATTACTTCATTCCTGGCACCGATTTACTCCTGTATCTCAGCTTTTAATTTTACTTAAAGCAAATAACTGCACAGATATTAAATTCTACTTCAAGTTTTCAATTCTGTGTTCTGTATCCTTATGTTTGTTTAAAGGCTGACAGGGTGCAAACTGCTGTTCCCTTTTTAGCACCTGTAGTATTTTATATTTTCGCCATCTGTTCCGCACACACAGTGCACGGATCTGAGGGTTGGCGGCCCTCAGTAGTCCTGTTCCCTGAACTCTTTGCTACAAGGTGGACTTTGTGCTTTCAACACTTGATCAAGGCAACTTTTTAAAAAATGTCCAACACGTGAACATTAGGTCTATTCCTTTTTTTATGGTAGAAATTAGCTTAACTTTTAGACGAAGCTATGCTGTATTCCAATACATAGACACTATCACATCTTTAATACACAAGCACATGATATTAAACAAAATGCACAAATGCTAAAGACCTCAAAATCAAATTGACCAGGAAAAGAAGTAGCTGAAACCAAAGTAGACCGCCTCCTCCTAAGACGTCAGATCAGGAACATTTCCTTCCATTCCTCCTTCCCTCTCTGATCATCCTTTTCCTAATTCTTACACCATGAAAGTTTTTATGATTCTTTTGTCCACATTTTGCCTTGCCCTGGCCTGGAAAGAATGCCATGGTTCACAAATCTCAGACCGCTACAAAGGAAGGTAATCAGACCTCCAACCAACTGTAGGATCAGCTACGATGCTGATGATCCCATAGTTCTGATTTCCACTGCCTCAGTTTCTCTGGGACAAGCTCACTGGATAAACACTTCCAGGGAAGTGGAAACACAGTTACATGAAATACATACATAGGCCAACTGGTTGAAAGAAGTATCCCTGAGGTATCAGTCAAGGTCAAGTGTGTACGGTAGTCTCCCGCTCTTACCCAAGACCACCAGTGGATGCCCAGAACCATGGATGGTACCGAACCTTAAGCATATGATAAAGTATATGATAAAGTTCAGCTTATAAATTAGGCACAGTAAGAATTTAACAGCAATGATGAATAATAGACTAGAACAATTATAACAATATACTGTAATAAAAGTTATGTGAATGTGGTCTCGCTTGCTCGCTCTCAAGCTATCTTGTACTGCGCTCACCCTTCTTCTTCTGATGATGTGAGGGGGTAAAATGCCTATGTGATGAGAAGTGAGGTGAACGTCATAAGCATTGTGATGGAGTGTTGGGCTACTATGGATCTTCTGACATTAAGTCAGAAGGAGGATCATCTGCTTCTGGACCATGGTTGTCCTTGGGTAACTGAAATGGCGGAAAGCAAACCACGTATAAAGGGGGGACTACCGTCTTTGTAGGAGACATAGCCTCCTCTGTTGTCTTTTTCAAAATTCAAGATGCTTCCTATGCGCTTTTATATGAGAATTGTTGTTCTCTCTCCCTTCTTCCTCTACCTTGTCACCTTTGTTTTAAATAAACTCAGTTTATTTTATTCATTATTCTTTTTTTTTAAACATTTTATTTATTTATTTTGATGGAGAGAGAGAGAGAGACAGCGAGAGAGGGAACACAAGCAGGGGGAGTGGGAGAGGGAGAAGCAGGCTTCCCGTGGAGCAGGGAGCCCGATGCGGGGCTTGATCCCAGGACCCTGGGATCATGACCTGAGCCGAAGGCAGACGCTTAATGACTGAGCCATGCAGGCACCCCTATTTTATGCATTATTCTTAATACTTAAGGAAAACTACAGTGTAAATTGGAAAATACTATATTTATGTCTGCTACAATATCAAAGAAACATTTTAATCCAAGCTCCACTAAATACCCTAACAAGAAGAGACACTGCATGCTTTTGGAAAAATGAAAAAGTGAAAATTAATAGAAAAAAGCATCATGAAGGCCAAATTATCCCCAAAAGGTGGCTCTGCTTCTTGACTTATACGTGAAAGTTACCACATGATTGATAATACTTAGCACTCAAGGAAATATCTGACGCAGAGAATTACTTTTATATTGTGGGCTTCCTTAGGGTGAGGACTATACTCAGATTCTAATACAGCACTTAGACTAATAGTAGATGCACAGTAAGTACTTGTTGTATTGACATGTTCCTTTTATAACTGATGTAGTGAATTCTTAGTAACTCATCTATTACATAATATCTTGCAGTTAGGTTATTACGGAAGAACATTTTGCATCCCATCCCCTGCTCCTCTGTGGCACTTCACATCAGAACAATATGCACGTATTTTTTTCTTATGCAGCTCCCTGATTCTCAAGAATGTAAGGGATTCGGGGCACCTGGGTGGCTCAGTCATTAAGCGTCTGCCTTCAGCTCAGGTCATGATCCCAGGGTCCGGGGATCGAGCCCCGCATCGGGCTCCCTGCTCAGCAGGGAGCCTGCTTCTCCCTCTCCCACTCCCCCTGCTTGTGTTCCCTCTCTCCCTCTCTCGCTGTGTCTCTCTCTGTCAAATAAATGAATAAAATCTTAAAAAAAAAAGAATGTAAGGGATTCCATTTATTTTGCTCAGAACTGTGTCCCCAGTACCTAGAACAGTGCGTGGCACATAGTAGGTGCCAAAAAAAATTCATTGTATGACTGGATAAATGAATTGAAAAGGCTCGGACTCAGCTGTGAAAGACATTTAATTAGCCATGTGTTAAAGAGAAAACATGAGTTTAAGTGGATATCATGAGCTAACACCACTGAAAGGAAACGGAGAGGGGAGTATGGGGCAGAGGGGGACAGGGGTAAGTAGAACCAAAATCTCACTGTCCTTGGAAGAAAGTCCATCATTTAGTCAACATCTAAAATGCAAAAAGCAAGAAATAACAGTGTAGGCCCTTTACTTAGACTCGAAGAAGTAAATAACAGAAGGAAGACCCAAAAGGCTTAACTGGGATGCTTCTGGGGGTAGGGAGGGTTAGGGCATGGGGCTGCCATTTTTCTTTATAAACCCTGTAATATGTTTAAATGTTTTAGACAATGTATACCTAACACTTGGGTGAAACTTAAAAATCAACTAATGAAAGATAATCTTGATATGATGCTTTATGCCATTAAATTCACAGATTTGTTCAATTCTGTTAAATCTAACCAACATTTTTAGTACTTTTAAAAATTATATTAAACTTTTTATTTTGAAATACAGATTCACATGCAGTGCCAATAAATAATACAGATTTTGTGTACTTTTTACCTAGTTTCCTCCAACGATAATATCTGGCAGAACTATATTACAATGTCACAATGAACTAACATCGATACAGTAGAGACAGGGCATTTCCAGCCCCACTAGGATCCCTCCTGTTGATGCTTTTATTGATACACACTTCCCTCCCAGATCCCCAAGGAGAGGAGTTTCCTGACCCCTAATCCTACGTCATCCTTAATCTCTGGAAAACACTAAACTATTTTCCATTTCTATCATCTTGTCATTTCAAGAGTGTTATATAAATGAAATCATGAAGTATGAGACCTTTGGCTTTGGCTTTTTTGCTCAACATAATTCTCTAGAAATTTATCCAGGTTGATGGTTGTATCAACAGTTTGTTGCTTTTTATTGCTGAGTAATATTCCATGGTATGAATGTGCCTATAGTATGAATGTGAATCGTTTGTCTAACAATTCACTTTTTGAAGGACAGCTGGGGTGTTCCTGGTTTTCACCTACTACCACCACCACAACAACAAAAACAACCAACCAACGAAACAAAACTGTTATATACTTTCTTGAACAGATTTTTGTGTAAACATAAATTTTCATTTCTCAGATATAAATGCCCAAGAATGCAGTCGCTGGGTCATATGCTATTTGCATGTTTAGTTTTTTTTTTTTTTAAGATTTTATTTATTTATTTGAGAGAGAGAGAATGAGAGAGAGCACATGAGAGGGGGGAGGGCCAGAGGGAGAAGCAGACTCCCTGCCGAGCAGGGAGCCCGATGCGGGACTCGATCCCGGGACCCCAGGATCATGACCTGAGCCGAAGGCAGTCGCTTAACCAACTGAGCCACCCAGGCGCCCTGCATGTTTAGTTTTTAAAGAAACTGCCAAACTATGTCCTAGAGTGGCTGTACCATTATACATTCTCCCCAGAAATATATGAGTGATCCAGTTTCTCTGCATCCTCACCAGCATTTGGTGTTGTCACTATTTTCTTATTTTAGCCTTTCTGATCAGTGCATAGTGGTTTTCATTTATGTTTCTCTGCTGGTCAAGGCTGTTGAACATCTTTTCACGTAGTTATTTCCCATCTCTTTGGTGAAATGTCTCTTCGTGTCCTTTGCCCATTTTCTTTTTTTTTTTTAATTTTTATTATGTTATGTTAGTCACCATACATTACATCATTAGTTTTTGATGTAGTGTTCCATAATTCATTGTTTGCTTGTAACACCCAGTGCTCCATTCAATACGTGCCCTCTTTAATACCCATCACCAGGCTAACCCATCCCCCCATCCCCCTCCCCTCTAAAACCCTGTTTGTTTCTCAGAGTCCATAGTCTCTCATGGTTCATCTCTCCCTCCGATTTCCCTCCCTTCATTTTTCCCTTCCTTCTCCTAATGTCCTCCATGCTATTCCTTATGTTCCACAAATAAGTGAAACCATATGATAATTGACTTTCTCTGCTTGGCTTATTTCACTTAGCATAAT
>NC_138374.1:33812722-33823228 GCF_054177405.1 Leptonychotes weddellii | reverse complement strand
TTTTTTTTTTTTTTTTTTTTATTCATGAGAGACAGAGCGAGAAAGAAAGGCAGAGGGAGAAGCAGGCTCCCAAGGAGCAGGGAGCCCGATGCGGGACTTGATCCCAGGACCCTGAGATGACCTGAGCCGAAGGCAGACGCTTAACCATCTGAGCCACCCAGGCGCCCGGACCACATCTTCTTTATCCATTCGTCTGTTGACGGGTATCTCGGCTCTTTCCACAGTTTGGCTATTGCGGACATTGCTGCTATGAACATTGGGGTGCATATGGCCCCTCTTTTCACTACATCTGTGTTTTTGGGGTAAATGCCCAGTAGTGCAATTGCTGGGTCATACCTTTGCCCATTTTCTAATTGGATTATTTCTTTCACTGTTGCATTTGAAAATTCTTTCTATGTTTTAGACTATTCTTTTGTCAGATATGTGGTTTGCAAATATACTTTCCCAAACTGTAGCTTGTTTTTTCATCCTCTACATAGGATCTTTTGTAAAGCTAAACTTCTTCATTTTGATGAAGTCCACTTTATCAGTCTTTAAATGGGTTGTGCTTTTGGTGTCAAGTCTGAGAATATTTTGCCTACTCCTAGATCCCTAAATTTTTCTCTTATTTTTCCCCCAAAAGCTTTATAGTGTTAAGTTTTACATTTAAGTCTATTATCCTCTCTATGTTAATTTTTTATTAGGTGTGAGGTTGAGGTTCAGTCAGTTTGCGGGGGCGGGGGGAGGGGAGAGGGTGGCTATGAATGTTTGATTTCTCCAGCACTATTTGTTGAAAAAGCTGTCTTTCTTCCATGGCATTACTTTTGCACCTTTGTCAAAAGTCAGTTGGACATATTTGTGTGAGTTTATTTCTGGGTTCTATATTCTGCCCCAGTCATCTGTGTAACTAACCCTCTACCAATACTACACAAGTCTTGATTATCATAATTACATAATGTCTTAAAGTCACATACATTGATTCTTCCCACCCTATTCTCCTTTTCAAAATTGTTTGAACTATTCTAATTCCTTTGCACTTCCATATTGATTGTAGAATTATCTTGTTTATATCTACAAAAAAAAAACTTTCTAGGATTTTGATAGGAATTGTGTTAAACCTGAAAATCAATTTTGGAAGAACTGCGATCTTTACCACGCTGAGTCTTCCAATCCATGAGTACGGTATGTACCTCCATTCTTTAGATCTTTTGTCATTTCTTCCAACCGTATTTGGTAGTTTTAGCACACAAGTCCTGTACGTGTTTTTGTTTGATCTGCACCTTAGCATTTCATTTATTTTAGTGATTGTAAATGATATTTTATCTTTTCCAGTTTTATTGAAACCTAATTGACAAATAAAAGTGTATATACTCAAGGCATACAACATGAAGATCCTTCTGAAATGATTACCACAATTAAGTTAATTCACACATCTATCACCTCACATAATTACCTTTTTACATGTGTTTGGTGAGAAAGTTTAAAATTTACTCTCAGCAAATTTAGAGTATACCATACGGTATCATTAACTAGAATCACTATGCTTACATTAGATCCCCAGAACTGATTCATGATATAACTGAAAGTTTGTGCCCTTTGACCTATATCTCCCTACTTCCTCCACCACTCCCAGCCCCAGCCCCTGGTACCCACCTTTCTACTATCTGCTTCTTTGGGTTTTACTTTTTTTTTTTTTTTTAAAGAAGAGCCATAGATGAGTGAGATCATACAGTTTTTGTCTTTCCCTGTCTGGCTTATTTCACTTAGCATAATGTCCTCTAGGCTTATCCATGTTGTCGCAAATGACAGGCTTTCCTTCTTTTTTTTTTTTTATTTTTTTATTTTTTTTTTAAAGATTTTATTTATTTATTTGAGAGAGAGAATGAGAGAGAGAGAGAGCTTGAGAGGGGTAGGGTCAGAGGGAGAAGCAGACTCCCTGCTGAGCAGGGAGCCCGATGCGGGACTCGATCCCGGGACTCCAGGATCATGACCTGAGACGAAGGCAGTCGCTTAACCAACTGAGCCACCCAGGCGCCCCGTCCTTCTTTTTTTATGGCTAAATAATTGTATATATGTATACCACATTTTCTTTATTTACAACACTTAGGCTGTTTCCATATCATGGTTATTGTAAATAAAGCTGTAATGAACATGGGAGTGCAGATATCAATATCAAGATATTGATTTCATTTCCTTTGGATATAAACCCAAAAGTGGGTTTATTGGATCATGTGGTGGGTCTAGTTTTAATTCCAGTGTCTCTGTGTTCATGCTAGTATACAGAAATACATTGGGTTTTGTATGTTTATCTTGTATCAGATGACCTTGCTGAAGGTCACTTATTAGTTCTAAGAGGGGTATTTTTTTATTATTTCGTGTAATTCTCTATATAGATAATCATGTCACCTACAAACAGGACAATTTATTTCTTCCTTCCCAGACTGAATGCCTTTTATTTCCTTTTCTTACCTTATTGCACCATCTAGAATCTTCAGTACAATGTTGAATAGAAGTGGTAAGAGTAGGCATCCTTGCTTTTTTCTTGACTTAGGAGGAAAGCATTTAGTCTTTCACCATTAGGTATGATGATAACTATTGGGTTTTTGTAGATACTCTTTATCAAGTTGAGGAAGTTCCCCCCTGTTCTTGTTTTTCTAAGAACTTTATCATGAATGGGCATTCAATTTTTAAAAATTTTAATGTCATAAAATACACATAACTTAAAATTTATCATTTTAAGCATTCTAAAGTGACATATGGGACATTCACTCCATTGTGCAATCATCACTACTATCCATTTCCAGAACATTTTTATCACGCTAAAAGGGAACCCCATACCCATTGAGCAGTCATTCCCCAAATCCTCTTTCTCCCAAGGGTGTTGAATTTTGTCAAATGCTTTTTCTGCCTCAGTTGATAGAATCATGTGATTTTTCTTCTTTGAACCTGTTAATAAGGTGGATTACATTGGTTTTCACATAGCGAAACAGCTTTTGTATCTCTGGAACAAAACCCACTTGGTCATAGGGTATAATTTCTTGTATATATTACTAAATTCTACTTGCCAATATGTTGTTGTTGATTTTTGTTATCTATATTCATGAGGAATATTGGCTTGCAGTTTTCTTTCTTTTTTGTACTAAGTCTGGTTTTGTATCAGGGTAATACTAGCAATTATATTGGGAAGAGTTCCTGTTCTATTTCCTGGAAGATATTGCATAGAATGGGAGATAATTCTTCTTTAGGCATCGATACCATTCTCCAGTGATACCATCTGGGCCTGGAAATTTCCCTTTGGGGAGGTTTTAAATTATGACTTCAATTTACCTAACAGTTATAGAGCTATTCAAATTATCTATTTCATATTCAGTGAGTTGAGGTAGTTTGTGGTTTTTGAGAAACTCATCCATTTTTATGTAAGTGTCATATTTCTGTGTATAGAGTTTTTCATAGTATTTCTTCAATATCCTTTGGTGTCCTCAGGGTCTGTAGTGATATCTTGTTTCATTCATAATATTGGTGATTTGTGTCTTCTCTTTTTCTTTCTCAGTCTTGCTAAAAGTTTATCAATTTTATTATACTTTTCAAAGAATCAACTTTTTGTTTCATTGCTTTTCTCTACAGTTTTTCTGTTTTCAATTTCATTGATGTCTGCTCTTATTTATCATTCCCTTCTTTTCACTTGCTTTGGGTTTATTTTGTACTTTTTTCCCTAAGTTCTTGAGGAAGAAGTATAGATTGCTGATTTAATATGGTTTCTCTTTTCTTTCTTTTTTTTTAACTCCAATTTTATTTTATTTTTAAAGTAGGCTTCATGCCCAACATGGGGCTTGAACTCACTACTCTGAGATCAAGAGTTGTATGCTCTACCAACTGAGCCAGCCAGGCACCCCTGGTTCCTATTTTCTAGTGTATGCATTTAGTGCTATACGTTTTCCTCTTGGTCCTATTTTAGCTGTGTCCTACTAATTTTAATACATTACATTTTTATTTGACAGTTTTACTTCTTTACTTCTTTTACTTCTTTACTTACAAAGAGGCATTTCCTCTTTGACCTATGAGAGTCTGAATCTGAATCTCCCTGTGTGGCCCCCATTGACATGGATGGGATGGAGGAGGCTTGTTCCTGCCCAGTGGGAATGATTGTCCTGGCTCCCTACTTGGCCCTCTCCTACACTACCCCTAAAGGGGGTGGGGGCACCTCATTACAGCCTGGTGATGGTGGAAGTCTGGCCTTTGATGACAAGGGTGGCCACGGGACCACCATCTTTTGTGTAGTGTTTGGCTGGAGTCACTGGTTATTGTCTCAAGTTTTCTCTCTGTTTTGCAGAGAAGGAAATGGAGAATTGGAGAAGGGAGACCCTGTCCCAGGCCTCCCAGCTGGGAGGAGTGAAGCTGTGCTGATGGCAGCACCCAGCACCTGCACAGGTCCACGAGCGCCCCGAGGAGGAGCAGGTTCCCACAGCTGCCTTCAGGGATCTGTGCTTTGGCCAGTCAAGGGGCCAAAGAAGAACAAGAACAATCTGCTAGTTCCCTGCTGAAAAGCCACTTTTGGCTTCTTGTCTCCTCCAGGAGAAAGTCTTACGTCCTCAAGCTGGCATCCAGGGCCGCTCACACGGACTCTTCTAAAAGGATCAACCAGGTCAATGCTTGCCCTGAACTCTAGTGTCCTGCGCTTAGAATGGAACCTAAACCACAGGCCTCGTAGGGCCAGCTACCTACTTCCCTGGCCTTTGTGTTTTCACGGCTCACTTGACTCTGTGGCACCCCCTTCTCCTTCTCATCTAGAACATTCCAAGCCCACTTCTGCCACAGGGCCTTTGCTCTGCTGCTCCCTCACCCCAGACAGCAGTTTGCACAGTTGGCTTCTCCTTGTCACTGCCTCAGAGGCCTACCTACATTTGTCTGATGCCCCTACCCTGCTAGCCCCAGTCACTCTCATTCCCATTACTGTTTGATATTTTTTTGTCTTTTTAAAATTTTTATTTGTTTTTCACAAGGTCCTGCTTTCACAATCTGTATTCATACTGAAAATCAAGATCAAGCAAGCTTTTACCCTTCTGTGCCATTGGCACGGTTTCATTTTCTTCATGGCATGCATCTCACTGAATTTTCTGATATGTTTATTTGTTTATATGTTTATTTTTAGTCTCCTCTTTGGGGACCCATGGGACAGGGTTGTCTGGTTTCAGCCTAGGCTCAGCAAGCAAAAAAAATAGACGTATGTGTGCTCAGGGCTGGCTGGCTCCAGCCTCCCAGACATCATTGGGTGCCATTCGCTGGCCCATCGGACTGGCCAGACTGGCCAGGGCCTCTGCCCTGGGGGAGCAGCAGCCCATGGGCAGAGGCCAGGCTTGGCAGCAGGAGACCCACTGAGGCAGAGGAACTAAGAGGCCTTTTGTCCCTCCTTATTGCAGCCTTGACCGGAGGGCAGGGCTCTCCCCTCTTCTAGAGAAACCCAGCCCCGGAAGTGCAGGGTAGGACCAAGACCTGGCTCCTCATCTGGCTCCTGCACAGTCAGGCCACATGTCCTGCCCTTGCTGGCCTCTACTAGCTGCCCTGGAAAGTGAGGCATAAAGTTCCCACAGCCTTTCTGGCACACACGTCACCCGCTGCCCTAAGTCTGCCCAGAACCCTGGTCAGCAGTGTCCTGAAGGAGCCTCCTGGCTGCCCAGGGCTGGCAGCCAGGGAGGCCCAACAGCTGCTCATTAAAATGGAACAGCATGGTTTGGGGAGACCCATCGTGGGGGAGAAGTTGGGTGATCTGCATTCTTCTACCAGCGTTCTCTGAACCCAGACCAGGTCCACACCCTTTCTGTCTGTACCACGGGGTAGAGGTAGAGCAAGACTGGATCCCAGGGGGTCTATTGCTCCTGAGGGGCTGGGTGCCCTGCAGGGTCGGGTGGCTGGCCTGGGAGAAGCTTCATTTGCATGTGTCCCACTCCCACTGCTTAGACATTTGTCTTCACTTAGCCATCTCCCGAGGGGACCTAAGCTCCAGGTTGACAGGGGTCCTGCCTACATTCTCTGTAACTGATGGTGCCTGATACCCAGACAGGACGCATTGTGGACACGCTGACACACATCACATCATGGATAGATGGAGTGACTATAGGTAAAGATACCCTGGAAGGGGCTTATGGTTATTATTTAAAGGCTTATTGATAATTAAAGTTTGTGATTATTATTTGAAGTTTCGTATCTGTAACCATCTTGCTATCACACACATGTTTAGAAAAGGAAGAAAGTGTATAGAAGTTTAGCACACTACCAAAGGGTAGATCCAGCACGGAACCCTGTGCATCATGGAGGGAAAGAGGAAATAATGCTGACTCTGTGTGTGTGTGTGTGTGTGTGTGCGCGTGCACACGCGTCTGCACATGCATGTGCATGAGGCGGGGGTGGGAGGGATGCAGCGCTGGTCAGTGGCTGGGGACACTGACTTGCTCTGGCAGGACTACTGGCCCCCCAGGGCTCTGCTCCTGGATGTACGCAGCCTGGTGCTGTCCACACCCAACACTTCCGACTCAGAGCTTCCTCAGCCAAGGGAAAGTGGGGGTGGGAAAGTGTCACTTCTCATTTCCTTTGACCAGCTCAAGAAGAAACAGAGCTCGGTTTTCTGAAAGGCTCATAATTAAATGAATTAAAATGTTTTCCTTCACGGTGACTTTGCCAACTCCTGTCCACCTCTCCCTGGCCCCATTCCCAGCAAGCGGATAGAGCCTGGGAGGACGCAGAATGACATGTTGTGTGCCTCCAGAGCAATTAGCTTGTGCATCGTCATTTGGGGGACAGATTTATGGCTGGCTTTCGGAGCATTCCAGCCCAGACCTCTGCGGCCTGGATTTGTCTGCTGGGGAAGTTCCTGGAAGCGGAACCTCAATATTAATTCCAATTACAGCCAAATGAGAACCCATTCATAAGGACTGCCTTCGACAGGCTCCTCTCCTGTCGCTCTGGTCTGACCTTGAGCCACCATTGCTGCCGCCAGCCTCAGAGAGGGAGGAAACCTCGCTGGGCTCAGCCCGGGTTCCTGGCAAGCTGAGGAGGCAGGCCGCGGGCGCGCTGGGCTTGGACGGGGAGAGCTGAGGAAGCACATGGAGAGGACTGTGGGATGACTAAAGACGTCTCAGCATCGTTAGTATCCTCCTCAGATGCCTCTGGAGGGTGATAATGCAGGGGGCACTGCCCATGGTCTGAGATCTCCCAGGCCCTGGGACTGCCCTTTGACCTTGTTTCCATGTAGTCCCAGAGCAAGGGCCCAAGTCTTTGAGGGACTCAGGAGGCACCGCAACCACAGCCTCCAAAGGGTGCCCAGTGGGCGCAAGGGCCAGAGCTTACTCTCTCGCCATCTGTGTCCTCTCGGCTGAGCCGTGCCCCTGCGGGGTCCTTGGGTGAGCTGGGCCGTTAGTGGACAATGCACATGCGTTAGCACGTCTGCAGATGGATGTTCTTTGTGGCACCAAGACCCCAAGGACTAAATAAAACCCCACGGAAGTAATTACCTGTGTATTGATTATGGATTAGGCTAACGCCATTACCAATTACATCTAAAGATGTGTATCCACTGCACCAGCCTGTTAATGGCTTGCACGAGGTATTAAAGCGCTAATTAGGAAAAACAGCAGGTTTATCTCCAGCTGTAGTTACAGGATCCCTGGAGAAGGAAGGTGGCTGAAGAGTCTGGCTTTCCTTTCCATGACCCAGGCTTCCAAAGACCCCAAGGTGAAGGCCTCAATGGAAAGCCAAGTCCACCATCCAAAACTGGACATTTCCATCCATCTGACAGATGTTCTTTGAGCTTCTGATGTCTCTCATGAAGGGTCTGAGGTGGGCAAAACTGGGCTGAACTGCCCCAGGCTGCTGGGGAGGGGACACAGAAGTGTGCAAATGGGCCAGCATAGTCCCAAGATGGCCACACTCTGGGGATTGTAAACAACCTGGGAAGCCTCAAGCCCCTTCCAGAGAGGGACAAGAGGTTCCTAGAAATCATCTGGTCTAGATCGTTCCTTCAGACACAGACAGGTGAAATGCGTACCCTGGTCAGCCAGAGAATGGTGAAGTGAGGCCCAGGGCCCAGCCCACAGCCTGCCTGCGGCCTGTCTCCCTTACAACCATGGTGGCTCACAGTGGGCAGGGACTGGGCTCCCTCCTCCAGGACAAGAAGATAAGGGAAGCCCTGGTCCCTCCATCCATAGGGTTTTCTTGTGCTTCTCCCTCTACCGAGACCATCTCTCCCCTCCCGATTCCTGCCCCTATCTATGCTTTACTTGCCTTTGGTTTCTGCTTAGAGTAGTGTCTGGAAGCCTCCCCTGCATTCTCCTGACTGGGCTGGCAGAGGCCCCCTACTGGGACACATTGTGATGGAAGGCTGATGTCTCTCTTCTCCTCAGACCATAAGCTCAGTGAACAGTGACTGAACAGACCTGATTGGGTAAGAGGGGACCAAGTTTATCTATCTATCTATCTATCTATCTATCTATCTATCTATCTATCTATCTATCTACTTAATTACTTATCTAGTTAGCTGTTTGGCTTTTCAACAATTCCTAAGCATTCTATATATTTTTAATGTTACAGGATCCTATCTTTGAATAACATCTTTTCCTCACTAGATTTTCTTTTAAGTTACTGCATTTTAATTACCCAAGGAATACATTAATGCATTTTTTTTTGTTCAAAAATCCAGGCCTTGTGGATAAAGCTAAATCCCCCCTTTGCCACCATCCACAGCCTTAGAGGGGGCACAGGTGTAGGTTTGGTGTGGATGCTTCTAGATCTTTTGGTGTGTTTTTGTATGTACATTGGTATGCACAGAACTATAGAATGTTGGTTTTTTGTGCAGGCTATGTGTATGCTTGCGTTGACCATGGTGCGTGCGCCTCCTGTCCTGTGTGCAGAAGCAGAGAGCATGACAAAAATGGCAGGAGGACAATCTAACCTTGTCGTGGATGGCTTTGACCATCTTGATAAAGAATGAAAAGTAATAGTACTGGACTATCATGAAATATAATGGGGACTCTGACTTATGTTCTCAGCTGATGTTCTCAGTTGATACAGCCAATTTAGAGACCACTATAAAACATTGCCAACAGTTACCATTTTTCCCCTTCTGAGACATGCATTGGGATGTTGGGGAGCCCACTGAGGGTACTGGGATCACAGGTTCCCAACTCGCCCTACCACATCTCCCTCTACTTTGGGTTCAGCCTATTGTAGGACAAGTCTTCCTGGCACCTAAACAGTCCTGGTGTACCCAGTAGATGCTCAATCAATGCTTATCAGGAAATAGAATGAATCCAATGAGTGCCACGTAAAAACAAGCAACATCCAGCCAGTGGCACCAGTCAGGACAGTGCAGTCCAATGGGGGGCATCTGATAGTCTATGTATAAAGGTGGGGAAGGGGCTAAGGAGACCAAAAGAGCAGTGACCAGTGACCTCTCAAGGTGTAAAGGGACAATGGCGGGTAGCTATCACCCCGAAGATAGGGCTTGACAGAAGCCAGACATTTGGTACAGGGTCCAAATCAACCATGACGGAAGAATAGAGAGAAGAAATGCTCCCCAGTCACTCTCTGCTTCCTGCGGGTGCCTCCCAGCGTCTGAGCTAAGCAGGAGCCAGAGGTCAGGGAGACTGCATCGGGACAGATGTGTGTGGACAACATGCAGCGAGAGCAGCTCCTTGGAGCCATCCACAGGGTGGGAGGAGGAGGAGGGCAGCCTCTGTCCCTGACCTCCCAGTGGCCCCCAGCAGCACGTATATGCCCTTTCCGAGGTCTAGCTCAGAGCTTCCACCTGCAGCCCCAACCTGGGTGCCATCAGCCACCTCATGGCTGCCCACCAGCCCCATCACACTCCAGCAGCAGTGGGGGATGGAGCGTATACCTGGGCATTTGGCCAGATGCAGGAAGGCAGGGACACTGAAGTATGCGCCTGTTCCTCTTCAGTGGTGACATCACCTGGTGACATCACTGGGCTGGCCCTGCAGGTGGAGGGCGTCAGAAGTTCAAATAACTCATTGGGGGGGCGGGAGAGGGATGGCATCAACAGTAAGGGATTGTGCCAGGAACACTCCTGCTGATTATTGAAGGGGCCTGGGCAGGAGGACAAAGCCTTGTGCAGCTGTCTGACGTTGTGACCCCAGCTCTGTGCTCAGGAAGGGTCTGTGCACAGCTGGGCTGTCTCTGAGCATGTGAGTGTGTTGGGGGGTGGCGTGCCTGGGCCCTAGCATGTGGGTCCACATGGATACTGCAGGTAAAGGGCATCAAACTCTCCACAGGTGTATCCTTTCAGCAGAAAGGTTTAGGGCCGCTTTCCTTTTTTACAGAGGCAAGACCCCACCGCCTTTCATATTTGGGCGGGAGGTCAGCCCCCACCTGCCTTCTGTAGCCCCGGGGGCCTCCTATCTACCCTCAGGCCATTCCCCTCCGCTCCTGCCTCCAGCCCCTCTCCTCTACAAGGCCAGAGTGGGGGTGGGGGATGGGGGGCTGCAAAGCAGAAGTCCACACCCACACCCACACCCACTC
>NC_138374.1:33741713-33812622 GCF_054177405.1 Leptonychotes weddellii | reverse complement strand
CCCCCCCCCCCCCCCGCCTTTACTGTCTCTTCCTTCCCGCCACTGTTCCCCTGCAGGCGGCTCACGTGTCCTGCTGTCCCTCCTTCTGTCCCATAAAGCTCGGCCCCACAGCCCCAGCTCCCCTCGCAGTCACAGTTGCCCCGACTTTCCCAAGGCCCCTCCTGAGATGTCACCTTGGCCTCCCCTTCCCTTTGCCTCAGGGACCCGATGGGTTACCTCCGTGCCTCTTGCAGAGAGAGGCCCGGTCATCGCCCCAGGGTGGCACTGCTGACGGAGGCAGGTTCCGCGCCAGGGCCCGAAGGGACGGACGCAGGGGCGCGCTCAGGCCGGATCAGAGCGGCCTGGCCCGGGCACGTGGATGTGAGCGGAATCCCACACGTGGGCACAAGCCACGCGGGGCTGACCGAGCGTGGGCCACTCGGCTGGGCGGAGACGCAGCGTCAAGACTCGTCCACAGGGGGCCCCGGGGCAGCGGTTAACGCGGACAGTGACTAAGGCTGCCCCGGGACACGGATGGCAACTGTGCGGGACACGTGGGGAGCAGAAACGTCAGGTGCACCGGCGCGGGGACCAGGGCTCTAGGGTGAGCGGTTACCTACTGACGGGAGGCCGGGAGCACCCGCTTTTCTCCCTGCGGCCGCCGGACGCTCCCCAGCCCCGCCCCCACCCCGCCCCCACACTCCCCACCTTCGCACTAACCTGCTTCTTCGCCTCTGGTGGTGCGGAATGGCAGCCCGGAAGGGCTTAGAAAGACCGAAATCCTGTGTGCGCTGAGAAGCAGTGACAGGGGAAGATGAAGAGCTTGGGATGGGGCAAGCCTGGGGTCGGAGGAGAGGACCAGGGATCAGAGAATGAAAGCAGGGCCTCTCCGGGAGGCCTTTTATCCGCTTGGAGAGACACGGTCAAGGTTAGTATCAGGTGGGGGTGGAGGCCTCTCTTTGAGCACAGCAGTTTGCCAACATGCTGAGCGCTGAGGACCCAGGGGACGGACGTGACCCGCGACAGGCTGTTCTGGTGCTGCAGGTTCAGGACCCTAATAGGGAGGAGCCCTGTATGGCCCAGGCAGGGCAATCTGCAGCTGCTGCTTCTGCCTCCTGGGAGAGGAGAGCCCGGACCAGAAAGACAGGAAACAGCCGGGATGGGGTCTGCATCTGGGTTTGCCGGGCTGGTGCCCTGGTACTCCCACCCTAGCTCACAGCCTTCCGGCCTCCTTGCCTTATTCCAAGATGCCCAGCCTACCAAAGGGGCAGGAAGCCCACAGTGACCAGGAGTCACCCCCGGGGAGGAACCTGCCCTGGCCACTGACTGTTCACCTCCCCAGCATCCCCAGGGTCACTGTCCTGAACAGGCTCTGGGCTCTCCCCCAATGCCCGCCTCACCCCTCCTTCGTCTTCCCACCTTCGGTCCAGGACCTTTTAGGCTCCCCTCCAACAGCCTGGAGGGACTATCCCTGGGAGTGGCAGTTCACAGAGTGTGTTCTTTTTTTTACAATTTTATTTATTTATGAGAGAGAGAGAAAGAGAGAGCGAGTGAGGGGAGGGGTAGAGGGAGAAGCAGACTCCCCACTGAGCAGGGAGCCCGACGTGGGGCTCGATCCCAGGACACTGAGATCATGACCTGAGCTGAAGGCAAAAGCTTAACCGACGGAGCCATGCAGGTGCCCCACAGGAGTGTGTTCTATGGATCAGTGACCCACAAAGTCCCACGTAAATGGAAAAGGCAGTGCCCCTCACCCACCCTTCCACGCACTGCCAACTTTTCTTCTCACTTTCTAATGTAGATTCACTAGATAAAAGGCTCTGAGAGGTTCTGCAGCAGATAAACACATACAATTGAGATGCAGCATTTTCTAGATCTGTTTCATCACGGGGTCCTTTATCATCCAACACATTTTGAGAAAAGCTAACTAAAATATAAGTCTAACCATTTCTTCCTTCAACACTTAAGTGCCCTCTTGCACCAGTCCTTTCAGGCCCAGACAGGCACCCTATATTGATCTTCATCATTCCTGCCTTGCCTTCAGGACACATTCTGAGCCCGGGTTCATCCGCCACCACATCCGTCACACAGGCCCACGGCCTGGCGTCCAAGCACTCTCTAAACACAGCATGAGTTGTAAGCCTCTGAGCCTTTGTTCCAGCCCTTCTCCAGGGCCCTCTCTCCTCTCTTCTTCCATCCATTCAATTCTAACTCATCAGTGAAATCTCAAATGCTGCCTCCTCCATGAAGTCTTTCTTGATCTCACAGCCAGGATGACTCACTCCAGTTGGGCATTGCTTCTTGCCTTCAGCCAGGTACTCTCCATCTCCCTCAAAGAGTATCCTTGAGGGAGAGTTCCATGTCTGACTTGATCCTTTATCCCTCCCAATCCCAACTCATCCTGACCCCACACGGAGCCAGTCTAATGATATTTCTATCAAGCAATCAATAGATTGACTGTTGAAATCACTGCTCCCACCTCTCCTTACCTCTGGGAAGAGCCCCAGCAGGCGAGGAAGAACACATGTCTGGAAGTTCCTTTCACAGGAGCTCCGGGATTATGGTGCTGTCATGTGCAGGCTGCAAGGGCTCACATTTATCAGGGTAATGAACGTTGCCGATTACATCGGGGGCTCATTAGAACCATGTATTTAATGAAGTACAACGCTCAGCCCTGAGGTGAGCCATCATCTAAGGAACTAATGAAGCTGTGCAAGGGTCAGCAGAGAGCTGGGACCCTGAGGGCCAGCACAGAGTCCTCAGTGAGGGGTGGTGAGAAATGGGGATGGGAAGTAAACAACAGACAGTCAAAGAGCCCAGAGAGGAGAGAGGAAGAGTCACCAAGGAATCCTGATGTCCTCTGGTTTTGTCAGACATTTTTTTTAAAGAAATTTTTTTTTTTAAGGTTTTATTCATTTGTCAGAGAGAGAGAGCACAAGCAGGGGGAGTGGGAGAGGGAGAAGCAGGCTCCCCGCTGAGCAGGGAGCCCGACATGGGGCTCAATCCCAGGACCCCAGGATCATGACCTGAGCCGAAGGCAGACGCTTAACCGACTGAGCCACCCAGGTGTCCCTTGTCAGACATTTTTGGGAACATACAGGAAAGTGCTAGAACAATATAGTACACTCCTCTGCATGCACTCCGCTCTGGTGAAGTCAGTGGGATAATGCGTCCTGCCCTGAGGACTGTGGTGCAGGGCCAGGTCCCTAGAGTAAATGGTAAGGACAAGCCATGCTAGTGCTGAGGGGGGCAAATCCCCCACAATCTCTCAGGCTGACATGAGCCACATAGGAGCATTTGCCAGCTGCAGGGTGCTACACGTGAGAGGTGACAGGGTGACAGGGATGGAGGAGGAGAGGACAGGGGAGAAACTTTGACCCCACCCACCCTCCACTATCAGCCTTCCTCCAATCACAGCTGTGCGCATGGAGCCTCCCCTTTCCTGGGTGGACTTTTCTGAAAATGAGCTTGTGAGCCCAGATGTCCTCTCAGGCCTTGCTGGGGTGTCCTTGGAGCAGCCACATCATTGGCACTGTGAGCCCAGCCCAGCCCAGTCCCCGGATCAGGATCTGCACGTCCCTCAGGATCCCCTGGGATTTGTGGGCAAAGGTGTGAGAAGAGCTGATCTCAGGGGCCATCCAGCCAGTGTGACCCCTCCATCCATGTGATGGGCTCCTTGAGATGCAAACCCATCTTAGGTACCTTGATTTTCTCTGCCCTCCCCCAAACCCACCCACAGAAGTTAGCCCTAGGCCTGAAGGGAGATCAGTGCTCAGTAAGGAATGAGTAAAGTAAGTGAGATCAGGTAACAGGTGTCAGCACTTTCTTGGGGTCTGAAAAAACCACGGTCACTCTGATTATGGGAAACTGTAAGCTGTAATCAAATACTTGCGCTGGCAACTCCACTCTCCGGTCACCAGCTGCTAGAACTCCAGCTGGACAGGAACCCAGGTCCCTCCTTGCTCAACTAGAAGAAATGGCTGGGCTTGGTCTTACCCCTCTGCCAGGCAGATGAACTTCTGGCTTGTTTCAGAGCTTGCGAGAACATCGCCCGCCCCATGTAAACGCACGCTGAGAGCCGCCAACTCTTGTCATGCTCTCATTACAGGTCTTGGGATTCCGACCAGAAGAGTCACACTCCACAGAGGCAGCTGTTCTCCTCTGCAGGCAGAGCCTTTGCCTGACGTCACCGGAGCTGGAGGCAGACGGTCTCCCGGACAGCCGGCCCGAGGGCCGTGCCCTTCCCAGAGAGCCACCTGCCACAGCCTGACAGATTGACGTAAGGAAGGTGGAAACGGTCTGTTCCTGGCCTTGTCCGACCAGCGGAAGAGGACTGAGAAATGTGTCTGGCCATGGTGCCACAGGAGAATGCATAAGTAGCCAACTCGCTTACTGGAAGAGAAATGACCTAATCCACCAAGCCAGCCTGAGTCTTAATGGGAAGACCACGCAGTAGGGGAGGAAGGCCGGCAAAAGGGCCTTGTCTGGGCCCGGGACCCTGGGTGCTGAGCGCCTTCCGCCTCATGCCCTGGAAGCAGGAGGGTCCCAGCAGCGGTTCTGAAAACCCCAATTCTTAAGCCAAGAGCCAATCTGGAAGAGTGAAATGCACCCAAGAAGGGACGAGGCTTAAAATGAGAGTGCCCAGCAGGAGCCCAGACTGCAGTGACCGGGCCGGCCTGGCCCCCTTTCAGACGGAGAGAGCCAAGGAAGTTTCTGTGACAATGAAGCCCACCGATGTGCTCTGCAGAGAACCTCCATCCCTCTCCTTTCTTCATCATGCCAATAATATCCATTTGTCACCGATAGATAAGCAGAAAGGAGAGCTAGAAAGCCCTCACCGTCCCACACGCAGCCATGGCGTCGGAGTGGATGCCGTGCGGCTGTGTGCGGGAAACCCTGGCGGCTGGGTGGGCAGAGGTTTTAGGTTCCTCACAAACTCCCGGGTGGCGCACAGGTTGCTGGTCCAGGGACCACACTTTGAGTAGCAAGGCCCTGCCAGATATTCAAAAAATATGCCTGTATGTGTGATGTAATGAGCACTGGGTATTATATAAGACTGATGAATCATAGACCTGTACCTCTGAAACCAATAATACATAATATGTTAATTAATTGAATTAAAATTTAAAAAATAAAAAATAAATAAAATAAAACGCAAAGGTTCTTACCCTCCCCCCAGATATGCCTATATGTAGATTTTTCATTCTAAGAATTTTCCATAGGGTACATACTATTTTGCAACGTGACTCAGTAACTTATTATGACTTCCTTTCCATGTAAGCAAAAAAAAAAAAAAACTTCAATAAGAAATTGTAATGACTACACAGAATTCCAATATACACAAGTTCCAGAATTTAGCCCCTCTCCCATTGTTGGACACATGGGTTGTTTTCAACTTCTTTCCATTATAAATAGCATTTGCAAAGATAAGTCTTGTGACTGAACCTTATCATACCTCCTAAACAATTTCTTTAGAATTTCAATAGGTAAAAAAGACATGCATAATTTGGGGACTTTCCATAGAGATTACTAAACTGCCTTCCAAAAAGGTTTACCAACACACACAGCCACCAGCAATGTACCAGTCACTCTCATTTATTTATTTATTTATTTATTTTAAAGATTTTATTTATTTATTTGAGACAGAGAGAATGAGAGAGAGAGAGAGCACATGAGAAGGGGGGAGGGTCAGAGGGAGAAGCAGACTCCCCGCCGAGCAGGGAGCCCGATGCGGGACTCGATCCAGGGACTCCAGGATCATGACCTGAGCCGAAGGCAGTCGCTTAACCAACTGAGCCACCCAGGCGCCCCAGTCACTCTCATTTAAAACAACTCTCCAGGGGCATCTGGGTGGCTCAGTCGTTAAGCGTCTGCCTTCGGCTCAGGTCATGATCCCAGGGTCTTGGGATCGAGCCCCGCATTGGGCTCCCTGCTCTGCGGGAAGCCTGCTTCTCCCTCTCCCACTCCCCCTGCTTGTGTTCCCTCTCTCGCTGTGTCTCTCTCTGTCAAATAAATAAATAAAATCTTTAAAAAATAAAAATAAAAATAAATTAAAAAATAAAACAACTCTCCAGACAAATAGAATCAAATGACAGCTTCCGGTTTCTGTCTCAGCTTTTGCTCCATGAGGAAAGTCATACATTTTCCTAATGAAAAAGCACAGATTCTCACTCTTTCACATTTATCCATTACCTACCATGCAAGGAGGTGTTACAATAGGGCACTGGAGAAGCACAAACACATTGTAGTAACCATCCAGAGAAGAACTAAGACCCGATAAAAATGGTCTGTTGTCCCCAGTTTTCTCCAAATACTCTTAGATCTTGAGAAAGTTACTTCCTTAGAAGAGCTTACTGAGCCAGTCTATCTGTTGCCCTAGATTTGTCCATGGGGAGCCTGAAGCCAAACAACATAGTTACCAACCCAGGGTCTGGGATCTCTAGGAAACCAGCCCAGTGGCTTGCCTGTCCATCTTCTTCCACTCCCACCACACCAGGCTGGCACCCTCACAAGGGCACATCTCAGTCCTCTCCCGTCTTCCAGTGGGAAGGTTTCCTACATGCTCATTGGTGAATCTCACTGAGGTGCAAGGCTGTGGGTGGTGCTAAGGGTGGAGACTGCCAGGGAGAGGGCTGGAGGGGCCTGCACTATGTCAGTCAGCTGAGGGGACTCAGAGAGGGCTGTAGGAGCCAAGGAGGAGTATTGAGCTCCCCAGTGACTGTGAGGATGAGGAGGACCTGTACCGCCAGTGAAGGGAGCAAGCCAGTTAGAGGTCTTCACTCCAGACCAGAGCCAGGACCAGGACAGAATAAAGGCACAGCCAGGAGGGGAGCCTTAGAAATGCAGCCAAGGCTGGCCGAGAAGGCACACACCTGACATGGTGGGGAGGGAAAGCAAGGTGTCCAAGGAGATGGGACATTTCCCCCTGGGTATCATAGGGAATAGAAAGAGCAAGTTTGGGGGCAGAGGCTAAGAGAATAATTTGGGACATGCTGAATCTGAAGTTCCTCTGGGACAGCCCAGTGGAAATTCTTGGTGGAAACTTAGACAAGGGGATCCAGAAAAGTGGGTCACTATGATGGTTAATTTTATGTGTCAGCTTAACTGGGCTAAGGGATGTCCAGATAGCTGGTAAGACGTTGTTTCTGGGTGTGTTTGTGAGGGTGTCTCCAGAAGAGACTAGCATTTGAATTGGTGAACTGAGTAAAGCAGATTGCCCTCTCCCATGTAGGCAGGCATCATGCAATCCACTGAGTGCCCAAATAGAACTGAAAGGTGGAGGAAAGGTGAATTCACTCTCTGCTTGAGCTGAGACATCCATCTTTTCCTGCCCTCGGACATCAGTGCCCCCGGTTCTCAGGCTTTCAGACTCAGATTGGAAACTTGCACCACCAGCCCCCTGCTTCTCAAACGTTTAGGTTCAGACTGAATTATACCACTGAGCCTTCCTGGTTCTCCAGCTTGTCGATGACAGATCGTGGAACTTCTCTGCCTCCAGAATGGCATAAATGAATTTCTAGATAGATAGATATATCTCCTACTGGTTCTGTTTCTCTGGAGAACCCTGACCAGCACAGCCACTTACCCTCTATGAGTCCCAATGACCTCCTATATAAAATGGGACCCGATAGAAAGCTGCTCTAGGAGCCCTTGGTATCCAAATGCCTGGTGTAGCAGGAAGGGTGGGTGGACATAGCCCAGGGAAAGAGCAGCCGCAGAGCAAGCAGGGCTGAGCAGAAAGTCCTGGCCCTCCAAGGGTTTCTAGGCATTCGGTGAGCAGGTGGGAAAGCACCCAGGAAGACAGGTTGCAGAGGAAGGTCAGAAAGAGGAAAGTAGATACATAGCAAGGAGCTATCACCAGAGCTGAAGGAGGAACATTGGCTTAAAAAGACCCATTAAAACTGTAAATGAAGTTTCCTCTTGATCCACAAATCTATTTCTAAAGTCTTGCCCCAAAACCACTTTTATGCACATGCTTGAATATGCTGGCAAAAATATTAATATTTTTTGTAAGAGAGAAATATTGGAGGCAACCCCAGTGCTTAAGACAGCACCTGGCATGCGGTAGCGCTTTGTACCATTCATTCAATGAAGAACAAACTCAATTTCATTAGTAGGACTATTGATGACTTAAATTATGGGAAATCCATTCTGTGAGAACTCTGCTGCCATAAAAAAATCAAGTAGACTTATATTCAGAGGTGTCAATGGTATACTGCAAAGTGAAAAAAGCAAATCACCAAATACTTTGGATAAGCGTGGGCTCCTTTCTGAAAACACTTCTGTGTATATATGCATCTATACCTATGTATTATACATTTTACAGGTACATTTATGTGCAAGGGGTTGGCCCAGTGCTCTCAGGTGGAAACCATCAGGGATGAGGGAAGGAGGGAAGGGCAAGGGAAGAAGCCAGGCAAGGTCATGGGCCCAGCCTCACCTGATTCCACCAGCAGCTCTGGCACATGGATGACACCACAGAGCTGCCCACCTCTTAGCAAGGAGGTCAGGCTTTTGAAACTGTATTATTCAGTCATTGATCGGGGGCTGCCCCATGGGATGGGCAAGAATTTCCAGACATTGCTGGATGACGCAGATCATTTCTGCTGAGGGTGGGTGGTTCTTCAAAAGAGGGTGCAACTCTGAACCAGTAGCAGTTCGGCTGGGTACACTGGCCGGAGGAAGAAAATCTAGACAGCACTGGCAGTATCTAATACAGGTGTGAGTGCTTGCGTGTGTGTGAAGGTGTGTGTGTCTGCAGATGCACAGAAAATAATCTGGAAGAATATCCACCAAGGTATCAAGAGTGGTTATCCCTGAAAATGGAAATCAGGGTTGGAGGAAGGCAATGAGAAAAGAAAATTGTGTATTTCACTTAATATACTTCTATATTAGTTGCATTTTCCTGTAACCAGCATGTATTACATTTGTAATAAAAAACAGAGTTAAAAGGTGCAGACAGGCCAAGCCATCTAAAAATGGAGCAGAACCCCCGTGGGGTGCATCATGAGAGCTCTCTGACTACAGGTGCTGGGGATTCAGGGCACAGGAACACCAGAGGACCATAAAATAGAGTGAATGTCAGCCAAGGGGTGCAGAGAACAGAGCAGGCAGCCAGGAGCCACACCTCCAGGGCAATGGGGGGACCCTCAGCGAAATCACCCTTCCCAGGGTTGAGACTCTCCATCTCACCTGCCTCCCAGCAATGCCTCTGTAATGAATGATTTTTTCCTTTCTCTCGGGATGGATGACAAATTGGGAGTTGTAAGGGAGTTATGCCAAAGGGCCGGGTGTTCCTTCCCAGAAGATAAATTGTACATATTGTCATGAGGGAGGAGAACAGGAACTGGTGAGGAATTATGCTTGTTTGCTGCTTGAGGTTTCTATTAGAAACTACAGAGCCAGAGCACTTGGCCCACTCAGAGGTAGGTGGCTGGGGGGGGGGGTGAACAGGCAGCCCCAGAGGAGACTAGCCCTGTGGGTGTCAGAGCCCTTGTACCTCTTCCCCCACCACAGCCAAGCTTGCCCTGGGCCTCCAGCCTAGCAACATCCTGGTCCTCATCAGGGAATAAGAGCAGATTGAGAGCCTGACCACCAAGGAGGGGGACACAGACAATGTAGCAGGGGGTGGAACCTGGAGAACTCACCCAGCATCTGCTGGCTCCAAGCAGGGGCAATCACCCACTGGCATCTATTTCAGTCAGTTTGGGCTGCTACAACAAATCCCCACAGACTGGGTGGCTTAAACAACACATATTTACTCCTTACCGTTTGGGAGGTTGGAAGTCCAAGATCAGGACGCCAGCATGGTCAGGTTCCAGTGAGGACCTGCTTCCTTGTTGATAGACAGCTGCCTTCTCATTGTATTCTCCCAGGACAGGGAAAGAGAGAAGGTTAACTTGTTTCCTCTTCTTATAAAGGCACTAATCCATCATGCAGGCTCCGTACTCATGACTTAATTACCTCCCAAAGGCCCCCACATCCTAATACCATCCTATGGGGTTAAAGTTTCAATATATGAATGGGGGGGGAGGACAGAAATGTTATGCAGTCCATAACAGTGGCGATGTTCTAAGACAGTAAATCTTCAGGGGAAGACAACTTTGTGAAGGTGCTTGAGACAAATCTGGAACAACATGTCATAGGATGATGATGGCACTTAAGCAAATGGCTCTGGTAGGATCTGAAAGTATGGAGAGTGCTCAAAACTGTGTTCTGTGGACGTGGATGAGCCTGTAAATATGACTGGGCAGAAGGGTCACTCTCCAGTAAACAGATGATCCTAGAGAGGGCAGCCACGCCCTTGTATTAGTTACTCAGAAACCCTCTATGGCATGTTTCTGTACCTGGCAGGCCTGTCAGGAAAGCACAACGTCAAGAGAAGGGAAAGGAAATGTTAATGGTGAATGAATTAACACAATGAAACAAATATGTATAATAGGCATTACACTCTAAAATATGAATATGCAGAGCCAACTCTTCTACCTGTTGTTAGGAATGACAACATAGTTGAGACTACACAAAATGATGCCAGGACAGGGGCGCCTGGGTGGCTCAGTCACTTGAGCGTCTGATTCTTGGTTTCAGCTCAGGTTGTGATCTTATGGGTGGTGGGATGGAGCCCCCATTGGGCTCCACACTCAGCAGGGAGTCTACTTGAAGATTCTCTCCCTCTGTCCCTCCCCCCACTTGCACGTGAGTGTTCTCTCTCTAAAATAAATAAATAAATCTTTTTTAAAAATGATGCTTGGACATATGAAATGGATGGTTGGAGACAAGCCATTGTGGGTGACTGTGGACCTAGTTTAGAAATGATGGCTGTGGGTGGATGGATGTGATAGACTATAAAAATTACAGGGTAATGGAAAGAAGGTGTGGACTCCATCTTCAGCAAAAGTAGGACATGGTAATGATCTGTAGACTCAAAATATTTGTAAGGACTATCAAAATAAACTGACATCTGCTCAGAAACCACATGGGGCAAGTGCAGGAGGAGCTGAAGCTGGAGAGGAGTCATTTCCAGCAGCAGATCTCAGGAGAAAATGACAAAATCTCCTTTCCTATGGGTAAAGGACACATTAGAAGTGACACACCTATATCCAGACCCACAGCAATGGCTGTGGAAGGGAGGGGGCATGAGCAGGAGGCAATGGATGGAACAAAGGAGGAAATGCTATAAAACCACCCAGAGAGATAGACTGGCAGTTCCCAGAAACTGCCAGTGAAAAACACTCAGATATCTAAGCAAGGAAATCCAACTCAAGACATGATAAGCTAAAAGGCTGCTGGTGTGACACCAATACAAAGATAAAACCGGGGGGAAAAGTGAGTAAGATCAGCAAAGCTTAACAGGCAAAGAACACCAATCTGGAAAATACTGCCCTAAAATTGTCAATAACAAAACATCTTTCTATGAATTAAAAAAAAACACCCAAAACTTTATAAAGCAACATCATACATGAAGGAAGATCACAAAGCAGAAGTACAAGATGTGAGAAAACCAAAGAGAATAAAAGAAAGTGTAGACATGAGTTAAACATATAAAGGGACATGGAGGTTAGAAATGAGACAGGCAACCAAATGGCACACTCATGAAAGAGCCAAAAGAATTTGAGAGAAAAGAAGCATTTGAGACAGAGCTCAGACTTAACATATCTGATCTACAAATAATTGCAAATGAGTTCTCCCATCTGTTTTTTAGAAAAGAATTTTCAGAATAAATCACAAAGTGAAACCCAACTCAACACTAATACAAGAGAAATAGCAAAAGATGGACAAATGTACTAGGCAAATGTAAATAAATAAAATCCTGTGCTCATACACTTAGCTCTGCTAAGCATACTCTTTAAACATGCCTCACAGGAGAATGAACTACAAGAACCACACGCTTCTAAACACAGTGCTTCACAGAGAAGACTCTATGCTCATCTTCGCATGCAGTGTTTAAACATGTCTCATATCATCACCCTGTAAAACACTCTGTTTAGAAGTGTTTGGCTCTCGTAGCTCTGATGGGAATGCAAAATGGTATAGCCACTCAGAAAATGGTTTAGCATTTTCTTAAAAAGTTATACCTAGAGTGTATTATGCTAAATAAATAAGTCAGACAAATACCACATGATTTCACTTACATGTGGAATCTAAAAAATAAAACAAGTGAATAAACAAACAAAAAGCAGAAACAGACCCATAAATAAAGGACAAACTGAGCATTGCCCAATGGGGAGAGGGGATGGGACAATGGGCAAAATGAGTAAAGGCGAGTGGGAGACACAGGCTTCAGTTATGGAATGGATAACTCACTGGAATAAGAGGCACAGCATAGGGAACATAGTCCATGGTATTGTAATAGTGCTGTACAGTGTAATAGTGTTGGACATGTGACACATGGTAGCCACACTTGCAGTGAGCATAGCATAACTTACAGACTAGACAAAGCACTGTGCTGGTCACCTGAAACTAATGTAACATTGTGTGTCAACCTACTTCCATTAAAAAAAAAAACAGCTATATGTATACTTACTATATGACTCAGCAATCCTACTCTTGAATATTTATCCTAGAAAACAGAAAACTTATGTTCGCACAAACACCTGTATACAAATGTACCTAGCAGCTCTATTCATAATTGCCAAAAACAACCCAAATGTTCTCAAATGCATGAATGTGGTACATCCATAAAATAGAATACTACTTAGCAATAAAAAGGAACAAAATGCTGATACCTGTAACAAATTGGATGAATCTCAAAGGCATTGTGATTGGTGAAAGTAGCTGATTTCAAAAGGTTATCATATACCATATGATTATATTAATAGGTAATTTTCTAAAAGATAAAATCATAGTGACGGAGAGCAGATCAGTGATTGACAGGGACTAGGAATGGAGGGTAAAGTGCAAATAGCATGAGAGTTTTGTTCTTTTAGATCATAGAACATTCTGTATCCTGATTATGGTAGTATTTGCATAGATCTATCATCTACCTATCTATCTATCTATATGTTACAATTCATAAATACAAAAAGGATAAAAAAGTTAATTTTACTGTATAATAATTTTTAAAATAAATGCATTTAGTCATCTAGAGAGAAATAAATTTTAAAAATACCACAAAGGGGGCGCCTGGGTGGCTCAGTTGGTTAAGCGACTGCCTTCGGCTCAGGTCATGATCCTGGAGTCCCGGGATCGAGTCCCGCATCGGGCTCCCTGCTCGGCGGGGAGTCTGCTTCTCCCTCTGGCCCTCCCCCCTCTCATGCTCTCTCTATCTCATTCTCTCTCTCAAATAAATAAATAATTAATTAAAAAATAAATAAAAATAAAAATACCACAAAGAAGAAATAATATGGGAGAAATAGCCAGAAACAGAAAATTTGAAGAGTCATAAAGATTTACTTGGTCAATTTGATTTAAATATATTTCCTGAGTTATATCCGGTTTTTTTTTAAGATTTATTTGTTTGAGAGAGAGGGTGGAGAGGCAGACGCTGAATGGGCTCCCCCACCCTGACATCATGAGCCGAGCCAAAACCAAGAGTCAGACGCTCAACCGAGTGTGCCACCCAGATGCCCCTGAGTTATATATCCTTTAATAATAAACTGGTGACCCAGTAAGTGAAATGTTTCTCAGAGTTCTATGAGCCACTCTAGCAAATTAATTGAACACAAGGAAGGGGTCACTGAAGCTTCCATCTATAGCCAGTTGGTCCAAAGCCCAGGTGACAACCTGGACTTGTGATTGGCAGCTGAAGTGGAGGGGTCAGTCTTGCCGGACTGAGCCCTTACCTTCCAGAATATGATGCTTTCTCTGAGTAGAGAGTGTCAGAATTGAGTTGAACTGTAGGACACTTAGCTGGTATCCAAGAATTGCTTGGTGGTATGGGAACCAGCAGCCCCCCCCCCACACACACTCATATACATACATTAGAATTGATTCCAGAACCTCTAATACCCAAGAGAATTAAAAACATATGTCCACACAAAGACTTGTACATGAAGGTTCATAGTAGCATTATTCATAGTAGCCAAAAAGTGGAAATGACCTAAATGTCTGTCAACTAATACATGGGTAAACAAAATGTGGTATGGCCATACAATGGAGTATGTCTGGGTGATAACAAATGAAGTACTGATGCATGCTACAACATGGCTGAAACTTGAAAACATGATGCTATGCCAAAAATCCCGAAAGACCACATATGAGTCCACTTGACCCCCTGACTACAGTTCTGCATGACATAGCAATAGGCAAAGCAGCCTCGGGTTCTTTTTCATTTTCTTTCATCCATTCCAGGGGATATGAAAAACAATCTTCCCTCCGGTTGGAGCACTTGGTGTGACAGGCATTCCTTCTGTATGAATCTGAGTAACAAAAGTGACATACCTCCATCTATTTGTGAGTATCTTCAATTCTTGGTTTCAGAAAGCATTGATTATTGCTTTGCATGAAAGTTTAGAATTGCAGGCATTTCTCCAACAACAAATATTTGTTTTCTTAATAGCAAATGTCTGCCCTTTGCTCTATTTTCATGTCTTTCTGCATTATATTATTATAACTTTTATAACTTTTCATTTCGGTGCCAAATCATAACATAAGCTTTTGAAAACATTTTAAACAGAAATTAAACTAAACACATATAGTACCGACAATGCACATAATTCATTTGAAGTAATGACAAAAAGAACAGCTATCATTACGTTCACATAAGCACCAGCAATGACAAGTAGGTCACATCTGCTGCCTCTCTGACAGCAAGAATAAGAAGCAACTCGATTTAGAGATGTTAAAATGTGGAAAGATGCCTGACTTAGAAACAATGAAATATGGTATTTCACAAAATAGAATTTAGGATAAAATGTTAGGGAAAAATAAGGATGTTATAAACTACTTAAAGGAAAAATAAAATATGCATATTACAATCATGAAAACGTGTCCCTACCATTATAGCATCAAAATATATAAAGCAACAATGGACAAAATTGCAGATAAATACATGAACCAATAATTGTGCTAGGATATTTTAATATACCATTTCAGAAACTGATAAATCAAGCAGACAAATTAAAATAAGCACATATATCAAGATCTGAACACTACAATAAATAGATATATAGAGAACCTACCTAAACCCAACAAATAGATGATACACATTGACTTAGGGCACACAAGGGACATGTACAAAGACTGACCATGCATTAGGACATAAAGGAAGCTCCCATAAAGTCCAAAGGATGAATTTCACACAGAACGTGTTTCCTAAATATAATATAATACAACTAAAAACAACATAAGAGAGATTTTTCTTTAATCCCACATTTTTGGGAAATAAATATTACCAAATAGACCTTGGGCTAAAAAGGAAATTAGGGAATACTTATAACTAAATAATAATAAAAGCACAATTTGTCAAAAAAGCATTTTTCAGAGGGAAAATTATAACTTTAAACACATTTTTTTTAAAAGTAAGATTAAGAACAAACAAGCTAAGCATTTAATTTAAGAAATTGGAAAAAGAGCAACAAAGTAAAGACAAAAAAAAACAAGACAGAAGGAAACTATAACTGTCAGGACAGAGATCAATTAAATACAACAATAAAGATTAACAAAAGCAAAAATGGAATTATTGAAAAATTAATAATATTCATCAAGGAAAAAAGACAAGTATAAAAGCAAAACATGAGAGAAAATACAGATCAGAAAGCTGTAATAACTTCTTACTTCTTCCACTTAACTCTTACTTCCACTTGTGAAAACTGTGAATATTTTTAAAATAATAAAGGAGTACTTTATTATATGTGAACAAATCTGAAACCCTAAATGAAATTAATGAAATCCCATAAACATATAGAAAACCAAAGTTGTATGAGAAGAATATGAATAGGTAAACCAGGAAATAGTAACAAAATTAAATTGGTAGTCAAAACTCTCCCTTCTATACCCACCCCTACTCCAAAAACAAATAAATCCAGGCCAAAATAGTTGTAAAGATAAGTCTACAAATTTTTCAAATATATACAAATGCTCAAGTTATACAAGTTGTTCCAAAATATATCCAAAGAGACAAAGTTTCCCGGTTCATTTTGTGAGGCAAATACGATTTTGATGCCAAAACTAGTTAAGAACAACCTTAAAAAAGTTAATTATACAGACATTTAATTATGAACCTAAATGAAATAGTCAAATCTGTAATGTATTATAAAAATAAGCAGCATAACCTATAAAGTCTGTTGCAAGAACACAAGGATGGTTTAACATTGTAAAATCTTTCAGTATAATTTAAAATTTAACAAATTGAAAGAGAAATATGATGTGATTTTTTAGATTGATACAGAAAAGCCTTTTGATAAAGTTCAACACTTATGAACTTAAAAAAACCTATTTAACCTACGAGTGTTATGGAATTTCATTAACTTAGTAAAGATTACATATTAAAATCCTGCAGCAAACATCAAACTTCATGCATCCTCTTTAATATCAATAATAAGAAAAGGATGAAGTTCCTGTTTTAGACTACAAGGAAATAAAGAGAAGTAAAGAGTATATGCCTAGAGGCAAAATATAAAGCTATCATTTGCAGAATATATATATTCTTTCATATATAGAGAGACAGAGGCAGAGAAGATTTTTAAAAACTTTATCAAAAGACAAGATGATCTGAGGGGCGCCTGGGTGGCTCAGTCGTTAAGCGTCTGCCTCCGGCTCAGGTCATGATCCCAGGGTCCTGGGATCGAGCCCCGCATCAGGCTCCCTGCTCCGCAGGAGGCCTGCTTCTCTCTCTCCTACTCCCCCTGCTTGTGTTCCCTCTCTCGTTGTGTCTCTCTCTGTCAAATAAATAAATAAAATCTTTTTAAAAAAAAAAAGACAAGATGATCTGAAAAATGGAGAGACAATTCAAACTCTTGATGAGACAATATTAATTTTTAAAATGTCACTTCTCTGCTAAGCTACAAATTCAATACAGACCCAATAAAATGTAGTTACATTTTTTGAGAAACTTGGATAAACAATGTAAAATTTATATGAAAGAATAAAGGGATATGAATGAGTAAGATGACTTTATAAAGGAGCAATAAAATATAACTTGTTTTACTAAGTAGATAATAAGTAATACTACAAAGATATATACCATGATATTTATACAGAAGCAAACAGACCAAGGGAACAGAATAGAAATCTCAGAGATAGATAGACCCATGTACATAAAGAAACTTAAATAAACAATTTCAGTTTACTAGAGAGTGTTGGGAAAACTGTTAGAAATAAAAAAATTAAAATGATAAAATTGAATTACTACTTCACACAATCTACAAAGATGAAGTCCAGATGGATAATAGACAAACTGTAAAATGTTAAACTCTGAAGGCAACAAAATAAAACATAAAGGAATATGTTTTATGACCGAATGATGGGAAAGGACTTCTTAAACAAAATCTCAAATCACAAACCATATGCAAAAGTTGATGAATTTACGTTCATCAAAATGATAAATTCTTTTTAAGGGAAGATAGGAAAATACCAACAGTAGGAGACATTAACATACAAAATAGATCAAGTGAACCAAAAAATGACTAGGAGTAAAGAATATCTAAACAACATAATTGATAAGGCAGATCTTATGGATAAATGACTATTATACCCTGGTAATGGAGGATATACATTCTCAACTGCACAATGAACATTCACGACTAATCAAATGTTTGTTCACAAGGAAAGCATCACCGCCAAGGTGAAAACCAACACTTTTTATCACTTTGCAATAAAAATTGGAAATTAAGAGTGTATTTTTTAAAAAGCCTTTTACTCTGACGATTTAAAACTGTTCTCTTAAGCTACTCTTGGATGAAAGGAAAAATAAAACCAAATGAAATAGAATGCCTAAAAAATAAAGATAACAGAAATGTTTTACTTAATGCATTGCCAGAGGAAAATTCATAATCTGAAAAAGTTAAAAGCAGTGAATAAACTGTAACTCATAAAGCTAAAACAAAGTCACCAGAATAGCATAAAGATTAAGATACTAAAATAAAAAGCAAGAATCATTGAAGTTGAGAACAGAGTAGGACTAATTAATAAATTGATATACTAGTTAGTGAATTTTTCTTAAAAAACAGAAGAAAAGACTAATATAAGTAAAGTACGAAAGGCACAAAAAATCACTGATATGGAAGAAATTTTAAAGATTATAGGAGATTACTTACAAATAAATTTTAAAGTTTCTTTAGAGAAGAAACTCTGGAACTGTTTTTATGTGTAGTATAGAATTGAGCAAATGAGTGTGTATATTACTCTTTGGGGGAGAATGAAATAAAAGGAAAGGAGAGGTAAAGAGAAGAATCCTGTGGTATTGGATTGGAATTATAGGTAATCAGGTAGACTCCTAATTTAAACAAACAACCAAAAAACCCCATGTATTTCCCCCTCTGTTCACTTAAAGGACCTAGAAGCATGATACTCCAGGACCATTGAGTACAACCAGAGCCTAGATCTCAGTTGACTAAATCCAAGACTGGAACAGAAAAGGGACATTGTGAGTCTAGACTGTTGTGCTGTGCCAGAAAGTAAGGAAGTGCTGGAAAACTGAGTAAGGCATAAGAGAGGACACAATATCCAGATTGAAGAGGTCCCCAAATCTGAGATGATCTCAACGTGCAAATGAATAATGACAACAATGAATATAAGACAGCAAATAAAAACAGAATACATGGTATCACTGTTAGTATAAGTAATAAAATGAATAGAGGAATGAAGGAATGAACACTCCTCTTTACAAGGAATGATGCAGAGTTAAAAACCACCATTTTGGGGGCGCCTGGGTGGCTCAGTCGGTTGAGCGGCTGCCTTCGGCTCGGGTCGTGATCCCAGAGTCCTGGGATCGAGCCCCACATCGGGCTCCCTGTCAGTGGAGAGCCTGCTTCTCCCTCTCCCTCTGCCTGCCTCTCTGCCTACTTGTGCTTTCTCCCTCTCTCTCTCTGTCAAATAAATAAAATCTTAAAAAAACAAACAAACAAAAAAACCCCCACCATTTTGTAGCCACCATTGTAATTAATGATTCAGGCAAGAAATATCATTGGATGCTAAAACCATTAGATGGAAGTTAATTGATGAATAGATTATTTCTGCAGATTACTTACTAATTTTAAAGGGGCAAAAATTCCTTTCCTATAGAAAAATCCGGCAGACACTACCTTGACATTGACTTAAGATTAATATCACTAGTAATAGGATAAACCAGCATCATGAGGAATGCCCTAAGAAAGATATAACATCATTCCTGGAATATTCCTGCAGGAAATGCATAACCTGTATCTAATCATGAAGGAACATCAAACTCAAATAAAACAGTCTACAAAACAACTGGCCTGTACTCTTCAAAAATGTCAAAAAAAAAATCAATGTTAAATTAGATAATTATATTACGGGTATATAAAAGAATGTTCTTGTTTTAGGAGACACACTGAAATACTTAGGAACGGTTGTGATATCTGCAACTTATTCTCAAATGGTACAGTAAAAAGAGAGAGAGGGAGGGAAAACAAGTAGGACAAAATGTTAGCTGGTGATTCCAAGTGAAGCGTATACAGAGAAGGAATGTGGGTTGCAAATAAATTTCTCTGTGTTAATCCTAAAACCAGGGAGTCATGCCAGCTCAGGGATCCCGGGCTGCTTAGACATTTGAAGCCAGCTCTCACACATATCACAGGACTGTAAACAGTGCAGGTGATATCTAAACATAGTTTACTACTCTCTTGGCTAGGGATGCAGACTCTGGAACTGGATTATTGAATCCCTATTACACTCACAAGCTATGTGAGCTCCGTCAAGTTTGTTAACTGTTTAGGCTGGCCCAGTCCCCTCATTTGTAGAATGGGTATAATAGTAGTAGCTGTCCTCTAGGATTGTTCTGAAAATTAACATGAGTCAGTATATCTATAGTGCTTACAAGAGTGCCTGGCATACTGTAAGCAGACATAAATGCTAGTTATTATACTTATTATGAATTAGAGGGGAGACAAAAAGAATCCTTTAATCATTTTGGTCTCTTAGGGATTTAAAACTTCCATTCTATATTATTTCAAAGACTTTGGGTAAGTCCTCATCCCAGAGAGTGAGTCCTCCTTAATTTTGGAAAGATTTTAAAACACTGGGTTCTAGTCCCACCAGGATCTTCTATGTTTCCTTCCTAGAGAGGAACTAAGCCAGGGAGGTGGGCAGTACAGAGATAAAAGAAGAGAGCAGCAAAATGATTATACCTGAATAGAAAAGAGGACGAGGGGACCCACATGAAATGCAGAACCTGGCACCATTTTTGTTTAACTACTATTAGATAGCCAGAATGAATGAGACTCCCTTATTAATAATTTTTGCAACAAAGAGTAAATTTGGAATAAAATAATAGATGATAAAAACAAAACATTTCAGAGCCAAAGGAAGAACGCCAAAGCTTTGCTCAGTAGTATATTAATAGTTTTAGATGACTTTAAATTTTAAAAGAGATTTTCATTAACTATTACTATTACATTTGGGTTCTTCCAAAGTGCTGCTAAGCTCTCAGCTTGCTTAAATGACAGAGTACTTTGGCACCTTGGAGTAGATGAAATCTTACACCCTGGAGGAGATGATAAAAACATAACTGTATTAAGAACAACGTTGATTTATCTATTAAAACAAAGGGTAAAATCACCCTTTTTTTGACCAAAATTTTAAAGGGGCATCCCTAAGCAATCATGCATAGGAGATACTCAAAAAATATTAAAGCCTAAATAAATAAGGCAATGCCATTGGAAACCTTAAGGATCTGGACTACTCTCAAATAACTAACATGTTATCAGTGAGATGGTGCTGTGTAACAAGCCAGCCCCAATCCTAGTGGCTTAAAACAGTAACCACTGGTTATTTCTCAGGAGTCCACAGGTTGGTGGGGCAGTTCTGCACTCTGGACTAGATTTGCATGACTGTGGCTGACCAGTTGATGGGTTGGCTGGGAGCTGTCCGGTCTAGGATGGCTTCAGCTGGAATGGCTCTGCTCTCTTCCACATGTCACTCACGTCCTTCCAGCAGGCTAAGCCAGGCTTGCTCTCAAGGTGGTGGCAGAAGTACGAGAAAAGAACAAAAATGTACATGTGTGCTTTTCTAAGCCTCTGCTACTGCCCTGTTGGCCAAAGCAAGTCATGGCACCAAGCCCAACTTGTGGGAGTTTGGGAGGGCCCTTCCTAAGCGAATGGCTATAGGCAAGCATGAGAAAGAGGGCCTGTTTCTGCAATTAATCTACCACAACTGGGCACCATATAGATATGTATCTTGGGACAATTCATCCAAATGACACACATAAAATCACAAAATGTATGGATGTCTTCTCACTAGCATTGACTCGAACTGCAGAGTTATTGGATATTTGCCTTATCTCACCCAATTCAGCACAGCTATCATTACATTGCCCCCTTCTCTGTCTGTGAGGAAATACGCGATCTCAGCTTGCTAAATAAATAAATAAATAAATAAATAAATAAATAAATAAATAAATAAATAAATAGGGCCCCCTACCCCACAACCCACACAAATTCAGGTATATTAAAGACTTGAATGTAAAAGGCAAAATTTCAAAATTTTCAGAAGAAAAGATGAGAGGATTCTTAATATCCTCAGGATAGGTAAGATTTCTTAAACAAGACACAAAGCATACCACACATATAGGAAAAAATTTAAAGATGAAACCACATTAAAATTAAGAACTTCTGTTAATCAAAATTTACTCAAAGGAAATATTTTTAAAAACCACAATGTAGGGTAAAATATTTGTAGCACATAATTAACAAGTGACTCGAGCCTAGATACAAAAAGAACTCTTGTAAGCAGCGGTCTGCTGGAAAAGGTTGAACAACAGCTTCTCCAGACCCAAGAAAGTCCTGATTTGTAGCATTTGCTAATCTTCATGATGTAAAAACTCCCATGTGACCAATTTCAAGCCACCAGTGTGAGGTCACGAGGTGCAGAGATGGGAAGAGATGGGCACAGTTGGTTCTCATGAGTCTGGTATAAGCAGCTTTACCACAAAATCCAGTAATAAAAGAAAAACCACCCAACGGGAAAACGTGCAAAAGACTTGAGAAGACTGTTATAAAGTCATAAAAGAGAAAACCTGCATGAATAATAAATATGAGAAGATACTTAACCATGTTACTGATAAAAGAAATGCAAATGAAAACCACAATAAGATACCATTTCACACGCTCCGAACAGACGGAAGTTTGTAAGTTTGGCAATGCAGTGTTGGTAATGTTGAGCAATGGGAACTCTCCCCTGCTGCTGGTAGAGCCGAAGGTGGCACACACCACTCTGAGACACAGGGTGGCATCACCTAGAAGAGATGAATCCAGCACTTTTTCTCCTCTAAATGCACTGTACAAATAGATATACTTCCTGCAAATATATATAAACACACATCCTAGAGAAATTCTTGCCCATGTGTCCTGTAGGGTTCGTGGGAGCACTGTCAGCAATAGGAAAAAAAAAGGGAAAGAAATCCATATGCTCTTCAGCAGTAGAATAAATAAATAAAATAATTGTAGTATGTAGATATGATGGGCTATAATTTCACAACAGTGAAAAGGAATGAATTATAGACAGCTACATGCATTAACAGAGATAAATTCCAAAAACTTCATAGAGAGAGAGCATCACAGAATATATGTAATTAAATTGCAATACTATAAAGTTCATTATATACACTAACAGAAGAGCAAGGATGTTTATCACCGAAGTCAAGACAGTGATTCCCTCTGGGAGGAAGAGGGCATATTCCAAGCTATTGGAAATAATCCATTCTTAAATTGGGTACAAGTACAGAGGTAGGTATTCACTGTGCTATTATAATGTAAACAGTACGTTTGCATTGCATGGATTCTTCCATATGTATATTTCACATGTTTTTATATCAAAAAGTGTGTGTGTGTGTGTGTGTGTGGGAGGGTATGACCAGTATGACAACTGAAGAAAGGCCAGGATGTATGGCAACAGAGAAGGGGCACCTGTCCCACCAGAGGTGGGAGTGGGTGTGAAAGAAGGCTTCTAAACTTCATGGATAGGAATTAGGCAATCCAGGAGAAGTGGGGGCATTTCTCAGGTAGAAAGAGCATCCTGTGCAAAGGCCCACAGGTTACCTAGCTGATAGGTGGAACTCCGGTCTGTCTAGTTCCACTTTCTTTTACCCCCCACTGCCTGACCTAAAACATGCATGCACACATGTGAGGCTCTATGGCAGAAAGATCCCAAAGGGAGCCACATATGCCAAAGGAGACAGACTGATGGGATAGACAGAACAGGAACTTGAGACAAGCAACTGAAGTGCTCGGAATCATAAGGGAGCATATTGGGAACACACGTTTAAAGGTAATTATGAAGGTGAACCAGCTGGAGATGTTGGATGTGAGAAGTGGACTAGTGTTGAAACTGACTGGAAGATTTCACTGAGGGACTCTTCCAGAATGCATCAGGAGGGATAAGGGGGAAAAAGCATAGGAGGAAAGTTGAGAGGTGTGGAAGATAGAAAAAAAAGTGTCCCTGTCCCTATACCAGGGATCCTGGAAAGAGAAAGAAGAGTGAATAGAGAGAAAATATTTGAAGGAATGGTGACAGAGAAGTTCCAAGAATTACAGAAAGACACAAGACATTACACGAAAGTGTTTGTTAAGTGTCAAACAAACCAACACCAGCAGAGTTAGAATTCAGGAGGAAAACGCAGTTACAGAGAAACAAGAGTGCCCTCAGGCCTCTCAAGGCCACATGAGAGGCCTAGTCCATCGTCAGGCCTGTCGTGAGTGACATGAAGCCAGGACAGTGCAGCAGGCAGGAGGTGTGTTGGGACGTAGGGGTGCCCATGAGAAAGGGGGAAACCTACAGCCCGACACCATGAAGGTGCACTACAAAGGCCCACACACATGATATGATACTTTGTATTTTTCTTATCTACCAATAGATAAAAATAAATATGTGGCATGGGAACTGGAGAGGCAAATAAAAATACACGAGAGGGGCTGGCATATCTGAGGAATGGGCCCAGTGTGGGCTGATGATGGTGAGGAGGGAGAAGGAGGAGAAAGGCAGAGGGGTGAGGGAGGGGAGAAAGGGGAGAACTCCATGAACTGAGGAGTGCTCAAGTCTGTACACCTGAAAGCCACTAAACACAAAAAATGAAGTGCATAAAACAGAAATAGGTCTTACAACCTCTAGACCAGCAGGGGAGGGAAAGAGAATAAGAAAACGGAATCCAGGGGCGCCTGGGTGGCTCAGTCGTTAAGCGTCTGCCTTCGGCTCAGGTCATGATCTCAGGGTCCTGGGATCGAGCCCCGCATCGGGCTCCCTGCTCGGCAGGAGGCCTGCTTCTCCCTCTCCACTCCCCCTGCTTGTGTTCTTTAAAAAAAAAAAAAAAGAAAGAAAATGGAATCCACTAGGGACAAAGGGGAAAAAATGCTAAAAAGTATGGTAGGTAGAAAATAAGACAGTAAAAGTAATTCAAAATATAACATTAAAAAACAGGGGCACCTGGGTGGCTCAGTCGGTTAAGCATCAGACTCTTGGTTTTGGCTCAGGTCATGATCTCAGGGTCGTGAGACTGAGCCCCACATCAGGCTCTGTGCTGGGCGTGGAGCCTGCTTAAGATTCTCTCCCTCTGCCCCTCCTCCCATTCACGGGTGCTTGTGCGTGTGCTCGCTCTCTAAAATAAATAAATAAATCTTTAAATATATATTTATTAATTTATTAAATTATTAAATTATTAATTATATATATATAATTTTAAAACATTCTCCAGCTAGATTTTTTTAAAGCAAGTATATGACATATATGAACTTTAATGACTTATCAAAGTTAAAAGTGAGGTGGTAGGAAAAGGGACCCAGAAGAAAGCCATTGTAGAAAAAGTGGTAAAAGCAGGGGTAAAAGCACTCTGGTGACACGGTAACTGGCAACATGGCAATGACACAGATAATGTACCAGGAGGCATAACAGCACCAAACAATAATGGAACCTCAGAGTGACAATGACACACTTAGGAGAAAGTAACCAGCTCACCAGCATGGCTGGGAGATTTAACACACTAACCTTGGAAAGGTGATACATCAGGCAGAATAAAAATCATAAAAATAAGGAGATTTGAAATGCACCATTGTTATGTATGACCTACTGGGGAGACACAGAACTCTGCATTCACATTTTCTCAGCACGGATGGAATGTTTGTAATATTGACTGTGTAGCTGGCCACAAAGAAAGCTTCAACAAATACCAAAGATGATATACGGAACATGCTTTCTAATCAAGACACAGTGATATTAGAAGTCAATCACAGGTCAAGCCCCAAACCCAGATACATCTGGAAAACAATAATTCATTATTATAATAATATAATATATAATATATATATAATAATATAATATAATAATATATTATAATAATTCACTCATAATTCATGAGCCAAAGGAGAAATGATAATGAAAAATACAAAGGACATAAAGCAAGCAATAATAGAAGCAGCAGATATTGACTCTCCTGGGATACAGGTAAAATTTACTGGAGAGAAATTTATAACCTTAGGTGCTATGCTATGTAAAGGAAAAGATAGAATGAAAATTAACAAGCTCTACGTTGCACACCAGATGTTAGGAAAAGATGCACAGAATAAACCAGGGATGAAATTGGAGACAGAAGAGGGTAGATCAGGAGAAGGGAGAACTCCAGTGAGGCCCAGGAGCAGGTATGGGTCCTGGAAGAATGCTGGCTCCCATCATCTGGCCTGTCTCCCCACCTCTTGGACTGTGCTGGGCCTCATGGGAGCGGGGGCCTCAGTGCCCCTTTGGCCTGTCTCTCCTTCTTTGGCCCTGGCTCAGTCCCCCATTTTGCTCTAACTCCCACTTCCTCATCCTATTGCGGCTGACTTCTAGCAGGGTCCTTGCCAGCCCTTTCCACCCATGCCTTGAGTACCCTAACTCTCCAACTCCTGTGGAGCCCATGGTGGTGCCAAGGTCCAGCTCTGGGGGTCAGCCAGAGAGGAGGCTTGTTTAGCAAGATCAATTCAGCATTCCCAAACTTAACTGAGCTCAGTGCCATGTCCCACATAGCGCCCTTCTGTCCCGAGGAATCCACTGGGGAAACCAGTGTTCACACCCAGGGTCTCCACTGATTTGTACTCATCCCCTTGTGAAGCAGCAAACTGGCAAAGCTGAAGGACATCTTTTCATCTGTTGTCCCCTCCACGGCCCTCCTGCTCCATGGGTCCAACACAGAGCTGCTCAGCTCCCCTGGGGGAATGGATCCCATCTACCCACCCCTGGACACCTAGGCCCAGGCCATGATCCTGGGCAGGGCCCTTGCCTCCCCCAACACCTATTGGGTCCTGAGTTCCTGATCTTGCCTTCCCCATGCCTCCCCTCCCCCATGCAGCCCAGTTTAAAAGTCTTCAAAGCCTGGCCTCTATCACCAGAAGCCTCCTGACTCACCCCTGCCTTCCCCTGCCCATGTCTTTGAGTGCAGCCTCCAGATCTTTCAGAAGCAAAATCTGACCCTGTGGCTCCACCACCACCCAAAGGGCCAAGTCTAAGCTCCTGGGCGTGTTTGTCACCCTCTGAGCCTGGCCTGCTTTTCTGGCCTCTCCTCTTACACCCGTACCCGCCTCCTAGCAGGAGAACCAACAGTCCCAGTTGAGCCAGGATGGAGCACTTTCCTGGCCCGTGGGACGTTTGGTGCCAAGGCTGGGGAAGTCCTGGCCGGAGAGACGAGCTAGTTACTACACCCAGCATGTTCCCTGCTCCCTGGTCTTGTGCCGGCTGTTACCCCCTTTCCCTCAAGTCCTGCTCTCGCTGCTCTGGGACCCACTCAGGAGAGCCTGGTGCCCACTGCACCCCAGGGGCAAGGCCCCTGTGTGCTCCTGCATCCCTGAGAACTTAGCACGCACCTCCACAGGCTTTAGCTCCTGCGGAAGGGGACCACAGCTGTTAACTGCATCCCCCATCTAGTTGGCCTGCAGGTGCAGGGAGATAGTCACTTACAGCTTGTTTAAGAGGCACCAAGATAGGGCACCTGGGTGGCTCAGTTGGTGAAGCGTTCGACTCTGGATTGCAGCTCAGGTCATGATCTCAGGGTCCTGAGAGTGAGCCCAGCATCGGACTCTCTGCTCAGTGGGGAGTCTGCTTCTCCCTCTCCCTCTGCCCCTCCCCCTGCTCATGCTCTCTCGCTCCTTCTCTCTCTCAGATAAAAAATAAAATCTTTAAAAAAGAGGACAGGCCTGGGGCGCCTGGGTGGCTCAGTTGGTTAAGCGACTGCCTTCGGCTCAGGTCATGATCCTGGAGTCCCGGGATCGAGTCCCACATGGGGCTCCCTGCTCAGCGGGGAGTCTGCTTCTCCCTCTGACCCTCCTCCCTCTCATGCTTTCTGTCTCTCATTCTCTCTCTCTCAAATAAATAAATAAAAATCTAAAAAAAAAAAAGAGGACAGGCCTGAATGGAGTCTGTGGGCACTACAGAGGGCCCTTTGTCCCCTGCAGAGAGTAAGCACAGTCCCACAACTCCAGACCGACCCCACAGTCCTCTGACATGAGAATGCTCCCGCCATCCCGGAGGGCACTGACCAGTTCCTGCCATAAGCCCACCCAGCACCATTTCCAGTGGGCCAGGGGCCACTTCCAGCTTTCAGCACTTAACTAGCTGATAGAGGCGCGGGTTGCGGGGGAGGGGGGGTGGTTCTGGGAGGAACAGGAGCTGCCCCATGAACCTCCCAGGGTGATCATGGACCGGGGGTGGGGGGAGAGATGAGCCAGTCCCCAGGGGATAGCCGCCGAGGTGCTTGCTCACCTCCAAGCCTCACAGCCGCCCGGCGGTCTCTCAGTTTCCCGTCGGCCGGGGCCGTAGATGTCTCACTAGGCCCTGGGTGTGGCCCACACTCCCGACCCCCAGGCAGACCGCAGGTAACACTGTGGGGGAACCTGGTCAAGGAGTACAGCCTGGCGCTCACTGGGCCCTCTGAGGCTGGTGGGGGTGGGGTGTGATATTGTCACGTGGAGAGGAAAATGGAAGGCACTCCAGGGATGGCAAGCTTGAGCGGGTCGCTCCAGGCCCTCAGAGTCCATGGGCCAGAGTGGCAGGCCCTAGTAGGGCCTCAGTGCACGCCTGCCCTGCCCTGGGCTGTCTCTGCCCTCAGTGTCTTCTGTAAGATGGAAATAAGACTCTGAAGATGCAGTCTGCCAGCCCAGCTAAGCTCTGGCTGCCTGGCCCGGTGGGGGGTGGTCTCGGTGGGGGGTGCATCTCGGTGAGGGCTGGCACCTCTCCACTCCCCTGCTGTTCTGCAGACCTGCCGAGCTTCTCCCACCTGCCCACGGGGACCCCGTCCCCGAGAGGTGGGCAGTGCCCGGTGCAGGGGAGTGTCCGCCCTCAGCCCCTACCGCCATGGCCCGGCTGTTTCCTGCGCAGGGCCCAGCTTCCCCGCTTCTCTGCTCACCCACCAGGGACAGCCATCTCCCACAGGTACCCGAGCCCTGCGAGGCCAGAGAGGTGGCTGGTCCCCCCCTGCATCCCTGGCCCAGGGCCCAACACAGGGCACCTGTTCACCGAGAGTTTGTGAGATGAACAAAAGGGGATGATTCGTGCTTAGACCGTCTTCCTGTTTAGTTCCAACGAGGATATTTCATCTGTTTGTGTTGACTGTTTTCATGACTGGCCGGGCTGTGTGGACCACCTTCATATCTGTATTAGTCAGTGTTCTCTCTAACAAAAAAAGAGGTTTATTAGGAGGAACCGGCTCAGGCAACCATGGAGGCGGAGTTCCACGATCTGACATCAGGAGAGCCAGTGGGGTAGTTCCATTTGGAGTCCAAAGCCCTGAGAATCCCCAGCCCAAGGGCAGGAGAAGACAAGTCGCAGCTCAGCAGGCAGGCAGAAAGGGAACAAATCCTCCTTCCCTCCACTTTTTGTTCTCTTTGTTCTATTCAGGCCTTTGGTGGTATAAGGCCCACCCACACTGGGAAAGGCAATCTGCTTTACTCAGTCTACCAATTCAAATGCTAATCTCTTCTGGAAGCAGAAGTCCTCAGGATGCCCCTCCAGGAAGTGCTGGGCAGAGGCCTGGGAACTGATCGCAGTAGGCAGCAAGGGAAGGCTCCTGGAGGACGGGACAGTGCATGATCAGCGAGACTGACAAGTGACCAAGGCACCCCAAGGGGACGGCATGCGTCATGACGAGTGTCCTGGTGAGACAAGCTGCCAGAATTTGAGGCATTCTGACAACCGAAAGGACCCTTCATCTGTCTAAACGCACGGCACATCCTAGGCTCTCGTGGCCCTAGAGGACGTCTTTGAGAGGAGAAGCCACACCACTTGATGGTGGGGAAGAGCCGTTTGAACCCAGCTGCAGCCAGCTTCAAAGCTTCCAACCACTGGTTCACGGGCTCCCAAGGGGCACAGCAGCGGGGGGCTGCTCGCAGGTCCCCCCAGGCATCTGAGGACACCAGGCCAGGCCCCCAGAGCCCTGTGCCCGGCACAGATGACACAAACCAGGGAACACTAATGGGTCTTCTGGAATATACTTCTACCTTTATTTATCTGAACGATGGCAGCTCACAACAGAACACAAACATAAGAAAACCGAACACCGTCACGGCTAAGCAATGGTGGTGTGTGTGTGTTTATGTAACCACATCACACGACCACCTATTTGTCGGCACAAGGAGGTGCACACATGTGTGTCATCCCCACGCCCCCCGCACACACAGGTGCTAGGTCTTCTAGCAGAAATGGTGCAGGCACAGTCTTTGGAACCGCTGGGAAGATAACCATCACTGTCCGACTCGCTCTGCATTTGGCAAATGTATTTGATGGGAAGGTCCAGGAAAAGAGAAGGACAGTATGAGGCTTCAATGATTTCTTAAGGACATGTTGCTAAATGATTTAATCCCTTCCTGAGACACTGCCCATGAATTGATGACCTCTGCTTTTCCTTTCTGCAGTCTGATGAGCAATGGCTTTTCTGACAGGCCAGTAAATTTCTCCCATTGCTTCTGCTAAGAAAAAAATTTTTTAAAGATGATGAGGAGAAAGTGCTTTATTGCCAAGCACTCTGCACCCCACCCCCTTTCCTCGCTGAGCATAAAGCCACAGTGGAAGGAAGGACAAGCCGGTGGCCGTACTCCCAAGATGAGCCGACGCCCGCTAAATTAAAACAAATGACGGCGACTTCCAGATGGTGACTCACACACAAAGGAGGCCGGAGACAGGGGACGGCTGGCTGCCTTCCCGAGATTTGCCCAGGCTCTGCCACGAGGCAGGAAGGGAGCACCTCCCAGCTTCCCCCACCCCCCTTAAGCACCCTGAGACTCCACACTCACATCTGAAGGAGGCCGGCGGTTCCCAGAGGGACACCTCATCTGTGTGCCAGAGCCTGGGGTCCGACCAGCCCACAACACATTCGGTCTGACAACTATCCGCTGTGCCTTTCTGTAGGCCAGGTAATAGCCAGCCTGTGCCTGTGGGGACCCTCTACCGGGAAGTCCTCAGGATGCCCCTCCAGGAAGCGCTGGGCAGAGGCCTGGGAACTGATCGCAGTAGGCAGCAAGGGAAGGCTCCCGGAGGACGGGACAGTGCATGATCAGCGAGACTGACAGTGACCAAGGCACCCCAAGGGGGCGGCATGGTGGGCAGGAGGCTGAGGAGCTGGTAGATGTGAGGGTCTGTAGAACAGAAGATCTAGAAGGGGTTTTGCTGAGTATGTGTGGCGCAGCCCCTCCCTATCTCTGCACAAAACCCTCTGCTGGGGGTGAAGTGAGTGCTCCCACCACACCCCCGGGGTGGCCCCCAGGTCCCCAAGGGCTCACCAAGCACTTACCAACATAGAGGGTGGCATATGGCCACTAAGGGACATGCCCTTTGGACCTTTCTCAGATAGGGGCGAGCCCCGTGGCCCAAGACAAGATTGGTTCTGGCCACCCTCCAGGGCTGAGTTGGGAGCTTACCTACCCTGGTCCTTCAGATCCAAGGTTGATGCCCTGCTAACAACCCTGTCCAGCTGTCGGACTTGCCCCAGCTCCCAGGCCTCTGGGGCTCAGGTGATAATAAAGCACAATGAGGTGTCTGGGTACAGGCCTCAAATGCACTAGCTATGCCCCCAAAGCCCACTCCCAGCCGGGCTTGGCAGCCCTTTGGGGTGGTGTCCAAACTCAGGGTGAGGAACGACAACCAGCCAGTTCCCTTTCACCAGCAAAATCAGGGCCACGATTTGACTAGGGAACAATCTGAACTTCTGGTAGGAAAAAAAAATAAGAAGGAACACAGGCTAGAAAGGTATTTGTATTAAACATGACAGACCTATAGCTACTATTGCATTTAAAAATTCCCTCAAGGGCGCCTGGGTGGCTCAGTTGGTTAAGCGACTGCCTTCGGCTCAGGTCATGATCCTGGAGTCCCGGGATCGAGTCCCGCATCAGGCTCTCTGCTCGGCAGGGAGTCTGCTTCTCCCTCTCACCCTCCTCCCTCTCATGCTCTCTGTCTCTCATTCTCTCTCTCTCAAATAAATAAATAAAATCTTAAAAAATATATAAATAAATAAATAAATAAATAAAATAAAAATTCCCTCAAATGTTAATGACTTCATCAAGTCCTTGACTGATAAATGTACAATGGGCAGGAACAGAGGGTTCATGAGAATGAAACACAAAAGGCAGAAACAAAAAAGACAACAAAAAGTAGAGCAAACTGTTCAACCACCTAGCAATCAAAGAAATTCGGATTGAGTGATAAGGTGCAGTTTTGTAGCAAATTAATGTCTTCGTGGCAAACCCAACAGTGACGAGTTTGGGGCACAGGAATAGGCAACATGGGGGTGGTGGCCTGGGAGCTGGCCAGAGTCGTCGGGCCAGCCCCACACACTCCCTGCATTCAAATGTTCACACTCTAGTGCAGTGGTTCCACATTTGGGGGATTACTCCGTGGAAATGACCTAAGAGAAGGAAAAAGCTGCACGCATTAACAGGCTCACTGTAGCACTATCTTCATCAGTGAGAAAAAACAGGGATAATCTAAGTGAGTCTCAACAAGAGGTAGGGTGAGACCCGAGCGCGAGCGCGCATAGAGCTTGAGTCTTCTCTTTCTGGCTCGAGGGCAGAGAGCCAAGCAAGGTACGGAGACACCCAGCACTACCTCAGGTCCGCACCAGGACAGCCAAGAAACAGGAAAGCAGTGATGCCTGAGCAAGGGGCCTGGAGCTGTGCATGGCTTCTCCCTCCTGTGCACGTGAGCTCTATTGAGGCTAACTTGCAACGCCTCTGTTTACTTCAAGTGTCCATGGAATAGCACACGCTGAGATGTCACCATCAGCGAAGGCTCCTTGACACTTACCTCCTAGTTGCCACCCCTGAGGCCTCGGTCCCATGTCCTCCTTGCCAGCCCCCATACCTAACCCAACCTCAGCAGAGAGCCCTTCAAGGACACTGTTGCCCCCGATCATTGCTTACTCACTCTTGATGCTGTGCCTCTCTCCAGAAAGGATGTCCCACAATCAGCCATAATGGGAAACACGTACATAAGTCAAAAAACAGGCTCATGTGATGAAGAGGGGAAAGGGACCAGGGCCTATACCAGAAACCAGCCCAGGGAAAGTAGGTCTAGAGTCGATCATAAAACTGAGCCTCCTGGAAGCCAAGGTAAAAAGGAAAACAGGATACAATATAACCCTCATTATCCAGGACAAAAAGCCATAATCATTTGTTGGGAAAGACCAGTGTTTTCCTAACCCTACTCCAGCAGACCTGTCACTGTGTGTTTGCTCATCTAAAGGTCCTGAAAACATTTCAGGATCTCCAGTGGTTTCCCAGCTAATCCAAGAACATTCTTTGTGTAACCTGATCTCACTCCAGCCTCATTAAGATGTTCTGTCAAGTTCTGGTTCTCTGACCATTTCTGTGGGAATTCCGTAAGGTAATCAAGGCTATAGGTCTGTCATGTTTAATGCAAATACCTTTCTAGCCTGTGTTCCTTATTTTAGTTTTTGTTTTTTTTTTTTCTACCAGAAGTTCAGATTGTTCCCTAGTCAAATCGTGGCCCTGATTTTGCTGGTGAAAGGGAACTGGCTGGTTGTCGTTCCTCACCCTGAGTTTGGGCACCACCCCAAAAGGCTGAATTAATCCAAAAGTGAATATTGTCAGGAATGGATGGCAATCTTGGCCACACCCCTGGTTTCCTGAACACAGCTTTATTTTTTTGTTCCATGATAAGCATAAAGGTAAGGGAGGAATGAAATGATAAGAGCAGCAAAGAGACCCCAGGCTCCTGGGCCAGGAGGTGGGTGGATGTCTACCTCTCAGGGATCCTGGTCCCTTCTGAGGCACAGAAGTCCTTGCTGCCATGTGGCCTGAAGGTACCCAGAGGACTCAGGTAGGCAGCAGGAAGGAGAGGTGTTGGTAGGACTTGGGGACACGGTTCTCCCAAGAGAGTCAACCCTGCCCTCCATGGACACATTTCCTGGCTCGGCCCCATGGACGGAGGGCAGCGCCCAGAAAGACCTGGCTCCAATCCCAGCCTCACTTCAAGTAGTCTGTGTCATCTGGGACAAGTCACCTGTGACCAGTCACTGAGCCTCCTGGAGCCCCATTTCCTCCTGTGTCACTAGGGAGGCGATGGTGCATAACCCGCAAGATTGTTGTAGGGATTTGATGGGAGGTAAAGCTCCTGGCACACAGTAGGCCCTCGACACATGTTAACAGTCTTTTTTTTCTAATTTCCTGGCTTACCCTGACCCAACAGAGAGAGCAACTGCTCGATGCAGGTGGGGAGCTCCCAGGAGTATTAAATAGGAAAGGGAGAGAAGTCCCAGGTGGGCCTTGAAGGGGAGGAAATTAATGACCACGGGGCGGTGTCATCATCACCCCCCTTGCCATTGTCTCACCCACGTCCAAGGCCCTGACAATCCTACGTCCAACCAGTAGCTGCGCTGTGTAGTCTGCCAGTGGGCCCATGGGTGAGTTTGTGGGGAATTCTGCCAAAGCCAGTGAGATCTGTCTGGGGACCCTCGGCCCATGGGGCGGATCCAGGCCCAGAGTCCAGTCTCTAAGAAGCCCCATGGGGACAGCTGACATGGCTGGGCTTCGCCATCCTGACAGCTCCACTCACAGAAACCGCAGGGCGCCAGCCGCAAGGGAAAAGGGTGAGGAGGCCAGGCTAGATGAGAGGGAACTCCACTTGACCCCACATGGAAGGGACACATGGGAGCAGGTGAGACATCCTGTGCCCATCGTGCGCCAGCCACTCAGATGCACTTGGAGAAGTGGCTCTTCTGGCCACCACCTGGGACACCTGCCCTCCCCTGAGTGACCCCCTCTCCTGCAGCAGCCTCACCTTCGACACCTAGTTCCTGCCTTTCTGGGAAAACTCAGACCCTCGACTCACCCAGACCCTGACCGCTGCCCACCCCGCACTGTCCCCAATGCCCGCCCCCACCCAGCCACAACTCATGCTCGCCCTCTGCCTGGAAGGCCCCATCCCCATGTTTTCGAACAGCATGACACCGAGTTGCCTCTGAGGTCAGTCCTGGGAGCAGCCTGGGGTGAGCAGGTGGGGATGCAGGAAAGCCAAGGAGCAAGATGCACCCCCGACCCTCCCTGTGTCTGTTTCTTGGAACACTTGACCTCATTAGTTCCCTCATCCCAACTCCCAGGGTCTGTTGATGACACACTCTAGGCAATCCCAGGGAGAGAACCCACGAGAATTAACACAACCCTTTGGTTCTGATTACAGCTTATTACCATAATGGAAAGAATTTCTGGACTCTCCCCAAATTTCCTCTCCTCTTACAATTTTCAATTAAGAGCCTAACCTTTATGGAAAATGGCCATTTTCTGGAATGTTCTCCAAAGGGCTGATTCCTCATCGCTGAGTACTTTTTTTAAACAGATGAAGATTCTCAATGATTCTGAATAAAATCCGAGCCGAGGGCCTCACTCCAAGAAGGCAGGAGGATAACAGCAGGACACTCCAGTGAGGCAGCCACAGCCCTTCCCTCTGGGCCCCGGTGTGGTCAGCGGACGGTTTCTGCGAGAAGCTGTGAGCAGAAGAGCAGCATGGATGTCCCGGGAGCCAGGCCCGGCGGCCAGCAAAGCAGCTGAAGTCTTGAGGAAACTTCCTGATTGCATTAACGAGGTGGCACCACCAGGACATAATCAAATCTCCCCGGAGAACGTGGCTTCCAGAAGGGCTGCTGCTGACACATGGCAGAATTAGGGCAACCGGGGCCAGACACAGCAGACGAGGGAAGTCCCATGCTGGGATCCAGGGCAGAAGGATGGAGGGGCCACCTCCTCGGGCCTTGTGGGCAGCACACGGCCAGGGAACAGTGCTCGCGGGGAGGCGGCCTTTCCCAGCCATCACCTGGGCAGGCACCTGGCATTTGAAGGTCCAGTTCCTGCCCCAGTGGCCCCGTGTCATAAGCCCTCCTAGTTTGACAGGTGAGGAGGGTGCCTAGAAAAGTTGCGGGCTGCAGGTGGGGCCGGGCGCCCTCTCATACCAGGGCATGGGCGCCCTGCTCGGGGAAATGAGCTCCTGCTCTGGGGAAGGACAAAGCCAGCCCTCACTCCAGCTCCCCGCTCCCAGCTCTGGCCTGTCTGTCCCTCAGTGGGGCAGGACCAATCACATCTGCTTGTCAAAATTGCTGTGAGGAACACAGAAGACTGTGGCACAGAGATGGTAGGATTTGGGACTGTGGCTGTAAGTGTCAGAGTTCCTTGGGCTGGGCCAACCTTGGCACTACCACCTTCTAGCTGAGAGACCTTGGGGAATCTATTTGACCTCCCTGGGGCTCAGTTTCCTTGCCCGTGGGATGGGAATAGTCATAGGATTGTTCTAAGGTTCAAAATCACAGAATATAAGTAAAGCACTAAACACAGAGACTGGCCTGGAAAAAGCACCCAGTAGATGAGAGTGGCTATTGCCAAGTTTATTGTTCCTAGAAAGAGAAGACAGGCCCATTCTCAGCGGAGTGAGTGGCTGGTGCATGGGTGGTGATCTCAAAGTCTGTTCCTTCACTTTGCCATTTCAGCACTTTCAGGGCACAACTCCTACTAACCCAACCACAGAAGACTAAGAGATACACCCAACATCCTACAAAGATGCCTCTTGCTTTCTTTTCTAAGAATATCTTATAATAACTCCCAGGGCAGCTAACTATATGCCTATGTCCTGGACCATGGAGAGAAAGTATATATGAGAGTTTCTCAGCATAGGTTTGTTGAACAAATGTACAAAGGCAGGGACGAAAGAATGCACCTAGAGACCATGACACAGAGTAGCTCAGCTGACCTGCTGATGCGCACGGGGACAGTCCACTGTGGGCCCCCATAGCCGGCAGGACAGCTAGCCTCCCTGTCCTGTCCAGCAGAGCCTCTGTCACCTGGGCCAGTCTCGTCCTGCCCTCCTCCACCTCCAGACCTTGTCTTCCCTCATCCTTCCAGTTCTTGCTCTGGGATTCCAGGAATCCTTTGTTGACACCCACGGCTTCCTGCTGTCCGAGCCTCACACCTCCCTGATGTGTGTCCAAACCTTCCCCCGCTGAGTCCTGGGAGAAGGCTCAGCGATAGAGCCTGAGTGTGAACCCAGCTCTGCCAGATGGCCTCTCTGTGCCTCGGTTTCTTCATCTGTCCGATGAGGTTCCCCTTGTCCTGGACTCACAGAGCAGTCTGGGCTGGGCACGCAGAAGGTGCTCAGTAGCTGCACCTGACACAGGAGGGCCCAGCATACACAAAGGGCCCAGTGAATACTTGGTGATTGAGGAGAGCATCACTTCTTCTAAGAGGAGGGGAAGGAAAGAGGACCAGAGACTCTGAGATGGGTTTTGAGTTGGCTTTGAAGGATGGGCAAGTAGGCAGGGGGTTGCAGTTCAAGGTGCAGGGACAAGAGTCTGTGAAGCATGTGTGCGTGCATGTGTGAGGCTCACAGAACAAGAGCTTTCTAGGACTTCACCCTGAGCCTAAAGCCAATGGGACAGGTGTCTCTCTGACAGGCATTTTGGCTCCCTTATTGGGATCAGGCCCTGGGCCAGGCCCTTTGGAAACCCCAAAGGCAAGACGTGTGGCAGTCGCCTCCTCAGAGTGGGGAGAGCCCAGTCAGCTCCAGTACCTCAGGGAAGCCCAGCGGCTGAGGGTCCGACAGAGCACCCCAGCCCCCTGGATGGACCCAAGGAGGCTTCTGGTGGTGTCTCTGTTAAGATCAGAAGGGAAGTGGGCATAGGGAGGCGGGTTGGGCTGGGGACAAACGGGCGAGGAGAGGACGGAAGCAGTGAGCCTCTGGAAGCCGCAGGGCCTCATCAGCAAATGCGGTGACAGCTGTGCCTCCCTTTCTGGTAAGAGGGCTGAGAGGAAATGCCCGCAAAGCACCTGAAACTGGGCTCGGTGCGTGGGAAGTTCCCCGTGCCAGGCAGCAGTGATGCTGAGGGTGCTGGAGAAGGTCGGGATGGAGATGACAGTGTAGCACACAGCAGGAGTGGCCGGGAAAGTCTGTGCCAGCCGCCCGAGGGGGGTAGTAGGAGCCCCACAACACGAAGAACAGAATGCTGAGGATGGTGGGATGGCCAGCCCCAAGGGACTCCAGCAACGGCAGTATCAGGACTACGTGGCATCATTAAAAAAATATCCAAGTATTAAAATTAAGGGGATAAGGTAAGATTACTTAGAAGCACACATTTCCATAATTGCAACTAAGGAAAAAGGCGCAGGCCTGAAAAGAAGCATGGGAGGGTCTAAGCAAGCCCATGGAGGTCCTTAGGCCCCGGGGTTGGGAGTTGGGACTTTTCTCTCTTCCCCAAACCTGTTTGTGCGGCTTGTGTCCAGGACAGTCTCAGTGGCCCCTGTGATTTCAAAGGTTCTGTGTCACCCGTGCTCCATTCTCTTCACTCAGGGAGCCTGGATGTGCAAGGCGTGCACGCCTCAGAGGACTCCCGGGGGCAGCGACAGGAGAAGCCGCCGCCCCAGCCATCGGTGTGCTCTGTGAGGCCCTCGGTCAGAGGACCTGCGGTCAGCGGCTTACCCACCGCTCCTTGTGTCCACTCCTTCACCCCTGCTTCCTGGGATCACCTCAAACACTTGATCTACCTATTTTCCTCTCTTTTCTTTATATTTGAAGTTTTAATCAGCTGGCATTGATTTTATAGCCTGAGGAGTGACCTGACGTTTTCTCAGTGGACTCACTGCTTGTCCCCAGCACACTTGTTGAATAATGCATCTCTCTCCCGTTTCAGTAGTGCCTTGAAGTGGCATAACCACTGTGGTCCGCCCGGGGTCCATACCCCAGGGGCCCCCTGGTAGAGCCCTGTTCTGTCCCTTGAGCACCACCCTGTGGCAGTCTCCTCCCCCAGGGACAGTCTCCGCCCAGGCACCAAGATGCCTTCTTGACAGCCTGTGCATCTCCTGTTGCCTTCGATCTCCACTTTCTTTTCTGAGCACCCTCTCCATCTTCTCAGCTATGTTCCTTCCACCTTTCCTGAGGCTTGGGGCTGCCCTGGGCCTGTCCTCTGTGCTCCCCTCTCTGGACTATAAGGGTGCTCCCTGGGCCTCTCTCCTAAAACATGACCCCCAGGATGCTTTTGGATCTCAGCTTCTCTCTTGAGCACCAAACTCCTGGTGTCAACTGCCTTGCAGGGATCTCCCCTTCACTCCTCAGCTCCATCCCCTGGGCCCTTAATGAACATGTTCAAGCGCACACACTCTCACAGGCATGTATGTGTACACACATTCGTGCACATACCCCCACACGCATGTGTGAACACATACCCTTGTGCTAAAACATCTGTTTTATGTAGAAGAGGAAGAACCTCAGGCTCAAAGATGTGTCCAAAGTCACACGACTGCTGAGTGGCAGGACCCAGATCTCTAGAGCTTTTAGCTCTATCCTGGGTGTTCTTTAATCACAGATTTACAAAAATACAGGGTTCCGTAATAGGGAAATACAACGAGAGAATCCACATTATGCAGTCATCGCAGTGCTTGGGAGTATAAGTGCGAAATAAGCAATAAGTGTAGTGAGTAATAATTACTATTGTCACTGTCAGCCATAGGCCTGGATCAGAGGCATGGGCGGCCCGCTCCATCCCTCTCAGGCAGGAGGTGGAGCCGCGAGCCCACCTGCTGTCCTTCCGCTTTTGTTTGTCTTTAGTGCCCCCTCCTGGCCTCTACGTGTAACTCCCGGTGAGGAGGCCTGGGCGGCGGGCCCAAGGACAGCGGCTCGCTTACCCCGGGGATGCTGGACACCCAGAGTCACCCAGACAGGTGGGACGGTCCTCCACCTCTATCCCCAGGATCGTGAGAGGAAGGAAGTCTCCCGCACTGCTGGGAGCTGAGGCCATCTCCTGTCTGAACACACACATGCGCACACTCACACCCGGCCGCCTTATGTGCACACACCCCGGCACTCTCCTTCTCACATGGCAGGGTCCCCTAGACTTATACCCGGCTTGGCACCAGTTACCATCAGAAAGGCACATGGTATCAGACCTGCGATGACTTCATTTGTTGACTGTATAGATGGGGAAACTGAGGCCCCAAAGAGGACACAGCATTTGCTGACTGTGCATCAGGGCCAGCTGTTGGGTAGCAAGGAATATGCCATTTGTGGTCAGTTTCCAGTTCAGAAAACAGCACCCTGGGACCAGTAAGGACATTGTCCAAGACCTTAGCATCCACTGGGAGAAGCAGGTGTCTCAACAAACAGACACAACCAAGTATCACGAGAGAGAGGATGGATACCTTCACAGAGCCCAAAGGAACCAGGACCCAGCAGTCAGGGGCTGATGGAGGGGACTCCGGGGTTGAGCGTGAAAAACAAGATGTTACTGGAGATCGAGAAACAAGCAGGCCATGATGGGCAGGGAGGACGGTGCTGAGGCCTGGGTGGGAGGAGAAGCATGGCAAAGCCCCCCTGGAAGAAGGCTAGGGATTAACAGGATGGTGAACTGAGCCCCCTCCCCCACCCCCAATCCCCACACAAGCACCCAGGGAAGGCAGAAGCAGCCATCACCTAACACGGGGCCAGGAGCACTCCCACAGCTCTCCCGGTGTGAACCCCCTAGTATTTCCATTTTACACGAGGACTGGAGCACAAGGAGGCTTAGTAACCTGCTTAAGGCTGTACAACTTAACAGTGAAGGCAGGATTTGAAACAGGCAGACTGGTCCAAAACCCACACCTTTTTTAAAAAAAATTATGGTAAAATATACATAAAAATTACCATTTTAGGCATTTTTAAATGTACAGTTCAGTGGTATTATTAAGTGCATCCACACTGTTCTGCAATCATTATCACCATCTATCTCCAGAACTTCTTCATCTTCCCAAACTGAAGCTCCAAAGCCGTTAAACAACAGCTCCCCTTTCTCCCTCCCTGCGGCCCCTGGCAACCACTGTTCTACATTCTCTCTCCATGAAATTTCCTATTCCATGCAGGTGGACTCATGTAGTATTTGTCCTTTTCGGTCTGGCTTATTTTACTAAGCATAATATCTTCAAGGTTCATCCATGATGTAGTATGTGTCAGATTTTCCTTCCCCTTTTTTAAGGCTGAGTAATATTCCATTGTCTAGATACACCACATTTTGTTCATCCATTCATCCACTGATGGACACTTAGGTTGTGTCCACCTTTTAGCTATGTGAATAATGCTGCTATGAACATGGGTGTGCAAATATCCTGCTTTCTTTTTTTTTTTTTTAAGATTTTATTCATTCATTCATGAGAGACAGAGAGAGAGAGAGAGGCAGAGGCAGAGGGAGAAGCAGGGTCCCTGCGGAGCAGGGAGCCCGATGCGGGACTCGATCCCAGGACGCTGGGATCATGACCTGAGCCGAAGGCAGACGCTCAACTGACTGAGCCACCCAGGCATCCCCCTGCTTTCTTGTTTTTAAGATTTATTTATTTATTTCAGAGAGAGTGTGTGTGTAAGCAGGGGTAGGGCAGAGGGAGAGGGAAAGAATCACAAGCAGACTCCCCACTGAGCATGGAACCCCTTGTGGGGCTTAATCTCATGACCCTTGATCATGACCTGAGCCAAAATCAAGAATCAGATGCTTAACTGACTGAGCCACCCAGGTGCCCCCAAATATCCTTGCTTTCGAAAAATCCACACTCTTTTTCACCATGCAGAATCACCTTTCATAAACCCCAGGTTTATTCCAAAAATGGGCAGCAGTATGGCAGGGCAGAGAATGAGAGGTGAGAGAGCCAGACAAGAGTTGGTGCAAGAGAGAAAGAGCTGCAGGCTGAGGAGGTGCCCTGAGAGACACCAGAGCAGGAAGAACGCCTGCTAAGGAACAGGCCTGGGGCCTACCTCCCAGAGACACCCTCCGTGTCAGACTGACAGCAGCCTCAAGGGTGGGGGCTGAGTCCTGGCAGCTTGCAGAAGCCTATGTTCCTCTTCATTCGTGCTAGGCTCATCTTCACACAGAGGGCTAGCCAGTAGCCCAGGCCAGGTGGAAGGCAGCTGACCAGCAAAATCTATCAGAGAAGTAGACACCGTCTCAGCAGTGACAAGCAGAGACAGGGCCCCCTCCAACCCAGGGCAAATGTACCTGGCTATGCAACTAACTGACAAGCGCACTCACTGTGCTCTCAGCGACAAGGAGCACTTACCCAGCAAGGCACAGTAAGAGCAAACGGAAATGTTCCAGGCCTGGACAAACACATCTCTGGCCTCTCTCCACGCCCTGCAGCCGAAGCAAACAGAGAAACATCATGGATATGTTAAAGGATTCACTGGCTCCAAAGATGTGGGCCAACTACACAGATGAGGCTGTTAAAAAAAACAGGAGAATATCTCTAACTCGAGTTACAGGAATATTTGAACTCCTACCCAACAGAGAAGATGTGTCCTCACGCTCGTGTAGAGCATTTGGAAACACTGTGCTGGGGGAGCAAGGAAATCACACCTTCCACAAACCACAGTCTCTCACCAGGTTCAATAAAAGGAGAAACAAGACGAAGACAAGGTTAAAAATACATTTCGGAAACAAAATTAATTTCCACAATGGAAATTATAAAATATTTGGAACTCCATGACAGTAAGGTATTCATATAAAAATTATGGACTTCAACAAAATTGGTATTATAGAGAAATTTATATCATCAAATGAATTTGTAATAAACACGATGAAAGAGACAGAAGAGAAAGCTGAAGGCAAAAAGCTGATGGGTGAAAAAGAAAAAAAAAGTAAAGTGAAAAACACTTTAGAAACAGACTACTATAAAAGCATGACCTGTTGAATATGTCCAAAGAAGTATTCAGGGGAAACTGAATAGTCTTAAGTATATATGCATGTACCTAAGTAGTATAAGAAAGATATAATTAAGCAAATAACACAAGAAGATTTCTTTAAAAAAGAAGAAACAAGATATAAAGTAATTTAACTTAAAAACAACCATAATAAAAGTAGATTTGATAAAATCCAAAACTGGTTCCTTGAAAAGATCGTGAAAATAAGCAAACCTCTGGGAAGTCAAGCAGAAGAAAAAAGGAAAAGGTATAACTATGAAAACATTAAGTTAAAAAGTGACATGACTACAGATATGAAGGAGATATTTTAAACCACAAGAAGACTGTAGATACAGCTTCATTCTGGTTGATTTTGTTTTACCTGGAGAAAGTGGAAGATTTTCTTGGAATACATACCAAAATTGGCTTACCAGGAGGCAGAAAATCTGAAAAGAACAATAAACACGGAACAAATGAAACAGATAATGAAGGCATTACAGGGGTTCCTTCAGCCTCCGGGGACGGGATTGCCATTATAGAGTTATCAAGCACAGGAGAAAATGGGAAGCTCCCCAGTTCTCTCTACAAGATGAACACACTTTCTACAGGATCACACACACACGTCCACATGCCTGCACACGTGAGCGCACACGTGAGCACACACCTACATGTTTGCACACATCCATACACGCAGACACACATTTCAATGACGTAGAAAGGTCCCCCAAGACACGCATGCTAGTAAAAATAGAAAGTTTCCAAACAAAACAGTTCTATGTGTTTGTTTTTTAAGACACCACATGAAGGAAAATAGCAGTATATAAATGTAAGTGTCTAAAAGAGATCCAGAAGATACACATCAGATCAGCACAGTCAGCTGTGGGGAAGATAATGAGATGAGAGGTTTGGGAGGGAATCACAGAGGAAACTCGTTCTGTTTACACTCTTCCTATACTGTTGGAATGTTTACAAACTGAATATATTCATATATTCAAAATAATTACATTTTTTCAAAATAATTAAATTAAGTGTAAATCAATCAATAAAAGTAAATAAAACCAATAACTAATAACTTGTAATATTAACTGAAAGAGAGAAGTAATAGTGTTTTTAAAGATTTTTTTAAAGTAATCTCTACACCCAATGTGGGGCTCGAACTCACAACTCCAAGGTCAAGAGTTGCATGCTCCACGGACTGAGCCAGCCAGGTGTCACAGAAGAGTAATAGTTTAACAATTACTAATTATTTTTAGGCTAAAGAATAAAAATTAAAAATTTAGAAAACATGTGGAAAGATCTTTTATAATAGGAGGATATTTAAAATAGAAGGTCATTTTTTACAAACAATGAATCATGGAACACTACATCAAAAACAAATGATGTAAGGCATGGTGATAAATTGATTTTAAATAAAATTAAATTTAAAAAAAAAAAGGTCATTTTTTAAATTAAAGAGGTAGGAATGACTCACTCAAACAGGACACAAACTCTCAAAGCCATAAAGGAAAATACTAGATTTGATTTATGGGCATTTAAAACTTCCATATAAAGAAAAGCATCATGAACTTGTTGAAAGACTAGTATGTGTCATACTGGGGCAAAAATATAAGATTTGTAAACAACCACAAGATTTACATCCAAAATATATAAGGAGGTTTTACAAAACTAATATGGCAAAACAACCCAACTAGAAAAATGAGCAAATGATATGCACAAATCACAGAAGATTATGAGAATGGCCAATGAACACTGGAAAACATGCTGAAGCCTTCTGGTTATCTAATAAAAATGCAAATTTAAACAATAATGTAATATTTCTTGTGCCTGACAGACTGGCAAAAATTAAAAGTATTGAGCACATTTTCCACTGGCAGGAATTGGGAAAATTCTCAATTATTTTTCAGGTAAGTCCTCTTACCTATTGATCTTTTCCTCTCCTTCTGGAAGTTGTATTAGCCTTTCCTCATCTCTTCTAGAAGAGCCCCAACCTGATCCCTGTTCATTCATTTTTTTCTTCTGCTCTTTAAACTTCCCATCAAGTTTATCATTTCAGCACTTACATTGTTCATACACAATATCCCCAGCTGGTTCTTCTTCATAACGGCCTTGAGCCTCCTATTTCCAATATCCTCCTGAGGATATTTATTATGCACATGTAAATGCTTTTCCTCTCTTGTCTACTTATCTGCTCCCTCTGGTGTTCAGTCTGTGGTCTTTTCCTCACTGGGTTTACTCTTCTCATGTTCTATCTCCCCCCGGGACTTCTCATGGCTTTTTATCTTAGGTTCTGGGCTCTATCAATTAATTATCCCTTTTGTGACATCTCTAAGGTTTGGGTTCACAGGACACAGCTAGCAGCCTATATTAATTAATCATCTTATTAGGCACAGGAGCAAATTTACAAACAAGTCATATCATCAGATGTTTTCATGGGTAAAGAAAACGGATGTATGCAGGCATTGCTGGTGGGAGTATGAAGTGTTAACGCCCTTCGAGGGACAGATACTGTGGCAACATATTCAAATGACTAAAAATCAGTTGGACATTCCATTATAAGTTGGTGTAGACTTACCTGTCTGCTCCTTCCTTCTAAATATCACTAAATACACTGGAAATAATCTAACAGACAATCATAAAAGGACTCTATAAGGTGGAATAGGAAGGCAGACTGGCCAGGAGGCACCGGATTTGAGGAATGACTTTAGGAGTAAGTTCCTGGGCTTTCTTTTTATCTCCCATTGTCTTAGTGCATTTGGGTGGCTATAACAAAAATACCATAAACTAGGTAGCTTGAACAACAGAAGCCTCTTTCTCACAGTTCTGGAGGCTGGCAAGTTTAAGATCAAGGCACTGGTAGAAGGTAGGGGAAGTAGAGGAAGGGGAGGGATGGGGAGGAGAAGGGAAAGTAGAAAAAGGAATGTTTACAAACTGAATATATTCATATATTACTTCAAAATAATTATATTCTTTCAAAATAATTAAATTACATGTAAATCAATAAAAGTAAATAAAACCAGTAACTAATAACTTGTAATATTAACTTGAAGGGAGAAGTAATAGTGTTTTAAAAGATTTAAAAAGTAATCTCTACACCCAAAGTGGAGCTCAAACTCACAATTCCAAGATCAAGAGTAGCATGCTCCATGGACTGAGCCAGCCAGATGTCACAAGAAAAGTAACAGAAAAGCGTTCTTAGACTTGACACCAAAAGTACAATCCATAAAAGGAAAAATTGAAAAATTGGACTGTATTAGAATTAAATTTTTTATTGCTCTGCAAAAGATCCTATTAAGATGATGAAAAGACAAATTACAGACTAGGATAAAATATTTGCAAATCATATACCTAAGAACTTCTGTCTAGAATATATGAAGAACTCTCAACATTAAACAAATAAAATTGAAACTGTACAAAAGAAATGAACAGATATTTGACCAAAGAGAATATACAGATAGCAAATAAATACATGAAAGGATGGTCAACATCATTCACCATTAGGGAAATGGAGAGCCCCAGGGAACAGGAAAGTACCAGGGAAATCATGGAGTGGGAGGAGTTCAGAACAGTGTTTACGAACTCCTGAGCTCCCTCCTGAGCTGTGCATGCATAGATCTGACCCTAAACAGTGTATCACTGACTTTGAGAATGGACCTAAGAGATAGATCAATGTCTAGATCCCATGCAGGCTACTGCATAATGCCCATGTGAAACTGACCCAAATAACACCACCAGAGCTTTGTATATGGAACTGACAACTGTCAGAACTCAAAGAAGGCTGGTTAGGACTTGTAGCTAAACAGGGCTTACAGAGACATGCATAGCATTAAATGCTTGTATTAGAAAAGAAGAAAGGCCTCAAATCATTAATCTAAGCTTCAACCTTAAGATATTAGAGAAGAAGAGCAGAATAAAATCAAGGCAAGCACAAGAAAAGAAATAATAAAGAACAAAAACCAATGAAATTGAAAACAGCAGTAGAGAAAATCAATAAACCAAAAGCTTATTCTTTAAAAAAAAAATCAATAAAATTAATAAGCCCCTAGGAAGATTGACCAAGAACAAAAGTAGAGAAGACACAAATTACCAATATCAGGAATAAAGGAGGTGCTATCACTATAGACCTCAAAGATGATAAAATGATGGTAAGGGAATCCTACAAATAACTCTATGCCCATAAATTTGGCAACTTAGATGAAATAAACTAATTCCATTTCATAATCTACCAAAATTCACTCAAGATGAAATAGATAATCTGAATAGCCCTACAACTATTAAAAGATACCATATTTATTGTTAAAAACTTTTTTAAAAGATTATTTATTTATTTATTTGACAGAGAGAGAGAGCACAAGCAGGCAGAGAGGCAGGCAGAGGGAGAGGGAGAAGCAGGCTTCCCACTGAGCAGGGAGCCTGATGCGGGATTCGATACCAGGACCCCGGGATCATGACCTGAGCTGAAGGCAGACACTTAACCAACTGGGCCATAAAGCGCCCCTGTTGAAAACATTTTTTAAAAATCTCTAGGCCTAGGTGGTTCACTGCCAAATTCTATCAAACATTTAAAGAAATAACACCAATTCCATTTAATCACTTCCAGAAAATAGAAAGGGAGAGAACATTTCCTAACTCATTTTATAAGGCCAGCATTACTCTGATACCATAATCAGATAGACACAAAAACTCTATAGATCCATATCCCTTACAAACACAGATGCAAAAATACTCAACAAAACATCAGTACTTCAAATATAACAAAATAGTAAAAGAATACTATGCCATAACCAAATGGGGTTTATCCCAAGAATGCAATGTTGGTTCACTTTTCGAAAAATAAATCCATGTAATCCACCATGTTAACAATCTAAAGATGGAAACCACATGATTATATAAGTTGGTGCAGAAAAGGCACTTGGCAAAATTCAACACCCATTCATGATTTAAAAAAAAAAAAAATTCCCAGCTAACTAGACATGGAAAGGAATTTCCTCAAACTGAGAAGAGCATCTACAAAAAAATGGGAACAAAGCAATGATGCCCACACTCATCACTCCAATTCCACATTATACGAGAAGTCCTAGCTAGTCCAATATATCAAGAAAAAAAGGCATACAGCTGGGAAGGAATAAAAACTGTCCCTATTTGCAGACAATATAATGGTCTATGTATAAAATCCTAAGAAATAAGGGGCACCTGGGTGGCTCAGCCATTAAGCATCTGCCTTCAGCTCAGGTCATGATCCCACGGTCCTGGGATCGAGCCCCACATCGGGCTCCCTGCTCCGCGGGAAGCCTGCTTCTCCCTCTCCCACTCCCCCTGCTTGTGTTCCCTCTCTCACTATGTCTCTCTCTGTCAAATAAATAAAATCTTTAAAAAAAATAATAAAAAATAAAATAAAATCCTAAGAAATAAACCAAAGACAACAATAACAAAAGACCTAGAACTAATAAATGGGTCTAGTAAAGTTGCAGGATATAAGTTCAACACATGAAAATCAATCATTTCTCTAAAAACTAGCAGTGAACAATTTGAAAGCAAAATTTAAATAACTGGTATTATTTGCAATGACTCAATTATTAAATTATTAAAAACCTAGACATAAATCTAATAAAACTCGCACAGGATCTAGAGGCTGAAAACTATAAAATGGTGATGAAAGAAACCAAAGAAAACGTAAGTAAATGGAGAGATATGGCAAGTTCACAGACTGGAAGACTCAAGAGAGCAAAGTTGTCGACGCTCTCCAAACTGATTCACAGATTTAATGCAATCAAAATCACCACAGGACTTTTTTGTAAACATAGGCAAGCTTATTAAAACGTATACCAGAAATATACCCTCACAAATATGCCCAACTGATTTTTGATAAGGATGCAAAGGTATTTCAATGAAGAAAGGTTAGTCTTTCAACAAATGGCATCAGAAAAATTGGTTGTCTGTAAGTTAAAAAAAAAAAAAAAGTACCCCGAATCTTACACCTTACACAAAACTCAAAATGAAAATCATAAAGCTTTAAAACTTTTTTTTTAAGATTTTATTTATTTATTTGAGAGAGAGAATGAGATAGAGAGAGCATAAGAGGGGGGAGGGTCAGAGGGAGAAGCAGACTCCCTGCTGAGCAGGGAGCCCGATGCGGGACTCGATCCCGGGACTCCAGGATCATGACCTGAGCTGAAGGCAGTTGCTTAACCAACTGAGCCACCCAGGCGCCCCAAGCTTTAAAACTTTTAAAAGAAAACGGGAGAAAATCTTCTAACCTAGGGTTAGGAAAAAAGTTCTTAGTCATGACACCAAATACACAATCCATAAAAGAAAAAAAATTAATAAATTAGACTTGATGTTAAAAACTTTGCAAAAGACACTGCTAATGAAACCACAGCTGCAGACCAGGAGAAAATGTTTGCAAATCATATATCTGACAAAGGACTTATTCCAAAATGTATAAAGAACTCTTTAAATCAACATTAAGAAAACAAACAATCCAAATAAAAAGAAGACAAAAGGCTTAAACCTAAACTTCACCAAAGAGGTCGCTGTATATGAAAGGCAAGTAAGCATATGAAAGGATGCTCAGTATTGTTGGTCATTAAGGAAATGCGAATTAAAACCACATGAGATACTACTACATACCCATTAGAATGGCTAAAATGAAAACCACTGGCAGTGTTAAGTGATGATGAAGGGGCAGAGTACTGGAACTCGCTCCCTCTTACTGGTGGTAGGAAAGCAAAAATGGTGCAGCCACTCTGGAAGAGTCTGGCAGTTTTCTTAGACCATACGACCGACTCCTACGCCTAGGTATTTACCCTGGAGTAATGAAAACTTATGTTCACATAAAAACCTCCACACAAGGGGAAGAATGAAGCGGGGGAAATCGGAGGGGTAGACGAACCATGACAGATGATGGACTCTGAAAAACAAACTGAGGGTTCTAGAGGGGAGGGGGGTGGGACGATGGGTTAGCCTGGTGGTGGGTATTGAGGAGGGCACATTCTGCATGGAGCACTGGGTGTTATGCACAAACAATGAATCATGGAACACTACATCTAAAACTAATGATGTAATGTATGGGGATTAACATAAGAATAATAAAAAAAATGAATCTTAACAAATGACTGGCTATAGTGAATAAAAATGAGAGTACAAAAGAAAAAAAAAAAAAAACAACCTCCACACAAATGTTTAGAGCAGTTATGTTCATAATTGCCCAAAGCTGGAAAAAAAAAAAAAAAACCAGTGTCCCTCTGTTAGTGAATAGATAACCAACTGTGGTCTCCCTATACAGTTGGATATTATTTAGTAATCAAATGGAAAGCATCACTGATACACAGAACAATTGGGATAGATTTCAAAGGCACGAGGCTTAGAGAAAGTAGCCATCACAAGAGATTATGTGCCTTATGGTTCTACTTACATGACATTCTCAAAACAAAGCTGTGGTGTGGAATAGCATGTCAGTAGTTAGCAGGGTGGGGTGGGGGACGGTTGGGAGGGCTACCTCATGAGTTAGTGCTTGGGAGAGAGAGGATTGTTTGGTATCTTGATTGTGGTAGTGGTTACATGAATCTGTGTATGTGTTAAAATACATAGGCTTACACACCTCTTTAAAATGGGACCAGAGGAGAAAAATAAAAATTTGAAAATCTGTTCTGTACCAGTTACCTTGCATGTAATCTCATTAAATCCTTACATACTGCAAAATTGGTTATTAACCCCATCTTATAGACAAGAAACTTGAAACTCAGAGATACTCAGCAACTTCCCTAGTCACATCACAGTGAATGGCAGACCCTTCCTACACCTCAGCACTGGGATGGTCAAGTCTGCCCAAAGTAGTGTAAGACACTGGCTGGGAAAGACAGGCTGTCCTACCTGTTGATGTCACCTACATGTCTGGCTTCTGTGCACAGCCTTGCTGAGCTGCACCTGCTCAGCTCTAGTCAAGTGAAGTGCAACACAATCAATGGGCTTCTTGGGCTGCACTGCTCTGCTTATATGGGTTGGACTTGGTGATTTTGAGGTATGTGAAAATACTGAACCAATGGGAAGCATGCTAGACTAAGACCCACCTGTGTTCAATTTTGACCCCTCCCTAGATAACTCAATCCTCTTCCAGGAGGGTGTTGATGTCTCTTCGGAATGCATTTTAAGCCCAGATAGGTCAACCTGAGCTTCAGACAGTATTCCTAACTACCTCCTCAGATGTCTCCATATGGCTGTCCCACAGGTACCATCCCCTAAAACTGAGTTCCTCACTACCCAGCAGCCCAGCCAGCAAAATCCTCAGTGCAAGCCAGACACCTAGGAGTCCAGGGATCTTTCCTGAAAACCCCTTGTTCTCACAACTCTCAGATCCAACATACCTCCAATGTTACCTCCTAAAGCTCTAGCATCCCCCACTTCTCCCTCTCTGTACCATCTTCTACCACTCCTGTGTCAGCCTCCTTCCAGGATTTACCTCTGGATTCCCTCTGCATTATTTTCTACCCCACAGTAAAGGGAATTTTTCAAAAATACAAATCTGACCATGTTTTCCCAGCTAAACATTCTCCAAAGGGCTTTCCAGTATCTTGAGATAAAGACAGTATCTTAATGCAGCCTCATCGCCTGCCTCTCCATTTCCTTCTCTATCTTCCTCTGTAGTTTCCTGCAACCCTCTGCCCATCCTGGCTCCAAACACACTGGCTTATAGGTATCGTGCTGCCTTGTGCCACAGGGCCTTTGTACATACATTCCTGCTGGCTGATACTCTTCTTCCCACTCCTCTACCTTTTGCCAAGTTAACCTGCTTCTTCGGATCATGCATCAGAGGTCACTTGCTTCCTTTAAGGAAGCCTTTCCAGACCTCCCACACTGTAGAGCCACGCTGTCCTCAACATAGTCACTGGCCATGCCAGCTATCAAGTAACTGAAATGTCTGACTACTGCTGAGGAACTGGACATTTAGTTTTGTTTAATTTTAATGAATTTCAATTTAAAAACTGGTACTAAGTTCAGTTATATTTGAAACAACTAGGGTATGTCAATCTTTTACACTATAAATTTAATGAAATCTAGGTATAAATCAAGTATTTTCCACAAAATTTAGCATCTGAATTGAGAGTTGCTGTAAGAGTAAAGCACACACCCAAATTTCAAAAATGGCAAATAGAAATGTCGACTATCTCATTAGTGATTCTTATATGGACTGTATGTGGTGGTAAGTGGTAACATTTTAGATATATTGGCTTAAAAATAAAAGTACTAAAATTCATTTCACCTGTTTTCTCTTCCCTTGTATTAATGTGGTAGTACCGTATTTCTGTCAGATTCAGAGGGCATTGTCCAGAAGGGAAACCCTGACCACGCTGGTCCTCCAGGTTGGGGTTCTTGCTGCCCCCCTCAGTGGAGGGCAGACGGTTGCACGGGCCAGGATCTGTCTCCTTGAGTTGAGCCAGCCTGGGGCACCAGGCCAGTCCTCAGTTCTGTCTCTTCGGTCAGGAGTCCACAGGGGGGGAAAAGACATTTAAGAGGATGGTAAAACAGCTTCACTTAGATAACAACTCCCCTACAAGGATATCATTACACAGTTAACTTTGCCAGAACCTAGTTTGTAAAGCACACGATCACATTCAAGGCTCTCCGCACCCTGCAAGTGGCAAGCCACCTACTGCATCTGGGGTCTTGGGCAGGGGAAGTGTGTTGAGGAAGGCACAGGGAGGAGACAGAAAGCTCAGCAGCAGCTCCCCTTCTGTCCTCCTGTACACTTGCTGCCAGGCCACGGCATCTTGGCAGCTAGGGAGCAATCACATTTAGTGACAGGGCAAGAATTTAATTAGTTCATCCCCGCCTTTACTGTCCTCCTGTAAGGTGCCTGACACCAAGAGCATTAGGTTCTGGGTACAGAACTGGGAGCTGGCGAGCAGCGCAGGTGGCCACCTCAGGAAGGAGTCGTTCCGGGCAGCGCTTCCCAGGTATCTGGATCTCAAGATCTTTACACTCTTAAATATGAGGACTTCAAAGAGTTTTTCTTCAAGTGGATTGTATCTATCAATTTTTACTATGTAAGAAATGAAAGAAAATGTTAAAAGTATTTTTTATTAATTTGTTTTAAAAGAACACAAACTAGCCCATTACATGGTTAACATAAATAGAAGCAGCTGGATTCCCCCATCTGCAGTCAGGCTACTGCGCTATGGCACATCACATGGCCTCTGGGAAACTCAGCTGTGCACTGGACCATACACTCTTTTCTAAATTTTATTTATTATTATTATTTTTAAGATTTTACTTATTTATCTGACAGAGAGAGAGAGAGAGAGCGAGAGAGGGAACCCAAGCAGGGGGAGTGGGAGAGGGAGAAGCAGGCTTCCCATGGAGCAGGGAGCCCGATGTGGGGCTCGATCCCAGGACCCTGGGATCATGACCTGAGACGAAGGCAGATGCTTAACGACTGAGCCACCCAGGCGCGCTCTCTTTTCCAAATTTTAAAGCTGAGTTTTCAAGTCAATATTTTCCCCTCTCTGGAAGACTCATCATGAAGGTGGCAGAACAAGCAATTATCTACAATCATCAAGCATTCATCCCTAATGAAAACTATTAAGCCAAAATTAAGAGGAAAGTATTTTAATGATATTTTTGTAGCACAAATAATTAAACTGAGACAGGTAAGAGGAATGTGAAGGAATCTACAAAACCATAAATAATATTCCTTTAAATCTTGACATAACCTAGATGCTGAGAATGAACGGGTGTCCTATCAACAGAGTTTCCACTTCTCCTCTCAAAAGCACAGTCTGGGCGACAAATCCAACAAAGAGGTCTTTCTTGAGCACCAGTGCCCTGTTGTCATTTACAAGTACTGTAATATTTGAAACCATCCATCTCTGCAGATCCAAATGACAGTGTCTGTCTGAAGCTCATTTTGATGGCTCCTCAGGCCCCTTCAGGCTGGACTTCTGATTTCTCCTTTCTTTCTGACCCTGAATTCGGAAGAGCTTCTTCCTGAGGTCCTTCTGTCGCTTCAGTTTCTCTTCTTCCTCCTTCTGCTTCACTTTGAAGTGTTCTTTATTGTGCAGATGTCGTTGCTCCTTGGCCTTCTTCATCTTCTGACTGTGCACTGTACTCAGAGCGTCCAGCAGTGCAAGGATCTGACAAGGACAAAACCCAGTGAGCACCAGAATACTCCTACATCATGCTTTCCTTCTAAGTTTCAGGGGACCTAAACACCTCAGCTGATGTATCAAAACTAGAATCAATCTATGATCCAAATGAATATTAACTCAGGGAAAATTCATCCTGAACTAGGAAATCATAATTGCATGGAGGCGTAAGTAGGAGCATATTTACTGAGCAAAATACTTAAAGAATGGCCTTCACCAATAACCACCTTTGTTAATCACTGTGGATACAGTGTACAACTAAGACAGAGTGATTTGCCAGCTGGGTGCCTATTACTCCCCATTAAAATGCATAAGACACAGCATGACTAAACAAAAGAAGGGAAATGGACTCTGGCCTTTCCTCTAACTTCCAGTTCTAGTGCCTCAAATAAGTCTGGCTCTTATCCTTTCCTGAAGAAAAATGAGAACGCAACAGAAACACCAACTGTGCTACTGAGAGCATTACTTTCACATCTAAATGCAACACACAGGAAGCCATCCGTTGACAGTACCTTCCTCTCATGAGGTTCCCGTATGACGGCTGGTCTCAGCCTATCCTTCGGCATCTTGCCTGCCTTTGCTTGGGTCTTGGGCTTGTTCTTAAATGGCAGGGCCTTCTGCAAGGCTTTTGGAATGTGCAGTGAATTAAAATGTTTCTTTTGCCTCACAATCGGCTAAAAAGAAAAATAAAAACAGCGATGTATTTAAATTATGATCTATATGCATTTAAAACTTGCCTAAAATCTTCTCAGTGGATTGACTTTTCCACATGATCAGTAACACCAGAGTCTGCTGATCATCAGAAATGAGGATTCAATCATCCATCAAATGTGATTGCCTCAATGGATGTACATTGCTCTAAGCGAAACAGAGAAATACACAGAATATACTTACAATTCTCCCAAAAAATCAACTGTGTCCATGTCTATGGTATGAACTATGGGGATCTCAACATAGCAGATGAACATATCCAAAGTTTCTTTTAATGGAAAACCCACATCTTATTTTGGGGGCACTGAGGTAGTTTCTTCTAGCCTAATAACAATAATCTAGGTGTCCATCTTCACTATCAACCTCTGTGGATTTAAGGACATAGTTCTTCCTCCAATCAGCAGTAGCTCAAGTGTTCCCATCCCTGATTCTCATTAAAAAGTTTAACTTTATTCTGTTTCTGATGGAAGGCCAGCTGAGAAAAATGAGATTTAAATGACATATAAAGAATAAATACTCTCTACATTCAATTTTTAAGGTAATCTAATTTCTATGCTTAAATTGAGATTACCAAAACTCTTAACTGCCTCAAAAATAGTTAATAAGTGCAAAGTCTTGCCCTAGGTCTTTACCAAGGTCAACATCAACTATATAGAGAATATTGCTGCTATGTCTTTAAATTTATTATTAAAGACATCATCCATGATAATATTCAATATTCTCTGTTTAGGAGGAACCTAAAATGCTTAGAATGAAGGAACTCGGAGAAATCACATTCTGAAAAAAGAGTAAGCACCACAAGCTAGAGGTGGTACTTGTAGGTACCATGTCCTGTAGTATATTTTATTAGAAATTCATGTAACAGGATTAAAAATTGTATTATTAATTATTTTATTAAAAAAGTAATGCCTAGGAAATTTGTTTCTGGCAGAATGGCAGACTGATATCCTGAACACCCCTCTTATTATAAAACAATTTATATTTATCCTGCATTAAAACAAATCTTTTCAAATGCATTGTTAACCTGTGAAGAAAATAATGAAAGTTCTCAAAGACCAAAATCCAAATGAAATGGGATTTTGAAAGGCACTGAGAACTTAAAATTAAAAAAATACTGATGATGCCAACTACTGGCAACTACTGTTGGTGGGAGTCTAACCTGGTACACTACACCAGAATATTGTAGGCATCATACAGTGAAGCTGAACACGTGCATACCCCATACCTGGCAATCCCAACCTGGGGGGATCGATGCAAAAGAAATGTGTGCACATGAACACCAAACAAGTCACATGTAAGTGTTCAGGGCAGCATTTATAATGGCCAAAAATTGGAAATAATGTCCATCAATGAATAAACTGACATTATAACATAATAGATTTCTACTCAACAATAACAACAAATGCAGTGCCTACAAGAACATGAATGAATCTCATAAAACTGAAAGAAAAGAAACCAGGCAAAACAGTATATACTATATTTTATAAAACTCAAAAATAGCAGAACTAATTTACATGTCAGGAGTTGAGAGAATGGCTATCTCTGAGGTGGAGGTGGGGTAGTGACTAGGAGAAGTCACAAGGGGGCTTTTGTCGTGCTGGTAATTCTATTGCTTGATCCAGGTGATGGCAATTTGGGTGTGTTAAATTCATGAGCTATATGCTTATGATCTGTATATTTTTCTGTATTTAACACTTCACTACAAAGTTTATTAAAACTTCCCAAAAGAACCCACTCACATTGCTTCAATAAAGATTAGCACATTAATGTTTTTTAAAGTAATACATGTATCTGATGGGGGAAAAAATAGTTCAAAAGAGTATACAATGAAGAGTTTGTCTCCTTTCCAACCCACGAAAACCCCTATTACCACTTTCCTGCATTCTTTCCAAAATATTCTATGAATATACATGTTCATTCAAATTTAATGGTAGGTTTCCTACTTGAAAATAGAAAACATTATGTACAAAGCATCTGGATGACCCCCATCTATGGAGCACATGTGTGAGTGACTGTTACCTTATACAAAGAATCCTTGTTGGGCTTTAGTTTGACACCATGGGCAAGCCGGAGTTGACCAGTGGTCCGCATTCCTGACCAGGTGTCTTTCTCACCAACTGGTTTCAACAAAGATGTTACTGGGTTATAGAAGGCTGGAATGGAGACAGGATACCAGGTTCTCATGAAGACAATATCTGGAAAAAGAGACAACTTACTTTAACATTTTCAAAAGAAGATTCATCTTGTCAAGCAAAAGAACAAATCATTCCCCCCAAACTTCTCTAACTGGCTGCACGGTTTTTGAAGAGAGACTTCACCAAGTAAACTACTCTTGAATATCACAAAACTTGTACTGGGTGTGAATCACATGGCTCCACACACAGCATGACTCGGCACACTGCATAAGATGCTCCAACTGGGGAGAGCTGGAGCCGATTCCAATTTTCTAAAACCTGAACTACAACCTCTAGTCTACACTGGCTAGAAATCAACAGTGAATAGTAACACGCTGTTATGGTTATACTACAAAGTTATATTTACCACTCATCAGCAACTTATCCTCAAAGCTGGCCCGGAAAGCTCCTTCTGGAGCCCGGAGTGCTTTCTTGATCTGTCCCCTTATGCCACTGACAGTTCGAATCACAGCGCCTTCAAATTTGGCCACTTCCAAGGCAGAATTAAACATTCCCTATAGGTATACGAAAAAAAAATACATACACACAAAATCAGACATTTTACTTCTTATTTCATAAATGAATCCTTGGTAAAAAAAAAAAAAACAAACAACTTCTTTAATAGTGCTAAAATAATCAAAATGTTTTTTCCCCACCAAGAGTGGAATTACTAGGTCAAAAGGAATACAATTCTATTTCATCTTCCCCAAAATAACATTAATCAAGATTCTATTGTAGGCTCATTAGCATGCTCATCACCGATATCTTTGTAGAAGAAAAGATCAAAAAGATATCTATCAGACTGAACTGGCCTAGAGAGCCTTTGCTGTCATCAGCCAGGGCTGGGCTGCAGCTCATATCCTATGACTTAGGTGCACATGCTCAGAAAAGAAAGAGAGTTGGATAAATGTTAGTGTCTTTATTACCTGATATTACAAGAATATTTTATGATCATCTTAACTCAGTACTTTTATGGAAACCCCCACTAATAAGATTTTCAATAAATGTCACTCAAACTACCCTCCCACATTATACTGCATAACAGAGAATCCATTTCTCCATACCCCTGCCAACAAGTATTTTACAAAATACTTTGTCTATTTTTCTACTGAGCTGTTTAATAAACCTATGATTTCCCCCCTTTCTTATTAACACAAACCAAAAAGGCAGGGAAAAAAAGCCAGTGAATGAGATTACATATTTTCAATATTAGCTCTGTCACAGTCCCACACGGAATAAGGAATAGCCTCGATTAGTAAGTAGCTCTATTAACGTCACCTTGAAATTTTCTGAGCATATTTAAATAACATAGAGACCAATAGGAAGTAGTAAACCAAAAGTAGCAAAGACCAAGTTTATAAAAGATTTCAAATACTCTTTTGAAAACATCAGACTATATTTTAGAAGTATTTCATTCCCCTTTCAATAAAATATACACTTATAAATATGTGAGTATACAGATAATACGGACCTTAATGAATGACGTATTCTTGAAAATTTTGTAAGGAAAACCAGTTAGCTTTAATTTCTTCACAATTTTTATGGATTTATCCAGATCGAGGACAACTCCTGTGGCAGCTATCCGGAAATCAGGCTGGGAAGAACCCCCAAAATTTGAATACAGGAATAATATCAGTAAGAGAAAAACTGTAATTCTAGGATGCAATAAATTCCTAAAGTGCATTTCACTTACAACCAGCTAAGAAAGAACAAAAAAGAATATCTGAACATACAAAGCAGTATTTTAACAAAATCTGAAGCTATAATATATGTAAGCCAAACTAATGATGATGTCTTGAGTATTCTCTGGAGGGTAATTTCGCAATAACATAATTTTAAAACAATGACCAATTTGGAATGGAAAGGAATATGAAAATTTGGTTACAATGTTTAAGAAATTAAATTGTGGACCCCCAGAGCAGATTTTATCTGCTCATTATTCTGTTTTCTGTCAAACAGGGCCAATAAAACCTGCTCTGATTGATCAAATGAAGACTGTATGAACATACTTTGCTAAACCAGCATTACTAGGGCTAGTCTTATGTCTAGCTGGTATCCGAAGTATCCTTAGAACCTAGCATAATGTTTAGCACATGGTGAGCACTACTTAGAATATTTTTAGAAAAATAAGGGGTGCCTGGGTGGCTCAGTAGGTTAAGCAACCAACTCTTGATTTCAGCTTGGGTCATGATCTCAGGGTTGTGGGATCGAGCCCCATGTTGGGCTCCAAGCTCAGCAGGGAGTCTGCTTGAAGATTCTCTCTCTCTCTCTCTCACCCTCTGCCCCCCACTCCACGCATATGTGCACACTCTCTCTAAAATAAATTTTTAAAAAAAAAAAAGAAAAAAGTCCAAAAATGCATAAAAATATAAAATGTCATCAGTACCATAATAATTCTACCTCTCCCTTCATTCCCACATCCTACTTAAAAAGATGTAGAAAAATTAAAAGCAGAGAGAAGTTTGCTATGAATACTAAAAAACGAGCCATTTTCAACTTCAAGTTTCATGTACATATTCCATATTCAAGACATATTTCTCATACACAATCTGGAAAATAAAACATTCAAGGTATTTACCATTATGCCACTGACAGACTGTACTGCCAAGAACCCAGTTCCCTGTGGAGTGATTGGACCTTAAAGAAAATAGGGAGAAAAAAAAGGAAAGAAAGAAAGAAATACAGTGAATCACAAATTCTGAATTCCATTTTACATATGTACCTCAATCCAAAAAAAAGAGAAAAATCTTATGAATTGGGATTTAATAGAGAAAAGTAAAACTGTAATGGCTTAAATTAACCTACAAGCAAGTTATTCCAATCACATATTACCCCAAAAGGTTGCTCCACAATGCATGTGCTGTGGGGTGTATTTTAGAAGCCTTTGTCTTCCATTGTGGTCTTCAATATAATAGAGTGGAATAGTCTGAAACCTCCTCCACCCTACAGAAAAAATGATTGGATCTCGGGACTTGAGGATTTTCTTATACCAACGATGTTTCTTCAGACGCATCTGAGGGGAGAAGAGATTTCAATAAGATTAGTGGTGGAAGTATGTCCCAAGAACCCCAATTGTCAAAGCATGCAGCAAAGGGTACCTACCTGTACATATCCAACATTGCCTTCACTATTGCCCAAACCACCCAAAATAATTGGGTAATGGGGGTCAAAGTTAAGCACAAATTCACAGGGGACATTTTCTATCTCAATTCGAACATACATCCCAGGTCGAAAACCCTCATATTGAACTCTGGTTTCATCATCTTGATCTTCAAATTCTGCTCGGTTAAGCTAGATATGAGAGCAGGGAAAAAAAAACAATGAAAAAACCCACAATGCTGTTATCTTTAATAAAAGTTAAGATTAACATTTTAAAAAATGAGCACTATCTCATAAAGGAACATGGACATAATCACTTACGCTTTATCCTCTTTAAAAAGAACATACATTCTTATCTGTACAGTTTGTTCAGGATATATCCCAACTGTTTTCTCCTTTGTTGCTCCAAGATACAGTAAATGCAAACAACTCTGAAAGCAACCCTCAATGCTGGTCAGCCAACACTCTCAGCTTCCCAGTCCACACTTTCTTTTCTTACTCTCCAATATCCAATATCCAGTATCTCCTCCCTCATCCTCACTCTCAGCTGTTGACTGTTTAATTCACTCAAAAACTAAGCAGTCTAAAAGAATCTCCACAGCAATCTCTTCTACCAGGGTTTATACCCACATCCAGCCTTTTATTTTATCTTGTTATTATTATATTTATTACTTATTATATTACTGAAATTAATTAAAATTAAATAAAAATTTTAAATTCAGTCCCCCGGTCACAGTAGTCACATTTCAAGTGATCAGTATCAACACGTGGCTAGTGGCTACAATACAAGACAGCACAGATAGACATTTCCGTTACTACAGAAAGTTCATTTGGGCAGCTACTATAGATTTATTTTATGCCAAACTTCACTTGCATACTAGGTATCATTCACTCTTACTGAACTTTATTCTAACAGGTCTTGCCTGTTATTTCTCCCATCTTAACATCTTCTTTTGACTCTACTTCCTCCAACTACTGCCCCATTTCTCTGCTTCTCTCTGAAGTAAAATGGCTTATAAGTTTTCTATATTCATAGTCTCCAGTTCCTCTGCTCCCATTCTCTTAAATCCCCCCAACTTGGACTTTAACCCACACTCCATAAAAATGCTTGCCAAAATCACGTAGGGCCTCCACATTCCAATCCAGTTGTCAATTTTGTCTTCATTGTAGTTAATACATCATCAGGATTTAAAATAATTTATCCCTCCTTCTATGGTGGCTTCCAGCTTACTTCGGGTTCTCTTCAATTTCTTCTCTCTCCTGAGCACTGCTGAATCCCCACTGCTGCTTCATCCTCTCTGCCCAGCCTCTTACAATGGAGTACCCACTGTCAGTCCTAGTCCTCTCCTCTCCTGACTCCACGCTCACTTCCCAGGGCATCCCATCCACTTCATGGCTTTAAGTAGCATCTAGATGCTGAGGACTGTACATCCAAGTCCCTGGCCCCAATCTCTCTCCAGGGCTCCTCACTGACTACTTGAATAGCTCCACTTGTCTGAGAGAGATCTCAAACCCAACAGCTCTAAACTTCATCTTCTTAGACAAACCTGCACCAACTAGAGGTTTTCCTATCTTACTGACAACTCAATCCTTCCAGCAAGTCATCCTTATTTCCTCTCACACACCCCACAATCTACCTTTGATCTACCTTTCGAAAGTGTATATCCAGAATTTGACTCTTTCGCCTCCACTGCCACACACGTCCCCACCCCCCATGGCAAGTCATCTTAATCTTACTGAACTCTTGCCACAGCAATCCTTTCAAAGGTAAGCAGGTCATACATGTCTTTCCTCTGTTCAAAACCCCCCATGGGTCCCCATTTCACTCAGAGTAAAAAATTCAAAGTCCTTTACAAAAGGCCACAAGATTCTAGGTGATTTTAAGTTATAAATGAACTGAAGCAAAGACTTCAGAACTAGCTTTACACGTCTTAGTTACTAACTTCTATCAAAAGTCAGTATAGACTTAGAACCACTATATTAATGACTAACCAGGAGATACTTTCTTTGAACAGATGAAAGCCTAGGTTGGGCAAAGCCTGCTGACGGCATTTTCAGAAATCATATGCTTAACCTGTTTAAGATGTATTACGATATGTTCTAGTTTACAGGAATTATTGGTGGTCCCCCTTGTCAAAGCACAACTCAAACACTCACCATCAACTGCATACACATCTTTGTATCTCCTTCAGAGTGAGTTCATCAAGTCAGTCTGTTCAGCATCCCAGGCAGGGGGGCCAGACTATCTTCTTTTCAGCATTCCACATGTTCCCTTTATCTCCACATCTGACCCGACACTTGAAATATCCTCTGAACTCTGACCAAGGTGAATTTTTAGAAAAGCCTCCCTGGACAGCACTGGTGTATGCAAGAATCACCTACCCATTCAAATTAATTATGATTCCAGGGAGCAGTAGTCAGAATGCTAAGGCAATGCCTGCATTTAAATAAACACTGTCTCAAATCACTACACCGAGAGATCCTCAGCAGTTGCTGCCTGTCTCAGCCATTTTTACTTCCTCAATGCTTGGTATAAAATAGATATTGGTATCTTTCTGTTCAATTTCTGATTGAAAAAACAATCAGATGACTGCATGAATAAACACACTTATCTGCATCTTGACCTAAGAACCCAAACCTGAGGCAGAGAAGCAGGTCAGGAAGCAGAGACCTAAACGAAATTATGTATTCACAACACTGTATTATAGCCTTGAAATAAAGCTGATAGGAACCAAGTTTTCTTACCTGTGCTTGTTTATGCATTTCTCCTTTAAGATCATCAAAATACGTGCTTTCTCCTTCATCATATTCTGCATCAAACATCTCCTTCAATTTTCTCTTCTTATCCAAATGCTTTTTCTTGGCACTTTCCTCTGCACTGGGGTCAATTTCTTCCTTAACTTCTTCTGCATCTTCAATCTTAAATTTCCAGAAGAGAAAATTTTGTAAAAGTTTGTGGAGATCTTTTCTTTAAACATTAAAGCAGATTTTTTAAAGTTCTATCTGAGCTGCAAAAGTCTTGGTTATGATCATTAGGAAGACAAAACAAAAACCAAACGAAACCAAACACAGCCTTTGGCTCTAAATAACATGTACTACTACAAGAGACATTTAGACATCTGCATTACAATACACTGTCACTCCTTAATCTGGCTGGGAATGCCAAATATAAATAAAAATAACAGCAAGTGTCCCCACCCAGATGCTCCCCAGACACTGTTCTAAAGAAATACTAGGGAGAATAGGGATTTAGTTTTTTTAAATGGTACTTAAATTAAGAGGAGAATGATGGCAAAAGGAATGGTAGAGAGAAAAACAGTGACTTGGGAGCTAAACTTTCAATGACTGAAGAATCATAATGACAACAAGAGGTAGTAGGTATCACCCAAAAGATCAAGAATAACAAACCAACAACTTTGATCTGTTCCCAATCTCCACATTTTTAGGAAGGAATCCCTCTACTCTGTAATCTACACAGATAATAAGATCTGCATTTCTTAATATGGGCCTCTCTCAGGACATACTGACCACAGATCAAGGACCAGTGACTGACAGCCAGCCATGACAAAATCATACCTGAGTATCTGCACTGGGTTTTCCCTTGTGCACGTCCCCCGTTTCCAGGTCTTCAAAGTCACCATAGAGCTCTTCTGGGAAAAGAACAGCCAAATGTCCTCTGTGAATAGGGCTTGCATATGACACTGTAGCACCACCAGGTGCACTGCATACTCTGAAGCCCAAATTTCATTTTTACTTATTGCTACACACCCCAGAAGAATCCTGTACTTCCACAGGCTTCTTTTTCTTGTTGTATTGTCAGTATTTCACCACCTGTTTGGATGAAGCTCATGGACTCAACCCATATTTCCTTACTTTACTTCGATATCCCACTTAGCCAAGAGCTGTTTTTCCAGTACAGGTGGTAAACACTTTGCAGCAGAGATGCACACAGAGATATATGCATGGCCCTGCAGGTGAGCCCCCAAGACCAACAGTGACATGAAAAAACCAAGGCTTGATTAATAACACATAGGACAAAGAGTCTCAATAGTAAGATCAACACAACACAATGCCTGGCATACCTAGGAAAAATCTTGGATTACATAAAATACAGGACTTAGAGTAAGAGTGGTACCCAAAATAATGCTGAACCACATGAAGAGCTCATTAATTCACTCATCCATTTGTTTTTAGAGCTCTAAGTTTAGCTATGGGTCCTAACCTTAAAACAAAAAGATGCTAAAACTCCTTTGGGAAGCAATATTTAGAAGTAATATTTAGATAAAATATTTTCATATAAGAAAGAGCCAAAGAATCAAAGAGCCAAAGAAGATACAGCAGATGGGAAGATTCCATTTGTAATAAAAACAAAAAAGGACAAAATATTTAGGACTAAACCTTACAAGAAATGTGCCAAAACTTTATTTTAAAAACTTAAAAAGCTTTAATATGCTACTAAAGAACACATGGAATAGACATTAGCTAACACTTGCAAGTGCTTTACAGACAAGTATTTTATGTGCCTAACTACATTCTTCAACACAACCTAATGAAGTAGGTGTGGTTAATGTTATCTACTGAACAAAGATTACCATATATTTGAAAAAGAAGACTCAATATCAGAAAGATGTCAATTCTCCTTTTATCACAGTTATAATAAAAAACACCACCAAGAAAAGACAACCTACTGAATGGGAGAAGATATTTGCAAATGACATATCCAGTAAAGGGTAAGTATCCAAAATATATATACAACTCAATACCAAAAAAACCCAAATAATTCAATTAAAAACGGGCAGAAGACATGAACAGACATTTCTCCACTGACCAAAAGACACATGAAAAGATGCTCAACATCACTCATTGTCAGGGAAATGCAAATCAAAACCACAGTGAGATCCAACTCACACCTGTCAGAATGACTAAAATAAAAAACACAAAAAACAAGTGTAGGCAAGGATACGGAAAAAAAGGAACCCTTGTGCACTGTTGGTGGGAATACAAACTGGTGCAGGAAGACAGTATGGAGGTTCCTCAAAAAATTAAAAATAGAGGGCGCCTGGGTGGCTCAGTTGGTTAAGCGACTGCCTTCGGCTCAGGTCATGATCCTGGAGTCCTGGGATCGAGTCCCGCATCGGGCTCCCTGCTCGGCAGGGAGTCTGCTTCTCCCTCTGACCCTTCCAACCCTCCTCCCTCTCATGTGCTCTCTCTCTCAGTCTCTCTCTCTCAAATAAATAAATAAAATCTTTAAAAAAAAAAAATTAAAAATAGAACTATCAGATAATCCAGTAATTGCACTACTGGGTATTTACCCAAAGAATATGAAAATACTAATTTGAAAGGATATATGCATCCTTATGTTTATTATAACACTATTTACAATAGCCAAATTATGGAAGTAGCCCAAGCGTCCATCGATAGATGAATGGATAAAGAAGATGTGTGGGTGTGTTTGTGTGTGTGTGTAAAATGGAATATTATTCAGCCATCAAAAAGAATGAAATCTTGCCATTTGCAACAACATGAATGGAGCTAGAGAGCAAAATAAGTTAGTCAGAGAAAGACGAATACCATATGATTTTACTCACTTGTGGAATATAAGAAACAAAACAAATAAGCAAGGGAAAAAAAAAGAGACAAACCAAAAATCTCTCTTAATTATAAAGAACAAACAGATGGTTACCAGAGGGGAGAAGGCTGGGGGTATGAGTGAAATAAGGGGATTAAGAGTACGCTTGTCATGATGAGCACTGAGTAATATACATAACTGTTAAATTACTATATTGTACATCTGAAACTAATATAACACTATAAGTTAACCATACTGGAATTAAAATTTAAAAAAAAATACCAACACAGATTTCTGGTCTAGAAAAGATAGTGTAGACTTATTTCTTCTGTTCCTCCCAACTAAGTATAACCAACTCCAAAAATAACACAAGAGCCTGAAGAAAATCAAAGAACCCTGAAAGGTGTAAAGAAAAAAAGGGCTGGTGAGGGTCCCCGGGACCAGAGGAATGACATAATGGCCAGTGGCTCACTATACCACAACCCACAGAAAGGCAATTCAGAGCCACTGTTTCCCAACCCTCAACCTAGCAACAGAAGGTAGCCCAGGTAGACTCAATGTTCCCTCAGATCAAACTCAGTTCTCAGCAGCAACACTGGGTAAACCGGGCAGCACTGGTAAAGGGGGGGCTTTGAAAGCCCCACTGACAATAAGTGACAAGGGGAAGTGTTCGCCTTCCCCAAAGAGCCTGAATCTCCTTTCCTCCACCAAGATATACCAGGTGGCTAAGGGTTATTGACAAAGGGAGATTCTGCCAGGCATGAGGCTCTCCTCCCTCATCTAAAAACAATGTGTACCCTGGGAGGACCAGCAAAGATATCCCCACAGCAAGCAAACTAGCCCTACAGGCCAAGACAACCTTCCCCCACCTAGCCACAACAGGGGGCCCAGACTAGGGAAGGTCCTCTGTCTCCTCAGGCAGTACCCGCAGAGACCAGTGGCATCAGATAAACTAAGCAGATCAAAATAGTACCACAAAAGCTCTAAAATTAAATTGTCATTGGAACCACAGCCCATAAAGTAGACCAGGACCTGCACACTAATCCTAAACAAGAGGACTGCATGCTAAAATAAAAAGATTACATAGGACCCAGTGTCTCCTAACATAAAAACCAAAATGTGTAGGATACAATAGATAATCATTGTCATACCCCAATCCGGGAAAATTTTAACTGAAATGTGAAAAGACATCTGACACCAACAATAAAATGAATCAGATGTTGAAACTATCTGACTTGTACTTAAAGCAGCCATTACCAAAATGCTTCATCAAGTGACTAAAAATCCTTTGGCAACAACCAAAAAATTGAAAATCTCAGCAAAGAAACTAAAGAACCAAACAGAAATTATAGAACTGAAAAATACAACAGAAGGAATTTTAAAAGCTTGCTAGATGGGCTCAATAGCAAGAGTGGAGATGACAGAGGATAGAATCAGAGAACTTGAGGCCAGATCAACAGAATTTATCCAGTCTGAACACTGTAGAGGAAAAACAGCCAAAAAACAAATGAGCAGAGCCTCATGGACCTGTGGGGCAGAAACAAAAGATCCACCATTTATATGATCTCACAAGGATACCTGGATTGAAAGAAATAATGACTGAAGCTTCCCAAATTTGGTAAAAGACATAAACCTAAAAGATTCAAGAAGCTGAGCAAATTTCAAACAGAGTAAACCCAATGAAATCTTCACCAAACTTCTGAAAACTGAAAACAAAGATAAAAATCTTGAGAGCAGCCAGAAAGAAATGACAGATTCACACCAATTCAAAATGACAGTGCATTTCTCCTCTGAAATCAGAGGTCAGAAGGAAGTGGTACATTTTTCATGTGCTGAAGGAAAGAACTGTCAGCTATGATTCTACATCCAGTGAAACTATGGGTTGGAAATAAAGACATTCTCACATGGATAACAACTACAGGAATCTGTGGCTAGCATACCTACTCTTAAAAAGTGGCTAAAGTGGGGCACCTAGGTGGCTCAGTCAGTTAAATGTCTGACTTTGGCTCAGATCGTTATCTCAGGGTCTTGGGATCGAGCCCCACATCGGTCTCCCTGCTCAGTGGGGAGGTCTGTTTCTCCCTCTCCCTCTGCCTCTGCCCCCTACTCATGCTCACCCACCCGGCTCTCTCTCTCTCAAATAAAATCTTAAAAAAAAAAAAAAAAAGGCTAAAGAAAGTTCTTAAGCAGTAAGTAAATTATAAAAGAAGAAATCTGGGACCTCTGGGAAAAAAAAGAAAAAACAAACAAAAGACCAAAAGCATGGCTACATACAATAAAAGAGCCTTTTTCTTGTGAGTTTTTAAAATCATATTTGAAGATTGAAAAAAAATTATAGCACTACCTAATACACAAACCAATAATATTTAAAAGTGGGAAAGATAAAGGGACTGAAATGGAAGAAAAGTTTCCACATGTTCCTCAAATGATAAAATGCTGGCACCAGTGAGCTATTATATTACAATGAGCAACAACTACAAAAACTAGAGACACTCAAAAACCGTAAACATGTCAAGATAGAAGAAAATGAAAACAGAGGAAAGACAGAAGAATTAGAATCAGAGTAAACAAAAAACAAAACAGTAAAATATCAGACTTACACAATTACATATAGTAAGTACCTTAAATGTAAATGGCATAATATACCAATCAAAATACAGATTGACAGAGAGGATAGAAGCACATAACCTACTACACATGCTGTTTACAAGAAACTCCCCTTAGATTTAACAACTCAAGTAAGTTGAAAGTAAAAGGGGAAAGATATACTGTGCAACTCATCTTTTAAAAAAGCAAGAATGGCTAAATTATTATCTCATAAAATAAACTTCAGAGCAAAGAAAACTATCAGAGCCAGAGAAAGACTTAACTGAACTGTAAGGCCTAAAATTTCATGGGCTGCCTTGACATCCTTGAGCCTCACAGGGTCCCAAAGGTCTAGCTGTGAGTAGGCCTGCCAGATATGTCCCTGCCCTATGGGAAAGGCTCCCCATCCTGATAGTTCTTTTTCAGTTGGACCACCCGCACCCCACCTATCCCTCAACCTAACAGGTTTCACTTCACCTCTCTGCCAGCCCATTAATTTATTCAAACGCATTAATCACATCCTGTCAAGGGAACCAATGGTCATCCTATGCTCATTTAGGTACAAAGCCTTTCCCAAAGCCCCTGGTTGTTCAATCTCTGCATGGCATGCAGTGTTCCCTTCCCTCAGGCTATGAGTGTATGTGACCATAAACTGCTGTCAGTCGCACCTGTCCAGTGTCAGGTGTGTGTTCAGCCATCCCCATAACCCTAGAGCTGGAATCTCTCCTTCACCAGTGGGGTGAATAGGAGGTGATCATAATACACAACATCAATCCACCGGAAAGACATAACAATCCTAAACATATGTGCACCAAACAGAGCCTCAAATATAAGAAGCAAAAATTGATAGAGCTGAAAGAGATATTTAAGTCCAAAATAACACATGGTGACTTCAATATCCTCCTCTCAGGAACTGATAAAATTAAGCATGAAAATCAGCAAAGATAGAGAAGATTTGAACAATACAGCCAACCCAACAGAATCTAACTGACATATATAGAACATGATACCCAACAACAGCAGAATAAACAATTTTTAAAGCACCCACAGAACATCTATCAAGACAGGGCACAGTCTGGGTAGTAAAGCAAATCTAAACAAATGTAAAACATCTGAAATCATGAGTATGTTCTTAGAATATAATGTAATTAAACTGAAAATCAATAACAGAAAGACAAGAAAATTCCTAAACATTTTGTAGTTTGTAGGTAAAAAACACTAAATAATGCATGGATCAAAGAGAAGTCTCACAGGAAACAGAAAAATGCATAGAATTGAATGAAAATTTGGGGGGAGCAGCTAAGCAGTGCAGAGAAAGCAATTTACAGCACTAAATGCTCATATTAGAAATGAGAAAAGGTCTCAAACCAATAATCTAAGAAAACTGAAAAGTACAAAATAACCTAAAACAAGCAAAGAACAGAAATAATAAAGATAAAAGCAAAAACCAATAAAACTGAAAAATGGAACACAGAAATCAATGAAACCAAAAGCTGATTATTTGAAAAAAATCAACAAAATTAATAAACCTACTGACAAAGAGAAAAAGGAAGAGGACACAAATCACCAATTATCAAGAATGAAATGGGATTACCACAAGATCCTGCAGCCATTGAAAGGTTATTAAATGAATACTGTGAGTATTATACTCAGAATACCCAAGCTAGTTTCTTGGAGAAGGCACTTAGTGAAACTTCCACTTTGCCAAAAGCCTTTGAAATTCCTTGAAAACCATAAGATAGCAAAATTCAGAAATCCATTCCAAGATGGAATAGATAACCTAAATTATTTAAATTATCCTATAATCATTAAAGAAATAAAACTTGTCATTATAAGCTCCCAAAAAAGAAATCTCCAGGCCCTGACCATTTCACTGGAGATTATATCAAACATTTTAAAAATTAACATTCCAATTCTAACAATCTCTTCCAGTAAACAGAAAAATTGGGAATACTCTGGAATCATTTTATGAAGCCAATATTACTCTGACACCAAAACTAAATGAAGACAGTACCAAAAAAAAATCCCCCAAAACAAAAAACCAACAACGTTATAGACCAGTATCTCTTATAAACTTAGATACAAAATTCCTTAACAAAATACTATCAAATAAAGTTCAACAACATATAAAAAGAATTATATATCATGACCAAGTGGGATTTATTCCAGGTACGCAAAGCTGGTTCAAAATTCAAAAATTAATCAATGTAATCCACTATATCAAAAGGGTAAGGAATAAAAAATTCATATGATCATACCAACTGACACTGAAAGGCATTTTACAAAATTCACCACCCATTCATAATTTAAAAAAAAATAAAACACCTCTCAGTATACCAGGAATACAGAAGAATGGAGCACATAAAGAGCATCCACAGAGAAACCAAACTAACATCATACATAATACTGAAAAATACTGGGAACAAGGCAAGATTTCCTCTTAGCACTAATCCTAGTCATTATATAAGAAAAAATTTAAATTTAAATATATTTAATATACATATACATATAATTGCACCGCTGGGTATTTACCCCAGAAATAGAAAAACACTAACTCAAAGGGATACACGCACCCCCACGTTTATGGCAGCATTATTTTCAATAGCCAAACTACAGATGCAGCCCAAGTGTCCGTTGATAGATAAATGGATAAAGAAGATGTGGGGTGTGTGTGTGTATATATATATACATACATATGTATGTATACACACACATACACACACCACACACACACACACAAGGGAATATTATTCAGCCATCAAAAAGAATGAAATCTTGCCATCTGCTACAACATGGATGGATCTAGAGAGTATAACGCTAAGCGAAATAAGCCAGTCAGAGGAAGATAAATACCATATGATCTCACTCATATGTGGAATTTAAAGAACAAAACAAATGAGCAAAGGAAAAAAGAAAGACAAACCAAGAAACAGATTCTTAGCTATAGAGAACAAACTGATGGTTACCAGAGAGGAGGTAGGTGAGGAAATGGGGATTAAAGAGCACACTTACCACTATGAAAAAATAAATAAAATGATTATAAACAAGTAAATAAAAATAAAAGGCCACAGTTTGAAAAGAAATAATACTGTTCCTATGTGCAGATAACACAACTATGTAAAAAATCCCAAGCAATCTAGACCAAAAAAATCCCCTCCCAACTAATAAGTGAGTTCAGCAAAATAAAAGATAAACACATAAAAATCAATGAAAATGAAATACTTCAGTATAAACTTATCAAAATATACTCACCATTAGGATGCCAAATATTACAAAATACTGATGAAGGAAATTATAGACAAATAAATGCTCCTGGATTAGAATACTCAAAATAGTAAAGATTCTCCCCAAATTGACCTATAGGTTTAATGCAACTCCCATCAAAATCCCAGCAGTTTTTTTAT
>NC_138374.1:33709942-33741213 GCF_054177405.1 Leptonychotes weddellii | reverse complement strand
CAGATCCGCAGTTCAGATCTCATTCCCCATGGTCTAACCCGAAGGGGTGAGAAAGAACCCACTCCTCGACCTGGGACAAATACAGCAGAAAGCGACAGTCAAAAGTGCCAACTGAAGAACAAAACGTTTCAAGCGCAAACACCGCATGCTCAGCACAGGCTGGGCACTGCCTTCCATCCGCAGCCACTAAGTCAGCAGCTGTGGGGAGTAGGAGCTGACCTCCCAGGGCTACAGAGCTGACAGCTGTAGAGCAGGATTTTGTTACAGATCACTCAGCTTTTGATAGATAGGCTAACGGTGCTTTTGCTATTAGGCTCCCATTTCAGTTCTGGGGAACGAAGCACTGGTAGAGATCAGAACATACAGGGGACGCCTCGCAGCAGCTAGAGCGCATTCCAGCAGCCTGGGCGGGGCCGCAGCAGGGAATGGATGCCTGCAGGAAGGAGTCCACCCATGTGCTCCATTGGATAGGCCTGCCCTCGGATACTACCAAGAAGACCATGAGTGCTCTCTCTCTCTCTCTCTCTCGCTAGCTGCAGTCTTTCCAAAGCTGAGCCAGCAGACTGGGGAGAGCACAAAAGCCCGAGTTGCTCTGCTCGGATGCCATATTCTCTGGGTAGGGTTTACTGCTGAGTTTCCCACCCCTTCCTAGGCTCGGCCTCTCCCCTCTGAAAGCCCAGCCTTGTCCTACCCGAGGAAGGGATCACAGGGTCTCGGAGTCCTGGCCTGTAGGAAATCCCGGGTGAAAAGTGAGCATGGACATTTGAGCTTCCTAGTCCCGTATATTCTTCCATTACAAGGAAAGCAGGGAAATAGGAGTGAATGACCTTGAGATAGTTTTTTGACCTCCCTGGACTTACTCTCTTTTTTATAAAAGGAAAATTTGCACTAGATGAAGTCTAAGTTCCCTTTATCCCTTGAAGAGATCTTCTAGTTGCAAAAGGAGGTTGAATGGCAAATAAACCAGGCCATTCCATAAGTCATTTGCCAATAATAAGCAATAGAAGTTTTTTCTACATGGCTACATTTGTTCAACTGTATTCCTAGCAAAAGTAAAGTGGAGGGCCCAGCTTAATCCTGGGCAGGAGCTCTTACCCCTCCCTGATCCCTTGCAGGGATTAGGGAGTACAGACAGGCTTAATGGAGGTGGTTGTGTTGGTTTTGGTTTTGGTTTTACCAGGTCACCTCTCATGGGGTCATAGTATGTTTGTAAAGGAAAATATTTTTAGTTAATTTTATTTTGACAGCTTACCTTGAAATGGGCAATTTGCTAACAGCTTTCCATTTGGCATCTTCTTTAATTCTTTCACCCACCATTTCTGGAAGTTTTACCTCCATCTTACAGCCGGGGGACTGAGGCTTGGCTAAGTGGCAACATGCCCCACCACATAGCAGAGGTAGATGATCAAGCTGAATTCAAACCAGGGCACTTAAAGCCTGAGATCTCAACTACTGTGCTCATCTCCTCAAATAACAGAAGAACAAAAGCAATCCGTTCCCTTGTTTCATATTAGTAGACATTATGGAATGTGAGCTATTGCCCAGCAATGCTTTGCACAGGGGTTCTCTGAGGGTTTGGGGGTGCCCTATACATAGCAGTCCATCTGAGCCCCGTAAGCTCCAAATGTGTGCACGAGAGAAACACTATGCTTCATGATACCAAAGCAAATCAACAAACAAATCTCAGATGGATTCAAAGCCCACTTTGAACTGGCCTCTTGCAACAGTGAAGGAGGAGAACCTACATATACGTTGTTCTTTAGCATATGGGACATGTTGGGGGCGGGCAGTAAGATGGTTCTGGGACTCCACACCTTGCACATTCTTACACTCAGAATGATCTGAGTTTGGGCAATGGGCCACATCTGTTGTTGAATCATCAACCACTACCCACTGGAGCATCATCAGGTTCAAATGCACTCTGCGGTCCTCAGAGAAGCAGGCTAGGTCTCCTCAGCATCTGATCAGGTACATGTAGGTTTGAGAAAGGACACAGCTCTTATGCAGAGAAGGCCTACCAGCTTGCTCTTCAATGATAGATTTCACCACCTGAGGAGAGCTCAGGCATCATAGTCCTTGGAGACATGAGCACAGAAGGTTGGATTCCCAAATATATTTTATATATGTATATATAATCTATCAAAAATAAATTAAAATATAAATAAAAATATATAATATTATGTTAATATTATATATTACTAATATATATTAATATTATTATATATAATATATAATATATATTATTACTATTTATATTACATTTCACATATTATCTAACCAGTTTTATATATTCTACTTTTTTAAAAATGTTTATAGCAGCTGTATTTGTAATAGCTAAAAACGGAAAACAACCCAGATGTCCATCAACAGATGAATGGATAAATGGGAAAAACATAGCAAAGTTCCATGATTATAATAGCTGCGATGACATGATTTGGGGTATAACACATTTGGACATTGGCTTCTGTTTTCTGTTTGATCCATTTTCAGATGGTTTCAGGCAAAAGTCCTTATTATCATCTTCCAGAAAGTGGTCACTTTTCTGTTCAGAGAGTTGTTGCTATTTCTTTTCTTCAATCTCCTGTTGAGTTCATAGGTGTTCAGAATGGTTTGATCCCTATCCAGCTGAATTCCTGGGACCAGATGAAATCCAGGTCTCCTACTCCTCTGCCATCTTGCTCCTCCTCATATTCTACTTTCTTATGCTTTCCTGTTGCCAGGTTGATCTTGACTCTTGATATATATTTTTTTTAATTATAGTGACTATTTTTTGAATAATAGTACTTAAGCGGGAAGTCATCAAGATTATCTGAGGAGCTTTTTATTTTCTTTTGACAATCTGTGTCTCTCTGTCTCATTCTTTTATCTGAAATTCTCATTAAAACAATCTTGGGATGGGATGCCTGGGTGGCTCCGTCAGTTAAGCATCTGCCTTTGGCTCAGGTCATGATCCCAGGGTGCTGGGATTGAGTCCCGCAATGGGCTCCTTACTCAGCGGGGAGCCTGCTTCTCCCTCTGCCTCTGTGCTCTCTCTCTGTCTCTGACATATAAATAAATAGAATCTTTAAAAAAACCCAACAATCTAGAGTTCACCTCAGGCTTGATTATTTAAATGATATATTCCCCAGATCATTGAGATATGCAATCCTAATTTAGAAGAAAAACAATCACATTTTATGTTATCTTTAAATACTTCCTAAACACCCTTATAATTGATTTCACTCATCCATGCAATAAAAATAATCTTTGACAAATTTTTATGAAGAATAATTCTTTGTTCTCTTGTATTTTACAATACTATCCCTCAATTTCCTGTTCTCTCTTAATTTATACTGAGCTGTTATATTCCTTATTTTACTTTTTCTATCCTTCAAAATATTTCTTTTGTATTTTGGCATTGTGAAGCCTTCTAAAATAGCACACTTTACTTAGACTTACTAGCATACACTTTCTCCCATTAATGGTTTTATTCTGTTTGCTGCCATAATGTTAGCCCCGGCCCATGTTTACATCATGGGTTTCCAAACATAAGGCTTCTTATTCAATAATTATTCCGTTTATGTGTCATTTCTTTTGAGTCACTGAATTTCTGAGAAAACCTTGCTACTGCCTTGTTTCTCCTATGAGGGACAATCTACTGCGTTAAAAAAAAATATTGACGTCTGATTTATTTGTTCTTCTTCAGAAAAACATTTGGGCTATACTGTAAGTATTGTTACTAAGATTTTTGCTTTATATAAGTATTGCACTTAAAGAAAAAATTGGGAAAACAATGAAAAACTGAAACTGATTTGTTTAGGTATGAAATTCTATGTCGAATATTCTCACACCATTGTTATCCTGTTTTCTGAGGTGTGAACAAACAGACATACTGTGATAAAACATTTGGCAATTTTTCACTTATATGAAGCGAATATTAAGTATATGACTTAATATTTAAATTTTTTTCTATTTATCGATGTTGCTGGGTGGAAAAAATAGAATGTATCTAATAAATGACATTTAAATATTGATGTAACTAAAACATTTCTGTTAAATGAATGGATGAAATCTATTCTCAGATTCCATGGGGATTATGTGGCGTAAGCCCTTTCCCCAGACTGTTACAACCAGGATAAGTGGACCCAAGGACTACAGGTATAATGAGGCACTTGTATTATAGCCTGTTTCCAGGGCCCCTTGGAGCCTGAATCACCTAGCAATCCAGGAATATGAATTGTGTCCCATTTTTTGCATGTGAGACAGCATGGGGTCACTTGGAGAAGACTTTGAGGAATTGTTGGAACTTCAGTGATAATGGCTCACAGACCCACTGTAGAGGTTTACAAGGCAGGATAGTTCAGGTGGAATCTAAGTAAAAATGATTTGTATCCGTTTGTATAGCAATCTAGCACTGTGCATGGAGTCTGAATATACCCATGGCCTCTAACTCAGAATTTCCCCTCAAGGAAGTCATCAGGGAAACAGACGTGGGGATGTCCCTCAGTGACTGGAATAGTCCCAGTAACCTGAAACAGCCGCCATCAAGCGCTCACTCCGAGACAGGACTCTGAGAAGCCTATTTCTCAAATACTATCTCACTTAATCTTTACAAGAGTGCCTAGGATGTAGCACTATTATCTCCATTTTACAGATGGGAAGACTGAGGCTCAGAAAAGTTATATCATTAAAGGTCACAGACTGTGGGGCCGGTGCCACAGTTCAGACAATGGCTGTCTACCTTTACCAGCCCAGGTAGTGCTCACTGTGCCACCTAACTGCAGGTCTGCTCGTGAGTTCTTGAGTGCCCACTGGACCAAGGCCTGTTTGCATTTGCTCAAGTGGCCAACCATTAAATTGAACCAAATGAGTAATAAAATCAACAGGTAAATATTGTGAGATACCAAACGTGACATGTAAAGATATTTAACACCAAAGTTGCAAAGTGCTTTAAGGATTGAGATAGTATTTAATTAGAGCTATTAGGTAATTGTGTCCTTTCTCGTTCCCTAAAAGATTTGAAGCAACTTTAAAAAGTTTCACACTTTTACAGTTCTTTGTGTTGTTTTTTTTTAAGATTTTTTTTTTTTAAATTCATTTGAGAGAGAGAGCACTTGGGTACGAGAGGGAGGAAGAGGCAGAAGGAGAGGGAGAAGCAGGCTCCCCACTGAGCAGGAAGCCTGATGCGGGGCTCCGTGCTAAGACCCTGAGATCATGACCTGAGCCAAAGGCAGACTCCCAACCATCTGAGCCACCCAGGCACCCCCACACTTTTATAGTTCTTAGTAAGAGAGTAAGTTGGCTCCCAAATTCTTTGCCATTCATGTAGGAACATTTGTCCGGCTTTGGGACTATATAGCTTCTTTTGTCCACTCTTCACGTCTGGGAGTTCCTCATACTACATGGTTGTCCATTACTGAGATAAAACTGGAGCCAGCCTTCCCAGATGCCCTTGTGGCTGCTGTGGCTGGACTGTGCGCTGAGGCTGTCAGCCCTGATGCGGGGGTGTCCGCCCCTGGGACTGATGTCGGTGGTGGGGGAGAACCACAGGCTGCAGAGAATCTTCTGGCAGTGATGGCAATGGAAGTGTTGGCCAGACCCGAATCTCTACTTCCCCTAGTGACAAATATTTACATCTGATTTCAAAAACCTTATAAAGATGGATACGGTGGCAACCTTAGTGAATATGGGAATTAAGACTTTTTTTCTGTAGCTAAGAGAAAATGTACAAAGCCAATTTAGTAGACTCCTACATAGACCACACAGAATTATAAACACACACAAGGCACCTACCTTCTTAGCCCTAAATACATGAGTTAAATAAAATCTAATCTCCTGGAAAACTTGGAGAACATCTGTCCTTCCCTTCCCTTGGGGTGTTAAAGGGAGAAGTTAGGGCTAGGTGTTGACGGACTCAGGAGTGACAGTCTGGCTCCTTCAATTGAGGGTGATTTTTTTTTTTCTCTTCTTCATTTAGTTCACAGCTACATTCTCCTGCTACGGTTTAAGCTAAAACATAGGGTAAGGTGGGTAAGGATAGTGTTATTTTCATCTCTCTATCCCTAACTGCTCTTAGAACATTCACTATACATTAATATTTATGAATAAAATCTCCACCTTGAGAAAAATCTTTTCACATAGTTATAGATCACACAAAGGGGTGACAACCTTTGTCGTGCCAGTCCTCTCCAGAGCTGGGACCCTAGAACCCCAGGACCCCTGCACAAAACCTTACTTTCCCCCCTAAGATGACCACGTAACATTGTGCTTAAAAAAATTATACTTAACAGTTAGGAAATAAACATCAAAGTAAAAACATCAAAGAGGAGATCTCCTAGACATGAAATTACGTGTCATCTGCAGTGGAAGTTAAGATCAAGACTTGAATCTACCCTGAGTTACTTGCTTCCCAACACACATTCTCGTCTTCACCAGACACCACTATTTAGACTTTTCTCCTCAATGCTCCTCTGCTTAGTCAAGGGAGTTTCATAAGGCCCGAGCGTATGTTGGGGATAAATATATGTGGATGTGATAAATGATGAGAGGATTTTCAAAAATCAGGGGAGGGAGACAAAGAGATGGTGATGTGTTAATACCCAACCCCCAGCTGGAAACTTTCTGACCATCCTAGGATCATGCCTCCCTCAAGCAAGACCATTCTAGGAGACTGTATTATAGCAGGGTTCTCCAGAGAGACAGAACCAAGAGTACATAAATACAGAGACAGAGATATATATGATGTATTTTAAGGAATTTGTTCATGTAATTGTGGAGGCTTGGCAAGTCTAAAATCTGATGGAGGTTGGCAGACTGGAGACAGAAGGAGTTGCAGTCTGAGTCTGAGGACTATCTGCTCAACCAAGAAGAGCCAATATTGCAGATGAAGTCTGAAGGCAGTCTTATGGAGAATTCCTTCTTGCTTGGGGAAAGTCAGTCTTTTTTAAATTCAAGGCTTCAACTGATTGGATGAAGCCCATCTAAGAGAGCAATCTACTTTATTCAGAGTCCACCAATTCAAATGTAAATCTCATCCAGAACACTCTCACAGAAACATCTATAATAATATTTGACCAAATATCTGAGTTCTGTGGCCCAGCCAAATTGACACATAAAATGAACCATCACTGGGACCTGCTTATCTAGGGCATGGAAACACGTACTATCACCCTGGTGCTTCTGCCAGGCTTCCCCTCTGGAAGACACCTACCTCCCTTAATTCCACTACATGGCCTTCTCCCCATACTCATGTGGCTTGGTTTCAGATATAATATGAAAAAAATTCTGTGCGTTTGTTCTATCAATGAGTACATCTGTTTTCACTCAATAAGCTGTTAATATTTATAAATAACCGTCTTTTGGATAGCTTAATGATGAGATAAACATTGTATTTAGAGCTTCATTTGAAGGAGACAATTATATAGCAGACCCACAGTAGTCATGTGGGTCTAAACGATGGTACCTAATCTACTGGTGGTGGTCTGTCCTGAAGCAGCCCTGAGATTTTTTTTTAATTTGTCAGAGAGAGCACATTTTCCCAATGATTCATGAGTAGGCTTCCTGCTGAAGTCTAGAATGCTGTCAGTAGGAACTGCATCCCTTTTATGCCCTTTGATATTCTCATCTGCATCTTTCCAGATCTCCTCCCTCCCTGCCTCGGAGCTCTACTTTAATACTCTGGGTGATACTGGAGAGATGGGTTTCTTTAGCAGCAGCCCACACAGCTGGGGAAGCTGGGCACTCACTTGTTCCTCCCCCTTTTCTCCTGTGGAGGGATCCCCAGCCTCCTCTTTCTCTAAGTTGTGCCACCTCAAGGAAAGGTGTGAGGTAGGCAAGTTCCTCTTACAAATGTGTCCAAACTCATTTGTTTTGTTTTTGGTGCAAGGGAGTACTGGGATTTCTCCTCTAGAGACCTAGGCTTCTACAAAGGCTCTCTCATCAGTGAGTGTCTGCCCAATTCAGTGTTTTCCAGGTGTTCCTGGACTGCAGCCAAGAGGTGTTAGAATCATTTCACAGATTCCTGTCAGTTCCACAGACCATATGGGGATCTGTCTGCTTATTACATGATACACAGGTGGGGAAGACTCCTCCTGGGTCCCTTGGAGGATTGTGCTCGATCTCACAGCTCCCACAAAGGTACTTTTGGTCATGGGTAGATGCTGAATTTTAGGTGTTGAAAGGGGGATGATAACAAGGGATGTCTTAGGCTGCCATGATGTTAATGTACGCTCCCCTGTATTTTTTACTTTGAATTATGAAAAAACTTTTAACCTTCAGGAAAGTACAGTACAAAAACTCATGTATATATTTTACTGAAAGACCAAATTCAAGTTTCACCAATTGCTCTGATAATGCCTTTTTAAGAAGGATCCTTCAAGTGTCATGTGGTTTACTCAGGTGTCCGATCTTTTTAGTCTCCCTCAATTTGAAACAGTTCCATTTCCTGAACTTTGATTACCTTGGAATTTTGGATTATAATCTTTGTAGAATGTACTTCCAATTTTGCTTTGCCTGGCATTTTCTAATGACTAGACCCATGTTATCTGTTGGCTGAACTGTCACTGAAATGTTGAGTTTTCTCACTGAATCCATTCGGGCAGACATGATGTTGCTTACAGGTGGCCCATGATGTTGATTAAACCATTACTGATAGGGTTAACTTCGATTACTTGATTAAGAGGGTGTCTACCATGTTATCCTCTGAGTTATTTTTTTCACCCTTTATAATTAAATATTTTGTAGGGATATACTTTGAGACCATACGATTCTTCATCCATTTTCATCCACTAGTTTTTTAGTATCCACTGATACTTGCCCAAAGTCATCATTACTGTGATAACCAATGGTAATTTCTCAGTTCTATTATTTCCTTCTACATTTACTGATATTATTCTGTTAAGGAAAAACATGTTCATTTCCCCATTTATCCATTTTTATTAGTATAGACTCCTGGATTCCTATTTTGTTCAATGTTGTACAATTATTTCAATTCTTATATTGTCCCAGAATCTGCCAGTGGAAGTCCCTTTGTTTTTAAGCCATGTCCTTTTGATGTGGTCCCATTATTCTTTAGCATTTCTTTCTCACACAAAAAATGTTCCAGGCTCATCATGTAATTTCCCTGAACTATTCAGGGATTTCAACTATTCAGCTATTTCTCTAAGAACTCTGGTTCCTTTCAGTGAAGAATGGTATTTAGAAACGAAAATGTAGGAACTAGCTAGGTCTACTTCTACTGTTTTTTTGCCACTACTGTGCCATCTCTAGTGGAGAGAGCTAAGAAATGTGGGCTTGTATACTTCCATATGTGCACTTTTGTATATTTACTATCTATTAATATTAGAAACTATGCATAAATTCATGTTGGTAACAATGCAACACCACAGTATTTATTCCAATTTCCCCTATCTGTAAACTAAGCTCTTATTCTGCTCAAAGGAGCCTCACGCAACAAAAATCCTGCCTAATACATATTCCTTAGAGTAAATCCTATTCATAAATCATTTAACACTTACATTACAAATATAATGCAATCAGTAGTATCATCCTTTGAAATTTATAATTTTTACTAGATTTTCTCTTGCAATTTCCCCATTAGTGTTTTTGATATAACTTAATTGGGCTCTATATAAGTTTACTCAGAAATTCCCTCTGAAATTTACATTTTTTTAAGGTACACTTTCCAAGTCTTTTCTTTTCCTTTCCCACAGGCACTTTTGAACAGATACTGAGTCATTCCCATAGAGTCCATTTCTGCCAAATATCTTTAAATATTGTAATATTCCTACTGATTTTGAAAAAGCAAACAACATCATGATTCATTATTCCTTCTAAGTGATTGATTTTGTTTGGAAACTTCTGATCTTAAAGTTCAAAATTCTCACTAGGATATTCATGTGTGATCTTTTTAATTAATCATAACCAGTACACAGTGCTTCCGTAACTTTTTTTTTACCTGAGAGAAACTGGAATGAAATAAGCAAATACTGAACATACATTTATTTATCATATGATCCAATGCCACTACTCATAGGTATTTACACAAGATAAAGGAAAATCTGTGTCCACAAAAAGACTTCTATGGAATGTTCATAAGAGGCTTATTCATAATAGAAGTTGAAAATAAGTCAAATGACCTTCAACAGGTGAATGGGTAAACAGGTTGTGGCAGCCATACAATGGACTATTACTCAGCAACAAAAAGTAAACTACTGATGCATGCAATCACATGGATGAATCTCAAAAGCATTTATACAGACACAAAAGATTACATAACCCATGATTCCATTTACATGACCTTTTAGAAAAGGTAAAACTGTAGGGGCAGAAGCAGATCAGTGGCTGCCAGTGGCTGAGCATGATGGTAGTTACACAATTGCATATATTTGTCAAAACTCAAAACAGTACACTTTTAAAATGGTGAATTTGATTTTACGTAAAATTATACCTCACTAACTCTTACTTCAACAAAGCCTGTCTTTTTCCCATTGCACATTCTTTCCTCCTTTGCTGAAGATTAATTGTATAATTACGGGTGAAAGGACTTGCTCTATAATAAAAAGCATTAAAAAGCCATACTAATTAAAACATCACCTTTGACATGAGCATAAACAAAGAATTTAGCGAAATAGAAACGGATCACGGTATAGAGAGAATGTTAACATTTGTTGGCTTAATAATGAAACCAGAAGAACATGACAGTGTGTATCTATGGAATATATAGAACAAGGGAGTTAAGCACTGATTGACCTTGTGCAACATCAAGATTCTCTTAAATGTTTCTACATGTTAACTATCTTTCTTCATGCAGAAACCTTCTCATAGCTGCTAGAAGTCCCAGGTCACCAACCACATAACATGATGTTCTACTTCTACAAAAATCCCACGTAGGGCTCTTATTGGCCCATTTGGATCAAATGTCCTTCCCAGGAATAAATGAGAAGCCAAGAGGATGTGGAATCTTCAGGAGATCTACCAGCTCCTATTTAATGAGGGCAAGCTGGTTACTAAAGAAAATACAGGGATGGAGTCCTGAGCTATAAAAATACTCCCTACAGGGCGCCTGGGTGGCTCAGTTGGTTAAGCGACTGCCTTCGGCTCAGGTCATGATCCTGGAGTCCCGGGATCGAGTCCCGCATCGGGCTCCCTGCTCAGCGGGGGGTCTGCTTCTCCCTCTGACCCTCTTCCCTCTTGTGCTGTCTCTCATTCTCTCTCTCAAATAAATAAATAAAATCTTTAAAAAAAAAAATACTCCCTACAAATGGTAATTTAGCACCTGATAAAGATGGTACTTCAAACTTCAGTCACACGGTGTTGAGAAGTGATTATTCATTTGGGAAAACATTAGATCCTTATCTCACACCTTATCTAATCAAGCAATAACAGAGACAGATCAATGGACAATTAAATTTAACTTAATGTTTATTTCATATATTTTAAATGTAAGGCATACATGAGGTAATGATTTTCTAAGTGCTTTTCTTGTATAGATGCAACAAAAGCTCAATGAGTTAGACACTTGTTTCATATGCTAAAGTAACAAATAGCTCTATTTCTAATGGTTAGGCTCACTATATGGAGATTTACAGGGCTGAAAAACAGCCACCCCTGAATCAGTTTCTCATGAGAAAATGTCCTCTCCAGAGGCTTATAAATGTTAGTATATCTGAATTAATACCTCTTCAAAAAGGTGTATCTGTAAGTTGGTTAAACCACTTTTAGCTCTAAGAAACAGAAAATCCCAACTCAACTAGTATAATTAGACAAAAATATATCTCATATAAAGAAGCTCCAGGGTTGGTTGATTCACCTGCTCAAAAGACACTGTTGACTAAACCTCTTCCCAGGTTTGTGTTCTGCCAAACTCAGATACTACTTTAGGATTAAAAACTACAATCAGGTATCACATCCAAACATAAAAATATCCAGCAAAATCAAAGGGCTTTTTTTTTTTTTTTTAAATCAAATGTTTGTTAACCACTGGGAAATCCTGTTTTCCCGTATTTCACTGAATATTCTTTAGAGTTTTTCACTGGCCAGAGCTGGGTCAGATGCTTATTTCAAATGAATCATTAATCGGGATACATTTTTCAAAATTAGGTTAGACCATGAGGATCTAATGTGTAACATGGTTAACTGGAGTTAGTAACACTGTATTATATAACTGAAATTTGCTGAGAGTGGAAATGTTCTCACCAAAAAGGGGGGCTGGGGCTGGTAAATATACAAGGTGACAGTTGCTTTAATTAACTTGATGGGGGAATCCTTTTACAATATATAAATGACCACATTATACACTTTAAATATTTTACAATTGTATTTGTCAATTATGCCTCAATAAGCTGGAAAAAATTAGGTTAGATCAATCATCATTCACTTCCTGAATCCTCTACTGGCATGGAGTGAGGAACAGCTGCTGAGTAGGTAATCAAAAGCCTGTAAAAGCTCCAACAAATCTGTTGCCAGTCATACAACAGCTAACACTTGTAGCATTCTATACAGTGGTTTAGTACTTTACATTCATGAGCTTACCTAGTCCTTACGAGAACTCCATGTGCTAGCGTAATGTCAGTACCATCATTTTGCAAAAAAGGAAACCGAGGAACAAATGTTAAGGGATTTGCCCCACGCCACACAGCTAATGTGCAGCAGAACTGGGACCTGAGCCTCGCAAGTATAGTTCCAGAGTCCATGCTTTTAACCACTATATCAGGGGTCCACAGACTATGGTCCACAAGCTAAATCTGGCCAAGTCTGTTTTTCAATGGCCCATGAGCTAAGAATGATTTTTTTTTTTACATTTTTAACAGGTTGTAAAGAAAGTGAGAAAAAGCACGGGTAGCCTGTAAGGTTAAAGTATTCACTGTACGGCCTTTTACAGAAAAGGTTTGCCAACACTTGCACTGCACCATGGTTGCCAATCAATACTAGAAGTAAAGGTAAAGAACGTTACTACACACACAGTTCCCGGGTTACATCTAAGTTGGGTTTGGCACATTCAAACCTACTTAGGTTCCCCAAGTAAACATCTCAGGATATTCAGAGATGGGGCTGTTTTCTTAATGAACACATTTCATGGCGGTAAGTACAATGAACTTACTGTTCAGAGCAGCTTCCTTAAAATCAGAGTTGTGCTAAATGTGAAAAATACATACTTGGCCTCTGTATTTCCTATGTTACAACTTAAAACTTTTTTCTAAAGAAAAAAATTTCTGTATTTTCTAAATTCAGTTTCCCTCAGTAATAATTCTCTGAAATACAATAAAGTATGTTTTGTTGAAAGCTTTCAGACACCATGTGCTTATACGGTTTTAGTCTATTAGTTTACCTGAGGTTCAATGAGATAATGCCTTTTTGTAAAGGCTTTTTTAAATTTGTTGCAATCTCAAGATTTCTTAACTCTGATTTCTCCAGTTACAGTCAGTTTCATTTGTGGGTTAGGTTTCTCAACATCAAGATGTTGACAGAGGGGCGCCTGGGTGGCTCAGTCGTTAAGCGTCTGCCTTCGGCTCAGGTCATGATCCCAGGGTCCTGGGATCGGGCCCCACGTTGGGCTCCCTGCTCAGCGGGGAGCCTGCTTCTCCCTCTCCCACTCCCCCTGCTTGTCCCTCTCCTGCTCTCTGTCAAATAAATAAATAAAATCTTTAAAAAAAAAAAAAGATGTTGACAGATTTCTACTCTTGTGTGAGTTCATCAACACACAGTGAGTGCTGACCTCTCAACAGAAGGCATTCTACATCCTACTCCATAAAGAACAGAGAATACAAAGAATTGCCATGGAGGCCATCATGTGTCAGACCAGAAGTGAATTACATCATTATACTCACAGCCCATTGGCCAGCTCTCATGCGCATCATCCCACCTGAATGCAAGAGCTGCAGAGAAATAAAGACTTGCTCTGTGCCCAGTTTGGTAAAAACACTCCCAGGGATGTCCCCTGTGTGAGTTCTATGATGTAAATTGAAGGCTGACTTCTGGTTGGACTTCCCACATTCATTACAACCATAGGGTTACTTCCTTGGATATACTTTCTGTCAGGCCAACAGTTCTGAGTTACAGCAAGACGGTTTCACCATCCATCTTTACAGTGTTTCTCTTCTGTGTATTTTCTGATGTGTGGTGAGAGTTGCTTTGTGGCTGAAGGTCTTCCCACATTCATTACATTTATAGGGTTTCTCCCCTGAATGAATCCTCTTATGTTTAGTGAGGGTTGAACTATCATAAAAACATTTTCCACATTCATTACATTCATAGGGCCTCTCTCCTGTGTGTGTTCTCTGATGTACATTGAGGGATGCCCTCTGGCAAAATGTTCTCCTACATTCTTTACATTCAAAGGGCTTCTCCCCTGTATGAATTCTCTGATGTTCAACGAGTTGTGACTTTTGGCAGAATGACTTCCCGCATTTGTTACATTCAAAGGGTTTCTCCCCGGTATGAATTCTCTGATGTTTACTGAGGGTTGACTTCTCAGAAAAGGTTTTCCTACATTCTACACATTCATAAGGTTTCTCCCCTGTATGAGTTCTCTGATGTTTAAGGAGAACTGACTTCCCACAGAAGGTCTTCTTACATTCACTGCATTCATATATCTTCTGCCCTGTGTGAAGTCTTTGATGTTTAATGAGGGTTGACTTCATATGATACATCTTCCCACAGTTGCTACATTCATAGGGCTTCTCCCCTGAGTGTATTCTCTGGTGTACAGTGAGTTTTGACTTTATACTAAAGGACTTGTCACATTTGTTACATTTATAAGGTTTTTCGCCTGTGTGAGAGCTCTGATGCACAGTCAGGTCTGACTTTTGGGAGAAAGATTTTCCACATTCACTACATTTGTAAGGCTTCTCCCCTGTGTGTGTTCTTTGATGCTGATGGAGGGCTGAGTTCTGGTAGAATTTTTTCCCACATTTAGCACATTCATAGGGTCTCTCTCCTGTATGAGTTCTTTGATGTACAGTGAGGGTTGACTTCTGGTAAAAGGATTTCCCACATTCATTACATTTATAGGGTTTTTCTCCTGTGTGTATTCTGTGATGTATTGTGAGGTTTGACTTCCGGAGGAAGGTTTTCCCACATACATCACACTCGTGGTATTTCTCACACTCTTCACCCATGTGAATTCTAGGATGTTTCTTCCAAAGGACTGACTTATCACAGCTTTCCCCACATTCATTAAATTTATAGTGATTCTTCCTTGAGTAAATTATCTGACATAGCATGTGGTTTGACTCACCCCTGAAAGTTTTCTCACATTTATTATAATCACATGATCTCTCTCCTGTGTGAGTTCTGTTATGTGTAATGAAGAGAGCATTATTGTGGAAGGTTTTAATGCATTCATTATATTCAGGCAGTTGCTCCACAGTGTGAATCTTTTGTTGCTGAATAAAATCCTCATTATGATAGAAGATGCTCTCATTTTTATTAAATTCATTAAACTTCTCTCTAGTATGAGTTTTCTCATGATTAATATCAGGAAGCAATTTCTTGTACCCATTGGCATCATCGGATTTCTTTCCTGAGTAGTTTTTATTATTAGTGGTTAACTCCGACGTATTTTCTAAACTGACTCCATCTAGATTATATTTACTGGACATTTTTCTGGAAGGAACAGAGTCTATGTACAGATTAAATGTTTTCCTTAATACATTCTCTTTCTCCGTAATCACTGTTTTGTTATTGATAAATGCATCTTGCCATAAATGTCTGTCTTGGTTTTCTTTGCTCTCTATTATGCCATCAACTTTCAATTCTTCTAGAAATAAGAAAAACATACCTTATGAATCTGAAACTACTTCTAATAAAATTGGGCTAATACACAAATACCCCTTATACACCCAGCTCTTTGGTTTCAGAGACTGTCTTTTGAGATAAAAGTAATACCAAATCAGCATTTTCCATTCCCTCTACTTTTCTGAGGAGCTGGGGGAAAGAGGTGACAACAAACCAACCAATCAAACAAAGCGATGGTGGTGGAAGAGAGGAAAGTAAAATTGGCAATGAACACACATATTTATTTGGTCCTTCACGAATATATATTTCAAAATGGACAGAAGGGGTAAAATAAACACAAAGAATAGAAAATAAAGGATTCAGTAAGAGTGGATGAATCACAATGAGTGGAATTCACAGTAAGATGTACTCAATTAAAAAATTATATAGTAAATGTGACATGGAGAACAGGCAGACAAGATTGTTCTTCCAAAAAACTACCCGAGGAATGAAAGAGTTCAGAGAGAATGAATTAGAATCTAGGTGCTGATTTTGTTAATCCTACCTTCGAGAGATAGCCCGAATTCCATCACTATGCACACTCTATTACCTCAAACCTAGTCTACGGGGTGTCGTTTTTCCTAATTGGTCTCCTTGCTTCTACTCTCAATTCTCATGGCAATCAGCTTCCTGCATCTCTCTCCTGCTAATACAAATTCCATGAGATCAAGGGATTTATTTCATCACTGCTCTATCTCTTTCACTTAAAACATGACTGGCATGGAGCAAATGCTCAATTAATACTGGTTAAACTGATTTATTAATTCCTAAAAACAAAAGAAGTCCTTGAAAATGAAGGGAATACGAAGCTGAGAATGCTAGAGGAAGGAGACTAACCAACATAAAATATTAATATGACATGGGAATGAATTTCAAGGTACAAATAAAAGGGAGTAAACTCTTAAAAAGCCAATTGAAAAAGAGAACATATATGTGTGAGAGTGTATCTTTGGTGAATTTAGGTATGCAGGCTAAGCATCCTTAGTCGCTTCCAAACAGAGCTTCTTAAAAACACTCCAAAGATGCACATACTTGAAACAACCACCTGGGATCTAATTTCCCCTGGATTACTCATCAGGGTAATACTGGCTTGCAAATTCTTTCTCTAACACCCATGGTGCCTTCTTGCTCTAACTTCAAGGTCTCCTCTGGTTTGGTAATGCAATGTCCTGATAATGAAAAATGATAAAGGACATAGGAAAAGCTGCTTGGCTTTAGGAACTCAGAAGAAAAACCAAGGTCCAGCTTCAGGAGCTGCACAGTGAAGGAATCCACTGGAATCTTTCAGTTGGGAAGTGAGAAAACAATATTCCTGGTTGTCCAAACCTAAGTATCATTAAACTCTACAAAAGATCCACATGCTTTGGGGCACCTGGGTGGCTCAGTCGTTAAGTGTCTGCCTTCAGCTCAGGTCATGATCCCAGGGTCCTGGGATCGAACCCCACATGGAGCCCCTGCTTGGCAGGAAGCCGGCTTTGCCCTCTCCCACTCCCTCTGCCGTGTTCCCTCTCTCGCCGTCTCCTTCTCTGGCAAATAAATTAAAAAAAAAAAAAAATCCACATGCTTTGATAACAACAAAAGGACATGCTGATGTTACTCAGGAAAGTTTTGCTTACCCAGTGAGATGAAGATGCTATAGTTCTCCAACATCACATCCCTGTACAAGGTCCTCTGATCAGGGTCCAGTTGACCCCACTCCTCCTGGGTAAAGTTCACAGTCACATCCTCAAATGAAATTGATCCCTGTAACACACATATCTGATCAATCAGAAGTGCTCAAAACTATATGACAGAGTAAATATATCTAGGAAGCAATCCTTCACTATGTTTACTATTGAGTTTATTAGAAAAAGTTTATATAGGAGACTTAGCATAGTCCCTGTTTGGTTTTATATGTGGAGGGAAAAAGAGAAATATAAAATAATAATAATAATAGATAATGATGATGATAATAATAATAATAATAATAATAAAAACCACATACAGGGATGCCTGGGTGGCTCAGTCGGTTAAGCGTCTGCCTTCGGCTCAGGTCATGATCCCAGGGTCCTAGGATCAAGTCCCACAGAGGGCTCCTTGCTCGGTGGGGAGCCTGCTTCTCCCTCTGCCTGTCGCTCCCCCTGTTTGTGCACTCTCTCTTTCTCTGACAAATAAATAAAATCTTAAAAAAAAACAACACACACAAATACACACAAGCATAAAATACGTTATATACATGAAAGTGTCCTAGTTTCTGTGGATATTAGAAGACATAAAACACTGTTTCTACTTTCAGGAAGCTTACAATCTAGTATGGATGCAAACTGGATTAAATAATAGCATAAGATCAAGAGAGAACTGAATTTGGAGCTTTAAAGATATAAAATGCCCTAATCTGGTTATTTTGGCATTGTTCATTTAGACAAGAGTTCTCCAAAGTATTTGATGACTCACCCTTTTAAGAGAGGAAAACTTTCAAGCATCAAATTGGCACAAATCTGTGGCAATATATATATATGTCTGAATGTCTGTCTCTACAGGTAGTCCATACTTTGTATGGTCCTGACATGCACAAATTTCAGTTACCACAATTTATTTAGTTAAGTAACAACAGTCCCCCAACAACACTGTCAGATTTCAGTTACTATGGTAACTCTGAGTAATCACATAAAGTACAAACTTTGCTGCTTGCTCTTCAATCCACAAATCACTACATAAATAACAAACACCATGAATAATTATCAACCATGTCATTTTTTTTTCAAAGTCCACCAGTGACTGATCACTGCACATCTGTTACTTAGTCCACACACAAACAACAAAACACATGTTCCCTCCTTGTCTCCTGGCAATACGGCATTTTGCAAAAATAGCTGAATGGTTTGCAAAAGGGAACTGGCCAACAAAGATGAAAGAGCAGCAAAGAAATGAGAAGTGATTACATTAGAAGTGAAGTTCAAATCAAATATAAATGGGGTTTTAGAAGAAATACCTGACTGTAGGAATGTTAATACTGCCTCCATTTGAGACACTCTAGATCTACACCCAAAGGATCTTAATGAAGAGGTACTTAGTACTAAATATTATAGTATTTTTTCATTTTTATACACATTTTTAATGTTTTGACAAATATTTTTAAAGATATTTAAAGATCACAGAACAACTACCACTTTCCCCCATGATTAAGATTGCTTTGCATGGTTTCAGTGTATGTGCCCATTTTTATAGCCCCACACGACAGTGCAAAGTGAGAACTGCCTATGGGTGGCACATATGTGTCTGCATACATTCAGTATGTAGTATATATGGCCATCATCTAAGCTCAAAGTGGATAGTGTGCTGATTGATTAGCTGAGGAATAAACTGAAGGAGTGTCAGACCACTCTGGCATTTGTCACTCTGTATAAACACAGCTGATAGTTTAAGGATAAATCAGATTAAAAAAAATGTTTTAGGTAAATGCTTCAGGGGCTCTAGCAATGGCCAAGTCAGCCAGAAAGAAAATGGATACTGGTTTTGTTTTAAGGCAGGTCTTTGATGAGATAGATCATGATGGTCTAAATCCACAGTATGGGAAATGTCCACTTCAAAAATCAATAGTCTCTTGAAGTTGCCTATATACTCCCTGCTGATAACCTGAAAGGAAATTCACCAGGTTATATCTTTCCAACAATTCCCTTTATAAATCCTTGAAGTCAGTTCTTTCCCTGAGGAGAGAAAACAGATAAAGGAACAGCATTCTGTATTTCTGAATAAACTCACAATAGCTACCTACATGAATCAAACCAAATCTTCACATATAAATATAGATGGACAATGAAGGTTCACTAGAAATTTAAGAACAGGTAACACAAAAGACATGCACCAGATGAAGTGAAAAAGTGAGTAAGAAGAAAACAAAACTATGTAATTATTATGATTCCAAAAATAGGAAACGACTGTTTTTAAAGACACTGGAGATTAACAGTACTCAAAAGAACGTCACTTCACCTCACACCCATTAGCAAACAAAATAAAAGTGTTGGTGAAGCTGTGGAAAAACTGGAACTCTTGTGCATGTTGGTGGGAACGTAAAATGGTACAGCCACTATGGAAAACAGTATGGTGTGTCCTCAAAGAATTAAAAATATAATTACCATATGTTATTAGTTTGCTAAGGCTCCCATAACAAACTACCACACACCGGATGGCTTAAACAAAAGAAATTTATTTTCCCACAGTTCTGGAGGCTGGAAGTCCAAGATCAAGGTGCTAGCTCACTGACCTCCTCTTATCTATAGACATTTTAATCCAACTACCTTGGAAATTACAGAGAATAACCAGATAACTTAGTCATGTCTAAATACTGCACCTGTTAATAAAGGATTTTAAAAAATTTATATTAAAAAACAATTCTGGGGCGCCTGGGTGGCTCAGCTGGTTAAGTGTCCGCCTTCAGCTCAGGTCACGTTCCCAGGATCCTGGGATGGAGCCCTACATCGGGCTCCCTGCTCAGCAGCAAGTCTGCTTCTCCCTCTCCCTCTGTGATCTCTCTCGTTCTCACTCCCTCTCAAGTAAATAAAAATCTTTAAAAAAATAATTAAAAAAATTAAAATTTTAACGATTCTGATCACTTCTATAAAACATGAGATGTGGGAGGAACGGACAGTAAAACATGCAAAAGATCAGGTCAGGTCTAGAAAATAAAAATTCTTGATGTTGATGGGAAAAATACAAATATAAACCTACGTTAACTGTTTCCAGGAGAACCAATGGAAAAAAATACTGAATTTTCAAACCACTGGAAGGGAGAAATATAATCGACAGAGAAAAATTAAAGAAAGGAAAGAAGATGGGATAAATAAAAATACAAATAAAGATGGAGGAACTAAAACTAAACATCATCAGTGAGCACAATAAATGTTAATGAGTTAAATACCCAATATAAAAGGAAATCTCATGTCATGCATAAAAACAATCCAGCCAAGTACTGTTTACTAGTCACATGATCATAAAAATGTACATATTTATTTATATATGTATATATGCATTTACTCATACATACACCCCATATATATTAACACATATATATGTATACATACAACACATACATACAACACAATAGATCACTGTTATCTTCTTATAGGACTTGTAATGGTTAGTTTTATGTGTCAACTTCATAGGCTACAGTATCCAGTTATTTCATAAAACACTTATCTAAGTGTTGCTGTGAAAGTATTTTATAGATGTGGTTAATATCTACAACGGGTTGACTTTAAGTAGATTACCCTCAATAATGTGGGTGGGCCTCATCCAAACAGTTAAAGGCCTTTATGAGCAAAAACTAATGTTTCCCCCAAAAGAAGGAATTCTGCCTCAAGACTGCAGCATTATGTCCTGAGTTTCCAGTGTGCTGGTTGGATTTGCCAGGCCCCACAATCACATGCACCAATTCCATAAAACGAATGTATACATATGTGTATTTACATGTGTCTATATTACATGCTATCTGTACACACACACACACACACACACATCCTATTGGTTCTGTTTCTCTGGGGAACACTGATACAAGGGCTTACAAAATATTTATTTTTCTTCATCTTTGTTTTTTTCTCCATTCTATCTCCTGCCTCTCTCCCAAAAGCCACCAGAAGATGGAAGAGATGGGGGATGGAATCTCCTCTAGAAGCTTAAGCAGGAGCACATCCCTGACAACACCTTGATTTCAGACTTCTAGTCTCCAGAACTGAAAGAATAAATTTCTGTTGTTTTAAGCTACTAAATTTGGGGTAACTTGTTATAGTATCCACAGGAAACGAGTATACCAACTCTTTGCAAAAACCATACAGAAAATCAACAATTTGCTTTGCTCAGTAAGAATATATCTGACCAGCAATAGCTCTCACTTAAACAAGCACAACATTCAGCGTTTGAATTTCAAATTGAGTGGTTGTGCATCCTTTGAAATAGTTAAAAATCCACAGAATATGAAATCAGTCAAGAAATAATAAGGTAAGAATTACAACAGACCAAAGATAATCACATGAGGATAAGCTTTGCTAAAAGGCAACAGGAAAAGGACAATACTGTAAAGCAGACAAAAGAAATCATCAACCTGAGGGGCACCTGGGTGGCTCAGTCAGTTAAGTGTCCGACTCTTCGTTTTGGCTCAGGTCATGACCTCAGGGTCGTGAGATAGAGCTCCACGTGGGGCTTCATGCTCAGTGGGAGTCTGCTTGAGATTCTCTCCTCTGCCCCTCCCTTCTCAAATAAATAAATATATCTTAAAAAAAAAATCAACTTGAATCAACTAAGTTATGCTTTGGCCTTCTGCTCTCTGCACCCACTAAAGAACAATCAGAGGTGAAGATGATGGGCAGCATTCATCTCAGACTTGTTAATTGAGATTGTCAACTACCTTACTTTCAGGAAGACAGAATTTTTTCAGACTTCAGGCCAGGAAATCTTTGTGTTCCATGAAGAATTACTTTTATTTTTATGGTCAAGGCAAAGCATTTTCCTTTTGGACAGAGTATCAAAGATAAATTTGCAATAATTATTATTATAAAAATTACTGCTACACAATATAACGTGTAATATATATACTAACGGAAGAACAATTATAATTATCTCCACATAATTAACATGCTGACCTTCCCTTGTTTTCGATCTGTTAACTCTATGTATTCCTTGACAGCTTTTATCATTTTTATCTTCATTGTTTTATGCAATGGAAAACAATGTGAGAAATGAAAAACAGCTCACCTGGGATTTGTTCTTTTTCTGTTCCTTTTGGGAAAGTACAGAGAAGGTTGAATGTACAGCTATGGGAGAAGAAAACAGTAGGTCATGTGAGATTTGGCTGCTATAGACTTTTGAGATTCATCTCCTAAAACCCCATGCCCACCAGACGGTTAAATGTTACCCTGTAGGAAAAAGTTCTTTCGCCCCCGAGAGTCAGCAAGAACCATGTGCAGGGAGAATTCACATGTGTGACTCTGACAGAACTGAAGAGCCTGGTTGAGCAATTTTTCACTGGGTTTATTTCCTAATGATTTAAAATTTTCATTTTTCTTTTAGAACCAATCCAGTACTAATTTAACAAAGATATCAAAAGACAAATCTTTATTTTTCACTATCAATGTTGTAGGAAAAATACTCAAGATATTTGTTTACTTACATTCCTACTGAGTTGCTTACCCTTAAGAGTTAGAGAAATCACTCTGCAGAAAAAGATGAGGTTGCTTCGTGGACGGGCCTACTTTAAAAACTGTTTCTAACTAAGCTGCGATAGAACCTGGTGGATGACTTACCTCGTGGACAGTTTTCTGGTCCTGGCACTGCCTCTAACAAACTCGGTGACTCTGGGCAGGCTACTTATACACCCAGAGTCAAGGTTTCTCAGCTCTGAAATTAAGCAGACACAGATGACCCTATTCTATGCCTCTATAAAATCAGGGTAGATGGACTGGCAGCATACCCCTAGAGGGACATAGAAGAGCAGCTCAAAATCTAGAAAAAGTGGGTGGAGGCTGAAGGCAGGGCATGTTTATTAAAGGCTGGAGATAGAATTTCTTCAGTTGTGCCTAGGGATCTCTCCCTGCAGACCATGCAGACATGAACCCTTTAATGAATTAATATTTTCCACACAACCTGCCCCTCACCTACCACCCAGTGTCTACTCACCTATCTTTCCTGAAGCTTGGTCCAGACCTTTCATCATGGTGAGGCCCTCTGGATGCGGTGATAGCGGGGCAATGCTCATTCTGAGCAGAATAAAGAACTGCTACTGCGGACTATGCAAACCCAGGACCTGCTCCTTTCTAGGAGTATCCTGCCTCTGCTCAAAAGCTGTGGCTGAGAAGTCTGAGGTCCGAGGAGTGACCTTCAAGGTGAGATTCCTGTTCCTGGGGCTTCCTCCTTCTTACTTCATAAAAGCTGCTTTCTTCCAAGGGAGGGGGAACCTAGGCTTAAAAGACAAAATCATTTATTTAGAAGTTTGATTCAGGGATCAAAATCTCACAGAACTTATCCGCCTAAACTCTAAGGCCACTGAGGATGCTGAAAGTTGGACAGTGCAGTAAATTATGCAGTCTGATCCAAGGGTTCTGACATGCCAAGAAATCCCAAAATACATGACCACAAGGTGAGATTCAGTGCTCACACACTTTGGGGTTGTTTCCTTGGGCCCTAAAGAAGGTGCTGTGAGAAATACGATGGTTTTCAACAGGGTTGTCTACCAAACTGTGAGACCTTGAGTATTTCACTTGAGCCCTCTGAGCCTCAGTTTTCTTGTCTGCCAAGACAGAAAACAGTTACATTAAAGGCCGTTATTAGGATTAAATAAAATTTAGCCAACGAAAGGGAAAAATATCTTCCAAAAACCTTAACAGCTAATATTAACTAAGCTCTGCTCCGAACGTTAAAACTGAAAATGCTATTTTAAAAACATGTGTAAAAAATTTTAATCCTCAGAACCCCACGTAGCACATAATCGTGTTTTACACATGAAGAAACCTACTCTCACCCATCTTCGTCATCTTGCCAGCAGTAAACCAACTTACACCCGGCTCCACCTGGATCCAAAGCTCACGCCCCCTTCCCGCAGCCCCGCCGACGCCGCGGCCCCACTTGGACGCCCGCGGCCCCCACGGGACAGAAGCGCCCCGCCCGGCCGTCCCTCCCCGAGGCCGCCCCCACCCGCCTTCGCCTAGCCCCCTCCCCACGGTCGCCCCCGCGGGCGCTCGCCCATCTGGCCTGGGCTCACCAGCCGCCCCCACTTGCGCACCGCCAGCCCGCCGGAACGCTCCAGGATTTCGTCCGCGGGGCGGGGAAACCCGCGGAAAACACCTGGAGACCGAAGTTACACATGCGCACAACAAGCCTCGGAGAACATGGAAGACCCTTTCCCTGAATCTGCGCCGTGTGAGACGAGGAAACGTAGGACTACGTTTCCCATAAGCCCTGGCACCACGCCTCGTCTGAAGAGTTTTCCCCCCCGGAGGGCAGAGGTGCTCTCAGGGCTTCTCCCAGGGGTTTGCTGGGCCTGGTTCTTTCTGGCCCGCAGGGCATTGCAAAATGATGCAGTGTGATGCGAGGTTGTTGAAGGAATTATGAGAGAGTAAGCTGTAAAGAACATGTCAGGGACCACTAGGGAACTGTGAACTATATGGTTACAATATAAAATGGTTCATTTTGGCCTGAGTAGAATAGTAGAATAGTATCTCCTTGCCTCCAAATTCATGTCCATTAAGAGCCTCAGATTGTGACTATTTTTGAATAGGGTCTTTGCAGATGTCATTAGTTAAGTTAAAATGAAGTCATACTGGATTAGGGTGGGCTCAGATGACTGGTGTCCTTATGAGCAAAGAGAGGAAACAGAGGCATGGGAGAATGCCTTGTGAATGTGGAGACAGATTGGAGGGATATGGCTACAAGCCAATGGGTGTCAAAGACTGCCAAAAACCATCAGGAGTTAGGAGAGAAGCATGGAACAGATTCCCTCTTAGAACCTCTAATAGGAAACAACCCTGTTGACACCTTGATTTTGAAGCGGGCATCCATCTTGTTAGTTCAGATGAAATAATGAACACTAGGGGTCATATTGCTCCCAGGCGCAGCTGGACCAGCCAGGGAACACACAGATCCAGGACCAAGAGATAGGAATGCTTGTATCATTCAAAGGAACATGAAGGAAAGCAACCCCACTAGCTTAGCACACACAAGCAGATACAAGCAGCTGATTAGCACTCTCCTAAACACATAATCACCAGATGTACCTAATGAAATCTCTAACATATATAAAGATATTTTTCAGATTCCATCTCTATCTTGAGATAGAACAGACCTCTGTGGGACCAGATGAAGTGGCGCCAGAAGTAACTATTTTCTGTTAACATTACTTCCTAGGCCTCCAATCAATAGCATCCACCTTCTCAGGAAACCCTTCCCCCAAATTTTGCCCTTAGAAGGTGTCACCTGTAAGTTTGAGACTTTGAGCATTAGCTTCCCATTCTCTTGGGATGCACCATACCAATAAATAGCTTATCTTTCTTCACTGCCGAAGCTCAGTGTCAATCTTTACTGGCTTGCTCTGTATGGGGCAGATGAACACTAGTTTGGTTCCAGTATAATTTCAGACCTGTGAGAGAATACATGCCTGTTGTTTTAAGCCACACAAGTTGTGGTGCTCTGTTAAGGCAGCCCTAGGAAACTCGTACACCATTCATGTGGAATGGGCACTCTAGGCACATTTGTCAGGCTTCCCTAGGCTGAATCACTAAGCTTTGATTTTGGTCTCAGTACTGGAATATAGACGCTCATCCTGTGTGATGGTATATCCAGAGATCTATGGTCTTCTCTGGATGGCTCAGGTCTGATCAGCCTAAACTAACATCTGTTGGTTTCAGTGATGTTCATTGTCAAAGGGACCTTTTCCACTGGAGTCCACATGGGTGACAACAGGAGTAAGGGATCCTATACAATCTGTTATCACAATGTGTGACCCCCCAGGGGCTTAGGACTTGATCCTGCTGCTAGGTACTGAAGCACCCTGCCATCCTGTTAGCTATTGTTCATGAGTCAGTGAAAATGTAGCAAGATGTGTTTTGGGGGAGTGTTTTACTGGGCAAGCACTACAGCCTACAACTTGGACCACTGGTGGAATTTTATTTTGCATATAAGGTTTGTAACAGTTTTCTCTGTGGATACACAGCCATAGTGGCTCAGTGCACTACCAGCCTTTAACTTAGCTAATCTGTTCATCATCGAAGTCCAGGCCTCCTCAGGGACTTCAGTGTTCCAACACCCCCAAGAAGCATAAGGTGCTGGCACGGACTCCAACCTCTGAGAAAGCCTTATCTGCAGAGGTAAATGTCCACCTGCATGAAGGTGGGAAGTTTGACTGATGCCTGACTGGTGCTCTAGTGTGCACAGTGGTCGGTCACTGACATTTGCAGCTCAAGAGACTTATTAGGACTGACTGACCCAAGTGGGAGAGCACACCGTAGAGCCTCGTAAATCGTTAAGTACCCCATCTCTACCAGCTCTTTATCAGGATGTTAATCCATCCCCCCATCTTGTACTGCTTTACTGATATTACATGGCTGGGCTGGGAGAGCCTCGCTGGGCACTTGTCCCAGTACCTCTGTCTGAACATTCCTTACAATTAAGAGAAGCATCACGCATACTTAAAATATCAATTTTTACAATACATTTAGCAGTATCAGTTACAGCCACTTAGGTGTGTGGACTGTCCCTTTCATAAAACATGAGATGGTTTAGTTTCAAAGGCTGGAAAAGCCAAACATGAAAATGTCAATAGAAGTGAGACATCACTGACAAACCATCAAAGGTTTAATGTAGTCAATCTATGAGGATCTTGAGTCCCCTCCCACTCTCCACCAAATGTGGCCTTCCCTCTAGCCACATGTCCCCTATCATTGTATTTTGTAAACAATTTGTTTTCAAGTTTTACAGGTCTGTGGACAGAGAATAATTATGCCCCAGAACAGCCTATACCTAGAATCTCACTGATTTCTGATTTAGATGATTTAGAATTTGGGATTGGGGACTTTTTAAATTATTATATTTAGATGAGATTTTGGACTTAGAGTTAAGGCTGGAATAAATTAAGAATTGAGGGGTATGTTGGGACTTGGTGAATGTATTTTGCATAGGAAGGACATGAATTTTGAGGGGTCAGAGGGCAGACTGTTATGGGTTGAATTGTGTTCCTCCAAAAAGATATGTTTAAGAGCTAACACATGGTACCTGTGAATGTGAACTGATTTGGAAACAGGGTCTTTGCAGATGTAATCAAGTTAAGAGGAGGTCATACTGGACTAGAGTGGGCCCTAATCCAATGACTGGTGTCCTTATAAGAAGGAAATTTAGACACACACCATGTGATCATGGAGATAGAGACAGGAGTGATGCATCTACAAGCCAAGGAATGCTAATGACTGTCAGCAACTACCAGAAGCTTGGAAGAGGCAAGGGAGGAGTCTTCCCTAGAGGCTTCAGAGAGTGCAAGGCTACACCAACACCTTGATTTTGGGTTTCTAGCCTCCAGAAGAGAGAATAAATTTCTGTGTGTAAGCCACTTAATTTGTGGTACTTTGTTATGGAAGCCCAAGGAAACTAATACAAATGGCAAAGGAACTCCAGGGCACACAGCCTGGGGCACCAGACCTGGCAGGTCCTGGCAGACAGACTATCCAGACCCTCTACCTTCCTTTTGAGGATACCTTCGGGCATTGATTATTCAGGTATGGCACAGCAATTCTCATTCACACAGCAGATGCAGGCCATACTATTCAAGAGTTCCTGAGTAGACTATATTACACCCTTTAGTTCCCAAACACATCATGTCATAGAATAGTGCCATCTCTGTTGCCAAGAATACTTAGCAGTAGGCAAATCTCTGCAGCATTCACTGGACATATACTTCATATCACACCCAGGAAGCAGTTACCATTAAAATATAAAATGTACTATTAAAGGAGAACCTAAAAAGCTAAGTAGACAGCTAATACTCCCAGTGAAGCACACACTTAAACAGAAAGTATGTGCTCTCACTGTGGCAATTTTCCAAATGGGTGCCTCCCTGCTGGATAAATTATGAGGTTGGGATATGGTGAAAGAAGAGGTACACTAGCTGTATGAGACCCAAAACACATAAATAACCCTTCTCACTCTTAGTTTCCTCTTATCTACCTCTGAGAAACTGGACTGTAGGAACTTATGGGTGGTAAAGAAGAGCTGACGGTGGGAGATTCCAATGTGGTACCTCTCTTACCACCTGGTTATACTTGCTGCATCTAAGAAGCTCTGAATATTGATGGTAATGTTCACAGACATGAGATAACAATACATAAGGTGGGTCCTAGTGTGACCTACATAACAGGGAAACGATATGTTCTAGGATGGTACAAAATGTACAAGGAAGAAACCACTGAATGATTACATGGTATATCTGGTTGAACAGTGTGGGTTGAAAATTATTAAGGATGGGACAAAAAGAGGAGGTAGTTGCTTCAGGGATTGGTTATACTGATCACATGGTCATACAGGTAAAACCCCAGCTGCTGGGGAAGAAACACCTTAGAATCTAGGAGGCCAGGATTGGTGGGAGGTCTATTAAATTCTCTTGGCTCTCATCTGCTGAACACTTGGGCTGGACTGTCATATCAGACTATCACCACTGCCCTCAACTTAACTACTAGATTCTATTCTACTGGGTGTCCTTCAACTGAGACCTGAAAATTTTAGAAGTGGATGGCCCCCACCCAAGATGACTAAACAAGCTTAATTTTCCGCACAAGCATGAGTCCCCTCAGCCTTATATTATTGCTGATACTCCGCAGTCCCCATATTGCTTAAGGAAAACAAGAACTCCCTGTATACTTTTCCTAGACCATAGATATGGCTCTGAAATTTATTGCTGGATTGGTCATCTTCAGCCTGACTGTGCTGATAAAAACCTAATAACTGTTCCTTTGTACACATTAGAAAGTAGCATCCCTCCTACAAATCCTTTCTGGTACTTAAGATTCCTCACATTATAATCCCAACTTTTAGACAAAGATTTGGATCCTGACCAATGACCCCGAAGAGGTCACTACAACTAAGAATAAACTTTCTAGTGTTAGTGGTGATGAACAATTGCCTACTGGCCAGACAAGACAAAGTCTGTGTGACTGCTTCAGCTGGATTCCCAAACACGGAAAGCAAAAAAAATCACTCTCCCACCTAAGAGAGAAGTAGCTCTTTACAGTTAATCTCAATGGTATCTGCAACATATTTACTTGGCTTGGATCTGGATGGGGAACATAGCTACAATCATCCCTCCAAGTGGGATTGAGCATCCTGCTGATGCTCAGTTGTAATCACGTTCATCTAAGGTTGTCTAAGATAAATAGAAAGGATGGGTACAATTAATTAAGGTTTATGATGGGATATCCTATGCTTCAAAAAAATCTTAGCTGTTGACATGAAAGGTTGGGGTACAGTTGTAAAAAAATGGCTCTGCCACGACACACTAATAAGCTGGTGCATCTCATGAGTCTTGGTGGAACATCCTACAGTTCCTTTTAAAGCAAGGGGAGATAAGCCTGTCTGGGATGGGACAAAAAGAGGAGGTAGTTCAACCTGATATACCATGTAATCATTCAGTGGTTTCTTCCTTGTACATTTTGTACCATCCTAGACAGGCAAGGAGCTGCCACGAGACAGTTTTTCATGCCTGTCTTATAAGAGACTGCTACAAGGCAATTTCTCATCCATCTGCCTAGTGTCAGATGAGTGCAAGACTTTCCACCTTTCCCTCTTCCCCTTTTCAGAGGCAGCTACAGAGGGCTTATTGAAAAGGGGGGGAACCACGATCTTTCACTTGGGGGCCGGAGATCTGGGTACACCGTTTTTCCTCTGATCCTCTGAAGAGGTGTGAAAAGCCTCCAGAGAACAAAAGCCACACAGGCCCAGCTTTCACTGAGCCCAGCCCCCAGACAAGGGGTGGGGCAACACCACCCAGGCAAAGACAACCTGAGAAGCAGCACAGCAGGCCCTCCCCCAGAAGACAGACTGGAAGAACAGGTGGACTACAACTTAATGGATCCCACAAGACTGTAAAGCTCCAGAGCCAGGGGAAAATAGTATACTGAGCTCCAGGTGTTTTCTCACGACTCGTTTATCTTTCAGTCTAAAATTTTCCATTTCCTTTTTCCCATTTCAACTAGATTATTTTACCAACTTAGGTTTTTAAGTTGCTTTTTAACTTTTATTTCTTATATCTACATTTTATAGATATATGCTTCATTTTAGTCCTTTTTCACTCTATTCAATTTTACTTTTATATATATATATATATATATAAGTTTTGCTTTCTTTGCAATTTTGTGATGTAGTGTCTTCTAACACACAGACCAAAATTCATTCAGGAACAAGTGGACCACCCTACTTTGTCCACCCTGTGAGATTATAGTCTCTCTTCCCCCACCTTTTTTTTATTAACATATAATGTATTATTTGTTTCAGGGGTACAGGTCTGTGATTCAACAGTCTTACACAATTCACAGTGCTCACCATAGCATATACCCTCCCCAGTGTCCATCACCCAGCTACGCCATCCCTCCCACCCTCCTCCATTCCAGCAACCCTCAGTTTGTTTCCTGAGATTGAGTCTCTTATGGTTTGTCTCCCTCTCTGGTTTTGTCTTGTTTCATTTTCCCTTCCTTCCCCTATGATCCTCGGTCTTGTTTCTCAAATTCCTCATATCAGTGAGATCATATGATAGCTGTCTTTCTCTGATTGACTTATTTTGCTTAGCATAATACCCTCTAGTTCCATTCATGTCATTGCAAATGGCAAGATTTCATTTTTTGATAGCTGCATAATATTCCATTGTGTGTGTGTGTGTGTGTGTGTGTGTGTGTGCATACACACCACATCTTCTTTATCCATTCATCTGTTGATGCACATCTAGGCTCTTTCCATAGTTTGGCTATTGTGGACATTGCTGCTATAAACATTGGGGTGCACGTGCCCCTCCAGATCAC
>NC_138374.1:33673333-33709442 GCF_054177405.1 Leptonychotes weddellii | reverse complement strand
TGAATAACAGAAAGAAAAAATGAAGAGTTGAACAGAGCCTCAGAGACCTGTGGGACATCAAGTGTATGAACATATGCATAATGGGAGACCCAGAAAGAGAAAAGAGGAAGGAGAGGAAACAACAGCTGAAGAAACAATGGCCAAAATCTTCCCAAACTTGATGGAAGATAGGAACCTGCACATCCACAAAGTTGAACAAACTACAAATAAAACCCCCCAAAATCAATTAACTACACACATCATAAACTGTTAATGGTCAAAGACAGGGTCTTGGAAGCAACAAGACCAAAGCAACTCATTGTGTACAATGGATTTTCAATAAGATTAACAGGTCATTTTGCTTTAGAGACCACAGAGGCAAGAAGGCAGTAGGGAGGACATAGTTAAAGTGCTGAAAAAGACTGTCAGGCCCAAACTATCCTTGAAAAATGAAGGAGAAATCAAAACATACACAGATTAACAAAAACTGAGAGAATTCATTGCTGTCACATTCATCTCACAAAAAATACTAAAGGGAGTTGTTCAGGCTGAAATGAAAGACATTTACAGTATGAAATGAAAGACATTAGACAGTACCACAAATCCACACAAAGAAACAAAGAGCACTGGTAAAGGTAATACTATCTAAGTAAAAGATAGTATAAATATATTTTTATCTGTAATTCTTTTTTTCTCCTACCCGATTTAAAAGACACTTTGTAAAGAAAAAATATAAATGTGTTGGTGCCACACAATACATGAAGATATAATCTGTATGACAATAAAAACACAAAGGAAGAGTAAGGGAATGAATAGAAGTATATAGAAGTAAAATTTTTATGTGCTATTGAAATTAAGTTCATATTATTCCAAACTTGATTGTTAAAAATTAAGATGTTAATTGTTATTCCCAGGACAACCATCAAGAAAATAACTAAACATAGCAAAAGAAATGACAAGGGAATTAAAATGGTACATTAAAAAATATCTATTGAACAGAAAAGAAGGCAGTAATGGAGGAACAGAGGAACAAAACAATCTAGAACTCAAATAAGAAAATGGCAGGCCTAAATCCTACTCTATCAGCAATTATACTAAATATAAATTGATTAAACACTCTAATTAAAAGGCACATATCATACTGGATAAAAACAAAACAAAAACGTGATCCTGGTAAACAGTGTCTGACAGACTCACTTGAGATCTAAGGACATAAACAGAAAATGAAAGGATGGACAAAGATATACCATGAAAACTGATGAGAAAGACAGTCTCATGTGTGTAGTCTTTCAACCCCCACTCAGCTACATAAGAATGAGCCTTGGGCCTGGAACATTTCCTTACGATAGAGACCACACAGCCTGTACAAACCATTCACCTTGTGGGAATATCTTGTATTTAAGTGTTCCTTCTTTCTGATTAAGCATGTAATAAACGCACTTCTGGCACCACCTCAGCTTTCAGTATTCTGGACTCCACAATAGTGGGGTTGGATTCCTGTTGTGGCATAAGAGGAGGGTGCATAGGCCAACTGCCGTGTCAGCTGCTGGGGGCACCGACTAGCTTTGGGGACCAGTGGCATATTATCAGAACTTATCTTGCTCTATCTCTTCTCTAACTGTGTAAAAGCATTATTCCATCCAGTGCTTGACTCTGTTGTGTTTTCCTTGGTGACTCTGATACCAAGATGCAGCGGGCAGAAGTATTTAAACTTCTATTCCTGCAGGCTGGTATAGTGACGGTATTTGCTATCTCCAACATGGTCAGTCTTCCCCAGCATTGGTAACTTGTGCCTAGTGTTCTGCTCAACACGTCACCAAAAGACAGCTAGAAAGGCCTATATTAATATTAAGTAAAAGAGACTTTAAGACAAAAATTGTTACTTTGAAGAAAACACAGGGTTGAATCTTCAAGATTTTGGATTAGGCAATGGTTTCATAGGTATGACACTTAAAGCATGAGCAACTAAAGAAAAGATTAATTGGACATCAATAAAATTATAATTTTTGTGCCTCAAAAAACATTACCAAGAGGCACCTGGGTGGCTCAGTTGGTCAAGCGTCTGCCTTCGGCTCAGGTCATGATCTCAGGGTCTTGGGATCAAGCCCCATGGCAAACTGCCTGCTTGGCAGGGAGTCTGCTTCTCCCTCTCCCTCTGCCCCTCCCCACCGCTGTGCTCTCTCTTGAGCTCTCAAATGGGCATATAAAATCTTAAAAAAAAAAAAAAAATTACCAAGAAGGTGAAAAGACAATCCACAGAATGGGAAAAAATATTTATAAATTATGTATCTGACAACAGTCTGTATCCAGTTTATATAAAGAACTCTCACAACTCAATGATAAGAAAATAAACCAATTAAAAATGGGCAAAGAATTTGAATAGACATTTCTCACAAGAAGATATACTAATGGCCAACAGGTGCATGTAAAGATGTTCAACAACTTTAATCATCCAGGAAAATCAAATCAAAACCACAATGATATCCCATTCCATACCCACTAGAATGGCTATGATAAAGAAGATGAACAATATCAAGTGAGTCAAGGATGTAGAGAAATTGGAACGCTTATATTATATATTGCTGGTTAGAATGCAGAATTATGCAGCCCCTCTAGCGAACAGTTTGGTGGTTCCTCAAAAAGTTAAATATAAAGTTACCATATGACCCAGCAACTCCACTCCCACTCCTAAGTATATACCCACAGCACTGAAATCATATGTTCATGCAAAAGCTTGTCTATAAATGTTCAAAGCAGCTTCATTCATAATAGACAAAAGGTGGGAAAAACACAGATGTCCAAAATAATGGATAAATCAAATGTGATATATCTGTATAACATAACAGAGCCATTAAAAAAAAAAGTACTAATACATGCTACAGTAAGGATGAACATTGAAAACATTATGCTGTCAAAGACACCAGACACAAAAGACCTCAGATTTTATGATTCCTCTTATATGAAATATCCATTATGGGCAAATCTATACAGACAAAAAGTCAATCAGTGGTTGCCTGGAGTTGAGGCAAAATAGGAAAGTAACTACTAATGGGTACGGTGTCTTGTTTTGGGATGATGAAAATGTTTTGAAAATAGATACTGGTGATGACTGCACCACTATGTGAAAATACTAAAAACCACTGAACTGAACTCTTTCTCCTTCTTCCCTCCCTCCCTCCTTCCCTCCCTTCCTTCCTTCCAGTTTTATTTTTAAATAATCTCTACACCCAATGTGGGGTTCAAACTCACAACCCTGAGATCAAGAGTTACATGCTCTACACTCTACAGACTGAGCCAGCCAGGCATCCCTGAACTGAACACTTTAAAAAGGTGAATTCCATCTCTACAAAAAAAATTTTAAATAAACTACATAAATTTTACTATGTACTAATTTCAAAATATCTCCAGTATATATTCTTAAATGCAATAATTAAGGTGAAGAACAGGTTATTTTATGGTATGCTTATATCCTTTGGCTAAGAAGGATTAAAAATAAGTACATACATATATACACTCATATATATACATGCATTAATACACATGTATATATATATTCACACATATATACATATAAATACATTCAAGAAAAAGGTAGAAATGCATACTTACATGTATATAGTTTATATACATACCTATATCTATCTACCCAGAGAGATAGCTATAAAATCACATTTACTTATCTCTGCATTTAAAAAAATGGAGAACATAGGGGCGCCTGGGTGACTCAGATGGTTAGGTGTCTGCCTTTGGCTCAGGTCGTGATTCCAGGGTCCTGGGATCAAGCCCCACATCGGGCTTTCTGCTCAGCAGGGAGCCTGCTTCTCCCTCTCCCTCTGTCTCCCCCCTGCTCATGCTCTCTCTCTCTCCGTATCTCTGTGTCTCAAATGAATAAATAAAATCTTTAAAAAATAAATAAATAAATAAATAATAAAAAATTAAAAAAATAAAAAAATGGAGAAAATAGACATACACAAAATTTGTTCCCTATAATTACAAGAGGAGTTTGCAGTGAAAGACAGACATGGGAGTGTGAATTCACTTCTATTTATATTGTTTGTATTGTACTGACTTTTCCATCGTGAATGCATTACCCAATACACACACACACACACACACACACAGATAAAAAACACATAAAACCATGATAGCTTGGTGTATATTAATGGTTGGCATCACTGTGGCAACTCTGTGTCCTCTCCTGGCAAAGCATTTCAAGAATGCTATCACCAACTGAAAGTATCAATCCGGGGGCACCTGGGTGGCTCAGCTGGTTAAGTGCCTGTCTTCGGCTCAGGTCATGATCCCAAGGTCCTGGGATTGAGCCCCGCATCGGGCTCCCTGCTCAGTGGAGAGCCTGCTTCCCCCTCTCCCTCTGCCTGCCGCTCTGCCTACTTGTGCTCTCTATTTCTGTCAAATAAATAAATAAAATCTTTAAAAAAAAAAAAGAAAATATCAATCCTATATCCACATGCTATAATTTTAGGCTTTCAGATATATGACTAGCCAGACCACAGTTTTTCCATTTCTAATCAGCAGCTTCTATATTAAAGTGAAATTTAATAATTGATAAAAATTGGAATAAAAAATTAGCATTCATACTTTTAAAAAAATTAGCATTCACTAAAGATTTTAAGTCAAGTCTTTTAAACATACTTATGCAAAGAAATTGGAAAACTTAAAAAAATGTACAATTTTTTAAATAAATGTGCCCAAAATTGAACCAAGAAGTCCAGAAAACCTGAAAAAAACTATATACCATCTAAGAAATCAAATTAGTAACCAAATCAATCCTTAAGGGGTCTAGAAAAACTACTAAGTGTAATGGACATTTACAACTTAAGGTTTAGGAAGAAACTTACTTAATGGGGTAACTGGTGTGTACCAAAACCCAAAGAGACTATGCCGGGGTCTGCTAACACTTCCTAAGTAATCTCTGAAAACCAGGCACAAGGTAAGGATGCCAGGTTTCATCCAGGAGGACAGAAAGAAGGTAAGAAAGGACAAGATGAACCTAAAGAAGAATGAATTAAGGATTAATGGAATGAATTAGAATGGCCAGAAACAGATGCATGCAGACACAGTAATATACGGGATAGCTGTGGCATTATAATTCATTGAGAAAAACATTAGTAAAGAACTGGTACTGGGGCGCCTGGGTGGCTCAGTCGTTAAGTGTCTGCTTTCGGCTTGGGTCATGATCCCCGGGTCCTGGGATCGAGCCCCGCATCGGGCTCCCTACTCAGCGGGAAGCCTGCTTCTCCCTCTCCCACTCCCCCTGCTTGTGTTCCCTCTCTCCCTCTCTCGCTCTCTCGCTGTGTCTCTCTCTGTCAAATAAATGAATAAAATCTTAAAAAAAAAAAAAAGAACTGGTACTTCATGTGTTAAAAGGTAAAACTAGATTCCCTCCTCATATTATCTACAATAACGATTTCCATATTGGTTCAAGGCTTAAATATTTTTAATAGTATTAATATTAATTAAACAAAAATTTTAAATATTAAATTATCTTAAGTTAGGGAAGAATTTTAAAATTGAAAAATAAATAAAATGGAAAAGATCAAAAGATTGGTCTACATAAAAATATAAAACTCTAATAAAGCCAAAGACTCTGTAGAGGTAAAGGTCAAGGGACAGAGTTGGAGAACATGTTCACAACAAATATAATAGCCAAAGAATTACTGTCCAAAATATATCAAGTATTCTTAAAAATTAATATAGAAAAATTAAAAATGAAGTCTTTCACAAAAGCAATGAAAAGCCAATAAATAGGGGCTCCTGGGTGGCTCAGTTGGTTAAGCGACTGCCTTTGGCTCAGGTCATGATCCCGGGGTCCTGGGATCGAGCTCCATGTCGGACTGTCTGCTCAGCGGGGAGCCTGCTTCTCCCTCTCCCTCCACCCGCCACTCTCCCTGCGTGTGCTCTCTCTCTTTCTCTCTCTCTGTCAAATAAATAAATAAAATCTTTTTTAAAAAAAAAGCCAATAAATATATGATGTACAAGCTCATTAGTAATCTCAGAAATGCAAATTAAAACGATGAGTTTTTCTCAGAAGTTAGATTGGCACTAAGTCTAAAGTCTGACAACACCAAGTGCTGGCAAGTAAGCAGGGTTAAGTAGCAGTCACACGTATAGTGCCACAGCCTAGGTGAGGGACATATTTATGCAGAGCTGTTTAAAGGACATGTAGGCCATTCAGCCTTCTTCCAGATATTCTATACTGCTGGACCCAGCAAGCCCGTTAGAAAATTATGTACTCGAACTCTGTTATGAACTGAACATTTGTGTCCCACCACCAAAATTCATATGTTGAAGCCCTAATCCCCAATGTAATGGTATCTGACAATGGGGACTTTGGGAGGTAATTGGGTCATTAGTGCCCTGAGAAGAAAAGACACGAGAGAGCTTGCCACCTACTCTCTACCCACCATGCGAATGAGAAGAGATCCATGCGCAAACTGGATGAGGGTCCTCACTAAGAACCAAATAGGTTGGCATCTTGATCTTGGAGTTACCAGACTCCAGAACTATAAGAAATAAGTATTTGTTGTTTAAGCCGTCAGTCTCTGATAATGTTACAGCAGTGCCAGCATTTTAGTGCCCTAAAAGACTTTTTTCTCTGGTTCTCCTCTGCTGTCGGAAAGATCAGAGGCAAACTTGCAGCTCAAATTTGGTAACTCTGGGACTTTATAGGACCAGGATTTATCAATATGCTGACTTTGCTCAGCTCTTGACCCTGATAGTCTATAGGGTCTCTGATGTTGATTTTCATCTATTTCTATTTTTCTATTTTAATTTCTGTTCCCTTACAAACCTCACAAAATCCACGGTGAAACAAAGCAGGAATAAACTCACCTGTGATTCGTTCATTTCCTGTTGCTCTTGGAAAACTGAAGAGAACTGTAAAGGTACAGCTGGGAAAGAAGGTAAGAAAATGAGGTCCTATGCAACCAGGTGAGCTGTGCAGTTCTCAGGCTTATCCGCCTAGCAAGCTTCACACACACACAGCAGCTACATACAAAGCCCCTGTGGGCTGGGCCCTTCAACCCTAAGGGCAGGACAGAGCCTGTGGAGGAGCACCCAGTGTCTATGCTGACTCTGGTCACAGAGAGCTTAGAATGCGATTTTTCGTTGAATGAACGTAAACATTTCCGACTAATTTCCTACTAAGAAGAATTTATCTTCCCCTCTAGTGACCAAAAAAAAAAAAAAAAAGTAAAAATCACTGAGAACTAATTAAACAAAGAACAATACAGGAAAGACATTGCCTTTATTTCTCTGCATGCCTAGTAACAATGTTTGGCCCTTGGGTTAGCATCCCCTCATCAGCATCCCCTGAAAAGCGGTGGGGTACTTTGTTTATTCTAACTTGGTTATGGTTTTTCAAAAAGATCTTTTAATAAAAAATTTGAGGTGACGTCATTGTTAATGGGGGACAGCAAGGAGTTCTCTGGGCATGCCACTAATAAATCATGTGACTCTAAACAAGTCACTTACCTTCTGGTCCACTTTCTTTTTCACCTCTTAAATAAAGGCAAAATTTAAAAATCTTCAAAGTCTTTATGCATTAGTTATTTGATTTTTTACTGTCAGAATAGAAAGACCAGTGATACACTGCTCTAGGTTGTAGAGCGAGCACAGAGTAAAGGGAGTGATGAGAGTGAACAAGAAGGGCAATTTCTCCTTCTGTGGCTGGTGATTCCTTTTCCCAAAATGTGTCCTCACCAAGCCTCCTGTGAGGTCCCTCAGCTGTGCTGCCTACCCTTTGCTCATGCTGCTAGCCTTATTTCAGTTCTTAAAGCTGATCAATGGACAGCCTGCAATGACTTCTGGTTAAGGTGACATCACCTAAGCATTGCTCATTCTGTAGGAGGACCAAGAATTACTTTTGTCCTGTCAGTTTTAGGATATAGTCTTTCCTGGGACCCTTCTGTCTCTGTGTGGAGCTCTGGTGAGAGGTCTCACTCAGATCAAGGAGTGATCTTCCAAGTGAGGTTCCTGGGGACTACTCTTTCTTACCTCAAGAGCTGTTTTGCTTTAAAAGAGCTGGGACCTGAGCCATGGGGACAAATTAAATATGGTTGGAACTTTCAAACAGGACTCCCAATCTGACTCTCAGGTCATACTTTCCCAAAAAATCAAGGGCTTGGCCATCTACAAACTCAAATGAAGGCCTCCAAAGACAAAAGCTAGACAGGGCAGACCTGGCCCAGAAATTGTGCTGCCTGACCCAAGGGCTCAGAAGAATAACAAAAAATCCCATAAACACAAGGGCCAAGAAATTATTCAGTCCCCATATGCTTCACAATTATTTTCCTGGATTCTGTAAAGACACTATCAGTGCTCAATGCTATGAATAACAATGCTGGGTTTTAGGCAGGGCAGTTTATTAGAAAGAACATGAGATGGAGAGAAAAACAGATGGAAAACTAGATTCCCACCGCTGCTGGCTGTGTGATCTTGGGTAAATCACTTTACCTTTGAGCCTCAGTTTTCCTCTTCTCTTAACATGGAAACAGCCAACTTACCTCCAATATGGAGTGAGATCTCTTGATGACAAAAATCTAAATATATATAGCATATACGTTAACGGCGCAGAACCACCTCAGGTTGGTATTAAACCAACAGTCGCAGTCAAGTATTAAAATACTCTCACTCTGCACAACGGGAAACTGAATGTCATTCCCAGAGTTGCTCAGTAACTTGAACAGAGCTCCGGCAGGAGCGGCGACATTGCTCACAGATTCTGCAACCTCCCGGGACCTGCGCCCCCGTCCCCACACCGGACGCCGGCCCCTTCCTCCTCCAGGCCGAGGCCACCCCCAGCCGCCCTGGGTAGGCTCAAGTGCCAGAGGTCCCGCTGCGGGGCCCCCTCTACTGTCCCCCCCGCCACCCCTGAGCCGAACAGACCCTTGTTGGCCCTCCACCAACCCTCCGGGACTCACCCGCCACTCCCCTAGCCGGTAGTACTGGCCCCTGGGGAGTGCAAAGATTCCGCGACCCTGGAAGCGCCACCCATGCAAAGGTGTACCCTGGGGAAAGACAATTTACAGATGCGGAGTGAAAGTGAACATACGCAAAAGCAGCCCAGAAATCCAACACCAGAATGAAAACTACATTTCCCATAAGTCTTTGCTCCCGTATCTTGGGGGTGTTTACCAACCCCCCCCCCAACCCAGCTCTTTTTGGTTTGAATTGACCAATCCAGCCTTACCCTGGGAGCCCTAAAGCATTTTATTCAAAGACACAATAAAGGCTTGTGCCCCAGGTGATGCCTCCCTCTCTCTGCCTGCAGCCTGCCTTGACCTTCCCACGTGGCTTCAAGGCCTTGAGTAATAAACTTGTCTATTTCGATTTCCTTTGTGGTCTTTTGTTAAATGGCAAAGAACCACCTTTTTCCATATTACTAACGCTCACCACAGGCCCCTTGTTTACCTATGACAAAACTAGACACAAAACCACCACATTCCCTTCTGTCTCATAAATGATCAGCCAAACCATTTGTCCCCATGACCAATCAGAATAAAATACCCGTAAATTTAACTTGACTAAATTTTTCTTTTCCCCCACAGGACCCTGAAATTTGACTTACTCCTAAGTTTAAACAAGTATAGGAATGCCAAACAATCCCTCTCGAAACTTGGCTGACAATAATGAAAGGTATTTCCTGATCTTGCCCACTGCCCTGCTCCTGAAACCCAGTTCCTTCTTGCCTGTCTACACCTCCATTAAAAAAATGAGTTTCTCTCTTAAGTTTTCTTTTTTTTTTTAAGATTTTATTTATTTATCTGAGAGACCGAGAGAGAGCACAAGCAGTGGGCAGGTAGAGGGAGAGGGAGAAGCAGACTCCAGGCTGAAGAGGGAGCCCGATGTGGGACTTTGATCCCAGGACCCCAGGATCATGACCTGGGCCGAAGGCAGACGCTTAACCGACTGAGCCACCCAGGAACGCTCTCTTTAGTTTTCATTGCTCTGTTACCAGTGGGAGAGTCTACATTGTGTAAATGGAGGTGTTGATTATTGGATTACCCACAAGATTTACGTGAGGATCCACGCTCCAATAAAAACAGCCAGCAGGAAAGTTGCAAGCCCAAAGCAGTTTATTAAGGACAGTGGAGAAGGGAGAGTGGGCAGGCCCAGAAGTGGTAACTGCATCAGGGATAACGATGTCTTTTCTTTTATCCATGAAAAGATAAAACATAAAAAGATATAACATAAAAAGAAGGCTATGGGTCATAGTGATGAGGGAACAGAAGGCTAACTGAGGACAAAGCACAAGCTGACACCCTGCAACCCACCCTCCCACCTCCTGGGTGGCATATGTGTGACATTCTTCCAGGAAGCTCCCAACTACCTTAATGTTAATGCCTTGCTAGAGGGAAAAACAACCGTAGCTTGACAGTGGCAGGGCCTTCTGTATCCTGTAGATCCTCTTTAGCATTTGAAAGTTCTTTTGAAAACTCCCTTTTCCTTACCGCCCCCAACTCCCAAGTATATAATCAGCCACCCCTCACAACCCCGGTGCAGCAGCTCTTTCTGCCCATGGGTCCTGTCCCTGTGCTTTAATAAACCACCATTTTGCACCAAAGGCGTCTCAAGAATTCTTTCTTGGTCGTGGGCTCCGGACCTCACCCCACTAAACCTCACTATATTCCCAAATCACATCAGTTAAAACACTCTCCAACAGAGGTTGTTTCTAATCATCTAAGGGACTCCTCCTACCACTTTGGAGGGGGAGTTTTGGCCCTACAAGGTTCTTGTTGCAACTATCCTGGCCACCTTCCCCCATAGGGGTGGGTGTCTTGAAACCACAGTTTAAATAAATCATAATGAAGCTATAGGTTACCCTGGGGCAGAGATTGAAGAGGAGAGGCATGTTCTGCACCTGTGGCTCTGGGTCTGTCAGCCCTGGAGTGCTGGAAGCCCTAAGGCCAGGTTGTTGAAGCCACAAAGTCAGGATGTTGTACCCTCAGGTTTCTAATGTGTCACCTATTTATCACCGGCTCCTGTCTAACTGCCTACTCTGTGAGCTCTTTCCTATTTATAAATACACACACACACACACACATACTTTTGTGATTAATCTTTCAGACATTTGCAGATCTTAAGATCAGAGCTGTTTCCCTAAGACCATAGTCACCCTCTCCCATTGCAGTAGTCACCTCCCTTACTGCAAGAGTTTTTTTTCTTTTTCACTCAATAAACTTTATTTTTAGAGCACTTGTAGGCTTATAGGAAAAATGCACAGAAAGTACAAGGTTCTAATATACCTGCCTCCTCCACACCCTCACCCCTCCTACAGTTTCCCTATTATTAATGTTATGGAACCCAAGTTCGGCTGCCAGTCCCTGGAAAAGCCATTACTCAAGAGACAAGTTTTTGATTGGAAAGGAATTTGAGCTTTATTCAGGAAGCTGGCAACCTGAGACAGAGGTGGACTCTTGTTCAAAAGCCAACTCCAAGGGTTCTGCCCGGCTTAGGGGTTTCTTAAGGGGTGTAGGGTAGTTAATCTGCAAAGGGAGTGCAATGGCCTGCAACAATCCTTGATTATGTGCAGACTCCACGATACCAGCTACAAAAGTTATCTTAGTGCCAGGGAATTGTGTGAGGGGGGTTCTGGTTCTTGTTCCGTGATGTGCAGGAGTACTCTGTTCTTTCTGCAAAGGAAGGCAACATCTACAGATATACAAAGGGAGGTCAGTAAAATCACTTGTGTGACCAAAAAACAGAAAAACATTTTGCTAAAAAAATTGCTGGGCTAATCAGGAGGTCGAGACTGCTTCAAACAGACTTGCTGGCTTCTGTGGCCTGGGAAAGTTCTGGTCCTTCACTCCTCAAGGCCAGTGGTCTGCAAATCTCAAAGAAAGTAAATCAGTCTGTTGTAGGTCAAGGGACTTAGGTCACCAAGTAAGGAGTGTGTTAACTTGAAGCAAGTCAACCCTTAGGATCAGCTGCTGGGCTGTTACACTAACATCTTGCATTTGTATGGTATATTAGTTCCCATTGATGAACCAATATTGATATATTATTCCTAATTAAAGTTCAGAGTTCACAGTACAGTTCATCTTTTTATTGTACATAATATTAGGTATCTACTATTATAGTATCATAAGAAGAGTTTCACTGTCCTAAAAGTATCCTGTGCTCCCCCATACCATTCCCCCTAAACCTCGGGCAAGGACTGATCTGTTAATATTATTTCTATAATTTGGCCTTCTCCAGAATGTCGTATACTTGGAATTATATAATATGTAGTCTTTTTAAATGTGTCTTTCATGTAGCAATATGCATTTAATGTTCCTTCATGTCCTTATGGCTTGATAGCTCATTTGTTTTAACTGCTGAATAATACTCCATTGTATGGATGTACCACAGTTTATTTAGCCCTTCACCTGCTGAAGAACATTCAATTTGCTTCCAGTTTTGGCACCAAATAGCGTACCTGATCAGCCAACCCCCTGAGAGGAAATGGGTATGATCTAGCTCTGCACCTCTGGTTCTCTGAGTCTGGTCTGTCCCTAGATGGTACTTGCCTGGCTTTGGAAAAGTAAGGGACTAGATCTCACCTACAGGCCATTGAACATCCGATGACCGTCAGGAGGTACAACTACCAAAACACCTGAAACAAACTTATACTTGAGCAGACACTAAGGACATATACCAAATATTGGGTCCTTATTATAGAAGTTCCTATTTCTAGAATATCAAGTTGGTGGTCAGCCGGCACTTTCACAGACACATAGTCCCTCTCTCATCTGCTTCTGCAGGATTATTGTGACTTGACATACAGATCTGGTAGTCCCAGGGGGAGGGGGACAAGGAGAGAAAGAATCTCAAGCAGGCACCTCCCTGAGCCCAGAGCCTGATGCAGGGCTCCATCTCATCACCCTGAGATCATGACCTGAGCCAAAACCAAGAGTCAGACTCCTAACCGACTGTGCCACTCAGGCGCCCTAGTGCAGTGGTTTTAAATCATGATTACAGGGGCGCCTGGGTGGCTCAACCATTAAGCGTCTGCCTTCGGCTCAAGTCATGATCCCAGGGTCCTGGGATCGAGCCCCACATCGGGCTCCCTGCTCAGTGGGAAGCCTGCTTCTCCCTCCTCCACTCCCCCTGCTTGTGTTCCCTCTCTCGCTGTGTCTCTCTCTCTGTCAAATAAATAAATAAAATCTTTTTTTAAAAAAAAATCATGATTACACAATAAAATTACCTTGTGGTTTCTTTCTTTCTTTCTTTCTTTCAATTACTGATAATTCTGATGCCCGGGCCTCGCTACCAGAGATTCTGATTCACCGGACTAGAGATTAACTCAGGTGTCAGTTTCTCTGTTTTGTTTGGTTTGGTTTGGTTTTTTTGCTTGTTTGTTTTTAAAGATTCCCAAGGAATCTTCTAGTTTGCAGCCAGGGCTGCAAGCCTAACCCTTTTATATAACTGATAAGGCAACTCATAGAGTTTGACTCATCTAGATTGTCAAACATAGAACTGGTCCTAGAATTCTGATATTGGACTCATAGTTCTTTTTTTTTCTTTAATAAAGCTTTTACTATTTTTTTTTTTTTTTTAAAGATTTTATTTATTTATTTGACAGAGAGAGACACAGCGAGAGAGGGAACACAAGCAGGGGGAGTGGGAGACGGAGAAGCAGTTTTCCTGTGGAGCAGGGAGCCCTATGCGGGACTCCATCCGAGGACCCTGGGATCACGACCTGAGCCCAAGGCAGACGCTAATCGACTGAGCCACCCAGGCGCCCCTGGACTCATAGTTCTATGCTCAAGTTTCATTTCCTCACATCAAAACCCTGTCCATTCAAAATGAGTTTCCCTCTTTACTTTTCATTGTTCTTTCCTATTTGTAAATACACACAGACATATGCATACACATAGACACATTTACACACTATATTGGCTGTTTCCTCTCTCCTTAATGCTGCTGTCCTGTGAGTTCACAGGTCTGTTTATGCCAAAGACACAGTGGTCAAGATTCTGCATACTTAATCAGCTAAGTCAGAGCCCCACAGAACCAGGACTGCTGCCAAATTCATAGTGATCACAAGATAAACACTTGCTCTGTTTCTCTGACACAGTTACTAGGTGTCAATAGGGGAAGAGGATTAAGAGGTGAAAACCTTCAGTTATAAAGTAAATAAGTTATGGAGATATAAAGTAAGCATAGGGAATATAATTAATAATATTGTAATAACTTTGTATGGTGACAGATGGTATAGACTCACCGTGGTGATCATTACATAATGTAGATAAATGTTGAATCACTATGTTTACACCTGAAACTAATGTCAACTATACTTCAATTAAAAAATAATACTTTATATGCAATAATTTTATGCACAAAAATTCCAAAGCCATACTGCTGTTAGTGCATACATACTGCACTTCTAACCTTTATTTCAGTATTTGCTTACATTTCCATCCCTTTATTTCAGAGTTAGGTTAGAGCTGGTACCTTGCAGAAAATGTATTCACCTGAAAACTCAATTGGTCTGCTAGAAGCATCCCATCTGATATAGAACTAGGAGTGAGCTGAGAAGTGATCACCTTTCCAAAATCTCTTCTCCCCCACATAGGTCAGTCCCTCCAAGGGAAGGGCTGGATGCCTGCTGCCCAAGAGGCTTTACCAGGCTCCATATGTGGGCATGTCCAGGGCTCCCTGACTTGCGTCCTAAGGTGGGAAGATCTAGATTGCCCTGGCCTAAAGATCACAGCAGAGCACCTGCCTCAGCAGCTGCACAGTCAGAGACATGACATGATTCCCCAAATTATAATGGGGAAGGGCTCCTGCTGGAGGTTAGTGCAGACTGCCCACTGCACAGATGGAGGGACCTGTCATAATAGTGATAGTAACATCCCCAGTTACTGAATGCTCTTTAGTGAGACAGGCTTTCCATGTGTTATTCCATTTCACTTCACCACAACTCCATGAGGAAAGATCTATGACTCTCCTGACTTCATAGGTAAGAAATTTTGGCTTAGAAAGGTGAACCAGGGCACCTGGCTGGCTCAGTCAGAAGAGCATGCAACTCCTGATTTCAGGGTCATGAGTTGGAGCCCCATGTTGGGTGTGGAGATTACTAAAAATAAATAAATAAATAAACTTAAAAAAAAAAAAAAAAAGGTGAACCAACCAACCCATGATTACACAGCCAGTAAGTGGCAAAGTCCAATATTGAAACCAGACAGTGTGATTCCACGTGCTCTTTGCCACTGTGTCTTGTGTGCACAAAAGCAAATGAAGGTGAAATGTCTTAATATTTCTTACTGTGCCCAAGCTGGGGAGGAGCGAAGGGGCTCTCAGGAAAAAATGTCTCATTCGTCCCATATCTGGCAATAAGGATTGTTCTGGGATGGAGCTTTACCCTCTTGTACAACGCAGAGCACACAGCCCTATTAAGAAGTGAGATGGTCTATGTCTGAGGAATCCCCTACCATCAGGTAGTTCTGTCAAGGGAACAGGCCTAAGAGGTTCTCTCTAATGCCTTAGGTTTGCTTACCTCCATGTAGAACAAGGTTTGTCTAATAGCCCCTCTTCCCTTTAAGTGAACATAGGCTCCCATAGTGGGTCAGCCCGGCCATGGTCCCCTTTCCTTTGTTCCCTTAAGTAGTTCTACTCTCCATTTCTATGCTCCCATTTTGCTTAGAGAGTTTTACTACCTACTTCTATAATTACAGTATACTTAGGGAGTGGGATTCTTGTTATTTAGGTAATCTTGATTTGTTGGGTTTGGAAATGAATACATGGATCTAAACTATACTGTGGTCATAAGATGTCAGGAGAGCCAGCACATTCTTCTAGGAACTCGGAATGGACAGATGTGGTCTACATCAAGTTGACTGAGGTAATTAACTTCAGTGAAGAAAGCATTTTCCCCAGACCTCGTGCAGCTTATAATCCAGTGAGAAAAACAGTAAAACAAGTATGCAGTCAATTAAAAGTCAGCTTTCTCCAAAAAGCTTGGAATTTAATTTGTCGAACTGTTCCAAGCATTTCTCTTGTTTTATGTCATTTGATTTGAAGCACTATGAATTCAGTCATTTGCTGGTATTGATCAAGAAACATGAAAAGGTTGCTATATGATCTGAGAGACCATCAGTAGCAGTCACCTTTGATTATGACATTTTATTAAAAGACATTGCACACCAAGCAATATTTTTAAAAGGAAAAAAATAAACAATGTTACTGTTTTTTCATTTTTGTATTTGATTTGGGGGAGGATGTATTAATTTCTTAGTGTGGCTATAACTAATTACCACAAACTTGGTAGTCTAAAACCATACAAATTTATCATCTTACAGTTCTGGAGGTCAGAAGTCTGAAACAGGTTTCACTGGACTGAAATCAAGGTGCTGGCAGAACCAGACTGCCTCCAGAGGCTCTAGGGGACAATCCTTTTTGTACATTTTCCAGCTTCTAGAAGCTCCCTACATTCCCTGGTAGGGATCCCTAATCTACAAGATTATAAATCCCCAAGGAATTAACAGAAATATCTGGTAGAGTTCTGGATTTCTACTGGAATTCTACAGAAATTGCAGGGAAGCAAACTTTATATCATTGAGGGCAGGCGTCAGAGTCAGGTAGAAGCCATCTTCCCAACTTCTTTATCACTAAAACAAGAGATCTATTTTATTTAACAAGAATGATATTTTAGTGCTTGTGTTTGGGGAAGCATGCTGTGCGGCACTAAAATAAGATTAACCGCTGCCAACTCTCCCAGAGTGAGAAATATTGAAGGTACATAATCGTTGGATAATTAGTCAATTCTTTATTAGGCAATTCTTCCCAGGTATTGCTATACATCACTTGCACCCAGAAAATTAATCCCTGGATTATGTGATATGTTTGGTGGGAGGTGTGTTCGACAATCTCCAGAGATTACGGTTACTTGAGTGTCTTATAACCCAATACCATCTCTCTATCCCATCCCTCCCTACTCTGGGAGAGATCTCTGCACTTCTCAGAGCTCAGTAACGCTAAAGTGTGGGACAGCTTGGATGTCTGCAGAGAACGACAACAACCAGCAAATCTAGGAAAATAGATGCTCTTTAGTATTGAAATTGCTACTGCCAGAGGTGCCTGAATGGCTTAGTCAGTTAAATGCCTAAGTCTTGATTTCAGCCTGGGTCATGATCTTGGGGTCGTGGGATCCGGCCCCATGTTGGGCTCTACGCTCAGAGTGGATATCTCTCTCTCCCTCTGCTACCCCCCTACTCACGTGCTCTCTCTAAATAAATAAATAAAATCTTTTTTTTTTTAAAGATTTTTTATTTATTTATCTGAGAGAGAGAATGGGAGACAGAGAGCATGAGAGGGGGAGGATCAGAGGGAGAAGCAGACTCCCCGCTGAGCAGGGAGTCCGATGCGGGACTCGATCCTGGGACTCCAGGATCATGATTTGAGCCGAAGGCAGTTGCTTAACCAACTGAGCCACCCAGGCGCCCCTAAATAAATAAAATCTTTAAAAAAAAATGCTATTGCCAGCCTTACACACGAATATCTCCAGGCATTAACAAGTGGTCTCTTTAAACTGACAGCTGAACTTCACGAGCTTGTTACTCCCATGCAAATGACTGACAGGACCTCATTGGTGTCCTTAGTTACCCCCGCTCCAGAATTTCTCCAAGTGCCCCTAAATCAGGCCAAGCTACAGCGCCTGCCATTCACTATTGTTAAGTACTCCAGCCCAGGTCTTTGCTAATTGCGGTCTACACGCTACTGCAGGCTCCAGCTCTTTGGAGATCACCCTAGCCACCAATGTCTCCATTCCTATTATGATGTGAGAACTGGAACCGCATTGGGACTAAGGGCCCCTACCTGTGGACTGCCCAGCTTGAATGACTCACCCTCAGTCTGAGTCCACAGCTCTGTAGCTTGTCCCCAGCCAGGCCAAATGTGATATAGCCACCTCCACTGTGGAGTCCATGCTGAAGGGAGGAGGCCTTCTGGGACATTCCCCTTGATATCCACCCTTTCACACAGGTCTCCTCCTGAACTCCAGTACCATCCCCCACTGCCCTTTATCTGTATTCAACCATTCCTTTCCCACCTGAAGTCCACCTCCTATGTCTTTCAGGCTGTGCTCTGAAAACTAATTCAAATAAATTAGGTATATACATGAGGGTATTATTTATAGCAGTGATTCCTGGGGGAGGGGCACAAAAGGGGAGAGGATTTGGGGTCTTAGAGCAAAAAAAAAAAAAAAGAAGTTACTTTTGCCAACACACGGAGATTTTTTTTTTTGTCACAACTGCAGGGTGCTGCTGACATCTAGTGGTTATAATTAAGGATGCCTCTTAAACATCACTAGTCCGCTTCCCACAACAAAGAATTATCCAGCCCAAATGTCAATAGTTGCTAAGGTTGAGAAACTCTGCCTTACATCTCTTTCTTAGAGGAGTTATTACTAAAGTTTCTCTTTTTTTTTAATTTAAAGATTTTATTTATTTATTTGACAGAGAGCTAGCGAGAGCAGGAACACAAGCAGGGGGAGTGGGAGAGGGAGAAGCAGGCTTCCCGCTGAACAGAGCAGGGAGCCTGATGCGGGGCTCGATCCCAGGACCCTGGGATCATGACATCCCAGGACCCTGGGATCATGACCTGAGCCGAAGGCAGACGCTTAACCACGCAGCCACCCAGGCGCCCCTTAAGTTTCGGTTTCTCAAGCAGATTTTAGATCAGTTGCCATGTTTCACTTTCTATTTCCTTTTTCTCTAGTTGCTGTGTTTTACATCTTGATAAGAATAAATTCAAGGGGCGCCTAGGTGGCTCAATTGGTTAAGTGTCTGCCCTTCAGCTCAGGTCATGATCCCATTGTCCTGGGACTGAGCCCCGCATCAGGCTCCCCGCTTGGCAGAAAGCCTGCTTCTCCCTCTCCCTCTGCCTACCATTCCCCCTGCTTGTGCGCTCTCTTGTGCGCGCTCTCTGTCAAATAAATAAATAAAATATTTTTAAAAAGAATAAATTCAAAAGACAATGCACTACTGATTTTCCCAAGAACGCGCTCAATCCAACTTTCTGTGAAAAGAAAGATTGATATATAAATTCCATCTAATGATTTCAACATGTTCAACACGCACTTAACACGTCGTTTCCTCAATCCTGAAAATGTATATTCTTTAAATTCTTTACAGATAGTTTTTGTCTTTCTGAATTTGAATTCTTAACAATATAAGTAGATAACCAAGATTTCTTTTTCCTTCGATGTTTACCTCTGATTGCTTAGTTGCTATTCATTTAAACCTAAATAAGCAAAGACAATCTCTTGGCCCAGATACAGCTAAGAGAAAGGAAGGGAAAGAAGTGGGAACAAGGAAGAAAAAACATGATAAACACACTGAAAATTTTTTCAAACACTGGAGCACTATCAAATTTTTTAAAGCCTTAGTAAGGAGGAAATTCTGGGTTTATTTTTCTCCCCACACTAAACCATTCAGTACCTTTTCTAAAATGTGGCTTCCTGCTTCAGAAAAACATTTCGATAGCCTTCAGGCCCACCACATTACCTCTCAGATCTCAATTCTTATGACTTTTCCCCTGCTCTTCCCATTCCAACCACACCATCCATGCATGCCAAGTATGCTCCACCTCCAGGGGTTTGCACTTACTGTTTCCCATGCTGGAACTTTCTTCCCTAGTTTCATATCTACAGTGCTCACTCTTTCACCCACTTCAGATTTTTGCTCAGTTGCCACTTTCTCAGTGAAACCAGCTATTCAGCTATTACCAACAGATTTATACTAGCAAAACACACTGCACTCCAAGCCTCTCTGTGCTTTTTCTCCATAGCACCATCTGATACATGTTTCATTTGTTCTTTATTATTTTTATCTCCCATACTAGAAGATAACTCCATAAACGTAGGTCCTCTGTCTGTTTTCTCATTACTATATTGACAGTGCTTTGAACAATGTCTGGTTCTTAGCAGTTGTCCAATATCATTTGTTCACTGAATGAATGATTGAATTCAAGGGGAACAAAAATCTAGGTTTATTGATATTTGGCATTTTCTGCTTAGCTTCCCAATACCACCCCCATCCTTACTAGAATCTTATTATGGTGAGTGCGGTTGGCAAGGGCACAGAAGACAAGCACTATTGTGAGTGGAAGTGTATCAACCTCTTTTCAAAGCTATTCGGCAATACCTATCAACTTTTAAAATGTATATACATTTTGACCCAAAAATTTCCTTAAATTTACGCAACGGAAATAACGGCACCAGTGTATAGCACTGTACCTGTTTTTTCAATGAAGACGGGAAGCAGGACTTCAGTTTCAGCTTAGGATGCAGAAAGCTGGAAAGAGTATCGCTGCCACCCTTACAACAAAAATAACGCTAAACAATCTCCTGTCGTTTTATTTAAAAATAAATGAGGTTGCTCGAGCGCCACGCAGGCTTAGCGAGACAGGTGAGAGCCCGGGCCAAAGTCCAGAGGGCCAGCTGCAAATTCCACACAGAACCACCCAGAGCTCTGTACACGTGCACCCCCCGCCCCCCGGGGGCTTCTCAGCCGGGCCGGGGCCCCACTCAGCTCTTGCAGAAGTTTCCGTTTCCTGGAGCTGGACTCCGCCTAGTCCGAGATCAGATTCACTTTCCAGCTCCCTTTTGCCGCTCTGGTCCTGCGTTTAACAAAGCCAACGCCTGGGCTGCGACCTCGCGCCGCCGCCGCCCCGCGGGAAGCGCCCACCGCCCACCCGCACTCCCCGCGCACGCGCACACGCCCGCCCGCGCGCGCGCCCCGCCGCTCCGCAGTCGGGGATCCCAGTCCTGAGGAGAAAGCCCGAGGGGACTGCCCGCAGCGCCCAACCACCATGAGGTAAAGGCTTTCCCCGCTTCTGCCCCTAGACCGCGTAGGCCTTTGTTTCAAGCCGGTGTTTTTCTTTCATCCCATTGCCAGCACAGCGCCGCGGCCCTTCAAGGGGCCGAGCGCGCGCTTCCCCGGAGCCCCGACCCTCCCGGGCGTCGGTAGTCGGGACTGTCCGGCCGGGGGGGGGGGGAAGGGGGCGGCCGGCGACGCGACCCAGGAGCCTGTCCCCTCCCTGCGGCTCTTCTCGGCGGCGGCGGCGACAGTGTTCGGTTGGCGGCCGCCCCCGGGGCCATTCGGGCGGCTTCTACGTGGCACGGGTCTCCTGAGGCCCGTCGCCTTCCTCCCCTTCCTGGGGCGGCAGCTGCCATTCCCCCGATGTGGGCAGACACGGTTTGGCCGCAGCCCTGCAGTTGTCACCTAGGTCGGCGGCTACTGCCATTTTGCCTTTCTGATTTCTGGGTCTGAGTTCTTCCCTTCTTGTGAGCTGCCTTTGTACCGCGTCCAGATTCTTCTTATTCCGCCCAGTCCGCTATTTTTTTTTTTTTGGGGGGGGTCCTCTTCTGTCTCCTTTACTGCCTTGTGGTAGTGGGGTCCTTTCCTCACCCGCTTTGTATCCCCAGGGGCTGGCACCCTGCCCTGTGGTGATGAGTGAACCGTCCGCAGTTAGTAAGCTGAGGGATGAGAGAGTAAGATCTTGGGCTCCTGATTGGGAACACCTACTAGTTGGGTGACCCAAAGCAAAGTTGCTTAAACTCTGTGAGTCTGTTTCTTATCCGTAGAAATCAATGACCTCCAGATCTTAGGACTGTGGGATTAGTTGATTGCTTAGTACATAATATTTGCAAATGTTTTTTATTATTATTTTAAGTAAAAAAGAAATGTAATAAGTGCTTTGCTTCTGACATCTGTAAGAAGGGAAGGAGGTATCAGGAAGGTGCCTGAAGAAATGAGGAAGGAAAGGGGGGTGCACTATGTATGGTATGCAGGATGGGCTGGAAGAGGGGTGGACTCCACTTGGGGACTGTCTCCCAAGGACAATGAAAGACTGCTTCTTCATGGCAAAACCCCTCAAATTTCCTAAAGATAAGTGTTGCCTCTTCAGACACAATAGCCTCTCTGCCAGCTTCCCAGAGACCGAGTTTAAAAATTAAGCAAAGTTTGAAAAATAAAACTTCTCATGGCATCCAGTTGGGCATAAATTCCAGAGTCTGGGCAAGGCACTTCAGTGACTGAATATCCCCTTGAGATCTCACAACCACATTCATATTACCTGAGGCAGCCTTCCTCGTCGTCCTTGAGCTGGGCTGCTGTAAACCTTCGCAACAGAAACAGATGTTCATTTTACTCTATGGATGGGCAGGGGGCTGGTAAGCCCATTTGCCATGGATCTGGGCAGGCTGTTAAGGGGATGTCTTGCCCATGATTTTGGTGCAGTTACACCAGAGAAAAGAACAACTACCAAGGGATAGTCATACCAGGCTTCCCAGTCAGAACCATGGGAAACAGTCCAAACTTATTTTCAAAATCCAAACATGAAGCCAGACAGAGAGTATGCCAAGATATAAAGACAAGTGAGATAGGGAAAACTGAAATGGGAGAAAGTTTGGGGCCATTAGCAGGAGGTGAAGAACTAGTAAGAATTCCCTCATCTGGAATCCAGGTACTTTTTACGCTAAGCCTATACCTCTGGGCTGGACATGCTAGAAACTGCCAGTATACAATTGCATTCATTCAACAAATATTTATTTATTGAGTTTCTATTAACTGGCTAGAATAATAGATTCCAGGGACACAGTGCTGGGGACACAGTGTTGAAAAATATAAAATCAGAACAAGGTCCCTATTCTTACGGGGCTTACATTTAAATGGGAGAAATAGATAAACAATAGATAATTGAGTAAATAACACAATTCAGGAAGTATTAAGAGCTACAAGGAAAATAATGTAATGGCCTAAGAAAGTGACCTAGAATGGAGGGGGCTTTTTTAGGTATTTCTGCTGTGGGTGGCCTCCTGGGTAGAGAATGTTGGAGCTGAGTTACAGGAAAGAGCTAGTCATGCCAAGATTTAGGAGCAGAACATTCCCAGAGTAAAAACAACAGGTTTAAAGTCCTTGAACTTGATATGTTCAAGATAGGAAAGTCAGTATGTCCAAAACACAGTGAATGAAGAGGAGAGTAGGAGGAGAAAAGGTTAGACAGATAGATAAGGCCAAGTTCTTTAGGGACTTGTAGGACGTGGCAAGAGCTGGATTAATATCTAAGGGTGTTGGGAAGCCATTGGGAGATTTTAAGCAGGAGACATCATCTGGTTTACATTTTCAAAAGTTTAGTAGGACTCTGAGGGGATCAAGAGCCAAAGCTGGGAGCCCAGATTTTCCCCAGCTCAAAGGAAAGATAATTGTGGTTTAAACTAGTAAAACAGCAATAGAAATGGAGGAAAGTGGATGGATTTAGATTTATCTGGGTGTTAGATTAACAGGACTTCCAATTGGATTGGATGAGAGGTTGAGAGAAGAATCAGATTACTCCTGGATTATTTGGCCTATGGAACTAAGAGGTGCCAAAAAAGACTGGGGGAGGAAAAAGCTCAAGGAATCCAGATTTCTGGATTGCATATGTTTATTTGAGATGCCAATTGAACTTCTAACTGAAGGTGTGAGCTAAAAATTCATTAAGTCAGGGCGCCTGGGTGGCTCAGTCGTTAAGCGTCTGCCTTTGGCTCAGGTCATGGTCCTGGGATCGAGCCCCTCATCAGGCTCCCTGCTCTGCAGGAAGCCTGCTTCTCCCTTTCCCATTCCCCCTGCTTGTGTTCCCTCTCTCGCTGTCTCTCTGTCAAATAAATAAATAAAATCTTTAAAAAAATAAAAAATAAAAATTCATTAAGTCTGGAATTAAGGGGAGAGATAGAGATTAGATCAGAGATAAGGTTATAAATATGAAATGCTTTTATTTTTTTAATCACTACTACTAATTGTGCAATTAATTCAGTTCTGTAACTTTTGTCACTTTTGGCTATTAGGACAGCCCCTTTCCAGTTCCTGAAAAACTCTGTCTAATTCAGTTTAAAACATCAATCTACTATTTGACTTAAAGCACTCTTCTCCTCCTTCCCAACTCCCACCAAATATTGATGTAAGTGCTAATCAGAAAGGGAAATGTGATAGACTAGACTTTAGGATGACTGGCAAGGTGGGGTGCAGCTTTAGCTAAGGTGGTCAGGGGTACACCTCTTTGAAGAGCTGACATTTGAGCCAAGACCAGAATTGTGAGAATAAGTAAGCCCTAGAACTCTCTTAGGAACAGTTCACAAAATGAGAGAATAAAAAGCCCATGCAGATGCCCTGAGGTAGATACATACCTGGCAGAAGAAATAACAATTTCTTTAAAGGCCTGTATGGCTGGAGTGCAGGAAGTGAAAGGAAGGTTGTACAAAATGAGGCTAGAGAAGTAGACAGGGGCTGGATGACACGGGCATAGCAACCATGATTAGGAGTTTGAAGCTGGAGATAAAGATTTGAATATTAGGGCGCCTGGGTGGCTCAGTTGGTTAAGCAACTGCCTTCGGCTCAGGTCATGATCCTGGAGTCCCTGGATCAAGTCCCGCATTGGGCTCCTTGCTTGGCAGGGAGTCTGCTTCTCCCTCTGACTCTCCCCCCTCTCATGTGCTCTCTCTCTCATTCTCTCTCTCTCAAATAAATAAATAAAATCTTAAAAAAAAAAAAAAGATTTGAATATTAACAATGTATAGTTTCACTTCAGCTTCATGTTCCATCTTATAGTTTTCCTGGCCTCTCTCCCACAAGCATCATTTTCTCCCTTATTACTGGAACAGTCCTATTGGCATATCATTAGGTTATTGAAAATATGTGGTTAAAAATTATTTTGACATTTCCCTCAGCCTTCCTCCAGATACAGCTCTATTTCTCTATTTCCTTCAAAATTCCTTGAGAAAGTGGCCTCTATTCCTCATATCTCCTTCTTTACCTCACATTATCCCCTCAGCCACCCCACTAATGTTTTTTTGTTGGTTTTTTGGTGTTTTTTTTTTTTTTAAGCACGACATGGGAGGGGGCAAGCAGAGAGAGAATGAGGAGCAGACCACCCGCTGAGCAGGGAGCCTGCCTTAGGGCTCGATTCCAGGACCCCAAGGTCATGACCCGGGCCAAAGGCAGACACTTAACCCACTGAACCACCCAGGCGCCCTCCAGTAATGTTTTCATCCCTACCTTTCTAGTCAAACACTTATCACGGTCCCCCACAGCTTTACTCCTGCCAAAACAGTGATCTCTTCTCTGTCCTCAATTACTCAGTCTCTTAGAATCATTTTACACATTGAATATTCGTTTCTCTTTCTTGAAATATTTTCTTCCTTAGGCTTTCATTGATACTTAGTTTTCTAGCTTCCTCACTGATTATTCTTTCTTTGCCTCCTTTCTTGGTCCTTCTAGGCTACTTGACTTGGGAGTGTCTTACAGCTTAGTTTTTACCTTTTCTGTCTATGCTCACTCCTTAGGTAATTTAATTCTAGATCTTGTGGTTTTAAAGTCCATCTGCATGTCTATCACTCCCGATTTTATATCCTTCATTCTAACTTCATTCCTCCTCGTCCCCAGTATTGTATTCATTAATATCCAACTTCATACTTAGCATCTTCACTTGAATGTGTAATAGACATCTCAAAATTAACATTTCCAAATAAGCCTCTTGATTTATCCAGTCCCTCAAGTCAAAAGCATAGGAATCATCTTGGATTCTCTCTTTTCCTCATGGCCCTCTCCACAACTAATCCATCAGAAAGACCTGTCAGCTCTGCCTCAAATATAACCAATCCAGTCCTCACCAACCCTCCACTACAACCACAGCGTAAGCTTGCATCATCTCTCCTTGGATTTCCTTGACAGCTGCTTTCATGTCTCTTTCAGGGAGACTTGCTCTGGTCATGCTCTTTATATTTTAACCACCTCTCAAACCCCCTGCCAACTTCCCATTTTTTTCTCCTTTTCTGCTTTATTTTTCTCTTTATTACCATCTCACATACTCTTATATTTTCATTTGGTTTTTTGATCTTCTCTTGGCACACCCCACTGCCCTATTAGAATATAAGCTACATGAAATCAGGGTGTTTTTTCTGTTTTGTTCATTGCTGTATCCCAACACTTAGAACAGTGCCCTCTACATTGTACCTCTCAGTAAATCTTGAACAAATAGTTTCCCTATCAGTTTCCAAACTTCCTCTTTTGACCCTTGATTGTCCATTCTCCTCACAGCAGCCAGAGGGATTTTTTAAAACTTATATCAAACACTGTCATTTTCCTACTTAAAAAGTTTCCCCCAGTGGTTTCCCATTGCAATTAGGGTAAAATTTATGTTCCTTATCATGGACTTCCAAACCCTGCATCATCTGTCCCTGCCTACTACTACACCTCATCTTCTGCTATTCCTCTTTACTATGCTTCAGCCACACTTTCCTTCCTTTTGTCCCCTGAACACACCAAGTTTGTTCTCACATCAGGGCCTTTGCACTCACTGGCCTCTCAGCCCAAACCAGGGTTCCTCAGTCTCAACATTATTGACATTTCTGGCTGGATAACTCATTGTTGTTGGGACTGACCTGTGCATTGTAGGATATTTAGCAGCATCCCTGGCCTTACCCAGTAGATGCTAGTAGCATTCCTCCAGTGGTGACAACCAAAATTATCTCCAGACATTACCAAATATCCCCTAGGGGGCAAAAGCACACCGGTTGAGAAGCAGTGGCTTAGACCATTTTGCCTCAGATCTTTTATGATTGCCTCCATTTCATTGTTGAGATCTTACTTCAATTGCCCCTTTCTACAAAAGCTATCCCTTCATAATTGTAACTAAAGTACCTCCCCAACCACCACCACCCTTAATCCCATTACTCTGATTTTTTTTTCCTTAACATTTACTACTACCTGGAATTATGTTGTCTATTTGTTTTCATATTGATTTGTTTACATATTTGTTTTCCATCAACTCCTTTTGTTCCTTCCTCTTCCAGAATGGAATTGCCATGAAGAAAGAGCCGTTTTCTAATTTGTTCACTACTATATCCAGTACAACTAGGATATTGCCTGGCATATATGACACGAGGAGGTCAATAAATGTTTCGATGGCACTATTACTATAGTTCCCATAAACATTTATACAACTATATATTTATATTTTACATACAAGGGTGTGGGGGGCTTTTTGTGCATCAGAAAGGGAAATAAACACATTCACACACACATGCTCTGTATACTGTTCATCCCATAATTAGGGCATTTTCCTCTTTGAGAGAAGACTTAAGGAATTTTTTTTCTGGGGCACCTGGGTGGCTCAGTCATTTAAGCGTCTGCCTTCAGCTCAGGTCATGATCCCAAGGTCCTGGGATTGAGCCCCGCATCGGGCTCCCTGCTCCGCGGGAAGCCTGCTTCTCCCTCTCCCACTCCCCCTGCTTGTGTTCCCTCTCTCGCTGTCTCTCTCTCTCTAAGAAATAAAAATTTTAAAAAAAAAAGAATTTTTTTTCCTGTACATTTCTTAATTATGGTTAATTGTAGATTGAGAAAGTCTTTTTTTTTTAAGATTTTATTTATTTGAGAGAGAACACAAGCAGGGTGGAGGGACAGAGGGAGAGGGAGAAGCTGGCTCCCCCACTGAGCAGGGATCCCAGCATGGGGCTTGATCCCAGGACCCCGGGATCATGTCCTGGGCCAGAGGCAGATGCTTAACCGAGCCACCCAGGCACCCCTGAGAAAGTCTTTCTTGACTGCCACACTACCACTATCAGCAAAACAGAAAAATAAAACCAGGAATGTTAATTAGGATTTTGTCAGTTGGAGACATTAGAAACCTAATTTAGAGTGGCTTAAGCAGGCACACACACAGAGAGGTTATTTCTTTAAGTAAATAGAAGTCCAGGGGTAGACAAGGTGATCCAGGCAAGACTGTTTAGTCACTATTGTGAACAGTTATCTTTCTTCCTAAGCTCTGCTTTCCTCTCTATTAGAGTCTTTCTCAGGCAGGCAGACTCTCCCCAAGTTTGGAAAGATGGCCACCAGCACACCCAAGGTTATATTCTACCAACTTAAAATTTTTAGAAGGAAGGGAGATCGTTCCATCAAAGTCCCATTTCAGCAAAAATATATTTTAATTGGATTATCTCTGAATAAATCACTGGGACCAGGGAATGGCTAGAATATCATGTGCCTTCCCAGACTAAACGGTAGATAGTCCATTTCAAATCGCATGGACTAAGAGTAGAGGGAGAGGATGTTCCAGAAATGGAAACCAAAAGAAGGGGTCCTCACCAAGTAAAAACCACAGATGTCCACAGCACTGGACTATGTACACTTCCTGGGTCACTTCCATGGAACTTTCTGCTGAATTTTAATTGTTTACTTATAAGCTCTGTATAAGCAGGGCTGTGTCTTGTTCACAGTTACATACCCAGGATTATTTAGAAGCTCTTGCACATAAAATGGTCTCAGTAATGAATAAATATTTCCTTGTCCTTCCTTCCCCCTTTATCTTCCTAGTTTCAGAGATAGTGTTTCCAATGTACCCTGTAGAGATTACACTGTGCCTTGCACAAAGGGAGCTCAACAAATATTTGTGAAGTGAATTTTAAGAGCAATGGTAAGGTAATAATAGGTATTAGCCATTGTTGCCCACAACCCCAGAGGTCAGAAGGATGTGGCACTTATATCAAATCTGTTAAGCTTACTAAATTTCCTTGTGCCTTTTCCCCATCTCTGGAAATTTGTTACTCTCCTTTTATCTATCTCAAACTTAATGCTTTTCCCCATCTCTTGGTATACCAGTTACTATCCGTTTCTTTTCTTTTCTTTGTTTTTTAAAATTTTATTTATTTATTTGACAGAGAGAGAGCACAGGTAGGCAGAGCGGCAGGCAGAGGGAGAGGGAGAGGGAGAAGCAGGCTGTCCGCTGAGCAGACAGTCCGACATGGGGCTTGATCCCAGGACCCTGGGATCATGACCTGAGCCAAAGGCAGCCGCTTAACCGACTGAGCCACCCAGGCGCTCCAGTTACTATCCGTTTTTGTGTCTTTTCTCTGTGTGAGGTTTCCTTCTTTTCTTTCTTCCTCTCTCTCCCTTCCTCCCTCTCTTCTTTCTCTTCCTTTCTTCCTCTGCAAAAATGATATATTGGTGTGGCTTCTGTGTCTTCTTCAGTGTACTCCTTTTTCTTATTTCTCACCTCTTCACTCCCTTCCTACTCATAATATAGAAATGGAATTTTTGTATTAATTATCGACTGTGTGTATATTTATTATTCTTAATTTTCAAGGCAAGTAAATAAAACATTTTAAATTCCCCTCTGTAAAAATTGGAGGTACTTGTGGTTTAGTGACTACCAAAAGGAAATAGATATCCTGTGACAGAGAGAACCCTGTCATCTCTCCAGAACTGCTTTTGCGATAAGTAATGAGAATATTTCTAGAATTTAACTCTACACCAAGGAAACCAGTATAAAGATACAGGGGACTAGTGCTTGAACTGTAAGATCAAATAAAAGGTAGAATTGTTGTTAAACAAAAAACGGTATATAAGATTTAAAGATTGATTATTTCCTTCATTTCTTCAAAATTAAAAGGGATTTTATCTTTGACAGTGAAATTCCTAAGGACTCCTTGAAGGCCATTCTGTTGGAGTTAGAATGTCACTTTACATGGAATTTACTTAAGGAAGACATTGATCTGTTTGATGTGGAAGATACAATTGGTCAACAGCTTGAATTTCTTACCACAAAATCCAGACTCACTCTTTATAACTTATTGGCCTATGTGAAACACCTGAAAGGCCAAAATAAAGATGCTCTAGAGTGCCTGGAACAAGCAGAAGAAATAATCCGTCAAGAACACTCAGACAAAGAGGCAATACGAAGTCTGGTCACTTGGGGAAACTATGCCTGGGTATATTATCACATGGACCAGCTCAAAGAATCTCAGAAGTATATAGACAAAATAGGGAATGTTTGCAAGAAATTGTCCAGTCCTTCTAACTACAAGTTGGAGCGTCCTGAGATTGACTGTGAAAAAGGGTGGGCACTCTTGAAATTTGGAGGAAAGTATTACCAAAAGGCTAAAGTGGCTTTTGAGAAGGCTTTGGAAGCTGAACCCGACAATCCAGAATTTAACATCGGCTATGCCATCACAGTGTATCGGCTGGATGATTCTGACAGAGAAGGGTCTATAAAGAGCTTTTCCCTCGGTCCTCTGAGGAAAGCTGTTACCTTGAACCCAGATAACTCCTACATTAAGGTTTTTCTGGCACTAAAGCTTCAAGATGTACATGCAGAAGCTGAAGGGGAAAGGTATATTGAAGAAATCCTGGACCAGATATCATCCCAACCATATGTCCTTCGTTATGCAGCCAAATTCTACAGGAGAAAAAATTCCTGGGACAAAGCTCTGGAACTTTTGAAAAAGGCCTTGGAGGTGACACCAACCTCTTCTTTCCTGCATCACCAGATGGGACTTTGCTATAGGGCACAAATGATCCAAATCAAGAAGGCCACACGCAACAGACCTAAAGGAAAGGATAAACTGAAAGTTGATGAGCTGATTACATCTGCTATATTTCATTTCAAAGCAGCTGTGGAAAAGGACTCTATGTTTGCATTTGCCTACACGGATCTGGCCAACATGTATGCTGAGGGAGGCCAGTATAGCAATGCTGAAGACGTTTTCCAGAAAGCCCTTCGTCTGGAGAACATAACTGATGATCACAAACATCAGATCCATTATCACTATGGCCGCTTTCAGGAATTTCACCGTAAATCAGAAAGTACTGCTATCCACCATTATTTAGAAGCCTTAAAGGTCAAAGACCGGTCATCCCTACGCACCAAATTGACAAGTGCTCTGAAGAAATTGGCTGTCAAGAGACTCAGCCACAATGCTTCAGATGTGCAGAGTTTAAGTGCCCTAGGGTTTGTTTACAAGCTGGAAGGAGAAAAGAGGCAAGCTGCTGAGTACTATGAGAGGGCCCAAAAGGTAGACCCAGAAAATGAAGAATTCCTTACTGCTCTCTGTGAGCTTCGACTTTCTATTTAAATACATACTCTAGGAAATTAGTTCTAAGCTTTCCTCTCCATTTTGGGTCATTATATTTTTTTGTTTATTATTTTAATCCATTGTTCATTATAGAGCCAATTTTTTGAATGGTTACATACCAAGCATCATCCTAAATACTTCATATATACATAATGATGAATCTTTTGCTGTTTTCTTTTTTTTAAATTAAACTAATATAATCCATTGAGAAATGAACATTTCAGCTATTGTAACTTTTAAAAATAGTATGGCCATTATGACTTTATACTCTTTATCTCTGCCATTTATAATAATTTTTGATTAAATTTTGTCAAATTTTCCATATTACTCACACAGTGAGTATAATTCTGCATAAACCCTGACAGCTAGGTCAGGAATACTCTTTCAGGAGTGCAAAATTGTATTAGTTAAACTCTTAACTATGTAGCTTGCAAAAGATGGACCCTTCCAGTTACAGATGTTTTAACTTTGATGAGAATATTTAACCATCAACCTGATAGTCACCTAAAGAATCCTCTTTGTTGAAAGAAAAAAGTTCATAATAATAAAAAGCTTGTCATCTGTGGTGACTTCAATAAAAGGAGAAAAAACTAGAATAGGAAAAAAAAAGATTTCTTCAAATACAGAACTTAAGGGACCCATGAAAAATCACAAGTATTATCTCCCAAAATGTTCATTAAGTAGCTAGAAGTAGTTGTGAGAAAAAAAAGAATAATGGAAAATCCCATGTCTTATGTTTCTCTGGTTCTTTTGTAACAAGAATGAACCTAAACTAATCTAGATGAAATTAATTTTATTCCTTCCCATTAAAATTCCAGTATGTTTAGGTTAAACTCATTGAGGTAGAAAGCAGGCCAGTTGAGAAATTGGGAGAAATGATAAACAAATGGGTAAAATAGGTATCCCTAACCTATATCCCTAGATTACCAAGATTTCTATGATTTGGTTTTGGGTCTGGACTGGATTGTTCTCATACTCCCAGTTTCTGGCCTTTAGTATTCCAAAGTTACTTCTGTGAAGCTTTTTCTTTGTCTAAAGTTTTCAGATTGACATGTTTTCCTATAGATCCTATAGGAATAGTTAAGCTCTGCTTTCAGTTTTAATATCCATCTTGAAGGGTCACTGTTTAAGGGCTCTTATCCCAGGGGACATTTTTAATTGGGATGTTGCTAAAAGTAGCTTCTGTAATGTTTCTTTGATTATATACTACACAATTATATCTACCACCACAGTATTATTGGAAAAGTGTGCCATGTGATTTAATTCTCCATACCTCTAATGTAGCTCTTAAAACTACTGTATACATACATGTTTGTTTTTTACTTTTTGTTACTTTTTAAAAAAAATTTTTTCTATTGTGATTATTATAAAAGTAATGAATTCTCATTGTAAAATTTCAAACATAACAGAAGCATATGAGTTTAAAAGTAAGAGCACCCCCCTCACCCTTCCCTAATTCTACACCCCCCATGGTAACCTGTTTACAATTTAATATGTATCCTTCTAGATATTTTTTCTGTGCATATTCAAACATACATCCATACTGCAATGTATTTCATAAATTAAATTTTAAAAATGTTTGTTTTACTTAAGTCCCTGCTGTTTTTGTTTATTTTGCTCATTTCATTTGTTTATGCAAGAAGGAAGAATGGGGAAGGGAATGATTTTTACTTAAGTATTTCAGAAATTCAAGATTGAAGTCCTGACCTATCAGTAGAAGCATTTGTCACATTTTGCAGCAAATATTTTATTTTGCAGCAAGTCATTTTCCCCTATTGGGAATAATGTTGTAATTAAAGTTGTGTTCCCAAGTAGGAAATTCACATGCAATATAATACAGTTATGATATCAAAACAACAATACAGCTATAAGCCTCTACTTAAATATTTAGACTAAAGTCTATTAAGTGACTTTAAAATTCACTAGATATAACATACCAATATATAAGAAGTCATAAATACCAAAAAAAGTATAAAATCAGCATATGAAAAATACTCTATAGTAAATACTGAACTAAAATTAGTATGTTTATAATAACTGCAAATTTTGTCACTAATTGTGCTTGCCTTCCTAAAATTTAAAATTATTTAGAGATAATTTCATAGAGTCTTGGGTCTAAAAAAGACCTCAGAGTCCTTTATCAATTAGCCATCAAAACTTAGACCTTGAATTATCTTCCTAAATGATAATTTCATTTTCAGATAGTCCTTCTTCTTAGAAATTTGTTCCTTCTCATTTAACTGAAGACTTTTGGCCTGAAGTTTACACATTTTGGGCTGTCTTTAGGGACCTTAAAGATCTAATCCTTTTGAGAGGTGACATTTTGTATCAGAACTCTTAGTTGCAAATGGCAGAAAACCCAGCTCAAACTGACCTAAGCAAAAATGGGAATGTAGTGGCTGTTGTAATTTAATAATCCAGAGGCAGTACTAGTTTCGGATAAATTTGAAGAGATAAGTGAGTCATCAAATATATATCAGTGGCTAGTAAATCAAGTGATACTGAGTAGCCAAAAACCAAATGTCTACTATACATGTCTTAAAAGTATTTGAAGAAAATTGCTCTATGTCCCCCAAGAATTCTTTAAGTTAAACATGCTATTATCTTTCACCCCATCCCCATCTTCATCATGGTCAATTTTAGTTCTCTCCAAATTGTCTTTATCCTTGGCTAGTGGTTTTTGCTGAGAGGTTAACTTAATATCCAAAGTGAGGTTTTAGGACTATGGTAGAATGATCTTTTCTTTTTTCTATAAACTATACTTCTAATGTAGCCAAAATCAAAATCTCTTCTTGGTATCTACTCATGTGTTGGTTTTTCCACACATGCCATTTTAAGGCATGTTTTCCACATCCTGTACCTGAGCATTTGGCTTTTGAAAGTGTTTTATGTCACTTGGTAGCATTCAGCACTTCAAATCAGATAACCTGTACCTCTTAAAGAAGTTGAGAAAAAGTTTGTATATAAAAGGCTAATCATTGCAAATAACACCACAGATAATGGAGAACCTAACTTAAGTTGTCTTTATAATAGTAACAAAAATAAATCTTGGGGTTTTTTGGTTTTGTTTTTTAAGATTTTATTTTATTTTTTGAGAGAACAAGTGGAGAGGAGAGGCAGAGGGAGAGGGAGAAGCAGGCTCCCCACTGAGCAGGGGGCCTGATGCCGGGCTCAATCCCAGGGATCCAGGATCGTGACCTGAGCCAAAGTCAGACACTTAACTGACTGAGCCACCCAGGCACCCCATAAATCTTGTTTTTAAGCAAGACCTAATTTTGTTTAAGCAGTGTGACCAAGACATAATCACTCTCTACTGAGCTCTGATCAAATTTGGCTCCATTCTGAGAAAGCTCCATCTTTGTGATACTAAGATAGCTGCCACATGTACTCTTGTCCCAATGTAGTGGAAAAGAGCATTTCTGCTCCTCCAGCCACCTAAGAAGTCCAAGTTTGCTGTCTGATGGGACCACCTGAGGTTACATGCCATTCTCCAATCAGTCATCACGGCCAGGGAGGAAGTTATCATGCTCGTTAAGTTAGGCTTGATACACATAGCTGGCCCCGAAATTGAGGAATAGGGAGAAAATTGACTTCCCTGGAAGCACAAGGATTGTAAGGTGCAGGGGTGAAATTATCAAGAAAACTGGTATTGGATACTGACAGCCAAAACACCAAGGGTATATAGATTCAAATTACCTTCTTCCCCCATCCATACAGCTGTCCTTAGCAAGTAAAATATTTTAAAAAGGAGCTAGAGTCATTCTTAACACTGAAGCCCCTGGTAAACTTTTTTGTTGGGATTTCAGGTGCTGTGTCTCCTTAGTCTAGTTCTCTTCTTCTTCTTTTTTATTCCTTCAGATCTGCTCTCCACCTCAGCCTCATAGAGGGCAGCCTGGTGTATGGAAGATAGAGGGAGGGAAGAAGACATACTCACATTGTAGTGATGGCTACTGACTGTAATTCAGACAACTTCAGAAAATAAAACAACCAGAGGCATTATGGCCTGTGAATGTGTCTGAAGTACCAAAGATGATTGTGTTAACTGAAATAATGACCTACATCCAGTAAAGCTGAGCAACCCCTGAAAAAGCCATTACCAGCTTATTAACCAGCTGCTGTGAGGTCTCCAGGCCTTGAACAGGACTAGTTCAAATTCAAGGTGACGGAAGAGAGGATAAAAGTAGGTATGGAAAGATCTGGACATTGAAGGACTAAACCAGATTACCCATGTGGTTAGCCTATATATATATGTATTCTGTGATGGCAAAGGCCCATGTAAAAATACTGCTTTGCATTCCCCATATTAGGTACTTTAGTGTGTCACCTTATTTAACCATCTCAGCACTGCAAGTGAATAGAGCCAGGCTCAGAGAAGTTAAGTAACATTCTGAAAATCACACGACTACTAAGCTACTAAGTGGTGGGACTAGGATTTAAAACCAAATCTGACCTAATTTATAGTCCACTCTCTCTCCATTGTATCAGTGGTTCAGAACCCTAACCCTAAATTAAGAGTCACTGGTTAAGCTCTTTAAAAATCAAATTCCCAGGTCCCACCACAGACCTACTAAGCCAGAACCTCTAGGGGTCAAGTCTGGAAGTTTGTATAATCGGTGGATGTTAAGAAATGAGAATCAATTTGGCCTTAACAATTAGAATAGTCTCCTTTGAGTAGTTCAGGGACAATAACACTATAACCCTATAATCTCCAGCTACAAGGATTATACTGACTGAGGGTCCCATCTGCTATATACTGACATCCATCATTGCATTTGCATTGAGGCCATTCTTCCCAGCATGGTAGGGACACTAACTCAGGCCCTGACGTGGGAGATGTACAACTCCTTTGACAGGTGACCTAGGCTCAAGGATTCCCCATCAGCCTTGCCAAATTTTACTTTATACTGTACTTTTGGGCACCTGGCTGGCTCAGTCAGTGGAGCATATGACTCAATTTCAGCATCGCAAGTTTGAGCCTCATGTTGGGTTATAAAGATTACTTAAAAATAAAAACTTAAAAAAAAATACTATACTGAACTCTAAGATGCTTCCATCCAACTTTTCTCCTCTCTCTCCTGCACTTGGAGTCAGACTTGAATCCCATGGCTTTCCCAGCCTCTCTTTGCTCCTGTCCATTTTCTCTCACAGAATTTTCCCTAATAAGTTTCTTTTTTTTTTTTTTTTTAAAGATTTTATTTATTTGACAGAGAGAGAGACAATGAGAAAGGAAACAAAAGCGGG
>NC_138374.1:33636925-33672833 GCF_054177405.1 Leptonychotes weddellii | reverse complement strand
ATGCGGGGCTCGATCCCAGGACCTGGAGATCATGACCTGAGCCGAAGGCAGATGCTTAACCATCTGAGCCACCCAGGCACCCCTGTTTACCACATCTTTGTATGCTAGCTACATTTTAGCATAATTCAGACAAGCCCACTCACCATTCAATCCAAACCCCCTGTACAGGGAAAAACATTTTTCCAAACACAAATATAAACTCACTTTATTATAAAGCTTTTGAAATAAGAAAATATTAGCATAAATATCTGATCTATTAGTAAAATCACAATCTGAAAAACAGGCCCAATGGTATAATGTATCTATAGAAATTAGTTTCTTTGCTTTTCTAGTCAGTCAATTTCAAAGTAGAACTTGCAGTGATATAAAGTAATATTTAAGGTGTAGAATCATCACACCACAATTTTGTTCTTGATTCCACAAAATGCATCATTCTTACAAATTCCTCCCTTTTGAAATAAACAGTATAGGCACTTGGAACCTTAACAGTAAAATTTTGTGAAGTTGACAATGGTAGACTCTAAGATCTACATTTTCCTTGCTGGTTTTCTAAAAATGCTGCTCCAAAAGGGAAAGTAAAATATAAATTTATGCATGTATACAGTAAAAATATCCAAAATATTTTACATAAATTTTTAAAAGCTCTGGCTTCTATACCCATTTTTCATGAATACTTATAATACTTTAGAGAAATTATATTGCAGAACTGGATAAACAAAATTTTACTGTGATCACTAGGAAAAAATATGTATAAGAATATTTATAACTATATTTCAAAAAGTCTTTAGGCTTGAAGATTCAAGAAATGGCATTCAGTGTAAAGTGCTGTTCCAAACACACATAAGTTCATTTTAACTTTGACTTTTTACAGATATTTTCCAAAATATTGTTTTAAAATTGCAAGTGACAAAGTAAATGGGTTTAAACTAAAGTCTTTAAGTAAAAAGATAACAGGCAACATTCAAATTTATCTTTGGAAAACAACTATGAAATACTACAGCTTTCTTCCATTAAATCAAGTCAGTATTTCATTCTGAAAGCAATGTATTAATATGTAACTTTATGAAATAATCCAGTTATAGGCAAAGACTCTTGCTACACATGCTTAGTCAACCCAGGATCTTCTTCAGTGCTGGTGTTTGTGAGGCCTCTCGAGGGACAGTGGGTTAAATGGCTTTCAGGGTCAAAATATTTCTTTAAGGTTCAGATTTAAAATTTTTCAATAGTTAAAATCCCCTTTCAATTGTGTAATTGCTCCTAATTTACAGGTATGACATGATTTGGGGATGTAGCACTATCATTCTGCGGATTTAAAGTGGTTGGAGACAAGCTGGGGGATCTGGCCTTTCTCTTCTCTCCCGTGTTCTCCCTCTGGAAAGTCAGAAATTATTCCAAACTATAGGAAAACAGAGTACTTGAGAATGAGTAAACTATTCTAATCCAATGGGTGTAGGTATGTGAAAGAGTTCTATGAACTGTAAAGTATCACACCAGTAGCCTTCTTAACCTTCTCTTCTCTCTCCCCTGACCAAAGGTCTAATTAATGAGAGTGCTCTGATGCTGAGCTGAACCCCTGAAGCCTTCTCACTGAGCTGAAGAGGCCCATCAAGTTTCTAATGATTATCCATAAAGAGGTCAAGAGCAGTGGACATTGGAACAAGAATTAACACAGGGAGAAAGGAATCTCACCTTTAGAATATTTTTCAGGCTAACCTCCCAAGTTCTGTTTTGGGTAATGATGAACCAAAATGTCTGATCTGAAAAGAAAACTCCCATCAAGGACCTGCTGATTCAAGAATTCAATTCCTGCCCAGTTGGAATACTGCCAACATTTTTCAGTTCCTAGCAGGAATGTGTGTACAATTCAAATAAAAGCTTTGTTTCTAATGAAAAAAAAAAAAAGAGAGAGAGAGAGAAGGAAGTGTTGGTGTTAACATTTCAGGTAAGATTTAGAAATCACACTTGTGACTTGGTGTATTCGGTTAAATTCAGTATTATATGTGATAGTAACAGAGGTGAGTGCCTGATCAGAGGTGAGGGGCTCAGCCTTAGGAAGAAAGCTTTCCGTGGAGGTGGAAGGTGAAGATGCCAAACCTGTCTCGTAGTGGAGTTTCTCATTAGGGTTTTACATGGAGTTGTGGAAGAATGCTTTAGATTTCTCAAAAGGCAGTGATTAATACAGACCCCTTTCTCCAAAAAAGCATAAAGTAAGCAAATCTACATGTCACTGTTTCTGTTTACATTCTAACTGAGGGAGTGAGATGGAGGGGCAGAGAGTTTGCAACAAAGCTTCCCAATGTCATCTGCTTTGGTCATGCTTTGTAATTACCCCTAATTACAGCTAATTATAGCAGCAGTGTCCTAACATTCTCCATAGAGTGATGCTCATTGCCTGAAAGATAGTTCAATTGTGAGTACAAATCCCAAATGAGGAAACTCTGAGCTGGTCCAGCTTGCTTTGTTGCTATTTTCCCCTATAAACATGTTAATAAAACAATAAGAATAATTTCTTTGGAAAGCAATGCTTCTGTCAAAATTAAACGCTTCCGAGACACGTACAACCCAGTGGTCCCCCCTCTCTCAGCCCTGAAGGTTCCCAGGCTCAAGCCATTGGTCGTGTGGGGCTGTAACGAGGTGCTGTTAGAACCACGGATTGCTCATCTTTGTGATCTAACTCTCTTGCTACAGAGTAAGCCACCGATCCATTGGTCCATAGCTGCAGCTTAGGGTCAGATTCTTTGGCAAGGAACCGCAGCTGGGTTTTTCTCATCTTCTTTACAAGTCTAGCGAAGCCAAGCAACACAGAACTCAGTATCATTGAAAATCCACAGAGAAGAAATGCCGCAGTGTAGCTCCCAGTCATGTCGACGAGCCGTCCTGTAACAAGCAACAGCAAAATTACATTGTTGAGTGGAAAATCCAATTACGTACCTACTCCCAAATCTAATAATTTCTAAGGCTGGTAAACAATAGATTGCTAGAGCCACCGTTGTAATTTTGACACAAAAAGCAGATCTAAAAATATTGTGCAGCAACTGAAAAACGCATTCTGTTTCCTAGGAAAACTAAAATGGATTGTTGTTCTGTAAAGTACTTGGAAGAGTGTCCCATTCTTAGTAATCACACAACAAATATTATTATCAATACCAGCAAATGTGGTAGAAAAGATAAAATAGTGTCTTTCAAAGTACTGATGTTGGGATCATTTATGTCTGCTGTCAAGAGAGTATAATTGTCCTGAATGTTAGTATTCCCAGTACCCATGTACTGTCTATCTGGAGTAACATAACATGCTTCTGGATAAAGCAGAATTCAAATTTTCAGTTGGAACCAGTCGTTGCACCCACTGCAGTTTGAAAATCAGAACTTTGGGCCATTGTAGAAGTTGCCAATGTAAACTTCACTAGGTATCATTTTGCAATCATGGCCTTTTCCCCCTTTATTTCTTCTTGCGACAAATTAATCTCAATAACTATTCCAGCTCTAAATTTTGAGGAGAACCAGGGCATATGATATGCAAAACATAGGCCACAATGATCAGAAAATCAATGGGGTCAAATTAGACCTTGGCAGGCAATTACTTTGGGATTAAAAAGTTTTTTAAAAACTCCTCTAAATTGGGGTGCCTGGGTGGCTCAGTTGGTTGAGCATCCGACTCTTGGTTTCGGCTTAGGTCACAATCTCAGGGTCATGAGATCAAGCCCCACATCAGGCTCTGCACTCAGTGAGGAGTGTGCTTGAAGATTCTGTCCCCTTATCCCTCCCCTGCTTTCTCTCTCTCTCTCTCTCTCAAATAAATAAAATAAATCCTTTAAAAAAATTCCTCTAAACTTAAATCCACTGGAAAAGTATATGATTTTTCCTTTCACCCACTTCAATTCATTAGTGAAAAACGGTATGGAGAAATTGTTATAAGCCTCACAAAGTTTCCTGCAATCCAAACTACTCTGAAATATTTTAGCTATTGTGTGACTTACTTATGCATTTCTGTAGCACCAAACAGAAGAGACTGAATAGAGAGTTGTCATTTTAAAGGTAATTAAATAAGAGAAGTATTATGGTAAGAACCTCACACCCTAATCCTCCAATGCCTGGCAACAGGTATAATCTCTGATTTGCCAAAGTAAAGCCATGGATTGAAAAAAGATCCAGGAATCCCAATTTCACTGATGCACTATGACTTTTTAACAGAATTAGAGAATTATACTGCTCCTAAAGGTTGGTAAACACAAAAATTGGCTATTGAGGAAGGATGTGGGGACGTTTTGGGGGCAGTTTTCCAAAATGAAGCACTAAACATGTAGTCCTATATTACCGAATTTAAACTGACCAGGATTTTTTATCCACAACCATGAAGGAACCACAGTTTCCCCTAGTTTGCTGCTTTAGCAATCACTAGGGTTTGGAAATAATTCTAAACTGTTTATTTACAACATCAGCTAAAGAAGAAATCCTGCCTTCTTCAAAAATTCCCTTCCTTTCTTCTAAGCAAATGTTTGGCTCATTTCTTTTTTGCCTATCTTCAGGGACCTTCACTCTCTTGGTTTAGTTTAGGCAGGGCACCTGGGTGGCTCAGTCGGTTAAGGGGCTGCCTTTGGCTCAGGTCATGATCCAGGAGTCCTGGGATCAAGCCCTGCATTGGGTTCCCTGCTCAGTGGGGAGTCTGCTTCTCCCTCTGCCCTTCACCCTGCTCTTGGGCTCGCGCACTCTGTCTCAAATAAATAAAGAAAATCTTAAACAAAAAAAAGAACCAATTATTCTCAATCTTTAGTGTGCATGAGCACCACAAGAAGGCTGGTTCAGAATGTACATTCCTGGAAAGATTCAGATCACAAGGAAAGATCAAGGAATCTGCATTTTGTAACAAGGGCCCCAGGGGGTTTTGACGCAGGGGGTCCCAGGACCTCCATTTTGAGAGACACTGGTCTAGACCACATACTCTAAGAAGGAGGGAGGGACTCTGACCTGTCTGCTGCTATAGCAGCACCAAAAGCAATGTTGATGCACACAAACAATAAAGGGTTGTCAAATTACTTGTTTAATCACGCTTTCAATTTCTATAGCATCTGACAGTTTACAAAACATTCTAGATGCTTTATCTGATGATCCCCAAATCTTTAAATCCAAATCCGGCCTCCTTAAACAGCTCTGTTGGACATTTTATTGGGTATTTCAGATATCTGAACATTTCTAAACTTTTAATTCATTATTTTTTCTGGCAAAGGCACTTTTTCCAACTTCCATATTTCTTCCAACCATGCCATTATTTTCTAGGTTTTCTTTGCGTTTTCCCCTCCTTCACCCCCACATGCTAAATTCAGTTGATATTTTTTTCCAAAACCTCCTCTTTGCCCCCAGAGTTCATTTCCATTTTGCTGCAGCGGCCCTAGTTCAGGACTTTTATCAGTTTGCTCCTGAACTATTAGAATGGAATCCTAACTGCTTCTCCCCTAGAGTACCAGATCAATTGCTAGGTCCCATTTTCTAAGATATACTCTTTGCCATATTACCCCTTTGCACAAAAATTATAATACTATCCATAGTCTCTGAAGAATATAGGGCCCGTTTGGCTCCTTTGGCTGGCACTCAAGACACTGACTATGACACACTCACTTACCATTTCAGCCTCCCTGCCCACTATCCCCAAGTGGAATCCTGTACTCCCTCTAGACTTCCCTCTGTGTGTGCCTGACTTATTTATAAGTTTTGAACAGCTGCTCCATTCCATTGCTCCCATCATTAGCGTGGAATGGAATCAGGACCCTAATTTTGGATTTTTTCTTTCCAAGCAGGCTAAGGTCCCCATTGGCTGGAAGAAAATGGTAAGACAAGGATATAAGTAAGACCATGATTTTTTGATGGCTCTTGAATCCCTTTCTCTTTCACTCTTCCCAATTTAACTTCCGATCCTCATTGTCTATGTGTGAGTTCACTGTTTTCACATCAGTATGAAAAACAGAAGCGGTGATTGGGGGATCTCTCTGGAAACCTACCTGCGATGGGTGGGCTCACCAGGTACGGCACTGCATGAAGGAAGTATACCACACCGAGCGCTGAGGACAAAGAAGTGGTCCCCACTATTTCTGCAGTCACTACGGGAATCAGAGTCACATAGGCACCATCGAAGTAGCCAAAGGTGCAAGAGAAAGGCACGAGCAGGGGAAGACTTTGAAGCATTGGGAGGCAGAGATAGCAGAGCCCATCTAGTCCCACGGCAAAGAGGTAGCAGACATACCGGTAATTCTTCAGGCACCTGTGGATTTGAAGATCAAGAATGAGTGCAGTATGCGCAGGTTCTATCAAAGAGCTTTAGAACCATGGCCACAATAAGCAATAAGCATTGCTATTACTTATAGAGGCTTCCCATGGTGCATTATCTATGTTGTCTGCCTATCTTTCTTCTGGTATATGAAAACACAAGAAGTCATCTTCCCAGGAAACATGGTGTGGCAGAAAATAATATACGCTCTGAAGTTAGAAAGATGGAAGTTTGAATCCAGCTCTATCACCTACTAACTGCTTACCTCTAATCTCAATTTCTTTAGCTATAAAATGGGAATGTTGCCTATCTTGTAGGGTTACCCTAAGGATAGTTATAAAATAACATGTACAGTATCAGGAGACTAACATTTTCTAGCAGTCTATTAGATGCTTTCAGATAGGTCATCCACTGGTATCTGGTACATCATATATGCTCAAAACCCCCAGGTATAAAAGGGAGAAGCTAGAATATGAAGACATTAAAATGATTTGCCAGAGATTATGAAGGTCTTGTACTAGGACTAAGTCTTATTTTGAGCCCTCCCCAGTGGTACTTCCATTCCACTTTCCCTCTATAGCTCCAAACTCATCATTGATAGCAAATGGCATTGATACCATCATTATTTCAAAGACTCAGCATAATATCAGCACCAGCAGTTTATGCCTTACAAACAGTTTTCAACCTACCATCTCCTTTGAGTCTCACAAAATGCTAAGAGGTTAATAGAAAAATATGGCACTGGCCTGTTTTGCAGATGAAGGCCCTAAAGGATCTGAGGGTTAGTGATTTTCCCTAGGTCACAGGGATAATAAGGGGCAGAGTCAGCACAAGTACTTAGGTCTTGTATATCTCCGACTAGAGATGCCGCTATCAAACCTACACTGGGCTACTTCTTATTGAGTTGATTGTCAAGAAAGATATCCCAGCTCTCCGCTCTTTTCCATAACCATTGCATATTTGGAATTAATTTTAAATATTCATAGCACTGGAGAATGGCAGTGGAACCCTGATTAATTACCAAAGACATAATATGTAAGAAGCCACAGGATGATTGCTCTCCCAGGTCATAGCTCAAGTGTGAAGAGTCCATTTAGGAGAAGATGAGTACCTTGCTCTCTTCAATCCTAACAATAAGCATTAGCTGAAGAAACTACTTGGTAGATTTCTGATAACTGTAATTTCTAAGCCTAAAATTATAATGAATGTATTTGCTATTTGTTTTGTCAAACACAAATATGTGCCTACAGATAATGTACTATTACTGCCCCTGATCTTCCTGCCTGGACTGAATTCTGCTCCTCTCTCCATCGCCAGCCAGTCTCTGCCGTCATTAAAAAATAACTAAAACCACAACACCCAGCCTGAGCACTGACTTGACTTGGGGTGGAATTAAATCTGTCACCAGAACTTGTAGTTGCCACAGGTTTCTGCAGCTTAGACCTACCCACCATCCTAAACCATCTAGAACAGAGGTCGGCAAACTCTGGCCAAATCCAGCCCACCACCTGTTTTTTGCCCTACCTGTGAACTAAGAATGGTTTTCTATTTTTGAGTGGTTGGAAAAAAATCAAAAGAACCAGATTATTTTGATATGTAAAAGTTATATGAGAAATTAAAATGTCAGTATCCATAAGTAAAGTCCGACTGGCATACAACCACTCGCATTAGTCTGCATGTTGTCTACAGCTGGTTTGTGCCACAACGGCGGAGTTGAGTGACTGTGATCACATGACCCACAGAGCCAAAAATGTTAACTATCTATCCCTTTTACAGAAAAAGTTTGCCGACCTCTGACTAGAAGAACCAGCAAGGGAGTTGCTTTCAGGTACTGCAAACTTGTTAACATCTCTCCGAAGTAGATTTTCTACAGGGTAAGGGGATGAGGGGAACTCAAAGCTCAGAGCCCCCTGGTAGGGACCCAGCTGTGGTCCCAGCGGATTTTACCTTCTGTCAGTTAGCCATCCAAACGTGATATTGCCAATAATGTCAATCACCCCAAGTATGGACATAAGGAAAGCGGCTTGCTGGTGACTCACTCCGACACTCAGAGCATAAGGTACCAAGTACACAAAGAGGGGACTGCAGCCATAAGCCATAAAGAGAACAGAGATGGCTAACACGACGAAGTCCGACATCAGTAAAAAGCTGTATTCCTGCTGCAAAGAGCAACCGAGGCAGGTATGCACCCATTTTTTAGTCAAAGTGGAGCAGGGAGACACTCGCTTAAAGTCTTGTTTCTGAGTTCTACCGATGTGGTTCTGCTCTGGGGTTGTCTGGTCCTCTTTCAGAGTAATAGGCCGCATCAAGGCACCGCAAACACAGAGATTCAGAACGAAGCCCCCGAGGATGAGTAAGGCTCCCCGCCAGGAAAACTGTTCAATAAGGAGCTGAACCACAGGAGCCAGAATGAAGGTGCCAATGCCGCTTCCGGACATGGCGATCCCATAAGCCAGGGCTTTCCGTCTGCTAAAATACTTGCCGACCATTGCAATCGCTGGGGAGTAACACAGTGCAAACCCAAGGCCTGGAGGATAGAGAGAAGTCTATGAGTGCTGGTACTCCGTGAACAGCCGGTGAAAGAAAACATCTCAGTTATTCGGATGAAGGAGAATCTGGCCGTCTGTCAAACCCTTTTAAAACTATTTTCTACCCCAAGCTGAAGATGAGTCTCCCCCAACCAGTCATCCACAGTTGGGAAAATATAGCATATATATGACTTCCTTCTTGGGAAGAAACCCTTAAAAAATATGACTTCTTAAAATGAAATGAAGAACTTAAAAATTATTACACAAACTGAATTTGAATTAGCTAGAAAATCAGGATAACGCTGACCTAAGAAACTTACTCTTCCCACCAACACCTCTTTTTATCTTAAATTATCCAGAGAATTACCTCAACCCTTCACTGCCTATGAAAACACAACTCTGATCATCTGGACCACTCTGGAATTTGGGTTTAAATAGCATATATGGCCCCATGAAAGTTCCAGGGTAATTTCACATAATTGGGAAACTCCGTGCCAACTTTATACATGAACATAGCATATACACAAAGTAACCTGAAAATATGCCTTAAAGTCAGCAGAGAGCCTCGTAAAGATTTTCAGCTTCTATTCCTTTTAAGTCAAGAAAATCTAAAGGGTGTAAAACCTGGGATTCATGGCATCTAAAGGGAAAAACAGAACCACCGTCAGCTCCTGTTTCCATCCATACTGTAGGGTGACCAATGATCCTGATTTGCCTGGACAGATAAGTTTCCCAGATGAGAGATTTTCAGTGCTAAGACCAGGGCGCTTCTTGGTAAACTGCGATGACTGGACACATCCTAGCATTTGGACCCTTTGGGTTATATGGGACAGATACCTTTTCTTAGCTAGCGGAGCCAGATTTATAAAACCACTACGAGATTATGTTCTTTATTGGCCAGATCATGCTACCCCTATGGCACGGTGCCCAGACCGCAGGTTAGCACTACTCCACATCCCTCTGAGTGATGGGGCAAATTGCCACTCCATTGCCACCAACCGATCCCACCTTGATGCTAAGAAGTCCCCTTAGGGTGTGATTTATGGAATGCACATAGATTACTTCTCTTCCCACAGGGTTCATTATAATTCTCTAAAGTATACTTCCATAACATTGAGAGAATGTACAACACAAGAATATTCACAATAAGGGGCTGGCTTTTTAAAATTATAAACCCCCATTTATTGGACAGTGATCGTCACTATAAAGCAGGGGCAACTCAGGTTGACCACAGATAGTATTTTTATGTCTTGGCAAAGATGTTGGGAGAATGATCACTGCTGAAAATATATGTTGCCCTGACTACTACCTCATTGCTTCTGAGTACAGAATCTCAGCCATGCACAGCTGCCGAAGGGAAAGCTAGCAGTTACTTCTATCCTGCGGCCGAATTCAAGCAGTGATACATTTTTATTACAGCAGTACAATCAATTGTATTTCCAGCTCTTTTAACTGCTAGGTAGGTAGGCATAAGCTGGGTCAGCTAAATGATTCATCTAATGAGGTGAATATTTTATGGATTATGATTCTGTTGATGTGTTTGACAAAACCTGAATGGGGTGGGGTGAGACAAGGGGTACAAAGTGTCCTTACCTGTAAGAACTCCCAGAGTGAGGTAGAGATGCTTCAGACTGGTGGCAAATGAGCCCAGGATGAGACCAGTAGATGCAAGCAAGCCACCCAGCATGATTCCCACTTGACAGGATAAGTGGTTACTGACAACACTCCCAAGAGGAGCTTCAAAAGCAATAATAAATAGGTTCAACAGAAACACCTTGAGGGCACTGTGAAAAAAACTATGCTGCTGCATTGGCAGAGCTGAGAAGGATGGGCCTTTACAGCAACAAGCCTGTCCTGCTCACTCTACACATTTGGAAACTGAGGAGAGAGGAAACGACTTGCCCACGGTCACACAGAGAACAGGTAGCAAAGCTGGAATTAGGATCGAGTCTGCTGACTTGCATTTCACTGCCCCTCCCCCTTCTCCATTCTATTACAGTCATAATCCCTGGGCTCTAGAGTGCTTTTTAAACAGTGAATCAGCTCCTTATTTAAATTACTTATCACTTGCACCGGGATGTGCCTTGTATGTTTTATATGGTATTGATCATGCACCATTAGCAATAATTATGACAGTTGGCTGGTGGGGAAGCAAAGTGGGCAACCCTGTGTGGCCAGCAGCTTTATGCAGGAAAGGCCAGGGAAAGAGACCACAGACAAATTTCACAATCTGGTACTGGTTTCAGACTTTAGGAAACCCTGTGGATGAGAAATCAAAACAAATGTTTCCCGTCCATGGTGATATTTTGGTTGGCCTCACTCTGCTTGTGGTTTAACAATGTGTCAGAACTGTGCCGACTGCCAGGCTTATAGAATATTAATTAAAGCTGGGACATACTGAGGAGAAACTGAAGTTCAGGGGAATATGGCATGTCCAAGATCACCAAGAAGTACCGCTTGGGGCACTTGACACCAAGTGCAGCGCTATTTCACCCTCTTACTCTGTCTCCTTGGGCCTCCCAGACTGATGGCAGGGGAGGTGGGTGGGGAAAGTATGTGAATTCTTTCAATGGAACATGCTGATAGCAGTACTCCTAGTAACAAGATCAGAAGAGCAAGTTCTTTGGGTATCCGTGGAGTATAATTTTGTATTGATCAGGTTGAAACTGGGGCCTGACTCAAATGTACATGATGGAACCAGTCATCAGCCTGATGTCTCCTGTCTAGTTAACAGTGGCTGGCTGTATGTATAACCTCTGGAAAACAGGAAGGAGCGAACCTCCTGAGAATATATATAATTCTATCGGAAAGTAACAAAATTTAGACCAAACTCAATGAAAAATGGTTTTTTTGTCTTTGTTTTTTTTTTAAAGATTTTATTTACTTATTTGAGAGAGACAGAGAGAGAGCATGAGAGGGGGGAGGTCGGGAGGGTCAGAGGGAGAAGCAGACTCCCTGCCGAGCAGGGAGCCCGATGCGGGACTCGATCCCGGGACTCCAGGATCATGACCTGAGCCGAAGGCAGTCGCTTAACCAACTGAGCCACTCTGGCGCCCTCAGTGAAAAATGTTTACTTCTCTGTTTATCAGAGGGCAAAGTGCCTCCAGTGAGTGTCCTATATATGACTCTGCTGGCTTTTGTCTATCTCCTGAACTCAACTAATGTTGCCAGGTGAGCAAGTGGGTACAGGATAATTGGATACAACAGGCCTGACCCCTCGCATGCCCTCAAGTCCTTGAATTTAAAAATGCTACATCTAACATGACCCTGCTTTAACACACAGTCACTGTGATCATGTTGGTCACCAAAGGCCATTTATTCCTCTTCTGGGGATTATAAATATTCTCCAAAAGATAACAGTGAGGGAAATGAGTCACCTGTGTCCTCTGAGAAAGATAAACATGGCTCACCCACTTGGCATGTTCATACAAAGGCTGTGACTAATAATGTGACCCTGAAAACAAAGTGACTGTCTAACTGATTAAAAAAAAAAAAATCCCTTAAGACCTTCCAGTGTTATCAGTAGCCAGAGTCAACTTAGCCTTCTCATGAAACCTGCTTTTAGTCCTAGACTTGCTCTCAAATTCCTCCCAACAAAGGAAATACATTTCAGTGCAATTCAACTGATTCCTGAGTATGTACATTTTTCTAAAAATAAATATGAATCAGTACCTAGAATGGAATCAGTTGATTTATTTATGAGTTATTGAATAATATAGTATTTCCCTTCTGCCACCAAGACATGGCCTGAAGAGATAACAGTGTTTTTTTTTAATACTAAGGATTCATCTAAATGAAATGATTAAATGGGCCTAGACTGCATATAGGTCATTTCAACTGGATCCCAATCTCAGAAACTCTCTAAGACATTAATATAATAACATTGGTTTAAAATGTTCAAAAAGAGGGCGCCTGGGTGGCTCAGTCGGTTAAGCCACTGCCTTCGGCTCAGCTCATGATCCTGGAGTCCCAGGATCAAGTCCCGCATCGGGCTCCCTGCTGAGCAGGGAGTCTGCTTCTCCCTCTGACCCTCCTCCCTCTCATGCTCTCTCTCTCTCATTCTCTCTCTCGCAAATAAATAAAATCTAAAAAAAAAAAAAAAGAATAAAATGTTCAAAAAGAAAAATCTCAAGGTTAGTTATCCTCTATTATGTAGGGGGATTGAGAGATTCCATGAGTTTTGAGACTACTCTATACACCCTATTTGTACCCTTGGGGTTTCTTGAATGAAATTATAACCATGGTGAGTGTGCTTCTCTCATGACTGCACCATTCTACCTTCCCTCATACTTTTCTAAGAATGAAGGTTTATGCATGAAAAATGAAATCCATGAGCCCAATTTTGAACCTTTGGGAAGGGAACAGAATGAAAACAAGCCTTGAGATGTGATGCACATATTGTTGGCACTCGTTTAAGGAGACTGCATAGAAATGGCTCACAGTGCTATCCAATGACTGTTTACATGACTGGAGAATGAGGGGACCATAGCATTTAGAAGAGGGAAGCCAAGCATATACTGTATGGTTAACTGCTTCCCAAATCAGGAGGAGTCCTGTGATGCCCAACACCCTATCTCATTATGGGAGAACCAAATAATATATGTCTTTTTGGGAGTATTAACTACCTGTTCCATCTGCCATCAGCCAAGACCATTAATTCCAAGAGCATGTCTGGTTGGGTTTGGCTAAAAGTAGGATTGGTCTTTTCTTTTTATATAGTCTTAGCCAATTTTTATACTTGATCTTAGCCAAAAGGCTGAGAAGCAATAGTCTTAGCCAATTTTTAGCAAAGCCTTCCTACTCAGAAAAAAACTGGTAAGCAAAAGCAGTGGAAGGTGATTGTCATGTACAGTTCAAGAGTAACCAGTCTATCCCTGGTAAGTGATACTCACCACAGAGCATGGTCACACAATCTACAATGGAATGGATCCAAGCCGTTTGTGCATAATCCTGAGTGAAGTATGTCTGGAACTCCACAAAAAAAATTGAAATACATCTGAAAAATACAATGCAAGCATTTTATACAAAAAAAAAAGAATGAACATGGATCTAAACCACAGCTTCAAATTCCGGGTCAGCTGTTTGAATCTCCGTAGGCTTTAACTGGTTTTCAGTGGTACATTGCCAGACCATAGTAAGTGGGAAGTCAGAAGCTGTTGGGCCGTCTAAAGGATAAAACCAATGTTCATGCACTGGAAGGGCTTCTGAAGCCAAGTGGATATAAGGATCACTGCTGTAGGAAAGGTTTTATGGAAATGATGGCAGGTCAAAAACATGGGTTCTCATTTATCTTAATATTTTACTAACAACTGTAACTTCTAAGAGGTTGTTATACAAGTTAAAATTTGACAATTAAGAGTTATACATCACCCAGCAATTTCAGTTCTAGGTTTCAACAAAAGGTAATAATCAAATGATGATAATAATAGCAATAATAGACACACATAAAAGGATGTATGCTGGAGAACTATTTGTAATAACCAAATATCCTAACGAACCTATTTGCCCATCAATAAGGGACTGGCTAAATAAATTTTGACTTATCAATAAAATGAAATATTTTAAGTGTTAGAAAGGATGATTTGATATGTATTTATTGATTTGAGAATAAATTCATAATACAATGTTAAGTAAAAAAGTAAGTTACAAAGGAGTTTATATAATCAGGCTTATTTTGATTTAAAAAACATAGTTCATATAAATAGAAAAAGGCCAAAGCATATAAACCAAAAGTACTCTGTCATTACATGTGAATGGTGAGATTATAAATGATCACTCTAGAGAGAGAGAGAGACAGACATACAGAGACAGAGAAACTTCATGTGAAAATTGTTAATTACTTAGGGAAAAAAGACATAAGTGATTCAGGAGCGAGAGTTTGTACCACTGAACAACTTGAAATGAACGTCATACAGATCAGCAAGTTTCCCAACTCAGGGCAGGAGGTTTCAGTACTCGGTGACAGCAAGGGTGAATCAGGCCTTGATGGGGATGAGATAGGAGGTCATCAGTCTCTTTGGGGAGGACCACAGTCTAACTCATCATGCTTCAGCAGCCCACGGTAACCTGTTATTTCACTCTTCCTCCCCTCTCCAGTTGCTGCTGGATGTGAAGGTGGGTGATGGAGAAAAAGAAGAAGGAAGAGAATCAGGTATAACCAGGACAACTGTGTTAGGCAGGTCCGGCTTTACCAGCTTGCATCCTCTGCATTTGCACAGAATCTGGTACTCAGAAGTATAGAATTTCAGCTGTAGTGGTCTTAAAATTCCTAACAATTTTATCTTTGAATTTGTGTTTTGTAAGCAAAGTCCAAAGGAACAATGGGGCATGCACAGGACCAGAAGAGATACACACACAAGATGTGTTTGCGATTCTTTGCCTTTCCATTGACACGTGTAGTATTAGAGACATAAACTCTGGTAGACTCCCAATGTGTGGGAGTTTGGTGAGACTCAGAGTGAGCACAGGGAAAGGTACATCTGTAACTGAGTCAGGGTTGGGGTAGAGAGGCCATGCTTTTTTCAAACCAAAACTTGCTTCAAATACAGAAAGAAGGCAATGGTGCTCTAAGAAACACAAAGGAGGATTCCTATATCCTTTCCTACTCAGGTTATGCCTCAGTATTTTACTAGCCAACCACTTATATTGAAAATGATGGCACGGAGGGAAAGGGAAAGGGAAGACTACCCACAGTTCCTTTCCTTTTCCGTCTTTCCTTACTCACCAGGAAGTGGAAGATACAGAACGTTGATAGAAAGTGCATGCACTCACGTTGTTGTGAATGGCAAGATTTCATTGTTTCTGATGGCTGAGTAATAGTCCATTGGGTATATATATGGGTGGAATTAGAATGTATTATGCTAAGTGAAATAAGTCAGTCACAGAAAGGCAAATACCATATGATTTCACTCATATGTGGAATTTAAGAAACAAAACAGATGAACATATGGGAGGGGGATAAAAAAGAAAAAAGAGAGAGGGAAACAAAACCGTAAGAGACTCTTAATGGCCCAGAACAAACTGAGGGTTGATGGAGGGAGGGAGGTGGGGGATGGGAGATGGGGGATGGGCATTAAGGAGGGCACTTGTGATGAACACCGGGTGTTGTATGTAAGTGATGAATCACTGAGTTCTACTCCTGAAACCAACATTGCACTGCATGTTAACTAACTAGAATTTAAATAAAAATGGGGGGGGGGAGAAAGTACATGTATCAAGAAGTGAAGTAAAATCAGTAGAGTTTTTTGTGCAGGGTTCCCCCGATTCCGGTGAAAATGAACTACCTATGCAGGCACGAGCTCCAGTGATTCCACACTGGAGTTAAATACTCACATTTGCGTTCAAAACTAGTAAGGCAGGATATAAAGCTGAATGGTAAATTCATGCTAGCAAATTAATATTTCCATTTTTCGGGCGCCTGGGTGGCTCAGATGGTTAAGCGTCTGCCTTCGGCTCAGGTCATGATCCCAGGGTCCTGGGATCGAGTCCCACATCGGGCTCCCGGCTCAGCGGGGAGCCTGCTTCTCCCTCTGACCCTCTCCCCTCTCATGCTGTTTCTCACTCGCTCGCTCTCTAAAAAATAAATAAAATCTTAAAAAAAAAATATTTCCATTTTTCTTTCCTAAGAACAACTTTGAACAGCAAATTAAGAACTCCACGAAAAATTGAGGGGGACCAATGAAGAAAGGAAAAACTTTCTACTTCAGCACTTTTTTAAAAAAGATTTTATTTATTTATTTGATAGAGACACACAGTGAGAGCAGGAACACAAGCAGGGGGAGTGGGAGAAGGAGAAGCAGGTTTCCTGCTGAGCTGGGAGCCTGATGCGGGGCTCGATGCAGGGCTCGATGCAGGGCTCGATCCCAGGACCCTAGAATCATGACCTGAGCTGAAGGCAGACGCTTAACAACTGAGCCACCCAGGCGCCCCTCTACTTCAGCACTTCTAACAGCACTATTTTGTTACCTTTCGAACAAAGGGACCTGCATTTTCATTTTGCACTGGGCCCTGCAGTTATGTTGCGGGTCCTGGGGATGGGAAAGGGAAAAGGGGTGCTAAGTACTAAGTCCCAGCAAACACTGGACTGCAGTCTGATGCACAGAGTACAGAGTAGCCCACACTTGTGGAAGGAGGGGATGGAAGCTGGATGAGGCAGAGGGAGAGGCCAAGTTGTGATGCAGGACTGACAAATCCTCCCCAATCCCAGAGGCTCTGTGCATCTCCCTCGATCCATCCCGGTATGTGGGTGTCCCTGGAAAGGCGTGCTCTCGGGAGAGGTAGCCCTCCTGCGGGTGAGGGGGAGCCCGTGGGCACTGACAGCTGCAGGTGGTCTGCTGATGGACACGCTGCTGCTGACGCTGTCTGAGAGGCACACCTCTGTGATCACCGCCCTGAGTACCGTAGGTGATTATCTGTCACAGGGTGTAAAAAGTAGCCCTTCTGCATCTACTGATTTAAGAAGCCAGACAACATGTTGCAGTGGATCTGATGCTAGATGAATCATTAGATCAGCGTTTGGAGTACTGCAACACAGTCATAGGTAATGATATGCAGAATAGTGACATAAACTACCGGGCTGATCATTTGCATTTCAATTTAATTAAAATATTGCAGAGCTTTTTTAAAAGCATGAATTAACTGCAACACCCTTAATCTAGTTTTAATTCAGTGCAACAGCAACAAAAAACTCTGTGATGTTTCTTAAAATCTTTTTGTAAAAGATGTATTTATTTATCTGAGAGAGAGAGGGTGTCTGAGGGGGTAGGAGTGGGGGAGGAAGAGAATCTCAAGCAGACTCCCCACTGAGCGTGGAGCCCTATGTGGGGCTCGTTTTCACAACCCTGAGATCATGACCTGAGCCAAAATCAAGAGTCAGATGCTTAACTGACAGCCACCCAGACACCCATGTTTCTTAACATCTTAAAGATTGCTTGACCAGCACTAAAAAGTCTATTATTTTCTCCTAACCACAAGGACTTCAATTAAAGAGAATAATAACTTCTTGGATATAGCCTCATTTTTTAAAAAAGATTTTATTTATTTATCTAGAGAGAGAGAGAGAGCGTGTGCGTGAGGGGGGGCAGGAGGGATAGGCAGAGGGAAAGAGAGAGAAACCCAAGCAGACTCTGCTCTGAGTGTAGAGCCCAGTGCAAGGCTCGATTCCACACCCCAAGATCATGATCTCAGCCAAAATCAAGAGTTGGGAGCTCAACTGACTAAGCCACTCAGGTGCCTCTTGGATATAGCCTCATTATCAAAATTGTTAAGTCATCCTTAGCCCAGGCTTCTCAATGCAAGTACTGCTGACATTTTAGTCATATTGTCCTGTGCATCAAATAGAGTTTAGCAGCATCCCTGGCCTTTAGCCCAAATGCCTCCAAACATTGACAAATGTCCATTGGAAACCAAAATCAGCCTGGTTGAGAATCTACTCTGTGGTCAAGTTTTACTTATTCTACCTTATACATATCTCTCAAATGCCTCCACATCTCTGCATTCCCCTTATTCGTAATTCATGCCAATACCTCTCTCCTGGACTGCAGCCCAAACCCTCCCAACTATTCTCCCTGAACCCACATGGCTGCCTTGGGTACATTTTACACTCAGTGGTCAGAGTTACTAGAACACGAAATATATCCTGATGCTTCAAACTTTTTAACACGACTTCTGAGATCCTGCATGAGCTGGCCCTTCTCAGTGTCTCCCCCAGCTCCCCACCACTATGCATTACTCACTTCAGTCAGACTGAATGCTTTCCATGACTCTCCACACACCCCCATACTCTTTCACACCCCTGAGCATCAAAATTTGTCTTCTTTCCTAGGATGCTCTCTCAGCCTCCCTCATTCTTTTAGTCTCAAGATAACAGTCAACTCCTCCAGGAAGGCTGAGGAGGTTTGATGCCTGAGTCTGGGTTTGATGCCTCTCTTAAATGTTTACACGACACGCGGGGCACTTACCACATGACAGGCATATAGCAATCCCCTTTGCATGTGTTTGCATTCTCCACTAGACTGCTGCTCTGTGACAGCAAAGGCCATGTCTGTCTTGTCTTGCACTTAATCCCAAATATCCAGTACACCACCTTTCATGTACTGGGTGCTCATTAAATATCGTTCAAGGTTCGAGGTATTGAAGGAAGGAAAGAAAGAAGGAAGGAAGGATTAGCATTGGTAAAGAAGTGACTGGAAGCTGAGGAAGTAAAAAAGGTTGAGTAGCAACTTCAAGGACATAAATGAGGGAAAAGGAGGAGGAAGACTGGATGGTGGCTACCCAGGAAGGTGTAGCTACAAAAAGTAGAGTAGAGATGTGAAGAATCTGAGTTCGTAAGACATTCGAATTAGTAGGAAGGAAATGCAGAAGCTGGAGAAGCAGCAGCCTAAGAAAAAAGGGTCCCAGATGATGATGACACTTTGCAATTGTAAATCAGGCTCTTCTCATCACGAAATCATTCTGAGGGATTTATTATTTGTGCGACTATGTTTGTCTCTTGTGGCTTTTTTGTTATCTTGTTTTATTGCTGTTTTGTTTTCTGCTTGATGGTTTTCTTAACTGACTTGACTAGTCATATCAGTCAAACATTAGGTATGTAAAATTCAAAAATAACACCCAAGATTCTTATCTAAACATGTCAGCTGGTTTGCCAGAGGTAAAATTTAGTAACCACGAACATGCTTCTGATGGACTGTGACTTTCATAAAATATTGTATAACTTCTTATTTGTTCTCAAAAGGGAAAACTTTTCAAATGGTAAAAGTTCATGATTTATGGCTTCTAAATATAGGTGCGGCCTTAAAGAAAACAAATGTTATCAGGAGCACATGGGCTTTTCATTCCAGAAATAATTTTTATTGTCCTTTGGAAAATTTGTGCATCTGACATGTCAGGAAAGCTGGGTCCTGATCTCTGATCCTCACACTGAGTAACTGAGAATTTTTTTTTTAAAGATTTTATTTATTTATTTGAGACAGAGAGAATGAGAGACAGAGAGCATGAGAGGGAGGAGGGTCAGAGGGAGAAGCAGACTCCCTGCCGAGCAGAGAGCCCGATGCGGGACTCGATCCCGGGACTCCAGGATCATGACCTGACCGAAGGCAGTCGCTTAACCAACTGAGCCACCCAGGCGCCCGTAACTGAGAATTTTGATAACGCTTCCCCATCTATTAAATAAGCAGTTTGATAAACATAACTGGATCAGCCATAATGCATTAAATCAGGCTGCAGTAGCAAACAACTCCTAACATCCTTCAGGGGTTGATAGGCTCTATTCCTAAGAATGAGGAACAAATTATTGGGGCACCTGGATGGCTCAGTCGGTTAAGTGTCTGCCTTCGGCTCAGGTCATGATCTCAGGGTCCTGGGATGGAGTCCCACTCTCTACTCAGTGGGGAGTCTGCTCCTCCCTCACCCTCCACCCCTCCCCAGCTTGTGCCTTCTCTCTCCATCACTCTCTCTCTCTCAAATAAATAAAATCTTAAAAAAAAAAAAGAAACAAAATATCACCCAAGTGTCATCTGGTATGAAATAACATTCTCAAAGACACTTTCTCTCAAGGGGCCAACATGCCTACTGTCTCCACCTTGCCACTCTGCTATAAAATTCTTCTTTGGCTTCTAAAGAGCTGGATGCTGACAACATCTGGTTGGTCAAGACTTTCCTCTGATTGATGCAGTTGTCCACTACATCAGTGCAGGAAGTGATCCACTGGACAGTGCAGCCTAATAGTTGAAAGAATTACTACTCACTCACCATGTGACTTTATTTTTTGTTTTTGCAGCTCTTTAATTTTTCTTATTAAAGTAAATGTGTATTATTTGTATGGTTTTCTTCTGATTTTTATTTAAATTTTAGTTAACATACAGCGCAATGTTGGCTTCAGGATAACCATGTGACTTTGCATATCATTTGACCTCTGTGTGTTGTTCCAAGGACTAAATGATTTAATGAATGAAGAGTGCTTGGAACAATGTTAACCTGCACAGAGCAAGGACTCAGCTAACATTAGCTATTACTAACAGGAATTCAGCTGTTGTAAAAGAGCTCCCCAATCCCACAGGACTGTAGACATCTATTGCAAATAATAGGTCTATAGCTGGAGGCTTTCTTCGAACATTTAAATCAACTATTGCTTTTCAAGTCAACTCCAACTCAAGCTGTCAGTTTACAAATAGAATGTCATGTAATTTCACAATGAAACATGATTCTTAAAATAGAGAATGTTTGCTAATAAGATATCTTGAAGAAAAACATAAGTAATCAACACACATTAATGAACAGAGAGAGAAAAGAAATAAGAAGGACAGCTTTAATGGCCTGGACAATTTAAGCTTTATGTAAATTTCACATGGAAGGCAGCATCATCAGTTACAAGGCAAGAGCTGAAATATGATTTTAAAGTGGCCTGGGTCATGACGGTAGCATCGTTCATAAAGCAAAAACCAGGGAACAATACAAAAGTCCTTCAATAAAAATGTGTTAAATAAATTATGCTCACATCCTCGTGATGGAATTTTAAGCATTTATTTTTCAGTGCGGTAGAACTGCATACGCTGATATGGAAAATTTCCAAGAGATATTATTAAGCAAAACATAGTTCAAAACAGTATGTATAATATGAAAAGAATATGCTTTATATATGGATATAAGTTCTTAAAAATTTTGGGGGGCAGGTCTGAAGAAACGATTAACAAGGTTAACTTTGGGCAGTGAAATTGGCATTCAGGAAGTGAGGAGAAAAAGACTATTTTATGCATCTCTGTATTCAAATTTTTACCATCTGGATGTATGGCTTAATTGTTTTTTAAGATTTAGGGGGCCTGGGTGGCTCAGTCGTTAAGCATCTGCCTTCGGCTCAGGTCATGATCCCAGGGTCCTGGGATCGAGCCCCGCATTGGGCTCCCTGCTCAGCGGGAAGCCTGCTTCTCCTTCTCCCACTCCCCCTGCTTGTGTTCCTTCTCTCACTTTGTCTCTCTCTGTCAAATGAATGAATAAAATCTTAAAAAAAAAAAAAAAGATTTATTCATTTAGCGGCGCCTGGGTGGCTCAGTCGGTTAAACATCCTGTGCTCGAGCCCCCCGCAATGGGCTCCCTGCTCCTCGGGGAGTCTGCTTCTCCCTCTGCCTGCCGCTCCCCCTGCTTGTGTTTGCAACTCTCTCTGTCAAATAAATAAATAAAATCTTTAAAAAAAAGATTTATTCATTTATTTTAGAAAGAGGGAAAGAGAAAGAGAGCCAGAGGATGAGCAGAGGGGGTGGGAGCAGGACAAGGAGACTCCCTGCTGAGCTCAGAGCCTTATTCCCAGGACCCCGAGATCATGACCTGCGCCGAAGGCAGATGCTTAATTAGCTGAGCCACCCAGGTTCCCCCCCTCGCCCCCAGTATGGTTTAATTTTTAAGTATACAGTTTAAATAGGAAAAAAAAAAAGACTTAATTGCCTAATAGGCACTGATCCTCTGCATTGACAAATCACCCTTGCAGTTGCTTTCCTTGGCCCGATCGCCAGTCCTCTTGGCTGCTGCGTGTTCATGACATTGAGTTCCAATGCTGGCTGTGTCTTCACACTTTTCTCCTCTGAGCTTAATTCTGCTCAGCTATGCCCCTCTCAGCCTCTCCCATTAACGTCTGATAAGAGGTCTTCACCACCAGCCACAACCCTCTCCTGGTTTCTGGCTAAACCTGTAGCAAGTCAGGAACGGGGGCTGCCCACTGTGATCACAAAGTGAGCAGCAGATGAAGTGCATGGACCTGATGCAGCTGGAAACCTCTTTCTCTTGTCATTTCTTCCTGCCCAAATGCTACCCATTCTTCAAGACTTCACTCCAGGGACAACTTCTCTAGAAAGCCTGCCCTGAACTGCCGGTCAGAATGAACCCCTCTCTCACCAGTGTTATTTTACACTCTGTTTTTACCTGATGTATATTTAGCACATTTTGATTTGTATTTCAGTTATTTGTGCCTGAGTCTATGGGGTGGTGTTCCAACATCTTTGTGTTTTCAGAAGCGCCTAGATAGAGCCTTGTCCTCAGTGAATGTATAGTTATATATTAGTGAGCCTGATTTCTATTAAATCAAAGTTGAAAACTTAAGGGTACAACCTAAAAAAAAATGCAAGACTTTCAGCCCTTGGTGACAGTCACGGGTTCCACTGGCAAATCCACTGTGACTGAGAAAAAACTGAGATTCAGTGTCCTGCCAAACAAGACAAGCCACACAAGATGCTAAACGAGCATTAAAGAACATCAGTAAATTAGTGTCTTTGCTCTAAGTCCTCAGTTTTCGACAGACACCTACCCCAAGTTATTTCCACAGTTCCAGAGGACAACACTCAAAGAATCCACATATCTCCCAGCCTTAATGTGTAGTTATTTGTACATGACTTGAGGATGACCACTCTCATGACTAGTTAGCAACAGGACAGGGAGGGTAGAGAGCCTCTGTCAGAAGAATTTAGAAGCAGCTGTCCCCTGGCCCCATGACTTCTCATTACTGGACGTGACAACCCTGTGGAGATTAGGAAGTAGCTTACCTTAAGACAATGATGCCATCACCAAGGCAATTTTTAAAAAACCTATGTCTGGTAAGACTATGCTGTTCAAGAAGAGAAGGTGCAGAGTGTTTGAGGGGGCAAGGAACTGACCACGGAGCTTCCTCAAAGTGTCTACATCTTGGAGCAGGACAAAGGTAAATACTGAAGCAAAGTCACTTCTCGAAATGCAAAGGCACCGAGAAAGGACATGTGTGTGGATATACACATGCATATGGAAGATCAGGCAGAAGTATGGTGTGTGTATGAGAAATAAGAGGATAGGAAAACACCTGGTTTGTGTTGGAAGGAGTCGATGGATTATGTGCGCACATACAATAGCAAATACACAAGAAGTTAAAAAAAAAAAAAAAAGACTAGAAATCCAGTCCAGTTCTGTCCCAGCAGACCAAAACTGTGGGTAAGTCACTTAACCTTTCTGAACACCAGGGTCCTAATCTATGACATGGGGGTAAATAAGCCTATTCTGCCTAAACTGCATCATGAAGACTCCACTACCCGAAAGATATCGACCTGAGCCCTCCTTATAAAGCGCTGAACTCACTTCCAGAACTTTCCTGTCATGGAAATGATGGAAGCTTCCACATGTAAAAACCAAGAGATTCCTTTTTAACTCTAAGACTCCTACACCCAGAACACAAGATCCGTGATATAGATGGAAGAAAATTCAGACTCAATACCAATCACATCATTTTAAATGAATCTATAATTTTTAAAATGATACATAATCAACCAACCTTTATTGTAGTAAAAACAAATATCTTGCTTCTTTCCTGCATTATATATTGTTACGGGGGGAAACACTGATGCTTTTATGAAGGATGTCATCAAATAAAATTTTTAGGGCAAATTACTTTGTTTCACTGCTGAAGGTGCATTGTCAGAAAAGAACAAGGAGTTCTACTTGAATGAAAGCACATGCAGAAGAAAGAGCTAGCATATGCAGATTTCAAGCATGCACTTATTCCAAATATAAAGATGAGATGAATGAGTTCCAACATATACAGGTGTAACTCAAGCATATTCAACACTACACCCTTGGATAAAAGAAAGAGAGAAGAAATGAACAAGTGAGAATAAGAGAAGCCTGTACTTCTACTGTTACTTTCCTTCAATCTAGAACTTAGCCTCCAGCACCATGGTCAAGTGTAAAATGAAGCAGAAGAATTTAAATTCTAGGTTTGAAGCTTCCAACGGCTCAGCATCTGGTGAGTCAAGAGGTTTTCAAGGATTGTTTGGACCTTATGTATTTTTCTTTTCTGGGATGAGCTGCTTATGAAAACAAATGGCTGAAACAGCCATAACATTTAATCTAAAAATGCCCTAATGCTCCAGGTTTCTGTGCCAGATATTACAGAAGACACCACTATCCAGGACTTGCAAGTGTCAGAAAATCCCATTCCTGGCAAAGAAAAAGACATCCAAACAAAGGAAACACACACACACACACACACACACACCATGCACACACACACATATTTTCACAATGACAGGTTCAGAAATAGAATGAAGCAGACTTAGAAGAAAAGACAAGCCAGATCATCTTAATCAATGATGAAGAGAATCCCACCTACCTGGTGACTGCCCGGGTGCAGATGGTAACAAGGAAACAGCCAGCCACGATCATCCAGCCCCAGCCTCCATCGGGAGGAGAGGTAGACCGAACTCTAGTTCCTTTGGCCATGGCTTCAATTATTTTTTCTTCTTTCTTGGGTTACTCCAATAGCCCAGTTCTGATCCTGGAAGAGATTTGCTGTCCTGTGACTTCCTCTTGGCATTCAAGATTGGCATGGAATGCTACCTGGCACATAGGTTATTGGCCATCTAAAACAAAAAATCAGGATATATTTGTATTTTATTTTCATACCCAAAGGTTGATTTTTCACTTGACAAAAATGATCATTACTTTCCTGTTAAATATGATTATTTGTAACTATGAATGCTGGACTGAGGCAAAGACCATTAGTTGTTCTTGGTACCCATTCTCCTTCTTTTTATTAAGAGATCCTCCCAAAATTTAGCCAAATCCATGTCCACCCAGTTTGATACCATATTTCCTAGCTTCTCTTGAAGGCAGATGTGGCTTCTCTTGTGGTAGATTTAGTCTAAATAAAAGGGATGGAAGAAAAAGTGATGCACCATTTCTAGTTCATGAGCTCAAAGGCAAAGGCACTTTCCTAGGACTTCCACCACCCCCTTTCCCATAGACGAGCATGGATGTGGGGGTGAGACAGCTTCACCCACACAGACCAGGACGGCTCCCTGGGGGCTGGCAGAGCTACAGGGTAGAAGGAGCCTGGGTCCCCAGATGATGGTGGAGAAGGGCTGCCTCTCCAGCTCTGGACTTCACAGACCTCTACACCATTACACAAAATACCAAAAAGCTTCTGTTTTATTTGAGCCTCTGTGTTTTGGCGTCTCTCTGTTAAACAGCTTAGACCATGTCCTACTTATAACACCAAATGAGTCTGATAGTAACTTCTTTGGCATTTCTGACTAGCAATGCTATAATTTTTATTTTTTTATTTTTAAAATTTTTTCTTCAATGCTATTATTTTTTAAGTGTGTAATTAAGGCAAGAAGAGAATGACAAATAAATGAATCAGAACAGAGAGCCCAGCAGCAAGTACATAATAATTCAATATAACTAAATAAGGTAGCAGAGACTGGTGGAGATAAAAAGATTACTCACTATATCATGTTACAACTCTCCCTCTAGTTCTTAACCTTCTAGATAGGTCAATGTTAAATGCAAAAAAAAAAAAATCATTAAAAATCTAGGTGAAAATATAGGCAAATATTTATCTGATATCTAGATAGAAGAAGAAGGACTCCCTGAGACGTAAAGTAATGTAACAAACTCAGAGGAAATTTTGGTTGATTTATCTAAATTAAAATTTAACATTTCTACATATCATAAGATGTAATAAATAAAGCCAAATGATAAACCATAGACTTGCAAAAAAAAATTAGCAATACATGGTTCAAAGAAGTAATATCTGCAACATTCATTCATTCAACTACCAACACTCACTGAGCATCTACTAGGTGCCAGGCAGTATTTCAGGGCACTGGGAATCCTTATGGTGGGCAGACTCTAAGGTACTCCTATAGTCCCGTCTCCTGTTGTTGTTTTTTTTTAAAGATTTATTTATTTATTTATTTGACAAAGGGAGAGAGCATGCACAAGTGGGAGGGGGTGGGGCAGAGGGAGAAGGAGAAGCAGACTCCCCGCTGAGCAAGGAGCCTGATGCGGGGCTCGATCCCAGGACCCGGAGATCATGACCTGAGCCGAAGGCAGATGCTTAACGACTGAGCCACCCGTGCCTCCTGTTGTTCTTGACTGTATATAATCCCTCCCCTTGAGTGAGGGTGGGACCTGCGACTTGCTATTAACCAGAGTAGGGCACAGGTGACCGGACATGAATCTCATGTTGTGTAAGACTCAGTCTTGCTAGAAAACTTGCTCTCACTCTCCTGGTGGCCTTGAAGAACAAGCTGCCATACTGCACACTGCCTATGGAGGGGGCCACGTGGAAAGGACTGTGGGCAGCTTGTGGGAGCCAAGGACAGCCTCTAGGAGACAGCAAAAAGCTGAAGTTCTCAGTCCTACAACAAAAAAGAAACAAATTCTTCCACAACATCCCAAGTGAGCTTGGAAGCAGATTTTTTCCTGGTAAGCCTCCAGTTGAGAACACAGCTTGGCCGACATTTTGACTGTAGCCTGTGACACGCTGAGCCGAGCACCCTGTTAAGCCATCCTGGATTCTGGTCCCACAGAAACTGTGATATAAGGTGCTTCTTAAAGTATTCTTTAGCATGTCAAACAGGCTTCTGAATTATAGTTAGGGATGAATTGTTTGAGAGACAAAAATAAGAGTTTGACAGATCCTTTTTCCACTGGATGGAGCAAATTACTCAGTTGTTGGTATAATTTGATTATGATCACCAGACGAAATCCAAGGTAATATTAATTCAATGAAACATCATTTCAAATATGACAAAGCATGCATTATTTGGAACACAGCCTATGTACCACTTGGTAAATTATGGGCAAACCAAATGAATACAAATTTTTAAAAATTTTTTAAGGATTTTATTTATTCATTTGAGAGAGAGACAGAGCACAAGCAGGGGGAGAGGCAGAGCGAGAGGGAGAAGCAGGCTCTCTGCCGAGCAGGGAACCTGATGCGGGGCTTGATCCCAAGACCTGGAGATCATGACCCAAGCCAAAGGCAGATGCCCAACCGACTGAGCCCCATGAATACAAATTTTTTTCAAGAAAAGGCTCACAGTAGAATCTTGCAGTCTTTAAAGCCACCAGAACAAACTGGCAGCCTGTGAGTTCAGAGAGCAAATACAGAGCAAAGATAGTGAATGGGATTCATTCCCTCATAAGAGAGGCCCCGAGAGCTCCTTTACCCCTTCTGCCACATGAGGACACATCATAAAGAAGGCTGTCTAGGAGAAAGGAGATGGGCTCTCACCCAAAACAATTCCGCCAGCACCTTGATCTTGAACTTCCCACCTCCAGAACTGTGAGAAATAAAGGTTTGCTCTCCAAGCCATTCAGTCGAGAGTAGTTTCGTTATAGTAGCTTAAATGGACAAAGACCCCTAAAACTTTAGATCTCCCAATTCTCTTGAGAAATTGTAAGTGCTAGAGATACCAGTCAGGCATTCCTTTGTGGCAGCTATCAGAGGGAGTGAAGGAGAAGCACATTCCTGGATAAGGCCTGTCTTCCCCACTTCACCCTGTCCCTGACCTCCTGTCCTGTCCTACCCCGCAGTCTCACTCACACACAACACCTGACAGGCCCCTGCAAGCAACAGCTTCTCTACTTTTGCCAATACCACGTTACCGTAAGTCAGAGTTCCTTGAACAGCCAGCTGTGAGTCACATTCATGGGATGCGTTATGTCTTGCGCTCCCTCTCACAATTTCAATGTGACCAGCCTTCAAATTCTACCCACACCTGCGTGCGCACGCACTCACGTGCGCACACACACACACGCGCACACACACACTGAAATAACTCACTGCTTAGACACATAAATAGGTGCCAAGTGTCACGAAATGGCAGAATCAATTGTACGAGTAAAACAGTCAAAGCTCAGAAACCTCTGCCTTGGTTTAGTTCTAGCCTCTTCATAGTTTTTCCTTTAAAATAACCCCAAGGTTAAGCTGTTTTCCAACTGAAGACTGTAAATCCACCAACATGTAAATGTCCAGTATCTGGACCATCCTCAGTCAGTGCAGCCCAGTGCTGTTCAGGAATGCTGAAACAGGGGTGCCTGGGTGGCTCAGTCGGTTAAGCATCTGTCTTCGGCTCAGGTCATGATCTCAGGGTCCTGGGATTGAGTCCCCCTTTGGGATCCCTGCTCAGTGGGGAGTCTGCTTCTCCCTCTCCCTCTGCCACTCCCCCTGCTTGTGCTCTTTCCCTCTCTCTCTCTCTGTGTCAAATAAATAAAATCTTTAAAAAAAAAATGCTGAAACAGGCAGTGAAATGTACTGCAACAGACCAAGAATTAGAAAGTTATTCAAATTCTTTGAATAGTAATCTCATTGCTGGGAAGTTATCCTAAGAAAACAACTTAAGAGAAGATGGACACTAGGGGTGGAAAATAATAGTTGCATTATGAATAATATATAAAACAGAGACAACTTAAGTGCCCAACGACTGGGAAGTGTTTCAAGAGTTATGACACATGAACAAATGGAACAGTATCCAATCCTTTAAAACCATAAACAAGAAGATAATACTGTAATATGGGAAAACATCTATGATGTCATGTTAAGGCAAAAAGAAGTCTCTAAAACTGTGTGAGGAGAAGCTAGGTAAAACTTATGTAGAAGTTGTATATTTGCAACTATCGCAAAGAATAGAAGGATATGCAAAAAAGGTATACAGTTGCAAAGATGATTCAAAAAGGTATACAGCTGGGGGGCGCCTGGGTGGCTCAGTTGGTTGGGCGACTGCCTTCGGCTCAGGTCATGATCCTGGAGTCCCGGGATCGAGTCCCGCATCGGGCTCCCTGCTCGGCAGGGAGTCTGCATCTCCCTCTGACCCTCCTCCCTCTCGTGCTCTCTGTCTCTCATTCTCTCTGTCTCAAAATAAATAAATAAAAATCTTAAAAAAAAAAAAAAGGTATACAGCTGGTATAATTGTTAGGAATCATTTTCAAAATTGTATTCAATACCATTTTATATGTATTTTTCTTAGATAGTTCAGGTCTACTCCTACGATGAAAAAAATATGAGCACAGACATTTCCTTTGTATAGTGTCTCAAGGACTAGAAAGAACCGTATCACTTATTGAAACAACACAGTGAAAATTAGGTGATTGTTCAGTAGAGGACGTGATGTACGTAACAAGCCCCAGCAAAATGAAATGTTCCGTCTCATTACAAAAATCTTAAGCATCATTAACTTTTCCTTTGCCTCTTGTGTCTCCAGATGATTCCATTTTCATTTGTTTTAGTTGAGCAACCGCTCTTTGGCATTCCCACATTTTATGAGTTAAGAACCAATTTGTGTGGATCTCCCAAAAAAATTCAATTGCAAGAATCCAAATGAGGGAGGTGAGTAACATGCCCAAGCAGCGCTGGGCTGACGGCACCGTGAACAGAGGTCTGTTGTAAGTTAAAGTCGACCTGGGTAAAATCACAGAACCGGGAACATTCTCACAGGGTTCCAGGGTGGGGAGAAGCAGCTTTGAAAGCATTGGTAGGCGGTACCACGATTCATAATTCCTCGTGAACAGACCCACTTGAGCCTCACAAGCCTCAGAGACAGGTGCTGTTTTCTCCCGTTTGTGAGGATGAAGCTGAAGCCCAGAGGAGTGAAGGGACTCACCTGGCAGTGCTACATGGACATACAGGTGGAGACGAGAGACCCTCACAGATTTTGGACAGTGCGCGCTTGCCCATCCACCCTCCAGATTTCCAAACGGCTATTGGGCACTGCTCTCAACAAGCCATACAAACAATGGTAAAGCTTGAGCACCCATTCGTGTGAGTGATCATGACAGAAGAAAGGGGGAGGAAGCCCACAGGCTAACACAAGGGTATACTGACCAAAAAACCACTCGTGTTTCTTTCAAAACAGGTCATTTAATAGATTTCTATGTATTCAGAAGAAAAGCACAGGTTAGACAAGGCTAACGTAGTTTCATGGAGACTTTGGAGCAGCCTGCACTTCCCCTAGGATATTAGCCTGCACATTCTTATAAATAATTAACTGCCCTGATATGGCACAAATATAAGAAAAAAGTCCTTTACTGAGTTAATAGTATACCGAAAACTATATGCAAAGGAAACGTTTCATGTTACCATCAGGTAATTCTTCATTTTACTAATCAGCCTCCAATTTATTTCATTTGACATCCAACCACTAAAGTATAATTGCATTCTGCATCTCATTCTGGTTTCAGAAAAACCTTTTTGGAACAAGAGAGACTCTATATCATGATGTTCTTCTAAGATTACTCCTTAATAGTACAAATTAGGATATATGCTCATTTTCACATCCTCCTCCTTGCTTTAAAAAAATCTAACCATTTGCAAGGGTGCCTGAGTGGCTCAGTTGGTTAAGCATCTGCTTTGGGTTCAGGTAATGATCCTGGGGTCCTGGGATCAAGCCCTGTGTTGACTACCCACTCAGTGGGGAGTCTGCTTCTCCCTCTCTCTCTGCCCCTCCCCCCATTTGTGCTTTCTCTCTCACTCGCTCTCTCTCAAATAAATAAAATCTTTTAAAAAAGTTTTTGTACTATTCTTACAACTTTTCTATAAATATGATATTATTTCTGGGGTGTCTGGGTAGCTCAATTGGCTAAGCATCCAACTCTTGATCTCAGCTCAGGTCTACGATCTCAGGGTCCTGGGATCAGGCTCCCTGTTCAGTGGGGCGTCTGCTTCTCTCTCTGCACTCTGTCCCTCCCCACTGCTCATGCTTTCTCTCTCTCTCTCTCTCTCAAATAAATAAATAAAATCTTTTTAAAAAAATCTAACCATTTGCAAAGAATTCTTGCTAACAATCAATAACTTTCCAGGAAAGCATTGCATTTGTGGGGCAAATCCTTCATATTGTCCTCCGTAAAGTTTTCTGAAGTGATCTCTTCTGTCCGTAGAAGACTTACGTACCTCTTACGGTCAGTGTGCTGCTACAGAAAAATTGACAGTGGTCCCGGAACCACTTGTTTTGTTAGGGCTCCCAACACTATCTTTCTTGCTCTTTCCTTCCTCCATTCCCTTTTACTTCCAGTGCCTTAACCTTTAGCTGTACCCTTCTTTATAAATTGCTTTGCAGCCACAAAACAGATAAAGGTATGTGGGGGAAAAATATCAAGGGCGAGAATTAAGACCATTGGGTCTAAGTGACATGACGTAGTTGTATGACCCTGTGCAAATCACTTCCTCTCTCCTACCATTTCCTAATCTCTAAAACCAGGGAGTTGAATTACTGTTTATCCTTCAAACCAGGTGACTGATTATTAGGTATCTCTTCCCTCATGTGTGAGTTACCTGGTCAACCAGGCACTCTCAGTAAACCGATGGTTCTACTCTTTGTTTTTACTTAAGAATCATGAAATTTGCCAGTCTCTCTCATTTTTGAGGCATTTCTAAAATATTCCTGTACTCTAGATAGTATTTTTGGAATATCTCTTGAGGTATTTATTACCTTTTGTTGGCAAGCTGGTTTTTTCTCCCTGGCCCCCTTCTCTTATTAAGGCTAAGCCAAGAAGTTTATTGCTGTAAGAAACAAGAAGACGAGTCCCATCCATAATAAATGCATCCATAAATAAGGAATCATAGGCTTGTGCTGAAGGGGAAGTTTCTACCGCACAAAGGGAAAGTAGTTTCCTAATTTCTCACCATACCACTTATCTACCTCTGGTCAAGACTTAAGAGAATTGGAAGTGCAGCCCTGAAAAACCTAGGCAGCCCATCACTCTTCCTTTTAAAAAACCTTTCGCCCTCCCTCTCTGGGTAGTCTTCTACAGGACACAGTGAGGACAGAAGCCAATACCTGGAGACCAGCAAGATGAGTGTCACCCGCAGAATGCCTAGACACCAATACCGAGGAAAGCTCTGCTTAGGCCAATGAGAACTCAGGGACCTACATGCCAACCACCTCATCCACCATTACTATGAGGACACATGAGTTCTCCCCTAAGCCAGACAGGCAGAAAGGAGACAGAGGGATAAATACCACAGAAAGGAGAAACAACACTTACTTAGAGATTAACCTTGGATTTAACTAAATATTGATCCAAAACAACTGAGCTAAGATGAAAGCAAGTACTTTAAACTGGCAAAGACTGCTGGAAACTTTTCAAAATTGAGATATAATTTACACACACCCATTTTTAAGTCTATGTTTTGATGACTTTTGACAATGTATACACTCACATAACCATAACCACCACAACCAAAATAGAGAATATTTTCCTCACCCCAAATACTCCCTCATGCTCCTTTGCAGTCAATATCCACCAACCTCAGCACCACGCTACCACTGGTTTGCTTTCTATCCAATATAGATTAGTTTTGTCAGCCAAGAATTCCGTAAAAATGGAATCACACAATATGGACCATTTTGTTTCCAGATTCTTTCACTCATGATAATGTTTTAAGATTCATCTAGGATGTTGTATCTGTAGATTCCTTTTTATTGCTGAATAGTAATCTGTATTATGGATATACTGCAATTTATGTATTCATCTGTTGATGGACATTAGGGTTGTTTCCAGTTTCAGACCATTATGAACAAAGCTTCTGTGACATCCATATATATGTCTTTACGTGGACATCTATTTTCATTCTCTTGAGTAAATATGTAGGAATGAAATTGCTGAGTCATATTGTAAGTATATATTTGACTTTAGAAGAAACTCCCAGACTGTTTTTCAAGATGGCTACACAATATTATGAGTAATATATTAGAAGTCCAGTTGTTCCAGCGTGTAATGGATTTTCATTGTAGTTTTAATTCGTGCTTGCCTGATGACTAAGAATGTTAACCATTTTTTTCATGTACTTATTAACTATTCATACATCTTCTTTTGTCTATTCAAATATCATGCACATTTTGGGGGGTTGTTTGTCTTTTTATTGAGATATAAAAATTCATTATATATTGTCAATACAAGTCCTTTGTAGACATATGTATTACAAATATTTTCTCCCATTCTGTGGCTTGCCCATTCATTTCTTAATGGTATGTTCAGAAGAGCAGAAGCTATTAATTTTGATAAACTGGAATTTGTTATTTTTTCTTGTGTAGCCATCAAATGTATTTCTATATATTAGTGGCGAGCGATTACATATTAAAATTTAAAAATACCACTTTATGGTAGCATCCCAAACCATGAAATGCCCAGGAATAAACTTGGCATAATATTTGCATTACTTTTCCACTAAAAACTACAAGACAGTGCTAAGAGAAATTATAAATGCCTAAGAGAGAAAGAGAGAGATACCCTGTTCATTCCATGGAAGATGTCGAATCTGTCCAAGTTGACTGATACTTTCAATGGCTGGGAATCACAGAGGACACCATGTGCACCACAGGGCCATCTTCCAAGTCTGCTAGGAGGATTCCAACACTTTTCCGCACGGCCTTCAGAGCAGTGGAGCGGTGTTCTTACAGACTTGTAGCCTGGGGCGAGCACACGATCTGAAAAGGACCCAGTGTGGAGGGAAGTTAAAGAAACTCCTCTGGCGGCTTGGGTTTGAACAGTCTCTGGCCCAGGGAGCCAGCTATTTTTTCCATTTGGAGTCTCTGGGTCTTAGGGATGCCTTCTACTGCATATGGATTTATTTATTTTTGTTGCTCAATGGTATTACACATGTGCTATGAAAAATAATATTGCTCTTAGTAAAGAAAAACTAGTGATTTGCTTTTTTCCCCTCTCCTTTCTGCTTCTCTCTGCTTAGTCCTCCCACGGATCCTGGTAACAGGGGAATAAATAACTACTGACTTCACCCAGAAATTTTGGGGGTGTCTGTCGGACACCTTTGAGCATTAAACTGAAACACTGACTTCCAGTAATGAAGCCGTCCGAGTTCCTACACTGGGTGTGAGACTTTGGGGACAGGAATACTTTACATAAGACCTAGAATAAACAGCAGAGCAATTTATATGGTCTACAGAGAGGGAGAAAAGGGTACAACCTGTGATTCATGTAAGACGCAGAGAGTAGAAAGCACCTTCTTTCCCTCCCTGCCCAGCTGCTACCCCACAGAGCTGCTGATTCTAGGCAACATCAGAAAAATGCTTACTTCTGCGTCTAATAGTTTGTTGACGGTGCAATTCAAAACCAGGTGCTTGCCCCCAATTACCGTTCTCTGCAGTGCTGGAGTTCTTGTCTCTCCTCTTTGGAAGTGCACGTAGAAGAAGCGATAGGCCTGGGCTCTAGCCCTCTCTGATAAAAAGTATAACATGCAGTCAGTGATGCCTGCGCCTGGAACAGTGTCTGGTATAAAGCTGGTGTGGCTCAGTGAATAAATTCTTGTGTCTAACTCCGTGGGCTTGCAGAAGTCTTGAATTCTAATTTTGCACTTAGAGCGTATGGAATTATTAGGTCAGAATATGTTCTATCAGAGGCCTCTCGGCTGCAGAGGAGAAGCTTGGGGCTTGAGATGCATCGCACAGAATCTTTCTGTTAGTTCACAGAGAGCCTTTTATTGAAGAACAGTGCTGGCTGTTTATACCACAACATTTTCCACACTCTGTAATCACGGCTACCGCTATGTTGTTGGAATGGGAAGGCAACCAGTCAGATATTTCAGTCGGCTAGAAGTTAACCCCTCGAGTCATGCAGCGTTGTGGAGAACTGGTGTTTGAAAGCCAGCGCAGGCAGAACTCAGGTCTGCACGGAGTGTGAGCTCCCTAAGAGTGGGGGACCCTTGATGCTTCAGTGCCTCAGACACTGCCTGGAAGAGAACAGGCACTCAATAGACATTTAGGGAACGAACATCCCCAATTCTCGAGTTCTGGACGTTTTCTCAAATCACATGGGGAAGGGGTATGGGGAGCTTGAGGGATGGGGGCAAGAAATTACCCATCCATTCTTTGTTCTTTTTATCCACTATCAAACCAGATTAACCAGCTTTCCCAGCATCTGGGTAACAGAGCCTTAAGTGAACATATCTCACTGAGTACACCAGCATGGCCAGGCCCTGCCTCCAGACCAGGCCAAACCTGCAAACATAACTTCACTGCCAGTGTAATGGAAAAACTCGGATTTTTCCTTCCTGTGAAGGGAAAATCCAGTTCTTCCCTACTATGTGTTTCTCTCCCGTGAGTCTCCTTTACTGCTCACACAAAACACTTCACGTCTGACACTTCAAGTCACCCGCACACCAAGAAGCAATTCTTTTTTTTTTATTCTTATGTTAATCCCCATACATTACATCATTAGTTTTAGATGAAGTGTTCCATGATTCATTGTTTGTGCATAACACCCAGTGCTCCATGCAGAATGTGCCCTCCTCAATACCCATCACCAGGCTAACCCATCCTCCCACCCCCCTCCCCTCTAGAACCCTGTTTGTTTTTCAGAGTCCATCGTCTCT
>NC_138374.1:33613397-33636425 GCF_054177405.1 Leptonychotes weddellii | reverse complement strand
ACTCAACATAATACCCTCCAGTTCCAACCACGTCGTTGCAAATGGCAAGATCTCATTCCTTTTGATGGCTGCATAATATTCCATTGTATATATATACCACATCTTCTTTATCCATTCATCTGTCGATGGACATCTTGGCTCCAAGAAGCAATTCTTGAACACCAGCAGGGTGTCCAAGAATTTGACTCAATTCTGACTTCTACCCAGAGAAAGTGTCAGATCCCACAGTTTAAGGGCTCAGTCCCAGAAGACCGTCCCTCACCCCCCACCTTCAGACAGCAGTCACATGCCAAGGGTATCATCTGAGCTTCTGACAAACAAACAATAGTTCAGCAGTGCCAATGACCTCTTCCTTGGGTTCCACTAATTTGCTAGAATGGCTCACAGAACTCAGGGAAACACTTACTCATGTTTACCAGTTTACTGTGAAAGGCTATGATAAAAGATACAGATGAACATCTAGATGCCAGAGACATGTAGGGCAAGGTATGTGAGCAGGGCCACAGGACTTCCGTGCCCTGTCCGGGGATGACACTTTCCTCACACCTCCATGTGTTCACCAACCTGGAAGCTCCCCGAGCCCCACACTACTGGGATTTTATGGAGGCTTCCTCACATAAACGTGATCAGTTATTAACTCCATTTTCAGTGCCTCTCCTCTCTCGGAAAAAGGGAGGGGGACGCGGGGCTGAAAATCCCAAGCTTCTAATCACGGCTTGGCCTTTCTGGTGACCAAGAGAGTGGCTAAAAATGCACGCGGGTTGCTGGAGGGCTCACCTACAGAGCCTGGCACTCGGCCCACTGTCTGCCCCACACTGCACAAGCCATCAAATTCCACAGGCCCTTAGAGATGTTTATTTTTGCGCTCTGTAGACTCTGCTCACTGCTTGAGCCATGGTAGGTCACACAAAGGACAAGGTGTTGCCAAGGCTGAGAATGTGGTGTACTCTTTAGTGCGAGACCGAGAACCAGAATTTCTTTCTGGAAATGAAAAACTTCTAAATGATTATACAAAAATTCTTTCAAGATGTGGGCGGTCGTCTTTGTCTCCATCCTGATAGAAATAGTTAGAACTGAACCAGTCATTCTACTCCCTCCTAGTTTGGGACCCAGAGAAAAGGTTGGTGAACTTTCACAACAAAGGCCTTGGAAGTAGTTCTCAACCAACTTTTTCACGTGTGAGTTCACTCTATACATTTTTAAATATTTCCTAAAAGTAAATAAATAAAAGAAAATATTTCCTTAGCCAAACATGCCAACAGTTATAGTGTTATTTGTTGATTAAGAAAATATATAAAGGGGCGCCTGGTGGCTCAGTCAGTTAAGTGTCTGCCTTTGGCTCAGGTCATGATCCCAGGGTCCTGAGATCGAGTCCCGCACCTGGCTTCCTGCTTCAGCAGGGAACCTGCTTCTCCTTCTGCCTGCCGCTCCCCCTGTTCGTGTTCTCTCTCTCTGAGAAATAAATAAATAAAATCTTTTGAAAAAAAAAAAGAAAATATTTAAAGACATCTGTTAAAATGAATTTCATGGTATTTGCAAATACATTTTATTTTATTTTATAAATCCCTAAGGCACTTACAAACATTTGACTAAGCCTGACAACTGAGTAAGATGTTATTCTGTTCATGGGCGGTGTTGCATGTACTGTGGATTTGCACACTCTGTACTAATTCTCTCATCTCTTTCCAGGTCAGAGACCCCCCCAGATTAGAAGCTCCCCTCTGTTTATTATGGGTAGGGCTAGTGCCTTAGAGAACATAAATTCCTTCTGGTTTACTAGGTGTATTATTTATCCTAGTAGGGGCCAGGAAGTTGGGGGAGACCTCAACAAAGACATTTATAAAGATGTGAGCTGTGTTCATAAACTCTAACAAAGGTCAGTAGAGTCCCCCGGGGCTAGTAACAGTGGAAGATATTACCACCTCTGGGCCTGAAGGGCAGAGGGAGAGAGCAACTACTGGAACCTTCTATAAAGTTAACCGTAGAAAATCTTGGGCAAAGGAAAGCAGCCAGTGTACAAGGATCAGACAGTAAAAGAGCCAAGGAAATAAATACACCAGCCTCGCACTCCTGATGCCTTCTGAGTCCTCTCGGTGGCTGGACCCAAGGGGGACCCAGGGGCTGCAGCTCCTGCATGTCAGTCTCCCAGGGGAGAAATGGATGGACAGTGGACTTAGAGGGACAGATGGAAGCATCCTGCACACGAGTGTGGGCTGCAAGCTTGTGTCGTGCACCAGGGCTATGATTGAAAGATGAGGTCAATTCCTGAGCCATTGTGGGCTTGCCTTTGAACAAGATCAAGTCACAAGAGTTATCAACTCAAATCTTTTGGCTTATTTCAAATACAAAACTCAGTTGTGACACTGACCTCCTCTTTTGCTGCTCTTACTTTCATGCTCCCTTAATTTCAGCCAGCAATCACTTTTAAAGGGACAATGCCACACCTGTGTTTCTGCTGCCAACCTTCCTCAAGTTTCCAAGAGCCTACAAGGTGCCTCAAACGCACATGTCCAAAAAAAGCCCAGGCTCTTCTCCCCTGGAAACACAATGTGTGTGTGTGTGTGTATGTGTGTGCATGTATAATGCTTTTAGCATTTTCCAACTAGGCATACTAGAACTCTCGAGTCCCCTTGACAATTCCCCAGGTCTCATAACAAGTGAGGCCAACTCTGACCACTTCCGCTTGTGTGCCTCTCACATCCGCCTTCCCGCTTTCATTTCCCTTTGTCTTGTACCTGACCCAAGTCGGAGGCTACCACAGCGGGCCCAGCTCCATCCGTCCCTGACAGAGTGACCCTATTTAGACTTCTCTGCTACTCACAAACTGCAAGCTCTTATTGAGTGTCTCAGTGCCTTGGTTCCCTTATCTGCAGGACAGACCTGTGGACAATACCTCCAACTGGAGACAAAGACCTCCTTTGCATTGATTCCAGGTGTCAGGCACCCTGGGAGATGTGACGCCGCTGGCCTTTCTCGACCTCCTTGCTGACTTTTCTCCATAGGAGGAAAGCGGTTATCTGATTTCTGACTTTGGGAGAAACAGATATGGCTGCACTTTTGGTCAGTTCAGCCCTTCTCTTCCTTGTGTTCCCCCCGCTCCCTTGGGATCTGCTGTTAGTAGAGAGGGCTCATCCTTCTCAGGTCTTCCATGCTACAGATGAAGTAGGGGCAGGTGCCCTTGCAAGTCAGCCTGTGGTTGTTTGGGGGCTGGCAGGGATTGCGATTAGGTAAATCTGTATTTTTTATGGGAAAAGTATTGCAATCCTCCTTGGCTGGTAATCCTAAGCCTCATTCCCCAATTCTCAGTATCATGAGCACTGAAGGTGGCATTTTGATCTTCATTGGTTGGATACCTGTTTCTGCCCCTACATTGGTTTTGAACTTAGGGAAAAGATGAGTGTTTTTTATTGATCTTTTCAAATCCCATTCCTGCCTCATGGAGTTATTTGGAAAATGAAATGAGGTAATCCATATTATATCACGAAGCACAGGATCTCCCCACAGCATATGCATTCAAATAAATGTTAGCTATTATCACTCTCATTGTTATAGACTGCCTCTATGAACATTAGGAGAGGGGTGAGGAATTTAAGATTTCAATATTCTATGATTATTATAATTTTTTATATCGAGATAGCCTGGGAGAGTAACAGTTATGTCAAGTAAAACTTTATAAACTGCAAAAGAAGAGGTATCACATTTCTCTGTCCAGGGACTTCACCCTGGAGCAGTATGTGTGTTCGGAGGCTGGGTATGAAAAATGTTCTGAGAGAGCAGTTCTCCGAGAAGGAGGCTTACAAGAGGCCCTTAAGCCATGATGCTGTTGTAAATAGTAACATAATCCAGCTAGAAAAAAATTTTTAAAAGAAAAATGAGGGGTGCCTGGGTGGCTCAGTGAGTTAAGCATCTGCCTTCGGCTCAGGTCATGATCCTGGGGTCCTGGGATCAAGCCCCATGTCGGGCTCCTTGCTCAGTGGGGAGCCTGCTTCTCCCTCTGCCTGCCGTTCCCCCTGCTTGGGCTCCCTTTCTCTCTCTCTGACAAATGAATAAATAAAAATCTTTTTAAAAAACCTGCCACAAGTATGAACACTGCATCACATTGTTAAGCACACACACCAGTGCACCTGGGGTGGCTCAGACATGTCTGGCTTGGAAACTCAGCTCAGACAACCACTGGCTGAATGACCTTGACTCAGGGCCTAGCTTTCTGAATCCCAGACTCCTGCCGTGGACATCTGAGCTCAAAATTCCTCTCTAATAGGGCTTTCATGAGGAGTAAAGGGCAAAGGACATGTAAAAGCACCTCCATCCTATTAAAATATTCTCGTATTAACACAGTCCACACTCAAAACATGCTTACCTAAGTTAAACTTATGCCAGCTACTAGTTCAAATAGTGAATGATTATCAAATTATTAATAAATGAATATCTTCATCATAGCTGAAAGCACCCATATTTCTCTTCCTAGAGCATCCAAAGGGAAAAAAGGCCAGGAGACACCCAATGACTTTATATTGCTGTGTCAACTTTCTCTTATGATCTAGAGACAATACAAAAGAGGTCAATAATGGGCAGAGAGTGGCAGAGAAAATGACAAAGAAAAATTCCAAGAAATACCACGGTTTTTGACCATTTAAACCAATTTTCACTTCTTTGCAGTGCACACTGAAATGCACACTGAAATTCTTTGCAGGCAATTATCTGTACACCGAATATCTATATCCACATTCTCTTCCCTTTTGATGACTTTTCCTAAGAGATACACGGATGGCACATCCCAGCTGTGGATTCCAATAAAACCCTTCCCAGGGATGGTCATGAGGACTGTAGCGACACCAAATCCACACTGATGCTGGGCTAACTCACAATCAGAACACAAAATGTACGTGCTATGAATACAACTACAGAAAATACATATGCAGAAAGACAAGATGAGAAGGCAATGCACAAAAATAGAAGGTAGTTGTGTGAAGAAAGTAGGATTATGAATGCTCTTTTCTGAATTTCTTGGAAGACTCAAGCCTTCTTATAAAAAGTAATAAAATCATTTTTACAGACTTGTAACTAAGTGTGGACTTGCGGTTTTTTTCCATCAGTTTATACAGGCTTTCTTATATAGTTGACAGAGGTGACATTTCACATTGAATACATTTGTCATGTTTGCTGTCTTTATTTCAACTTGTCAAGATTTTATCCTCCCAATAATACTTGAGGAGGCTTTACTTCGGGACCACTCCTCACACATGAATTAAAGGTCACCCCTCACGTCTTTTCTTCCCAACAGGGCGAAAACAAGAAATCTACCTGTGGAAAGAAAACCTTTCTAATCATATTTTAAGGTTGTCTATGGAAAGATTCAATTGACAGAATTTAGTTTTTATTGTTTTTATATATGTGTGGTATAGTGTGTGTGTGTGTGTATGTGTGTAAAATAAAGATATTTATTCCAGCATGGTCTTTTACTACAATTTTCAAGTTTGTTTTCCTCTTAGAAAGTGTTGCAATATTTGATGGGTAAGTAACAGGGAATGAAAAAGTCCACCTTAGGACAATTGTACTGGATGGAATGAGAATGTGACATTCTTACGGCATTTTAGGTTCACATGAGAATATCATTCCCTCTTCTTTGATAAACTTTTTTTTAAGATTTATTTATTTATTTGACAGAGAGAGACACAGTGAGAGAGGGAACATAAGCAGGGGGAGTGGGAGAGGGAGAAGCAGGCTTCCCGCTGAGTAGGGAGCCCGATGCGGGATCATGGGATCCTGGGATCATGACCTGAGCCGAAGGCAGACGCTTAATGACTGAGCCACCCAGGTGCCCCTGACAAAGTTTTTGAGAGAATGCTGACTATGACAAAATTGTCCTCACTGGGGACAAGGGGAAAAGGAATTAACGTCTTCAGGATAAGAATAAATAAAGGCTTGAGTTATATTGGATAGTTTTAGAATCTTGGAACAAGAATAATCTGAAGAGAGAAAATAAACATTTTGATTTCAACAAAACAATCATCTATAAGATTGAAAAGTATAGCTTTGTGTCTACTTAATCACTCACGTGTTAAACCAGTATTTCTCACTGAGAATCAAGTGTCAAATAATATAAATTCAATTTATTGGACTTCTCATTTCTCAAAAACACAGCCAATTAAGAACACAGCAAAAAAGGCTGATGATTGGCCGAAGTCCACATTCCAAAGGCCAGTGTATTTTTACCATGCATTCTACATGAACAAGCTATGGGTTTCAGGCCCACCAATGATAAGCAGTAGTCACAGTGCAGGGCAGGGGGGACGGTATCACAGACAAATCTGTAACCAAGGGTGAGATCATTGCTATGGGTCTAGGAGCAATAGAGACAACCTAGACAAAAAGAAATAGAGAGCGAGAAAGATTAAAAAAAAAAAAGACAAGACTCAGAAAATTCAAAAGCTTGGAGTCATTTTATTAAATAAACCAGAGCAGAGGCTGAAATCTCTAGTATTTGTGGCCATCAGCTGAAAGAGTTCTTAAGGAGCTGTTTGGGTCTCCGAAGATGGATGATGCGTGTCTTGCAGGGCTGGTGGACAGCCCCTCACGGCCTGGCAACGACGAGTGTCTGGGGTTGCATGTAAGAGCCCCATATAGTTTCCTTCTATATATGAAAAAAGAAAAAGTCCACAAAGACTGAGAAATGGGCATCCCCTCACCTCAGTCAAAGAAGGAGGCTCAGGATTCAAAAGAAAAATCATTAAATCTCTCTGGGGAAGAAAAATTGTCAAAGCCAGAGTCAAATGCAATTTGTGATTTACATATGTAAATTATGTGACTGTGACATGAAATAAGTAGAAACAAGTCTAAAAACAGAGGGCAAAGGAAATGAGTGTTACAGAAACAGAGGCCTCCTCGATCCCTTATTTCTCTTTTCCTCAGCTTTGCTTCTCAAATGGATAATGTGACTCTGAGGAAAAGTTACTTTTGCAGTTGGTAGGTCAAAGGTCCTAGGTCAGAAAACAGTAAATACACAGTGTTCCAGAAGAGATGTGTGTGCTTGCTGGTAGAGAATCGACCCCTGCAGGGCAAAAGACACTCAAGGATGAAATCTGGAAGAACGGGGTGACACACAGACCCTTTCACTGCCAGTGGGCAGTGCTTCAGATAGCTGGTGGGGGCCACCACGAATCCCCTTCACAGCTGGCTGGGAAGGAGGCCACAGACTGTGCAATCTGTACGAGGGGTCAGATTCCTCCGAACGAGCATGGCCATCCTGGGCAAGGCAACCAGGCTTCTCTAAGGGGAAATAACATTTGACTAATTGGGTATTTAAAGGAAATGCCCAGAATGGTGGGGCAGAAAAAGACAACTCAACATTTTAATTCTGTAGATGAATATCATCATAATAGCAACAGCTACTGTTTTGTGAGCATTGATCTACGGGCCAGGCACTGCGCTCAGGGACTCACATACGTGATGGTCTTTCAGAAGAGGATCTGGGTACCTGCTCTTCATTGTTGGTGGAGCTCTGCATCATGGTACCATGATTTTGGTTAGCAGAATTTCACTTTCCTTCCCAAATTGATTCTGTGCCTATAGAAGTGCTAATAAGAGCTTGGCAGTGAAACCCTCTCTCCCACAAATTGATAGACTTGGGAGAGGTTCAGTGAAGTTTTAAAATAATCTAGCTTTGGGGTACCTGGGTGGCTCAGTCAGTAAGGCGGCTGCCTTCGGCTCTGGTCATGATCCTGGGGTCTTGGGATCAAGCCCCGCATCGGGCTCTCTGCTCCTCGAGGAGGCTGCTCCTCCCTCTCCCACACCCCCCCTCCTTGTGCACTCTCTCTGTCAAATAAATAAATAAATAAATAAATAAATTTAAAAATAATAAAATAAAATAATCTAGTTTTAATTAATTTGGTCATTGTAATGCATATGCCTTGGATAGGAGCACCAACAAACCAACCAGGGTGACAGTTTCCCACCAGATGCCTTAGAAATCCAGAGATGTTTCTTCTCTGAGCAGTATGGATTCCCAAAGGACCACCTCCCTCTTGTAAAAGAAATAAGGAGGAAGGCTATGGCCTAGGACACAGAGAGCTCACGGGGAACCAAGATACAGGCTCTGAGACAGAGACAGCAAAGTCTGGTTGAGATTATTCTGCACAGTATCAGGATAAGTAGAAGCTTCGATGTGACAAGAGTCAAAATGAAAATGGCCATGTCAGAAAAGTGACTAGGGAGTGGCTTTCATCCCTGTCAGCACTGGATACTGTTCAGCCTCACAGAAGGAGTCTTTCATGAGGAAAGAAAGAATGATGGTGCTTTTTACTTTTAAATAGTCATCTCTAGAAAATGTGGGCATATTAATATCAGTGGCATGATCATTGTCAAAAAAACCCTTAAAATTAATCTTGGTATTGTTTTCATTTAAATAAGGAAACCAGGCCCACCCCTTTATAGACACACTATTTTGACCAAAACAGTACTGCTCAATGTGATCATCAATATCACACTCCAGACGTGGCTCCCAATGAGTGTTTGGTGTTTCCAAAAATCACAGTCATTTTCTTAGAGTGAATAGCCACTGTGGATGACATTCAAAAGAATATGCTAATGGCTTAGTTTCAAAAAACGAGGCTCCAGAATATTGTGAACAATGATAGGTTGACCTTAAAAATTCCTACTGTGGCTGCTTTTAAGAGGAAAATGATATTAATCATTCAGATATATATTTCCTTTTGAGTCAACATTGGATTACATGTATTTAAACAGGTGAACATATAATAAGGTTTATTATTTCAGAAATGATGAAAAAAAGGTGTAAAAGTAATTGTTGACTGGTCATTGGTGTAAAAGTTATTGTTGACTAGAAAGGTATCAGTTCAATGTGCTCCTATGATCAAGAGAGTCAATATAATTGCTGGTCATCATCAAGGGGAAATAGGAACAAACTAAAAAATATAATTCCCCTTGTATCAAACATCAGCATCCATAATGCTACAGCTCTGTTCATCTGAAAACCAAGAAAAAGACAACAATTTCAGAAGGGTCAGAGGTAGATGACTACAGTGTCTCAAGACATGAAGAGTCTTCATAGGAAGAGGAATTTAAAAGTAGGGCTCTTCTTCAACAGGCAAAGAAATAGATCAAAGGTTGATGGGCTCGAATATTACAATATCATGATGAGTAGGTATGATGAATCTGGACTTGCAACATATCTCAGAACCTGCTGGCAATTCCTGAAGTCCAAAAGAGACTGCGGTGGCTTATACATGAAACAATATTCTCTGATTCTCAAACTCTCCAACAATCCTCCACAATGGCAGGTCCACATTTCAATTCTGACACTATCAACCCGGAGTCAGCATCAGACCCCACAAGTTAAAGGGCATAGTCTACAAGACTGCCCCCACTCCAGATGCCATCTCAAGTTCTGGGCCACCTGTACTCCTGACCGATCAGCTAGAAACTGGGGTTCCCCCAACCCCCTCCTCAGGTTTGATAACTTGCTAGAATGGCTCACGGAACTCAGGAAAACACTTTATTTATGTTTACTGGTTTATTATAAAGGATACAGATGAACCACCAGATGGAAAGGTATTTAGGGCAAGGTCCAGAAGGGTCCTGAGTTGGGAGCTTCTGTCTATGGAGTTGGGGTGAGCCACCTTCCTGGCAGGTGCATGCATGTGAATGTGTTCAACAATCTGGAAGCTCTCCAAATCTTGTTGTTCAAGAGTTGTTTTAGAGCCTAATCTCCTGCCCACTTCTCTCCCCTCCCAGAATATCAGTGAGTAGGGCTGAAAGTCCAAATCACATGATGTTCTAGTGACCAGACCCATCCTGAGGATACCAGGGGCCCCACCCTAAGCTACCTCATCAGCACAAACTCAGGTATGCTCAAAAGGGGTTCCTTATGAAGAACAAAAGACATTCTCCTATCACTCAGGAAATTCCAAGAGTTTTAGGAGTGCTGTGCCAGGGGCCAGGAAAAAGACCAAATATATTTTTTTATCATACCACAAGTATGTTAATGTTGAAGTCTCATCTGAAACATCCAGGTAAAGCAAACGTGAAATTCTACTGTGACAGGCTAGATGACTATCTCCAGAATTTACCCCCCAAAATTCTCATTGCACAGCTCTTGGGCTCCTCACCCAGCTTTGAAAATACAAAAGAGATGAGAGAGTGGAAATCAAAAAGAGGATTTTTTTTAAAAGACAATTTTTTTTTTTAGAGATGGGGGGATGCCCCCACCCTGCCTCAAGCTTAGAAAAAGGTGTCAGTGAAACCACTGGGGGGCCTACTTGGGACTCTGCATTTGAAAACACAGTGGAGGGGGATCTGACTCCAAGCCCAGGGAATCAGAAGAGTGGCTGATAATACTCGGCTTTGACCTTGGCACTCCCCCCTCTCTCAAGATGACTCAACAAGTGCAGGAGAGTTTCCCCTGGGCCAGACACAGACCCTGCTGAGGAAAGAGCTGTCTGGAGCCATTATAGTCCTGTCCAGGAGGGCTTCCTGCTGGGATGGGGGTGGGGTGCTTCTCTAACCAGGAGCCAAGGAGGTTGCAACCAGCCAGAAGAGAAGTACTACATGCCTCATAGGTGTTGGCCTAGAAGGGTTGAGCAAAAAACCAACCAACCAACCAAACAACAACAAAAACAAACCCAAAAAACAAAAAAACAAGAACCAAAAAACAAACAAACAAACAAACAAACTTCACCCACTACATAAAGAGTTGACAAGTGTAAGATTGTGCCCTATTCTCCTAATCCCCTCTTCTACTTGAGCCAGGCTCTAGAGGAGCTAAAAAAAAAAAAAAAAATTACAACAACCTAGTAAGGAAGAAACATTAGGCTGGCAAAGGGGAAAGAATCATCCCCCTTCTCCCACTCCAAACAGCCAACTTTTTAGTGGCCCTGCCTGGGGGAGAAGGTGAGGATTGGCATTAAATTAAATTCTATGTTCTTATTATTTGCACGAGTTAGCTATTCTAATTTCTGAATCAAGACTGTGTTTGTGACTTGGGGTGACCAAGGGACCACCCGTAACCCAAGAATGAATGGAAAGCCATGGTACCTGTCCAGGTTTTCATTCAGAGATGGCAGAGGGCTATTCCGCACTGAACAAGTTCTAAAGCAAAATAGGAGATGAAAAATAAAATTGTAGCTTTATTACATTCTGTAAGTAGTGCTCATTCCACATACCATCAACAGAAAATGAGGCATATTGATAGGACCTACAAAAAAGTTATGGAACTCATCTCCAGAGGCAATACCAATTTAAGTATAAACAGATTCAAGAAAAGTTTAGACCAATTCATGGATAATATCAAAATGGCTTACCAAGAGAAAAAGGGACTATTTGGACAATGCTGTCACATTTTGTGCTAACATGATAACCATGTCTTCCCACTGGCTTCTTTTGTTTCTGCTGTCATACTTACGAGCAAACAAAAGATCAATTTCACTGTTTTAAAACTGTGTGTATCTTCATTGGCCATAACTGTTATATACCAAGACAGAATAATTTATCATGATCATTATTTCATTGACCAAGGCATTTTAAACAAGACTCTATATAAATGATGATAAACGTACACAGACTATCCACTAAAGGTTATTATTGATCTTCCCTTGAAGTTATCCTTCAGCTCATGTAGCCTGAGACAAGACCAGTTTAGGAACAAGCATGAGGACAACCCATCCAGACCTAAAAGAACTTGCAAAAATTAACTACAAGTAATTTGTGTGGGTTAATCTGTACTACTTAGTCATAGTTGAGTATCCATAAAATGGAATAAAAAGAATACCCTACATTGGTTATACAGCACTGTGGAGCTTATAATTCAAAATATTACTGTATTTCAGCCTCCAACCCTCTAGTGAGAAAAACAGAGAAGGGTAATGGTCAGCTCTTGCTTCTCTTTTTGCCCAGCACCCATGGCCCTTCCTCTGGGCAACAGTAGATCTCCTTGGGCATCCTATCCCTTCTCAGTTCACATGCCTTGGGAACCTACATGCTCCTGGAGAGGCCTGGCCAATTGGAGACACTGATTTATCCAGAGACTTGTGAGCCAAGCTCGACTAGTAAGTCAGCCATGGGTCATTTGCTGAAACAAATGGGAAAGAGTGCTTTCTTTACATAGGGTTCCCAAGTCCCAGAATGGATCTATAGAGTTTGCTGGTAGCTGTTTTTATCTCTACTTGGAGGGACCCCCACCTAAAATGAAGTCAACCCAGGAAAGAGAAGTAGTGAGAGAGAAATACATATTTCTGAAATTGTGTAAACATTTGAATTCGGCTATGTCTGAATTCTGCCCCTGGGGTTCTCTGTTAAGTATACCGATGAATTCATTTTTTGTTTTTGGTCATGTTGCATTTGATTTCTGTCACTTGCACCCAAAAATCATATCTAGTTTTTGTAATCATTGTTATTCATGGCTCAGAACCTAGATGATTTTCCAAGATCACGCAGGACTTTGTGGCTGAGGCAGGGTGCAAACCCAAAGCTGTGAAACTCCCCATCTGTGGTTCTTCCCAATTCTCAAATTCTTCCAAATTCCTCAGTTGGCTCTCCATCCCACATACTTATACTACCCGTGTTCTACAGGCCTAAACAAACACATTTTTATCTCCTTTTGCACAAACACTCATGTAATCAGATGGGCTAGCAGCCACGTCAGAAGTAGAAGAATCAGGAGAATGAATTTATAACGTGAAACAGACAAATGAAGGGTTCTCACTAAAGCAATTTTGTCAAAGCAGACTATTACCACATCAATCATCAGTTCCCTTAGTGCTTAAAATTCTGGAAGCCTATGAGACTGAAGTACTATGAGCCACAAGAACATAGTGAAATAAAGAAAACCCAAGTAATCATATTGGCTCCATTCCTGTGGGTAATTAACCACCCACACAATACGATTTTTTGTAGGTAAGTGAAATTTTCACTTATCTAATATGAAAGTCTGCCAAAATTATTAAGTAGAATGTTTTCCATCCAACAGTCTGTCAGTCAAGGATCAAGGAGGACACAGAAATGGTTCATGAATAAAAACATGTGTTCAGTCTCACACTGTTAAGAGTATTTGTTAATTCAATTTTTTTGAGTCATAGTAGGCAGTATCTATCAAAAGTTTAACTGAACTGAACTTTAGTTTAGGCATATCATACAGCAACGCCCCCCCCATATGTGCAGATATGTTTGTATAAGGGCACATCAGCATTAGTTAGAACTGAAAACACACTGGAATAAGTTTTCATTAGCAGAGAATCAGTTGGATAAGTTGTGGTACATTCAGCTTCCAATTTAATATAGCAGATTGAACATACATGCTTATATCTACTCTCTCCTAAAACACCACTAATCGTGAAGAAACAAAAAAGAAAGAAGCCACAAAAATAAAGGGCACAGGAGAGAAGGGGGCAGCAGGTAAAAGATGCAAGCCACGTTTGGGAAGCTGAAAGTGAACGGACAGACGGTATACAACGCAGCACACAGGGAACTGAAAGTTAATCCAACAGGGAAGGAATACAGTAAGAAGTAAGCCAACCTCAGAATCCCAGTAAGTGTCAGGAATGAAGGAACAGAGGTTTCTAAAGGCAGTGAGTATGGGATGGGGTTAAAAATAGAGCATTAATGGAAAGGAAAGTCTTTAAAAGTTCTTGCCCCCTAGACCATTAGCCATCCCCTCTCTGGAAAAAAACTAGATTTTACTCTGTGGAAACGCTGCACACTACGTTACTGGGGATAGCAGATAGAGTTAGAATGGGGGGGGGCACCACGTGAACACAAGCAGATTAAATAAAAATCATGCTGAATGGTAAAACACCCTGGCCCCATTTGACTAGCAGCCAGTCTTCTAACCTCCAGGCAGAAGACGAAGATATATCCTTGGAGGAACTGACCACATTGAGAAAAAAGGCATTGTCACTTGGGAGATGCAGGAACTAATCCAACAAAACTGCTCATCACAATGCAGCTGACAATTCACAAGTCCTCCCCTCCTAATCAGCTTCCTAGTGTCTCATTCCTAAATGAATAGACCACCAAAGATCACCAGCTAATTAAAAGCCTCTAAAATAAGAGCTGGGATGGAGGATTCAGGAGTAGAGGGGGGGTAATGAATTCAGAGGCAATAAGGACAATTCAGAGCATAAAAGAAAAAGACAAGGACATGAAAGAAAAATTTTTTTAAGATTTTTATTTATTTACTTGACAGACAGAGAGAGAGAAAGCACAAGCAGGGGGACTAGCAGAGGGAGAGGGAGAAGCAGGCTCCCAGCTGAACAGAGAGCCCAATGCGGGGCTCAATCCCAGGACCCTGGGACCATGACCTGAGCCAAAGGCAGATGCCCAACCGACTGAGCCACCCAGGAGCCCCTAAAGAAAAAATTTTTAAAACCACTATAGTTATTATCCTCAGAGACATAAAGAAAAGACAGCTCATAAGTGAAATGGGAAAGGAGGCTATAATAAAGAAACATTCGGAAACTAAAAAAAACTTCTTGGAATTAAAAATATGAGAGGGGCACCTTATACATAGTATAAATAGGGTTCAGTATTATCCCTGGTTTCAGGCATCTGCTGGGGATCTTGGAATGCATCCCCCAAGGACACAGGGGGACTACTAGATCCACGTGCTGTGTCTACTCAGAATCATCCTATCTGGTCATGCGCCACATCGATAAACACGCTCTCCTTGGGCCAAGGAGAATATCCAGCTTCTTTGCTTTTATGTACGTACTCTTAAAGAACACAGGTAAAAACAAAGAAATTCAGAAGTTAACATGTAACTATACTAATAAGAAATGTGTATTATTCGAAATCAAACTATTGTATATTACATTTTTGTATCAAATTTCTGAAAACTCAAAGACCAGGTCTTTTTAGCTGAAGTTGGAAAGCACATCAGTGCAACAGGGGTAGTGGCAAGCACAGGGGGAGAATTCCACACGGTGCAGGGGAAAGAGCACTAGATGGGGGCCTAGACTAGGAGCCCCAGTCTCTCCAAGCATACACAATTGGTTAGAAGCAGAGTGGAATGAAATTCAGATCTCCTGACTCTTAATCTAGCATGCATCCTACTACATGCTATTGCTATCCTGTGTGCAATTACTGATGTAAGAATTAGAAGGTATAGACATCAGAAAGAAAAAGAAAACCCAAAATGATTTCATTAAGAGCATGTTTCTCTTGGGGTGCCTGGGTGATTCAACCGCTTGAGCGTCTGACTTCGACTCTGGTCGTGATCTTAGGGCTGTGGGATTGAGCCCCACAGGCTGCACACTCAGCAGGGAGTCTGCTTCTCCCTCTCCCTCTGCCCCTCCTCCCGCTCTCTCTCTCAAATAAATAAAATCTTAAAAAAAAAGAGCATGTTTCTCTTAATTAAAGAACACCCTTTCTAATAATATATAAAATAACATTTTCTTATTGAGGTCAAAACCATACTTTATGTACGCATGTTAACTATGTATTTATTCTCTCCAAATTGTAAATTATAAGGGCACTCAGATTACATAAGATAAAGTTAGAAAGAGGTACAATTTTTTATTTTATCTAATTCTGTACTACTTAAAAATATAACAAGAAACAAAAACAAAAAAAACAAACAAAAAATATAACAAGAAACAAGCATTACTTTTATAACAGTAAAAATAAAGACCATAACATTTACTAGTTCAATTGATTGAGGTTAATTACATTAGCTATGATCTCTCATTTATATACAATGGGCTGAAGTATAATTACTGACAAGGAAAGTTATTCCAGATATATAGATATGTGAATGAATTAAGTTATAAAACTAAGCATGACCTACCCCATTTTTACCAAATATATATATTTATAAAACCTCTAGAACATTATATATTAAAAAGTCAGGATACAAAAAGGAAAGACTATGGACTAGAAATGCAAAGTCAGGTAGTAGGCAGCACTATTTATCAGATCATATCACTCCCCTGCTTAAAACTCTCTAATGGTTTCCCCCATGCCCTGAGACTACAACCTAACCTCCTTATAATTCATAAGACCTTGAATGATATGACCCTTTTCAAATCTTCAAATGTTACCTACTACTCCTCCCCTCAGTCATGGAGAAGTAGCGTCCTATGCCTTCTTTCTGTTCTCTGAACTTGCCAAATTCATTTCTGCCTCATGACCTTTGCACTTGCCCCTTCATGCTTAGAAAGCCCCTTCATGCTTAGAAAGCCCCTTCATGCTTAGAAAGCCCCCTCATTCCGCATCTTCACATAGATGGCTCCTTCTTGTCATTCAGATCTAAGGTCAGATGCCTCTTTCTAAGATAGCCCTTCCCCACCATAATAATCTACGATGTCTGCTAACCTCCCCAACCCCTTAGTAACTCTCTAACTAATTAGGCTTTTTCATTTCCTTATAGCTACCACTATTTGAAGTCTCATTTATTAATTTAATTGTTTATTATTTGCCTTCATGACAAAACTATAAGCTCCATGAGGGAGGGAATCTTGCCTATTTTATTTAAATGCTGCTGGGTTCCCAGTACCTAGAACAAGTTTAACATTTAGCAAGCCCCCAACAAATATTTATTGCAAATGAAAGATTGTCTCATCAATAGAAGACAATTTGATCCTTACAGTGGTGCATTTCAGTTATACAGGTTGGCTACTCACAGATTCACAACTGCTGAAAAGCCCTGCATGAGAGGAGTGAGGGGAGTATACAGGCCGCACAACCACCATCTGATGCTGGAATTCAGACAGGAGGGACGCCCGCAGAAATATTCCTGGTACGACTGAGAACTGGATCCTGCATGTGTTCGCCAGCTGACGGGCAATGCTCCTGAGAATTCAGCATCTTACCCAGGGGTTTGCAGTATTTTGGAGCCAGGCCCTGGAGGGCTATCAAAAATGTGTCAAGTGCCTTGAGCCCTTGGGATTACAGAAGCAAATAAACATCACTCATCTTGGCTATGCCTTTGCCAGGCATCAATAAAGTCAATACCCATTCCATAAAGAGCATAAAGTTTCCAGCTGCCAAATCACATTGGTTGCCACAGACTGAGACCAACACAATGCTTATAAATATTAATTTGGCAGAGGATCAGGAATTCCCCAACTTCATATCCATTAGACCTCCATCTGTCCAAAGAAGCCAGCAGTCAACTCTCTCTTACCTCTGTAGCAAAAATTTAAAAAATGAGAAACAGTGCCTGGCAAAGCTCAGAGGAAACGCGTGTTCTACCCACAATCAAAATTACAATCTGAGGTCAGGGTCAAGGGGTTCCTATTCCGTTAGAAGTACCTTGTCAAAACAGACAAGCACTAAGTTCATTTCTCTCCAGTGAATGTTCTCAAAAGCAGCCCCACATCATTCAAAACAACAGGCTTTAAAAAGGATAAAAAAAAAGGATCACGCAACCCTCTCTTTGAATAACAAATCTTACTAAATTACAAATAACGTCAAAATGACTTATTTCTCATGTAACTGGCCTCTCTTTTTTTTTCATTACTTTCTTTTTATATTAACTATGTCTTACAGAAGTGGTAGGTCCTTGATCAACCTCATTATGTAAATATGGCCTTGTTTTTATTTGAAGAAGATTTTAAAATGAGGTGGTGACTCACTCTGGTAAGGAGAAAACTCACGAACCGCTAATGGTACGTCCTCTCACATCCCTAGTTGCTATCCCAGTGCCACCTAGAATGATAACAGCTCCCGGTAAAGTCCCCTCCCCGTCCCCCCACCCCAGCCTGTGAAGGACCTCTCCCAATGGCTGGCTGCCTTCTCTGAGCCGAGGCACATGGTGATGAACAGACTGGACAGGAGGTGGTGGGACCCTGCGGGGAAAGACGGGAGGGAACTGCCAGGGCATGCCTGAAGAAGGAAGAGGCACAAGCGGATGAGTCAGAGGCAGTCACTGGGAAAGACCATGGGGCCGGAAGTGTCGGGGGTGGGGGTGCTCAGTGCAACCCGAGAAGCTGGGCCCACAGTCAGACTGCGGGCAGGAAGAGCACCTGCAGCGGAGTCTGCAGCTGTCCCCAGGCGAGGTGGGCCGCCGAGGCCTGTGCCGGGTGGGGCTACGGCGACAGAAAGCAATAGCGGGCCCGGAGGAGGAGGAGCCTGCGTGCTGGGAGGCCGGAAATGAGGGAGGAAGGGGGCCGAAGCCAAACCCAAAGTCATCGACTGCTTCTCTTTGGAGACGTCCGTGAGAAATCTGGGCGCAGGAAGAAACGTTGAGACAAAAGGATCCGTGATGCCTTCTCCAGAAGGAACAGGATGAGGACGTGGAATTGCTCTTGTGCCTCCCGATACATGATTTGTCCTCAGCTCCAACTCCTTCCATGTCTCTGAGGCCCCAGCCTTAGTCGTCAGATCTTACCAGTCTTTCTCACATGTGCACGAAACCAGCGCCCGGGCTCACGGCTCAAGTTTGGACCGTTCCAGTCTCTTCACTTTGCTTCAGACTAGGCAGCTAGAATCATCACGTCAAAACAAAACCACCAAGAAAAGGTTCCCACCAAAGGTCGCAGATAATTGATTAAAACACCCAATCACAAGTACAGAGAGCCTTCGCTGAAGCCTCCCCTTAACACCTGTCTCCCGTGCCCTCCCAATCCCTCAAAAACAAGCAGAAAAGCCACCCTTTCAGCCTGCACATGACTCAATATAGTAATTAAAAAAAGAAAGGAATGAATTCTATTACTGTAAACTGGACAACTCTTCTTTGCATAAATGTAGTCGTTTGCTCCGTGAAAGGATTTCTTTTGGCTCCTTCTGAACTGGTTCATAGGCAGTCCTTACTGCTTTTGAAGCTGACACAGGCTCTGGTGATGAATGAGCCTTGAAATTCTTTGGAAAATTACAGAATATGTAATTCACAGACTAGGAAGAAAGTAACTTTCCCTTTCATTTGTAATCAACTAAGATGACCAGCCAAAATCTTGCTGAACAAACATAACCCAAAAAGGAGATTTCTTTGTGCTAAAAATCCAACTGGGGGAGGAAGGTGGTCTAGGGCAGCAGAAAGCCATATGCTGAGACCTGGTTGTAATAGTTTCCTGCCAAGAGAGCCTGGTGCTGCTTCACCGGGCAAAGGAACAAGGGGCAGCCAGGCCTCGAGCGTGGGAGCGTCCGTGGATGGCCTCAACGTGAAGAGTGGCCGCATGACAGCGGCGATGCCAAGTCCAAAATCAGCAAGTAGGAGGCCCATGTGAAGGCCGCACAGCCGGAGGCAAACAGGAGTTACTGCCAACACCTGAATTCATATAGCTTGACTGAGCTTCAGGCGTTTTTAAATACACATATCATACATCCTCAATGCAGAAAAAGGAGAGAATAGAGCAAAAGGACAGTAATAAAAATCATCTACATCCTGCCACCCAAAAGGCACTGCTTTTATTTGGAGTAAATCCTTTGAAGAAATGTTTTTTATATCATATATGTATGTAAATACATCTTTTTAAAAACAAAACTGAGACTTCACATCCATCACAATGATTATCATAAAAAACAAAAAAACAAAACCAGAGAATAACAAGTGCTAGCCAGGACGCAGAGAAGCTGGAACGCTTGTATGTTGCTGGTGGGAATGTAAAATGGTGCAGCCTCCACAGGAAAATGATACGGTGGTTCTACAAAAAATTTAAAATAGAATTATCATGTGATCGACCAATTCCACTGCTGGGTGTATACCCCAAAGAAGTGAAAGCAGGGATTCAAACAGATATTTATACATCCATATTCATAGCAGCATTATTCACAATAGCCAGAAGGTAGAAGCAACTCAAGTGTCCAGATGAATGAAGAAATAAGATGTGGTATATATACACAATGGAATATTATTCAGCCTTAAAAAGGAAGGAAGTTCTGACACATTTCAGCATGGATGAACCTGCAAACATTATGCTAAGTGAAATAAGCCAGTCACAAAGGGACAAATTTTATATGCTTCCACTTATGTGAGGTATTTAGAATAGTCAAATTCATAGAAACAGAAAGAATGGTGGTTGCCAGGGGCTGGATGGACAAAGAATGGGGAATTATTGTTCAATGGATATGGAGTTTCAGTTTGAAATGATAAAAAAAAAAGTGCTGGAGAGGGATGGTGGGGATAGTTGCACAACAATACGAATGTACTTAATGTCCCAGACTCTTGTGATGAATGAGCCTTGAAATTCTTTGGAAAATTACAGAATATGTAATTCACAGACTAGGAAGAAAGTAACTCTTAAAATGGTTAAAATGGTAAATTGCACCTTATATATATTTCACCACACTTCAAAAAAATCCCAAACTATAATCACTTTTTTCTGTAATTTGTTCTTTTCATTTAGGTTGATACCATGAATGTTAGTAAATGTACTCTGATCATTCTAATAGCTGCAAAGCGTTTATATGAATGAGCTATAATTGATGTCACCAATCCTCTGTTGTTGCACAGATGTTTTAGGATTCAATCATGTGACACATCAGGTCACACTACATTCCCAGTGCACCTTCCTTTGGGATAGCAATGGTCATTCACAAATATGCTGAAAATCTTGCACTTCAGGCAAAGAACCTCTTACTTGCTCATCATCAAAAATATTTATTAAGTGCTAGTACCTTTAATATATTATAGTTAATAACAAATATAATGAATGATACTAATTTAAAATATTTATTTAGTACCTGTGCACTTTCAAACTTACTACAGAGGAAAAAAGTTCGACAAGTTACTAATTGAACATGACACCATGAACAATATTCAAAATATTTAATAAAAGGCGATTAGTGGCACCGATCAGTCAGAAGAGAGGCGAGCTAAACAATAGGTCAGCCAGATTGGAGCATACTGCCTGGCTGTTAGCTCTCCTAACCCCAAAGAAACCATTTAACCAGGAGTACGAGGTTAAATGGGAGTTCTAAAGTAGAAGTTTCTGGAGAACCCCTATCTTCTATTGGTTGCCCAAAGGAAGAGGAGCGTATTTGGAAAAAAAGGAATAAAACTCTAGACCTGGCAAAGTTCGATATCCCTGTGGGACCCTGAAGTTGCCAGACCAGGGGCTCTGTTGGATAAACTGGTCTAGAGCCCAGGAGAGAGATCTGGTATCGGGACCTACATTTGGTGTCAGGGCACACCACTGGCCACTGAGATGTTGAAGAATAGGCCTTTCAGCCTTCTGTGGGTGACCCGTTAATGGCAGATTCAGATTCAGCAGGTCTGCGGTAGGGCCTGAGAGGCGAATTTCTGATAAACTCACAAGGGAGGCCTCTGTTGGTCCGCAGACCCCAATGAGAGGAGCCAGGTGTTCTGACAGTGGGCGGAAGAGAAGAGAGAGTAGGACTTGGAGGAATCCTAATCTTTCAGGGAGGGGTAGAAGAAGCAGAGGCTGCAAGGAACTTGAGAAAGGTAAAGGTAAATCCAGGCGAGCACGGGGTCAGAGGTCAAAAAAGAAAGGAACAACATTATCAACCCTACTGACAGATCAGGTAAGACCCTAAGAAGAGGCACTAAGCCTGTCCTAGTCCACTCGGGCTGTCCTAACAAAATACCACAGTCTGAGGTGGCTGAAACAATAGGCATTTATTTTGCTGCAATTCTGGAAGTTGGAAGGGGGGGATCAGAGTGCCAGCCCAGTGGGGCGCTGGTGAGGGCTCTCTCCATGACTTGCAGAGGACCACCTTCTGGCTGTGTGCTCACAAGGCCTCTCCTCAGCTCTTCTCTCTCTTCCTCTTCCTCTAAGGACACTAATCCCATCATGGGGCTCCACCCTCATAACCTCATTTAAACTTGAACCTCAAAGGCCCCACCTTCTAATAACGCCCCGCTGCGGGTTGGAGCTTCAGCATATGAAGGGGAGACACAAACACGGGGCTCCTAGAGTGCCCACTGGACTTTGTGTAGATATAGAGGTGTCCATGAGATGTTTGGCCACAATTTCAGTGGGTGATGTGTTCCCTTGAGGGCGCACAGATTCACTAGGACCACCCAAGACACTTCTGTAAGACGTGTGGCCATCAGGACTCACAGGTCCTTCCAGGGGAAAATGCCCCAGGTCGGGAATGCTGAGACCCTGGCTGGGCAGATCTCTGCCTCCCGGCTCAGCGCAGCACCTCTGATGTGCAAGAGAAGCAGGAGCTCCGAGCATACACACGCCAAGCATCTCCCGAGACAGGAATCCGGGCCACCAACATTCACATCCGCAATACCCGTTCAGTTGCTAAAGACAGTCTCCCAGGCACTGAAGGCTGAACAGAACAGAGGAGTCTAATCCCAGCCAGTGGCCAGCATTTTCTTTCTTCAAAACTATCAATTTGGCCTCACTTTGCAGGCCCAGCAGAAATCCTGTTTGCGAAAATGAGATAAGTGCAGTCACAGATGCTTCCGATCCCCATTTTCCCACAAGAAGCTCAAAGAAAAGGCACATGGCTTCCTAGGTCCAAGCTCCCAGGCTTGTTATTCTAGTGACCTCATCAGAGTCACACTGCTGGACAGACAAGCAGGCCCGCAAGAGCACTGCTCCATGGGGGAGGGGGCTCGGGGGTGGGGGGGAGCTCCCAGCCCAGGGGAGCCCCCGAGCCAGGGAACCCGTCCGCTGGGGTGCTCAGAATCTGCGCCAAGTCATCATCAATTAGTCGTCACAATCAGCACAAGGACAGACGGAATTGTTTGCAATGCTCTATATTCCATAAAACAGCAAAACTAGAATGAAATAAACCAGGGGGTTTATTTACAGGGGCTGCACTGTAGGGCCAATAATATTTTATAATTAAGGTTATTTGGCAAATTAAGGCAACAAAACCAGCAGAATGCCAAAAAGAAGCCACCTCAACTTATATTGTAATTACAGTCCTCTCACTTATCCGGAAACACTGGCTATGTGAAAAAGGCCTCAAAACGAACAAAGTTGAAATCTGTGCAATTTATTACAGGAATACACCAGTGGGTCTGACTCATCTACTTTTGCTCTACAGATCATTCTAACTGGCTTAGTCATTTGTTTTCCAAGGCAGCGACAAATCAGACTGTAAACGCCAGGAGGGCAGGGATTTTTGTTGGTTCTGTCAGCTGATGCATCCCTGGCA
>NC_138374.1:33552112-33613297 GCF_054177405.1 Leptonychotes weddellii | reverse complement strand
TTAGATCACAACTCGGCTACTTCACGCTTGAGCTCCCCAAGACGGGGGATTTTGCAAACCCCTGGTATAAGTGCCATGACTGATCATTTACTTGTAAATGGAGACTGTAAATAACTGATTAAGATTTCTTGTAGGCATATATGTATTCTCTCTGTGATCTTGTTTCCACAAGTTATTTGCTTAGCACCCTGCTTTAACCTGGCAAGGTGAATGCCTACCTTGTTTCCTACTCGATTATAAACTCCTTTAAACTTGTTATCAGGGCAAATTGGTTGATTCAAGCTGGAAAGGGAAATTTTAGCTCAGTGCCTAGCCTTCACCATTGGGAGGTTCTCCAAACTGAACTCCACCTGGACAGGAAGATGGGGAGTGATTGTTTCAAGTCCCCTCATGTTGTTCAGCAACCCACAGGAACTAAGTGGCACTGTAGTTTCCCATTTGAACTGTAGCCCTTCTTTTGGGTTAACATTCTGTCCAAGTTACAAGAGTTTTGTGGCCAATCTGACATTTCCAATAAGGGTCAGGAAACCTCTGAATCCATGATAGGCAAACGGTTTTTGCCAAGGCCTAATTCAAGAAAACTTCAAATGTTTAAGAGCCATTTTTTAGAAATTCAAAACAAAAATCCTATTGGTAGAAGGGAGAGATGATATAAAATGTAAACCTGATTCACTCACATATAGAATTTAAGAAACAAAACAAAGGAGAACAAGGGGGAAAAAGGGGAGAGGCAAGCTAAGAAACAGACTGTTAACTCTAGAGAACACACTGATGGTCACCAGAGGGCAGGGGGTGGCGGGATGGGGGCATAGGTGATGGGGCTTCAGGAGGATGAGCACCAGGTACAGAAGCGTTGAATCACCATACTGTACACCTGAAACTAATATGACACTGTATGTTAACTATACTGGAATTAAAATAAAATGTTAAAAAATAATGTAAGGGCGCCTGGGTGGCTCAGTTGGTGGAGCGTCTGCCTTTGACTCAGGTCATGGTCTCAGGGTCCTGGGATCGAGCCCCGCATCGGGCTCCCTGCTCGGTGGGGAGCCTGCATCTCCCTCTCCCTCTGCCTGCTTGTGTTCCCTCTCTGTCTGTCAAATAAGCAAATAAAATCTTAAAAAAAAAAGACTCATTAAAAAAATAATGTAAACCTCAGATGTGAGAGAAAGTGGGGGAAACAGTAGGCCCTTTTGTTCCCTTCTATAAAGTCTGATTATTTTAGAGGTAATTTTGAAACATTCAAATCTGGAAAAAGAAGCAAATAAAGAAGGTGCCATTCGAATGTAGAAAGACCTGGGTAGAAATACAGGCTTTCCCACGGACTTGCTGTGTAACGCAGTAGGAGTGGCCTCCGGGGTCTCCAGTTCCTACCTGCTGCACGGGGTGGTACTGGGCCCTCCCCCAAACAATTTAGCTGTTGCCACAACACTGTGTCCCCCCACCCCCAGTCCTGGTCACACTGGACCCCTCCAGGGTCCCACTCTTGCTTTTTCCTATTATCCCACTTGACACACTTGTGTTTAAAATTTGCTGAGGAAATGTACAAAGGACAAAATATAATTTGTATTGTATATGCTATGGTTGCAACTACCATTTTTAAAAAAATCCATTTAAGAATAGTGACAGTTCCTTCCTCTTTCTATTGCTCACATAGCTTCATTCATCAATATATCTGGTGGGGTCGGAAGAACTGGGGAGAAGTATTTTTTAGGAATTGTTGAGAGAATTACATGGGAAGTCAAGTCATATGAATGCAAGTCTTTGTATTTCCACCACAACGCCAAAACAGATACTCCATATTCGTACTGCATCAGCAAAAAACCCAGCATACCTCCCTTCATTGTCCCCATCAACTTACTCGCGTATTGTCTCTTTTTTTTTAAGATTTTATTTATTTATTTGACAGAGAGAGAGCATGAGAGCACAAGTGGGGGAGTGGCAGGCAGAGGGAGAGGGAGAAGCAGGCTCCCCTGGGAGCAGGGAGCCCAATGCCAGGCTTGATCCCAGGACCTTGGGATCATGATCTGAGCTGAAGGCAGTTGCTTAACCAACCAAGCCACCCAGGGGCCCCTTGCATACTGTCTAAGAGTAGAGCAGAAGTCCCAGCATGAGGGCCAGAACTATGAATAAAAAGCAGATGTGTATCAAAGATAGACCTTTGAGGAGTTTATTTGCATGCAGACCAAGAAGCCTCAAGAGCAGTAACTCACACTAAGGAAAGGATGAATCAAGATGCACAAGTTTAGTATCTCCCCAGGACTTTATGAACTAAGGGGAAGAAATGATATAGGCTGAGCCACAGAAACACTGTTTTTATTATAATTGCAAGGGGGACCTGGGAAAATGTAAGTTAGATGGTATTAGAACAGTTCAGGTTTTCTGGAAATATTTTATGATCCCAGGCAGATAAAACACCATAGAATGAGAAAACGCCTAATCCCCAAATAACACTACAAGTGTGTCCTTTTCACCATCCAAAAACCTTCCAGGAGCCAATCAGGCAATCCATATAAAAAGTTTCAAACACTTTGACCTAGATTTCCTTCAGGGAAACTATCTTACGGATAGAAACCAAAATATGGGAGAAGTTCACTTCACAAGGATGTGCAAAGCAGGGCAATTTGCAACATCAAAAAAAAAAAAAAAAAAGACACCCCCACCCCCTACCACCCACCTTCTTTACCTGATGGACCTCATGACCACTAAGCCTCAATACAGATGCAAATTCAGGCCTGACTTCTTCATGGGGCTCAGGGGAGACAATACAGACAAGCATCCAATAAACATTTGTAAATCCCTCTACTATTTCAAAAGCATAAATATGCAAAAATCTTGTATTTGGGAAATAAAGGAACAGGGAAAAGAAAAGCATCAAGTATTCTAAAAGTACGTGTACACGTGTGGGTTGCAAATCCCTAGTGCAGTGAGCCCTGCAATAGTTAGTTAGCGAAAGACCATCGGAGGCAGACAACGAGCCATTGGCAGAGGCCCCACAGCCAACTGCCTCTACCCAGTCACATGGCCCAAACCCCCAAAACCCATAGGTGAACCTGAGCACCACCTCTTTCTCTGTCTCTAGCCTTACTGTTCCAGATCGCAGCTTAGTAGAGATCAGAAATAAAGCATTTAGTAGAATGCCTCGAGTATGATGGTTGCTTAATATGTGTTTAGTGAGTAATACAGAAAATGCATTAAAGCCTATAACAAGTGTGTGGAACACGTAAGTGCTCAGTAAATGGAACTGTTATTCGTATCATCATCATCACCATTATTAAATGAAAAATTAGCTCCTTAAAGTTTATATAGTGTTTTCAACTCTCACGATGATCCTCTCAGAGAAAACCGACGCTCACCGAAGTTGGTAATGTGTCCGAGTTCATAGTGCTAGCACATGCAGGAGTGGGGCTTGACCGCCGCCATCCGAGGCTCCTTCCCCTTGAAAAGCCTGGAATTTTATAACAATGGCCTCGAGCCTTCTCTCTATCATGGACGTGATTCCCAACATCCAGTCCACCCCAATTGGTTAATCAAGAATTACAGCAAGCCTGTTGGGCCTGCCAGTCATGGACTGATTTAAGGAAAGGGCAGTGACCCCATCTTTGTCAAGGACAAGGAAGTCTTCCAGAAGCTTCTGGGAAAGATTGGCTCACTACTGAGAAGACACGAAGACGCCGCTTCTCTCCCTCCACTAGATGTTTCCTATCTCCGTGGGACCCTTCGAACAACCGTAGCCATCTGGGGACCAGGAGGGCAATCAGGTTGAGAATGAAAAGAACACATGGTAGGGACAGAGCCAAGAGAATCACAGAGAAGTAAAGCCAGAGCCTGGGACATTCTGCTAAATGAAGAAATCCTTTTCCTCACCAGTGAAGCCAGTCCAGGTTGGAGTTTCTGTTCCTTACACCCCAGAACAGCCTACCTGATTCATTATCTGCATGGGCCACTTGCGTAGGCCTGGGACACACATTCTGTCCCTGGGCCGAAGCTCCATATCTTCACATGTGCAGCTTCTAAGCTCACCTCAGATCTCATTTTGATTTCCTAAAACCCTGAGTGGGCAGAAGAGCAAAGCCGACCGTGGTATGCACAGCTGTACAAAGGGAGCGCGTATTGCTGGTTCCCATCACATGGCTAACTATAGAAGCAAAGACACCACACTGAGCCCCACTCAAGTTTCTGGCCCCTCTCCCATGACCCCCACCCCCACAAATCACAACAAAGCTCAACAGCTGGAAGCCTGATGATCCTCAGTTGCTTCTCCGCCCACAGAGTGCTGGACACTCCCAGAGAAGAGAAAGAGGAGGGAGAGGGAAGAGGGAGAGGAGGTTTCATCAGAGCACAAAATCCTTTCTTTCCAGGCCGATAAAGACGATTTGGTTAAAGCATCTGAAGTTGCTTGTGAAAACTGTTGTTTTGCCAACTGATATTTGTAAGTTATTTCTTCAAAAACTACAGTGCAAAATAGAAGCTATCCAATCATTTTTCTGACAATGTTCTACTGAGATCAGCTAACCTTTTGTATCTTTCCCTAGATAGACCCATACCAGACTTGGGTTGTAGCTTTCTAAAGTCCAGACCAGTCCTTAGGGCTACCGGGCACCATCTTCCAACAAGAGACAGGGTCTAGTCAACTTGTGCCAACATCTCTGCCAATCTCAGCCTCAACCTTGACCTCATCACATCCCATAAGATTCACCTCCATTCAATTTCAGCCACGTGCGCCCAAAGCCATCAACCAATCATCACCCGTGCCAATCCTCACCCATGTCAATCCTCACTTCTGAAATCTAGGGTTGTTGTGAGATGTCAGTATCCCTCCCAAACCCCAACCTTCTATCCTCCACAATTCCCTAACTCCTCCTGCCCCTGGTTTCCAACCTCCCTGAGCTCCCAGGCCCCTGGCCTCTCCATTTTCTCCCATTCCCTCAGCTTGCCTCCTTTTTAGAGGCTACAGCTCCTTCTCCATCATATCACTTGCTCTCTTTCTGACACCCCCACTCCTTCCAAGCCACCAATCCCCAATTTTGAATCAATCCAGACCATCCAAACATTTCCGTTCCTGTAACTGGTAAGGCAAGTTTTGCTACAGCAGATCTCTCAACCTTGCAAATTAATGGCACAATTATGATTTCCAGCACAAACTAAGTGCTTGGAGTGACTCAGCAATAATATTTGTACTGTTCCATTTGCATATTGCTTCTTCAAAATCTTAAGTCCTCTATGTACCCCGCACCAGCTGGTGAACAGCTTTAAAGGCATCCTGGTCCTGCCCCTGAGCAGGTGTTCAACCTCAGCAAGATGCTTTGTCCGTTTGGGCTGCCGTGGCCTTGTTTATAACATTAGGATAATAACTCCATCCTCACATGACTGTTGCTAGAACTCAGAGAGTTAACATATGAAAGTAGTTTTAATGATGCTTAGAACATAAAAAGTGCCCCCGAAATGCCAGTTCTATTTTATAGAGAAAATTGAGCTGTTTTTATTCCATTTTTTCCCTTCAGCTCATTCCTCTGGTCCATTCCTATCCACATGCATCTTTCATCCCTTTTGTTCCTTTGGCAGAGAAAGACACTTCTTTTCATATTTAATTTCTCAGGTTAGCCTCCCCTCTCCTAGATTCTATATTTTGAACCTAGACCTTTAGCCTATAAATTTCCTCAAGTATCTGTCACCTTGAAAGCAGGAAGGAGGAATGTGAGAGAGGAAAGAAAGGAAGAGAACTGAAGACAAGGGAAGAAAACCCCCTTCACCCCTGCCGCCCTCTCAGCTATCCCCGATTACTTTCTTCCCTTTACAAACCCAGCCTCTTAAGGACCTGTCTACACTGACTGTCTCCTCATCCCTTTTCTCATTCCCACCTGAGTGGAATGGAATTTGCCCCCTGCCTCCCCTACACACCGCTCAAGCTATTTTAGACACCAATGACTCCTAATTGCCAGTGGTGACTCTGCCATCCCTAATTAATTGACCTCTCTGTAGCATTTGGCACTCTCTCTCATTATTGAAACTCTTTCTTCCTTGCATTTCCATGACCGGAGTCCCCCCGGTTTATCCTTTTTCCCTAGAGACCTATACTTCTTACTTTCTTTTGCTAGATCTTTCTTTCTCTGGCCACTCATTAGATGTTGTGTCATTTACTCATTCATTCAACAAACATGCTGAACACTCACCATATCTCAGGTACCATGATAGCTGCTGCGACCAGTTGAGCAGGGACAGCTGGAGCACAGCTCCGAGAGGCACCATTCACAGTGAGATCCAACTACTCAGACGTATGAGTGGCGCTTTCTGGAATTGTGCAAGGATTTTATCTCTGACCCTCACATCTCTTTATAAACACTCTCCTTGGGTGATTATTTCCAAACACAGGACTTAAGCTGTGAACAATCGCAGTGACACCATAAATAAGACATAGTCCCTGCCCTCACAGTTGTTCTAGAAAAAGATCAGCATGTAACTAGAGTGGAAAAAGAAGGGTACAATGACTAAGATGTGCCCTGGGTATAATATGAACACACCCTAGTTATTCTCCACAATTTTTTGACCCATTTCACACTTCATTCTTTACATGCTCCTTGGGTAATTACATCCAATTATGTCTTGTTCATCCAATCCTGTCATGTTCAACTGAGCCTATTAGCTGATAATGCCCACATTTTGGATTGCTTGCCCAGAATATCTAATTGCCTACCAGACATCTCCACCACGTACCCTATAGGGCACCAAGCACCAAGAATATAAATATGAATAAAGCAGAAGTCTTACCATGAGGCGTGAACCTTACTTCCCACCTGTACCATTTCAACAGACCCCTAGTTTGTCACCCTCTTGGACCTTTCTTCAAGCCTCATTAAGAGATGTAGGTTTGAAACACAAGCTAATTTTATCACCAAAGCCCCCATCCCACCCCCCACTCCTCTGTTTAAAAGCCTTCAAGGAGTACTCTCAGCAGCTAAAGCAAAACTGAAACTCTTTAGTGCAGTACACGAAGACCCTAAATGATCTTGCTCCTGCCGGTTCTTCTGGTCCTACCTGGCATCCAGCCACATACACACCCTGCAGGTCGGCCAGCCCTGACTGCCCTGGAGAACCACACAGGTCTCCCAGTCTAGTGCTACTTACCCACCTCGGACACTTTGTATGCATTGTGCCTGCTGCTTAGAATTCGCTTCCTCAGCGTGTTCACCTCATAAGTTTCTACACTTCCTTAATGGCCTGAGCAACAAAGGCAGCATTTAGTCCCTCTGGCCCTGAACCAAAGCAGGTGGTCACTTAAGGGACTCATCATCATGCCCTGATTACTTGTCCACACATCTGCCTCCCCTAGGAGATTGTAAGCCTTCGGGTAAGACCCTATCTATTCTCAAAAACCCACAAAAAAAAAAAAAGACCCTATCTATTCTCTGTGCGCCTCCAGCACCTGACACAGTGTCTAGCACATGCTGGGTACTCAGCAAACATTTGCCTGATGAAGAGACAAACTCACTGAGTTATTTTAACATTGCTTAATCTCAATATGTTTTTATTAGGGGCTTTAAAAATAATTAATTCTATTCCATCTAATTCAAGTCTCTTCCCACCTTAAAACTATTAAAACTTTAAAAAAACAACTGAAACTTTAACTTGATGTAGCCTGTATTTGCAGCCAAATAGGTATATGATCATGCAAGAATTTATAAAGAAAGCAGAATGTGCCAGAACGATTCTGAGATGCCAATTTGGATGCATCAGCTATTCAATGTCATCTGAAATTTCTTTTGATTTTTGAAGATTTTATTTATTGATTTATTTATTAAGTAGGCTCTACACTGGGCATGGAGCCCAACACAGGGTTTGAACTCACCACCCTGAGATGTGAGTGAAGATGTTTAACTGACTGAGCCACCCAGGTACCCCCCGATGTCATTTGAAATTTTAATTACAGGGACACCTGGGTGGCTCAGATGGTTAAGTGTCTGCCTTCGGCTCAGGTCATGATCCCAGAGTCCTGGGATCGAGCACCACATCGGGCTCCTGCCTCAGCGGGGAGCCTGCTTCTCCCTCTCCCTCTGCTCTCCCCCTGCTCATGCTCTCTCTCTCTATCTCTGTGTCTCAAATGAATAAATAAAAAATCTTTACAAAAAATTTTAATTATACCTTCATCCCTAATAAAATTAGAATATACAGTTGTCTATAATTTTTCTTTTCTGAATGTGGAAGAAGTCAACTGAAAGAAGTAAAAATGAGAGGAAAAAAATGTGTGTTGCTTAAGTTTTTGATACAATGACCAATCCCCTTATCATTAGAACCCCCTAACTATTCAGTAAAATATTTTTGCCAGCGTCTTACTTATGAGCATTTATTTATTCTTTACCATGGTACTTTGACTTTTTCTAAGAGGGTTTATGAGTTTATAAATTATGTTACTACACTGTTGCCTGCTGAGACTTGTAACAGATTTGCCAAACAGCTGGCCAGCACTGAAGGCGGGGACTGTGTCAATGAAACAAAATAAAGCTTCAGACCCCTGTGGCATGGGGACTTACCTGGGGTCTCACTGGGACCATACCCAGAACCTACTAGTCACCATTCAAGTCCCACAAGGGAGAATGAAGACATGGGGTCCGGGGATGTCTGGATTTTATTTTTTATGTTATTTTTTTTAAAGATTTTATCTATTTATTCATGAGAGACAGAGAGAGAGAGAGAGGCAGAGGGAGAAGCAGGCTCCCAAGGAGCAGGGAGCCTGATGTGGGACTCGATCCCAGGACCCCGGGATCATGACCTGAGCCGAAGGCAGACGCCTAACCATCTGAGCCACCCAGGTGCCCCTGGATTTTAAAAATCAAGAAACTGTAATGCTTCTTAACAAATCACTGCAGGTCAAAAATACCGCAATGGCTCTCTCACTACCAAATTCATGAGGCAAACACTCAAGTTTATCTTCTCATTCTATACATCAGTACACATATAGAAGGAGCCCTCTAGGATGTAGGGTAATTCAAAGAAAGAGAAAACTTCCTTGGCTGGTTCCCACAGCCCATGCTCTGACCCCACCCACCCACATATACACTCATGCTCCAATTTCTTTGACAGTTATGCCCGAGCATATGCAGGGAAATAGCAAACTACAGAGGGAACTTCATTGACCAAAGTGTGAGTACAGAGGGTACCTGACCCAGCACAGCCATTCCTCAGGATCTTATCTTTGACCCACCTCCCACGTCTATCAACACTCCCCTTGGGTGATTACTTCCATACACACAGGATTTAAACTGAGTCTCTATGCAAATAACTCCCAATCTATGCTTCTTGCCCAGAATATCTAACTACTCATTTGACTATCTCTCTGCACAGGCATAGAGGATAGAAAGTTAATAAGACCAATGTCGTCCCATGCTTTTTCAACACAGGTGTACAGTAGTATTTTGAAACAATTAGGAGCTACCAGAATGACATAAACCAAATTTGGCAGAGAAATGGAAGCAGAAACTTATAAACATGTGGCCTAATCATTTACAAACTTGTTTTCACCAAGAAATCCCTTGTTCAGATAAAATCTTACTTGGAAACCCAAAATGTGAAATCAGGAATAGCACACCTGCTCAGGTTGCAGAAGAGATCACCAAAAGGAACCCAAGCTGGATATAGGACATCTTTCCCCACACTGTCCCCATGCCCCTAACATCCCCTGAGACTCCTTGAAACCCACAGAAATCTGCAAAACACAGTTCAGACTGGTCTAGACCCATGAGAGTGCTACTTTTAATACCAAAATTAACAGTGAAAACACATTTGGGGACAGCTAACTGGTAACAGTGGGTGAGAATTCCCACTACTATTAAAAGTAAAATAAGAACAAATGTCATTAAAAATAAGATCAGTTCTGGGACACCTGGGTGGCTCATTTGGTTAAGCATCTGCCTTTGGCTCAGGTCATGATCCCAAGGTCCTTGCTCAGCGGGGAGCCTACTTCTCCCTCTGCCTTCCGCTCCCCCTGCTTGTGCACACTTTCTCTGTCAAATAAATAAAATCTTAAAAACAACAACAAAAATGAAGATCACTTCTAAGAAATCCACTAGATCAGTGTTTTTCACTTGTCTATCACCTTACCACATTTTCTCAAAGACAGTAAAAGCACTTGTATCTTAGAGTTTCTTGTGGAAAAGCCTGAGTGCAAAATCTTTCTAGATTTGTTTTATTAGAGTTTTCCAATCTTTTATAGCTGTCCATTCCACATCTAAGTAGTAGTAGTCTGTTTGTTGATGTTGCTCTTTCTCTTTTTAGCTTCACTGTCTTTGGGGGGGGGGTTTGAAATAAAATTTACTATTTTAATCATTTTAAAGGCTACAATTCAGTGATTTTTAGTGTACTCACATGTTATAAAGTCATCACCACCACCTAATTCTAGAACAAAGCCATCATCCCAAAAAGAAACCATGTACCCATTGTTAGTCACTCTCAACTTTCCCCACCCCCATACCAGGCCAACCACGGATCTACTTTTTGTCTCCGTGGATTTGCCTATTGTGGACTTATCACACAATATGTGGTCTTTCGCACCTGGCTTCTCTCACTCAGCATAATGTTTTCATGGTTCATCTATGTTGTAGCATGTGTTGACATTGTTTTTAGAAATGACTTACTTTTATGTGCCTATATGACAATTTAGTTTTTATAGAAAAAGCATTCTTTGGCATTTACATTATATCACTTTATGTAATATTCCATTAAAGTGCAAAATTACAATAGCAAGTACTAGTGGAATAAATAGGACTATGAGCAAATACTAATATAAGCATGCACCTGAGTTGATAAAAGCAAAATATACCAATTTATTGTGATGATAGCTATTTCCCACAGTGGCCTCTGTGCTCTGAGCAACAACCAGGAGGGGTGCCAGAGGGAAGGAGAGTAATGGCTAACCCTGAGTTGGGTTTTTTTTTTTTTTTTTTTAAGATTTATTCATTTATTTTAGAGAGAGAGTCGGGGAAGAGGGAGAGAGAATCTTGAAGCAGACTCCCCGCTGAGCATGGAGCCCGACACAGGGTGGGGCTCAAGGTGGGGCTCAACCCCACCACCCCAAGATCATGACGAGCCAAAACCAAGGGTTGACCACTTAACCAACTGAGCCACCCGGGCGCCCCAACCCTGAGTTGTTTTAATGTGGGTCAGTACTCCATTATCCAAGATGGAGGGGGAAGCATGCAGAGAGTGTAGAAATGGTATTCATTACACAATGGGGGCCATACCTGGCCCCCAAAAGGAAGTTTTCTATAGGTCTTCAAAAAAAAAAAAAAGCAGAGATATGTTACTATAAAGATAGATATACCCTTCTGCTTCTATAAAGCTTTACCATCCTACCTGTCTGTAAAGGAGAAGCTCAACCATGTCCTCTTCTATAAAGTCTTCCCTAAATCTTGATTACTCATAGTGCCTGCATGCGTTCTCTCCTCCCCTTTAATTTCCAGAGTACTTATCGACCTCATGGAGCTCATAACCCTTATGATAGCCAGTCATATAACGTCTTTTTTTTCCATACCAGGCTGAAAGCTATTTCAGAGGCAGGTTCTAGGTCTTTGCATCCCCTGCTTCCATCAGCACAGAAAAAGAGGTGCTCAAAACACAATCTTTATACCAATATTTAATAAGGAGAAGTTCACTATTTATTATTTATTTATTAAGTAAAGAAGGAGCACATTAAATAATTAATTTATTTAGACGTGTAACTTCCTACCTGGCTACAACAACTCACTCCATTCATCAATGTGGAGTCAAAGAAGGAAAGGAGAGATGAGCCTCTGATGGGGTGAAGTGGGGGGCAACTGAAGAAAATCAACGAATCTGGGTGCCTAGCAGCCGTCAGAAATCGTGACTCTCCTCCAAGTGCTTCACAGAGACCACTTTCAAACAGGACATTGTTAGATCGTGACACTTCCTGATGTCCTTTGATGTAGAATAAATTAAAAACAGACAGAAAATCTTTGTACTCAACATCTCCCAATATCAAATGTGGATTTGGCTTTTCCTCAATTAAATTATTATGCTATACCACTTTAATGGGTGAGTTTTGAGATATCCTACAAAGGTTCTCAAAAGCAAATAGCTTCCAAATTAGCGATTTTTAAAAGCAAAGCAATAGGGTAGGTAAAGAATGCATGAACACCACCAAAAGCTGCACTGAATACTTTTTTTGGCTGTATGTGCCTGAAAAACTGCCAAGTTCATTTTGATAAGCCTTTGTTAAAAACAATAAACATGCCTAAGCTTGCAAACCATGCCGTTTTGAAGAAAAAGCAGTTGAGGGAATTAGAAAATACTTAGAACTGGAATGTCTGAATAAAACCTTCCGTGGTAACGGATTTACCAAGAAGTCACAACACTGTGAGGCCTAGGAATATGGAGGGGAGTGGGGGACGACATGTAAAGTGAGAAAAAAATGAGAGCAGAACACCATCTGCATAAATAAATAAGCAGCTACATGTCACACACTGGTACAGTCACAGTATACCACACCACCACGAGTGCGCTAACACTACTGAGAAAACGAATCCCCCCGTGCTTCATTAAGTTCAACGTCACCACAGCCATGTGCCTGCACTAAAGGAAATGTAATTTAAGGGACTCCGAATTAACAACATATAAAATAACCAAATGTGGGACCTGCTCTTCGTGTACAGGAGGGTATCAGTTCATAGAAGTCAAAGTAATTCATCTAAATTCCCTTCTTTGTTTTCAATGATTATAAAATCAGCAGGATCAGGGGATTGGAAGGAAGATCATTTGGAATATTTACGCTCATTTCCCTACTTTAGGCAAAACCGAAATTCTCTTCTATCTGCCAAACAAAATCCAGGAACATTCTAATGAATGAATGTAACTTGAGCTCCACAGGAACAAATCTCTTTGCTGTGTTCACCGATAGATCCCAAATGCCCAGAATAGCAGCACCAGGCACAGGGTGGGGACTATATAATATAGTAGGTAAATAAAGATCGCTGTTAAATTGAACTAAATTGAAAAACATAAAAAATGGGCAATGCGTAAAATGCTAAAGAAGTCAGCTTAAAGTCCCTTTCTTAGCTCTTTTTTAAGGTCATGGTGTTCGTCACAATATGCAAATGATCCTCATATAAACTCCTTTTCTCAAGTTGGCTCCAAAGTCATACATTGTACCTTTTACTCTAACCAATCATCACCATAGGGAGCTGAGATTCCAGGGAGAGATGGGGGTAAATTTAGTTCACCCGTTTTGATTACTTTTCTTCTCTGGATGTTCACCTAGGATATATCTGCATATTCATCACTGTTCAAGAAGAATGTAACTTATTTAAAATTAAGGGTTCATATCTTTTTAATTGTACTACAGAGGTGGTTTGGCTAAATCAACCACTCATTTATTTCAAAACTCCACCAGTTAAAATAAATAAAAAATAAGAACAGGAAAATGACATAGGTGATTCTAGTTCCATCGTTTTTGTTCAAAATGCCTAGCAGCAATATGCTTGGAAAGCGTCACTAAGTGGGAAAGAGGAGGCCTGGATGGTGGTGTTGGTTCCATCACCAATAAACAGTAGGAGTTTAGCCAATCCTTGCTATCAGGAATTTGAGCTTCCTGGCCGGCCAGGTGAAGGGTTTGAATAGATGATCTCTAAAACCCTTTTCAATTTCCAAGATCCTGTGATTATGTGACCAAATCCAGTCACTTAATTACTACTCCTTATTTTCATCATTAATTTCTTTAACACAGAGACGTTGGGCACCTCAGGAGGGGCAGGCACCATTACCCCAGTATGGCATGACACTGGTGGGGGACAAACTGCAGGGTCCGTTGATGATTTTAAAAGCTAGTGATCTCAGATACCTGTGGAGACGGTGTGTTTCTAAATTTGTCAGGCCTTGTCTGTCTCCCTGGGTTAAGCCGGCTGCGCCTTCAGAGTGTCCAGCTCTCAGCAAAGAAACGAATAGGATGAACGAATTAGAGACCCATCAGAACGGAATGGTTTAACCAGTATTCTGGTAGGTTCCATACGACTCAACATTAAAAAAAAAAAAGTTGTAAGATGGTCAGACAGCCGAATTGTAAAAACGGAAGGCTAACCAAATAGCCCCAGGACTTACTGGAATCGTGCTTTAAAATTTTGCTTGCCAACACTTCTCCCTGAGTTTGCACGGCAGGGATCACGGCCTTCCTTGAGCACAAGAAGCAGCTGAGAAATTAAATTCAGTCAGTTGAGGCTTTGAAGGCTGGTGTGTTGTTAGCACACCACACGCGAGAAATAAATATTATTACCTGAGGCAGAAGAAGATTAAGAAAGAAAAAAAAAAAAAGTCACGGAAAGCCCAATCCAGCAGAAAAGCGGTCTCTGTAACACCGGGAAATCTGCCTTTGGAAAGCACAGGAGATGGAGATCAAAGCCGCTTCCTCTTCAGCCACCTGCCCAGAAACCGCTGGAGCGCGGGCCCGACACCGACAGGACGAGGGGGCACATGTCTGTCCCCTAACCGAACCCCCACAGGCGCCCCGAGGGACCCGGGTTGGGGTGGCGGCTCTGGGGGCCGCGGGAGCCACCGAGCGCCCTCCGCCAGCTCCACCACGCCCAGCCCGAGAGCCCCGCCGCCCCGCCTGCCCCGGGTCCCCTGAGCCCCCACGCCGCCGGGGAACGGGGAGAGGGACAGCCGCCCGCGGGAGGCTGCGCCCGGGGCAGCCCCGCCGGGCCGGTGCCCGCGCCCCGCAGCCCGCCCCGGGCGCGCAGCCCGCCTTTCTCCCGGCCCCGGCCCGGCGCTGCCGCGTCCTCACCTCGCGTGGACCGCCGTATCCCGGGCGCTGGCGCGCGGACATGTCCCCCCGGGGCGCACCCACCGGGCCGCCTCCCTGCGCCGTGGCCCCTTCCCGGGCCCCAGCCGCCGCGGTCCGCGCTTCCGAGGGGGCGGGGAGCGCACGGGGCGGAGGCGCCGGCGGGGCTGGGGCCGGGGGGCCCCGCGGGCAGCGCGGGAGGAGGAGAGCGTCGCCGGGAGGAGCCCAGCGCCCGGCCGCCGAAACGCGCCGGCAGGTTCAGCCCCCGCCCCGCCGGCTCCGCCGTGGGCTCTGCGCGGTGGCCGAAAGGGGTTTGTCACTGGGATCCGCTCTGCGTGCCGAGGCTTGGCGCGGGGTGAGGGGCGCGGGGGGCGGAGGGACACCTCGCGGTTATGTAATGGGTCGGCCGGCCGTGTGCCGAGCCAGCTCGATCCGCGACCGCCCTCCCCTCCGGGGGCTCCGCCGTGACCCTTCTCAGCCGTGCGCGCCCCTGAGCCAGGCGAGCGGAGGCGGCCCGGTGTTCTCCAAAAGAACTTTTCCCTGCAGGGTCCACGAGCAAGGTCTGGAGAAGGAATTCAAGGACTCCCTGAGGCGTATCTGCCAGGGACGTGTCTTCTGCCAGCTAGCGCTTCCCAGGTCACAGCACAGGAAACTGAGGCCCCGAAGTGTTAGTTAAAAGCGTTGTCTCTGGGAATTAGATGCACCTGGATCCAACTCTCCTGAAAAGCTTGTGACCTTGGGCGAGTTAAGTCCCTGAGCCTCAGTTTCTTCACCTGTGAAACGAGAATAATAGTCCACTTCAGGTGTTTGCCGAGAGGACACAAGGAAGGAAAGTGCGGCGCGGGGTATGCACCACGCCCCCCCGTAGACGTTAGTGCTGTTGATTGTGCTGAGGTTCGTCCCCATTCCTCAGATGTTGCCTTAAAGGCGGCGGTGGTCTCAATGACCGCCAGACGCAGCCTCCCGGGTTTGCCCAGAGGTGCCCCACGTAAGGCTAACGTTCCTGTAAACCACTCCGTCAGAAGCAGGTTCTCCGAACTGCCTGTCTGATTCCCGCTTCTTGGGGGCTACACCCTTGCTATTCATCAGCATCGTTGTCGTGTGGGAGCTTGCTAGAAATGCGAAATCTGGGGCCCACCCCCAGCACCTTTAAATCATAATCTGCATCTTAACAAGAATCTCTAGGTGATTTAGTCAGTGGTTTATCAAAGTTTCAGTAAGAGTTGGATTTCTTGGAAAATTTGAAGAGGGGACTGCAAAGTTACTAAGCAGCAGTCATACTGTATTTCAGGGTTTTTAAAAAATAGACGAGTAAAGCCCTTCCTCATTTTACCCTCTGGCTGTTTTGTTTCTTGTCCTCCCCCTAACCTCCTGCTCTTTATAAATCTGGATTTACGTCCTATTTTCACTGCAAAAACCTCTGCGTTGCATCTAAGTAATGATTAGTGAATCCAGGTCTAAAACACACAAAAGAATTAGCAAATACGGCTTGTAAAAGAATTCATTAGCATTGAAAATGGATTCATAAACGTAGAGCCTTGGAGAGTCCTGAGCGCTCACCTGTGAAGGTCCTTAGGTTCAAGGCTTGAATACTTTTGCATTTCAGAACATTGTTTTGGGTGGCAAATAAGGTCCATTCTCCATTTAAATAACATAGGACAACCAGTTCTTTTAAAAAGTTTTGAAAAAGAAAAAAGTTTTGGAGAATAGAAAGCAAGCTCACAGGCTTCCTTCTGTCTAACTGAAGTCATCACTCCCAGAGGCTCTAGCAAAGCCCAAAGCATGTACTTTGTTTATTTCATTAAATGCTGTGTGTTTGGGTTTTGTGTTTGTCTTTGATTCTTGGAATGTCCAGATTTAGTCTGCATGATTGTAGCTCTGGCAGAATGATTTCCGACTTGTGTGAGCGGAGTAATTGCAGATTGTTGAGGAGGAGGAGGGTAATGTTGCCTGGCAGTGCCTGAGTTGGAAAGGTCATTTCCATCTGCCTACCCAAGGCTGTTGAACAAGCTGATGCCATGCGGATGGGCTGTGTGGACATGGAGTAGAGGAAGATGGTTAGAGGAGAGGAATCTCCGTTCTCAGAGGCTGGAGGTTTGGAGGAGCTGAGAAGGGGATGAGAAAGATCCTTCTGCTTGCCCTGGAATCCAACCAGGGAGGAAGGGGAAAAGGCAACATTTCTCCTAAAGAGTGCTACCCCATAGAACAGCCTGCAACGGTGGAAATGTTCTGCATTTGTGCAGTCCATAGGGCTACGAAATGTGGCTATTTACGTTTATATTTTAATGAAAACTCAGGGGTTTTTTGTGTGTGTTTGTATTTAGCGCTAGTCTGTGGCCGTGCTCCATCCCAGCATGGGGCTAGTAGCCACCGTCCTGGGCGGCATATAAAACATTTCCTTCATCACAGAAAGTGTGGCTTCGAGGCCAGGATTTGGATGAGGAAGTGAGCCCCAGTATTCCAGCTTTTCCAAATCCTTGTCAGGACTTCAGCTGTCCTAAGGTGGGTGGAGGAATTGATCATTAAACCGAGGTTACTGGGTCCTCATGAGGGTCAGAATGGGCTAATCCATAGGATGCACTGAATGTAATTCCCTGCATAGAGTAAACGTGCAAAAAATCTTACCAGTATAAGCATTAATAGTCATTTTGCTGTAAAGAAAAGTTGTTGGGGGGACATAGTCCTACAGTTACATCATTATTAGTTAAATAGACTTTCGCTGACGTGGTTCAGCTGCTCTCCTCCTGCAGTTACCATTTATAGCTCTGCTCCAACCCCTCCCCTCCCCTCCTCCTCCCTGCGCAGAGCTGAGCACTACCTGTACTGTTCTGGCCTGGAGGCTCAGCATACTTGCTCAAATCCCTACCATTTGGGTCCAATAAATAGGAAGTGTGTTAACTAAAGTCATATTGTACCATAGTTCAGGGGAATCAATTTTCAGTTGAGATTCTCGGAAGCGTGACACCTTAGGGTACATTATGGAAGGAATTATTTGTTCCTGTTATTTGGTCAAACAAGGATGTGTGGACTCAGCAGAGAGAAATGAGAACATTGGCTCCAGATAAGTAATATTGGGGGATGTCCACATCAGACTGGAAGCTACCAGAAGCTGGGGGGCTGGGGCCGGCAATTTGAGGCTTTTGCCTAAATAGAAGTTGAAAGTTTATTTTCATGACTAATAAAGAGTCTCAGAATAACTGCAAACAGCATAAAAAAAGATGCGAGTGTTGTCTGCTGTCAGTTATACAAATCAGGGCAATATGTGGAATGGGAAACAGGGAAATTCTTCCTGGTACGCCAAGAAACGTAGATTTCTGAATGACCTTCTCAAATTCCTCTTCTTCTGGCTTCTTTAATAAAATCACATCCTGTGGGCAGCTTTGGGATCCCACTTTCTTTATTGTCATCCTCGGTTCCTTTTTCAGCATTTCTTTTCTTACGAACATTCTCTTAGAATTCAGTCCCTAATTCTCTGCTCTCTTTTCTTAACCCATATCCCATGCCCCTCCTGTCATGCCTGCGGCTCTAACACCAGCCTGTCAGAGGCGCTTTTCTGGTTCTGACTTCTCTCCAGGGCTTCTCGCCAGATCCTCAGTGGACATTGTCATTTAACATCTCCCCACCCCATCGCTTCAAATGTTAACCTATCAGGAACTGAAGTTATCAGTGCACTCTGTGGTTAGCCTCCCCCCAGACTTTCTATTTTCTCTTCTTTGATATCACCACCTTGGTCTTTGGTGCTAAAATTCTCCCATTTCCTGTGACTTGAAACAACGGAATGATTTTAACCCCTTTTTCTTCTTCATGGAGTCATGGTATAACTGAAAGACACTGAATTTGGAATCAAAAAACCAAAGTAAAAACCCCATTTTTGCCGCTCCTTGGTAGGATGAACTTAGGAAATTTCTTAAGCCTCGCGTTTCTCATCTATAAAATTAGACCAACAGTACCTTTCAAAAAATATGTCTTGAGCAGCTATTTATCCCAGGCTCTGTGCTGATCAGGTTAGATTCTCACCCTCTGCACTAATTACATTTTGGACCTGATAAGTCATCGTGAGGATGCTCTGTGCATTGTAAGATGTTTAGCAGCATCCCTGGTCTTTACCCATTAGATGCCAGCAGTAACCCTCTGGTCATGGCAATCCCAGTTGTCTGCAGACATTGCCACGTGTCCCCTGGGCAGGGACAAAATCACCTCCTGTTAGCAACCCTGGGTTAAAGGAATTCTGGGAGGAGCAGAAGTGCCATTCTCTCTGGGTCTGTGAGGATTCCATGGGACAATGGGCATGAGGGCAGCCAGCACAGAGCCTGACCAGGTCAACATCAGCAGAACATGGATAGCCACTCATTCATGGAGCTCTGTCAAGTGGAGGTATTTTCTGAAGATCACAGTTGAAAAACATTTTCAGAAAAAAATTAATTTAGATTGTGTTGTTCTACATTCTTATTCCATCCTAGCAAATACCGTTTTTGAATTTAAGCAACAATAAAACAAATTTCTTACATTAAGTTTTCTTAATAATTTTGTTCTCTCCCTATCTATTCTTACTGATCTCCAGACTCGATTCCCTTATGCATAGCTCACTAGAATTACTAGACTTCCATTAGTTTAGTAGTCCCTTACTCCTGCCCATCTGGACAACTAGCCTTCCCGATACCGTTCATGCCCTACATTCTTTCTGCTGGAACTCTGGTAGTTCCTGTTTCCCTTATTTACTTTCACTGAAATGGAACTCCTCTGTTGGTTGGCCAAAGTTCTCTTCCATCCAGCCTTCCTATCCATCCTTCATCATCATGCCCCCCACCTGTCACTCTGTGTCATAGCCTCCTTCTTGTTCTGTCAGGTCCTCATGCACATTCCTGCCCCCTGTTCTTTCGCCCACACTTTTCCTCATACCTGGACTTTTGCTTCCTCTCTCTCTCTCTTTCTCTGCTGCCTTTATAGACTTGATAACATCCTTCAAGGTTCCATTCAAATTCCAACTTCTACTGATGTTCATAACTTCCTTTGAAAGGCATTAAAAAAAAAAAGATAGGTGAAAGGTTGGATGGAGGGAGAGAGAGAGTTGGAGAGTCAGGTGATAAAGCAATTTAGTTGAGTGTTCGTCTAGAATCTAGGAAGCAGCAGATGTATAATTTTTCAACTGTTTCTGTTTGAAAATTGTCCTAATAAAAATAAATGGGATAAAATAAAAATATAAAACATATTAGAGCCTTCCCATCTAACTCTAGCCCATAGTGATTTAGGATTTAGGCTCTGCTGGGGCACCTGGGTGGCTCAGTTAAGTGGCTGCCTTCCGCTCAGGTCATGATCCCAGGGTCCTGGGATCGAGCCCCGCCTCGGGCTCCCTGCTCCGTGGAGAGCCTGCCTCTCCCCCTCCCTCTGCCTGCCTCTCTGCCTACTTGTGCTCTCTCTCTCCCTCTCTGTGTCAAATAAATAAATAAAATCTAAAAAAAAAAAGGATTTAGGCTCTGCTGTTAGGTAGATCTGAATTCAGAGCCAGCTCCACCTCTTGCTGGCTGAGTGACCTTGGGCGGGTCACACACGAATGCAAAATTTCAGCCTCTTCACCTATAAAACGATATAAGAACACCTTCCGTGTGGGACTGTTGCCGCAGTTAAATGAGACATACACTTCTGTGGTGCCTATAGCCCAGGAACTGACCCACAGCGAGGACTTAATAAAGGTTCGTGGAACTGTTCACAGTAGGCAGGTATGGAAACCACCTGAGTATCTGTCGGTGAGAATGGATAAAGAAAATGTGGTATGTATTTATAAAATGGAATATTATTCAGCCATAAAAAAGGAACAAGATCCTGCCATTTGGAACAACATGGATGAACCCGGAGGACATCATGCTATGTGAAATAAGCCAGACACAGAAAGACAATTACTGTCTGATCTCACTTACATGTAGAATCTAGAACATTCAAACTCACAGAAGCAGAGAGTAGAATGGTGGTTGCCATTGTCGGTGGTGGAAGAAATGAATATAAACTTTTGCTTATGAGTAAGCTCTGGGAATCCAATGTACAGCATGGCGACGATAGTTAATAGTACTCTATTATATATTAGAATTTGCTGAGCGAGTAGATCTTAAGTGTTCTCACCACACACAAGAAAGGTAACAACTTGATATGATGGATGTTTTATTAGCTTGATTGTGGTAATCATTTCATAAAGTATGCATATATCACATCATCACGTTTTTCACATTAGATCAATTTTTATTTGTCAATCATACCTCAGTAAAGCTGGGGGGAAATTAAGATAGGTGTTAGCTGAAAATAACAAACACTCCTCCCTTGAGCACATAGAGGGTGGGCTCTTTGGTGGCAGGAAGCCTGTCTCATGCTAGCAGAGTAGGAATTTCAAGAAATCTTTGCGGAATGAGTGAAGGTAGCTATGCATTACCTTGTTTATTTACCTCTGCTGTTCTTCCTCCGGTAGATTCATTCAATTACTATTTATAAAGCATTTACTCTGAACAAAGTCAGCAACCATGGGCAGTGGTTGATAGCCTCAGTCTATCTGATAGCCTCAGACTTAACCCAATCCTTTCTCCATGACATCAACAGTCTCCCTGGCTCAGAGCTGCTGTGTGTGCAATGCGAGTGTTCTCTGACGCAGCTAAGACTCCTTCAGGGAACACATCTGGATGGAAATGCGTTTCCATAAAGAATACGGAGGAGAGAAAAGCTACTGGTTTTGGCACCCAACCAGATGTGGAGTATGGAAAAAAGGGGGTGAGAAATTCCCCAGGACCTGGCCCACAGACGTCATGACCTACCCTTTCTTGCTTCCATTGAGTAGCACAAGGCCCTATTGATTTTAGTAATATTGAGCTTTGTTTCTCAGTGAATTTATTCAAAATCTTTCAAGTTATTGCTGAACTTTTGTGTCATTTTTTCCCAAAGGATGTGTTTGGTTTTAGCATTTTGGTTCTCCAAATTAAATTTAAATAAAATTATTTAATGTCCATAATGTTCACAGCTGGTATACAATTCTTTCCCACCTCTGCATGGCTGGAGGGAGAGTGGGAGGGATTTACTGAATTCCTCCAGGGCTCCAGGCCCTGTGTTTTTTCGTTCATTCTTACAGTGCCAATTTTCCAAGTGAGAGAAAGTGGCTCAGAGTTTTGGGGAGCAAGAATTCCTGTAGCTTCTCTTGGTCCTTCTAGCTGGACTAAGAATCAAATCAACATGAGACAGATTAACAAGAGAAAATCAAATGTATTACTGTACTTCTGGAGAATCCACACAGACATGGAAATTCTGAAGACAGTCAGGCAAGATGAGGTATATTTGTCTTCCTGCACTGAGGAGAAGGGGTAGGGATCTGGAGCTTCAGAGACAAGGAATGCAAGTCACAGGGAAATAAGAAGAAGAGCAGATGTTTGGTATGTCAATGTTTGCCCTGCCATACAGATGGTCACGTAGATAAAATTTACCTCTGCCAATAACCCTTATTCTGGGAAAGACCCTCCCCCACCCACCCCCAATTTACATTCTTCTATGCAGTTAACAGAGGGGCAAAAGTGTCTCAAGCCTGTAGGGTCTAGAATTGCCTTTAGCTCAAAATAATCTTCATACCGGAGCAGCTCATCTCTGGGCAGCCTGCCCTCAGCCCCTACACGGTGGTTAAACGAATTGCCCAATATCGTGCAACTAGGAAGCCGCGCTGGTCTGCGGAACCTGGTCTAAGACTCGATGCAAAAACAGCTGTCTCTCTCTCCACCTGTTTCCATACCCTTTGTGATGTGAATTTGTGTCTTCCCCATCCCTGTTGCCCCAGCCCTTGAATCAGGGCTAGTCTGATGATTGTTTTAGCCAGTGGGAAAGAGAAATAGCAGTGCCTTCTTCTGAATCTCTCTCTCTCTCTTTTTTTTTAAAGATTTTATTTATTTATTTGAGAGAGAGAGAGAGAGAATGAGTTGGGGTGGAGAGGGGCAGACTCCCCCGCTGAGCAGGGAGCCCAATGTGGGGCTTGATCCCAGGACCCTGAGATCATGATTGGAGCTGAAGACAACCACTCAACCAAGCCACCCGGACGCCCTGGGGCCATTTCTGAGTCTTAAGGAGCCATGCCCCCTCCTGGCACTCTCTCTCTCTCTCAACACTGCATGGCCACAAGAACAAGCCTGGGCTAGCCTGCAGGACGATGGGAGAATACAGTTCAGCCACCTTAGCCAAGGCCCCAGACACAAGGAGAGCCAAGCCAAGATCAGCAAAACTGGCTACTATCCCCGCAGCTGGCTTCAGGTGCACTAGGGAGCCCACCGAGAACAGCTCAGATCAGCCGAACTGCCCAGCCAACCCACACACTCATACACAAAAATAAAGGCTTACCGTCATAGCCACTGAGGTGTTGTGGTTGTTTGTCACGCAGCATCATTTAACCAGGGAACAATATAAATTCACAATGCCGGCAGATCTTGTATGTACCTGCCAATAGCATGAAGGTATCCGGTTTTGCAAACATATCTATCAGAAGTCCTTTCTCCCCGAGTTTTTATCATGCTATTTTGTTCTTTTCAATTACTCAAGGAGGAAAAACACGTTGTGAGCAATATACTTGAAAAGAAATAATTTGCGGTTAGTGGGTCAATTGAATGAGCGACTAAATTGCAAACAGAACCACAGTGGGTGTCTCTCCTTCATTTCTATCATCAGACAAATCCTGTGCAAACAAACCCACCAGTAGTTTTGAATGTCTGGTCTTTATAGGCACTAAGCACAGTACAGTAATGTTTTAAGACATGGTTCCTGTCTTCAAGGAATTTACGAGTAGTAGCTATGAAATGAGAGAAACTGAATAACAATAAAAGATTTCGAGAACGCTGCACCACAACCTTATATCTCAGAAAGAAAAGAGCATGATCATTTTGAAAAAGGAAGTCAACACTTGCTAGAACTCAGAAGTGGAAGGCTTGGCAGAGAACTGCCTAGGTGGGGGCTGACTTTACAGGTGGGGCTGGAACTCTTTCTGGGAGCCTTTCAATAAGCAGCGAGGAGGGCTGTCTTGGTAGGCGCAATGACAGGTAATAATATTAGCAAAGGGAAAGTGCAAGGTGTATTTGGCAGAGAGTAAATAAGTCCTTTTGATGAGAGCAGAGAAAATCAATAGGACAAAGTGCCTGATGAGATACGAAGTGGAAGAGACGTGAGGAGTGTGTGTGTCTCCAGCCAGGAGGTTGGTGATCATTAACAGAGACAGAAGTTAGGAGGTAGCAGCTGGTGAACTCTTCCATATTAGATGCGGAGCTTGAGGCGGGAGTGAAATGTTCAGCAGGCTGTTGAAAATTCAGGTCAGGGGCCAAGGGGAAAGGTCAAAATTAGAGATATGGCTTGAAAGTCTTCAGTGCAAGCAAGCCAAGGTGAAACCAGAGCAGAAGGGCAAGGACTGGATCTCGGGGAATGTCCGCAATGTCTAGGAGGGGAGATAAGAAAGATGTACAGCTGACCGCTAAGCAGGATGTAACAAGTACCAGAGAAGTCATAGAAGTGTGATAACCATTCGGAGAAGGGACAGAGATACACACCAGCAGAGCGGAAACGTTCTCTTCCAAGAGAAGAATGAGTGATAATGGGACCGCGCGGCTTCTGCTAAGTAATTTGGAGGGATGCATGGTTCTGGCTGGACAGCTCACCTGCTAACAACAGAAACACAGTAGAGACTGATTACACTTATTGCAAAAACCAAAACCAAAACCAAAACCACACAACAGAAAACAAAAACCATCCAGCTTTGTTTGGGGCTGATTTACCCTTTTTGACCCTCTGTGTTGATCTTCTTAATGGATTAATTAGCATGTTTCTGCTTCACCTTTATTCATTTTAATAAATTCAGCAAGTTCAATTGAAGAACATATTTGATGGGGATAAAGCCAATCCAACAAAATAAAGTATCAAGGGAAACAAACAGTGGCCAGATCCTTTTTCAGTTTCTTATATGCTGTAAGTATATCTGCAATGTTCTATAAGCTGCACTATGGGGTATGTTGTATCTACGGCCTTCAGCAGAAACACGTATTTACACAGCCATATTACTTACTTCTTGTGGTTACAGATGAGAGCGCTGAATCCTAACCACTAGACCATCAGGGATCTTGTGGTTATGGATGATGCTATGATAACATTATTAAGTTAAGAAAGTACAATTCAGGGGCACCTGGCGGGCTCTGTCGGTAGACTATGCGACTCTTGATCTCGGGTCGTGAGTTCAAGCCCCACGTTGGGTGTGCAGACTACCTTAAAAAAAAAAAAAAGGAAAGAAAAAAAGAAAGTACAATTCATCCCAACCACTGGAAGAACCACTGGTAGAGATTCTAGGAATATAAATAATAGCCTTTGGTTCTATTGTATTTCAGTAGAGTGTGAAGAACAGAAAAGCACAAAGTCAAAAAAAAAAAAAGCGCTCCTTTAAAAAAAGAAAAAGCTTACAAAAAGGAGCCAGAAGTCTGCCAGCAAACTGCTTGCCAGTTGCTTTAAAGTATTTCTACCCGACAATCTGCAGGTTGGTTGAAAGCAGTGGCTATGTAGTTCTTATCAGCAGACACATCCCTATTAACCATCTCAATCTGTATCTGCTCTAAGTGTTCTGATCCAGGAACCCTACACAGAGGAACCAGTATTTAACAAGCTTTCCAAGTGGCTCAGCACCGCAAAAACTGAAAACCATACGTGGGTACCCTAGGGAGACCCAAGGGCGGTTGGAAAGGAGGAAGGCACCCCAGCAGACCGGGCCCAGCCGGTCCCTTTGTCTTTTCTTCCTCCTTAAGTGGAGCAGCTCTATTTATGGTATTATTGTATTGGGATTCCATGCATTCCATTTATCAGGCCAAGCCATCCCTCACCTCCCCCATCAATCCATCACCAAGTCCTGCCAATCACCTCATCAAAACATAACACCCAATCTGCCTCACTTGTTTCCTGCACTGCCCACAGCCCAACCCAGCCTGCCATCTGGTCTTCTACTCCTCCTAACCCATCTACTTGTGTCTGCTCTTAGCCTCCTCCAGGCCAGTCCCATTAGAGCACCAAGAATATTTTTCTCAAAACTTTAAGTGAGATCACATTGTCTTGTAGCTGAAAACCCTTCTGTGGCTCCCAAAGCCCTAAAACAAAATCCGGGCTCCTCCGAACATGGCCCGTGAGGGTGTCTGACCCCGCACGTCATCTGGTGCCACATCCCATGTCTCGCTATAACTGTGGCCACACTGGGTTTTTTTCTCAGCATCAAGCCAAGGAAGTAAGAGGCCTTTGCATTTCCTCTTGCTTCTGCCTGAAAAGCTCTGCATCTTGTTCTGCAAAGACCTCAGCTTAAGTGCCATCTCCCCAAAGGTCTTCCGAGACCATTCTATTTAAACTCAATCTCCCTGATTCTCCATTATTCTCCATCTTAGCATATTTTTTTTTGCAACTTGAGTTTTTTGTTGCTGTTTGTTTTCATTTTGTTCGGTTCTAAACTAAAAGCTCAATGTGAACAGGAACCCTGTCCATCATGCTCACCATGTGTCTCTGGTATCATGCTTACCATGGTGCCTGGCATATATTAGGAACTTAATTATTGAATGAATGGATAAAAGGACCCAAAGTTTTCAAGGTGCAGAAGTCCCTGATTTAGACAAGTTAGAAACTTTCATTTTGGATGGGGTGAGTGTGCATTCATAAATTAAATGCCATCCTGCAGTTATCTCAGTGACTAAAATTCCCAAGCCCATAGGATGCCTGGCTGATTCATTTGGTAAAGCGGGCAACTTTTGATCTCAGGGTTGTGAGTTTGAGCCCCACGTTGGGTGTGGGCATTACTTAAAAATAAAATTAAAAAAAAAAAATTCCCAAGCCTTTTGCTCTTCCAGACTAGTGGAGCTAGATCATGTTGTTGTCGGGGAAACTTCCATGAAGCTAAAAGCTTGTTTTGCCCCTTATGAAGAGAGATTCATTAATGTTCATCTGTAAGTACAAAGATAATCACAATAAGAAATAAGAGGAGTTAGAGCTCTTTGTGGGAGAATGCCAACTGATTACACAGCATGTGTGAATAATACTTATTATGGTTATTAAAACCCATGAATCACATGAAGTCTCATTTTAAAACTATGGGCATTTGGCCAAGAACATTATGACAATCTATTTTGGAGTTAAACATCATCATCTGGGGAGGGTCTAGAGCAGTTAGATTTGGCTGCTTGCCAAGTATGGTGTAAGCACACACTGCATTTCCCACCTACTGATGGAATGGATGCATGAGGGGAGAGAGCTTTATCACACTCGGAGGGGTGGCAGAGGGTGGGGCCCATGAGAACCAGCTCTAAGGTCCTTTCCAAGTGCTTCTGATTCCTCAGTTCCACCTAAGCCGATTCAGCACGACTAAACAAACGGTTATTGAGGGCCCCCTGAGCACCAGAAACCATGCTGGGAATATGACAGTGAGCATTTAGACATCCACTCTGCCCTACCAGAAAAAATAGGAGGTGAACAAGACTTAGCAAAACTAGAGGATGACGTCAGCACTTGGCTCTCGCCTCGGATTATCAAGACACAAGAATTAGCCATGTGGAGTGAACAATCAAAAAAATGGAACTTTCTTGAATGGTACCAAAATATTTTTAGTTCCCGTTTCCATGAAACAACCCCCTAATGCATTGGAAATGGCCCCAGGATTTGAAGCCCCAGCTGCCTTCTGAATGTTTCTTCAAGCTCCTCACCAGACCCACATGGTCCTTGTGTTCCCTGTGTGATACGGAGCTTTCTTTCTTAATTTAATAGTAAAATCCATATGCACTTCTCTTACTGTTTTGTGAAATCATACAACGGCCGACTTACCCAGAATTTCTCGATATGTTACCCGGCAGCTGGCTTCCCATACGTGGCTGTGCTCGTGTTAGGTCTGACAGCACCATCAGGGTGCCCATCGGAACCCATGGCAACCACTGGAGCGCATCTTTTGCTTTCGTACTAGCCCCTTGGCGATAATCATCATTTTCCACATTAGGTACTATGTTCATTGTTAGGATAGATCACACTCTGCATCGTCCCAGCACCAACATTGCCAAGTAGCATGGCTCCTTTCAAGCCCAACTTATTTAAAGTTGACAGGAGTTCTCCCATAGTTGTCAGGCATTTCCTCCACTTTTTTCATGTTTTACTACTGAATGGAAAGAATAGGGATGTTGGGCAAATCATTAATTTCTGAGTCTGTTATTTGCTCCTTGAAATTAGAGGATTGAATTAGGTTGGAGATTAAACTACTGGGCAATGAGGCAAATTTAGCTCTCAGCTGAGCTCTTGGATTGGCCCTCACAGCATTAAAAAAAATTTCATTCATAGGCACCCTTCTAAAATTGGACAATTTCCCATGAAATTCCAGATTCGCGGTTTCTTTTGCAAAATCCAAATCTGAATTCCCTGGAAAATTCTGGCCTCAGCGACTCCCTTCCCCGTCTCGCTTGCTTCTCACATTCACAAATAGGAAGGCCCAGCTCGCCCAGCTCATTCCTCTTCTGTAGCACCTGAAGATGATGGTGTGCACGCCCTGTTCCCGGGTTCTTGGAATCCACTCTTCTGAGAGCTGTTCTTTCTGTTAGGTGACCCGACGAAAACGGTGTGTGCTGAGGGGAGTGGGGTTTTGGTTGTTAAAAAAAGAGAGAGAGAAGAAAATTCTAGCTCGAGCTGATGGGGAGGGAGTGGTCTTTAAATTGGATGCTGCTCTTCATTTAATGCCAGTTCCCACCTGGCCCATTTTATGTATTTATAGTATCTGTCTGGCCCCTCTAGGCATCTGAATTTCCACAAGATAATCTCTAAATCCCTGTCCCTCTAAATACATCTAGATATTTCTAAGATATTCTTTCAAGGGTGTTGAGCCTCTGCAAACAGGTACATCCCTCTCTCCCTGTCCTGACAGAATATCCCCCAGGCTAAACACAAAGATACAATTATTATCTGTCTTCCTCACTTAATTCCCCAGAAACTAGAAAAAATCCCTAGCACCTACAAGGCACTCAGTAAATATTTGTAGAATGAAGTATTCAGGATTAGCAATTACCTTTGGAAAGTGTCCACAATGATTAACCGAGCAAATTAGTGTTTCAGAGGGCCAAGATAATCACCTTAATTGCAATATCGTTATATTTTATGTTACCCAATAGAGAGGGATAACCAGTTTAAATTGCTTTGATTTAAATCTTTTGTCGTTTAAACTCTCTATTAAGTCTTGGGTACAAACACGGTCAAGCTTTTAGATTTTATTTTAATTTCTACGGAAAGAATAGGTATATATTCCAGGCAGTAATAAAGCAGAATCCGAGAGCCTGAGCCTTAAAGAAATGAAGAACTTGCTTCCTTGACTAAAAGTAGGCTTAAAAAGTGCATTTTCCGCAAGCAAGTTTTCTGAACCGAGCCAGGGTGGGGCTAAGCGGCACAACACTGCCCCCTTGTGTTCACTGTTGGAACTTACATGGCCTTTCCACGCCGACACCTGAGAGACCGTCAACACTTTGGCAAACCAGGCACAGGGCAAGGTGCTAGCGAGCGATAATGAGCAAACCCCACGCAGCTCCGGAGATCTCGCGGCGGAAATGTTCATCTTTCAAATACATATGGAATTTGTATTTCTTTTTTTTTTTTTAAGATTTTATTTATTTATTTGACAGACAGAGACACAGCGAGAGAGGGAACACAAGCAGGGGGAGGGGGAGAGGGAGAAGCAGGCTTCCCGCAGAGCAGGGAGCCCGATGTGGGACTCGATCCCAGGACCCTGGGATCATGACCTGAGCTGAAGGCAGTCGCTTAACCAACTGAGCCACCCAGGCGCCCTGGAATTTGTATTTCAGATACATATTCTGGAGGAAAGGCTGTCGTTCTTTGAAAATGATTCAGCTTTATTTCCCACCTCCTAAGATAATTAGCATAACATAACTCAATTTACTGAGAGCCTTCTATGCTCAGGTGCTGTGCTAAACAGTCCTCATGCATTAGCTCATCTAATCCTCTCAAAAACTATGCACAGGCGGTTCGCAGATAAATAATTTTCACAAGAACAGAGAGCTTGTAGGGGGTGGTACTAAGATGTTTAATGTTTAACTCTTATATTCCTCACTGAAAAAAAATCATAACCCAAGATACCATAACAGTGTTCCCCAAATATGAGGTATGTGTGAACTCCTTTTAAAGGAATAAAAAATTCTCACAGATTTCTCCATCACTACTTCCCAGGATCAACTTAAATTCTTTTTAAAAGTTTTCATTTAGGGGCGCCTGGGTGGCTCAGTTGGTTAAGCGACTGCCTTCGGCTCAGGTCATGATCCTGGAGTCCCTGGATCGAGTCCCGCATCGGGCTCCCTGCTTGGCAGGGAGTCTGCTTCTCCCTCTGACTCTCCTGACCCTCCCCCCTCTCATGTGCTCTCTCTCAAATAAATAAATAAAATCTTAAAAAAAAAAAAAGTTTTCATTTAAATTCCAGTTAGTTGGGGCGCCTGAGTGGTTCAGTCGGTTGGGCGTCTGCCTTCGGCTCCGGTCACGATCTCAGGGTCCTGGGATGGAGTCCCGCATCGGGCTCCCTGCTCAGCGGGGAGCCTGCTTCTCCCTCTCCCTCTGTCTCCCGCCTTGTGCTCTCACTCTCTGTCAAATAAATAAAATCTTAAAAAAAATTCTTAAAAAAAATAAATTCCAGGTAGTTAGCATACTGCGTTGTATTAGTTTCAGGTGTACAATATAGTGATTCGACACTTCCATACAACAGCAGGTTCTCATCACCAAAAGTGCACTCCTTAATTCCCATCACCTATTTCCCCCATGCCCCCACTCCCGCCCATCTCCCCTCTGGTAACCATCAGTGTGTTCTCTATAGTTAAGAGTCTGTTTCGGGGCGCCTGGGTGGCTCAGTCAGTTAAGCGTCTGCCTTCAGCTCAGGTCATGATCCCAGAGTCCTGGGATCAAGTCCTGCATCGGGCTCCCCGCTCCGCGGGAAGCCTGCTTCTCCCTCTCCCACTCCCCCTGCTTGTGTTCCCTCTCTCACTGTGTCTCTGTCAAATAAATAAATCTTTAAAAAAAAAAAGTCTGTTTCTTGGTTTGCCTCTCTCTCTTTTTCCCCCTCTTTGCTCATTTCTTTTGTTTCTTAAATTCCACTTATGAGTCAAGTCGTATGGTATTTGTCTTTCTCTGACTGACTTATTTCACTTAGCATAATACTCTCTAGCTCCATCCACATCTTTGCAAATGGCAAGATTTCATTCTTTTTGATGGCTGAGTAATATTCCATTGTATATCTATGCTACATCTTTATCCATTCACAGTCAATGTTCATTTGGGCTGGTTCCATAATTTGGCTATTGTAGATAATGCCGCTATAAACATGAGGGTGCATGGACCCTTTTGAATTAATATTTCTGTATTCTTTTGGTAAATACCTAGTAGTGCAGTTGCTGGATGGTAGGGTAGTTCTAATTTTAACTTTTTCAGGAAGCTCCATACTGTTTTCCACAGTGGCTGCACCAGCTTGCATTCCCACCAACAGTGCACGAGAGTCCCCCTTTCTCCGCATCCTCGCCAACAGCTGTTGTTTTCTGCGTTCATTTTAGCCATTCTGACTGGTGTGAGGTGGTATCTCGTTGTGGTTTCGATTTGGATTTCCCTGATGATGAGTGATGTTGAGCATCTTTTAGGAGCAACTTAAATTATTTTGATCGTAGTGCTGGCTGCTTCGGTACACAGGAAGAGGTCAGGTAAGAACTCCGTATGTCTTTAGTTTCTACATGACTGTACAGCGAAAACAAATGTACAAACATGAACGAAAGTATCAATGAGATGTATTGTCATAACTTCAAATTAACAGCAATCATGTGGCACTCATTTAAAAATAAAATATGTGGGTTGCCTGGCACACGGCAGGCTCTGTTCCCATCCCTGGGGGTGGAGCCGCAGAGATAAGCAACAGGCAGGTAACAAGTAAAGTATACAGTATGTCAGGGAGTAATGAGTGCACAGGGAAAATGGCTGACAGGATGGTCAGGGAAGTGGCGCTTAGGCAGAAACTGGAAGGAGATGAGGGAGTGGCCTGTGCCTATCTGCAGGGACAGCATCCCAAAGGAGCCTGCGACCAAGGAACAGACCCGGAGTTTGGAGTGTGTTTGGTGTCTTGGAGGAAAGGCAAGGAGGCCAGTGGGATTGGAACAGGGAGGGAGTTGTAGGAAATGAGGTGGGGTCAGGCCAAGGCAAAGTATATGCCACATAATGATGTCGGCTGAAATTACCTCTTGGATTCATCTCCTACGGCTGCCCAAGCAATGTTACTCCCTTGTACACAGCCATTTACCGTTCTGCAAATAGATTGTACTCACTCAGCCTTCCGTGCCTTCTTTGCTTATCTAGGCTGACTCCTTCACACATCAAGTCAAGCTTCATCGTGGCCTGCCCTGGAAAGCCTCCCCCACCCTGATTAGGCAAGCATCCCTTCAGGATACCTTGACACCTTGTGCAAACTCTGTCCTGTCCTCCTTCCATCCCTGCGTCCTAGCTCGTGGCTTATTTATCTGCCTGACATGCTAGAAAACAAGCTTCTCCAGAGCAAGAAACTTTCTCTCTTTTTTCCTTTCAATATCTTCAATGCATAAATACCCATATGGTCATAATAGATCATTAAGATAGACAATGTTTGTTGAATGAATAAATAATATCAGTTATCACTCATTTTTTATTTTACTTTTTTTAAGATTTTATTTATTTATTTGTCAGAGAGAGAGAGCACGAGCAGGGGGAGCGGCAGGAAGAGGGAGAGGGACAAGTAGGTCCCCTGCTGAGCAAGGAGCCCGATGCTGGACTCGATCCCAGGACCCTGGGATCATGACCTGAGCTGAAGGCAGACGCTTAACTGACTGAGCCACCCAGGCACCCCAGTAATCACTCATTTTAATAATACCAACCCAGACTGTAACACTTGCTTGCATGCTGGCCTATGGTACAATTGTGAAGGGGCACTAGGTGCCAGGCGTTGAACTGAATTAGACACATTATCATTGGTCATTATTCATTATCTTCCAGCAATCCTACAAATTAGATATTATGATTCTTACCTTTAATTGTAAGAAAGATAAAATGAGACAGGTTAAACAACTTACATTCTACCACCCAGAGCCAGGATTTGAATCCAGATTTATCTAAATCCAAAACGACACCAAGCTGTAAATTGGACACATGTGGATTAGGAACTGCATTTGGTATAATTTTCCAAACTCCTTGAGAAATAAGTATCATCCATAAGAGATTTATAGAACAACTTTCCATACTGTACTTACATTGCTTGACATCACTGTGGTTTTTAAGGAAGAAAGATGGAAGGCCACCTGCCAATCACTCAGTCTTTGTGAAGATGTTGGCATAGTTTACCACAAGGAATATAGGAGGAGCATCTGGAACTGAGGTGACATGAGGACATGAAGACAACGGATCCTACAGAAGTGTTGATTCTGCAGAGGAACATGTACGAATTTCCTCTGCAAAAGGACCCAGTGAGGTGAGTAGTAACATCGTCTCACTTTACAAGTCAGCAACCAGGGCATGGAAAGATTACTCTGTTCCTAACCATCCACGGGTAAAATGGGGGACACCGGCTGACCGCTCGGTCATGCCATCTCTTAATGACCACAGCTAGCCCTGGGGCCCCTAAAAATAGCTCTACAGAGTGTTCATCATGCAAGGATGCCCCCCCCAAAGAAGCCTGGGGACAGAAATCCAATTCCCCCTCAGCTTGCCACCCTGTGGGTCCACTGACCTGCATCTGCCCAGAGAGGTGCTTACCTAATTAGCACAAAGGGGCTCTGAGCCAGGTATGGAGTTGAATGCTTTGAGTGGATTTAATCTCATTGAATCCATTTGCCCCACACCTCCACCCAGTCTGCTTTCAAGATCCCAGTGTTTCCTACACATGCAAAGAACTCCGTATTACTTACATTTTAAGAAATTTAGGTCACATGAATCACTTGCAAACCTACCTATGAACACCACTGGCTTGCTTTGGTTTTATCTGCCAAAAGATGATTATAGATGTTAACTGCTTGTGTAGCTTTTAACTAAGCCACTAGATCAACTAGGGGAGAATTTCTAACTTTGAAATAGACCTTTAATAATTTAAAAACATAACTGTTTTAAACTTGTATTTTATGCATTTTAGTACTAATGTATGAATAAATCACTTATGCATTCAATAAACACTTCGTGTTTGTTCATTTTATTTTTTATTTGAAGGCCAGGCACTATTTGGTCATGAGAATCCAATAAATAAAACACTTGTTACCTTAAAGAAATTTGTAGCCCAGGTGCCTGGCTGGCTCAGTTGGTAGAGCATCTTGATCTCAGGGTTGTGAGTTCCAGCCCCACGCTGGGTGTAGAGATTACTTTAAAATGAAGAGAGAAAGAGAGAGAGGGAGGGAGGGAGGGAGGGAAAGAAGGGGGGAAGGAGGGAGGGAGGAAGGAAAGAAAGAAAGAAGGAAGGAAGGAAGGAAGGAAGGAAAGAAAGACAGAAAGAAAAGAAAGAAAGAAGGAAAGAATCCTAGTCAAATAAGGGAGAAATATAGGGACTAGAACTCATTTATTTGTTTACCATTATATACTTAAGGCTTGTTGTATGTCAAACTCTGTTGGGCACTAAACTAACGGTAGAAAGAAGCTTTGAACTGTTATCACCAGATAGGACAAATGCTTCTCGTACTAAGAAATATTGTTAGTCAAGTCAAAGTTACCTCATCTAAACAAACTAAACACACTAGGAATTTCCAGTACAGAGGTCACTTACTTAAAATTGCTGTAGTTACCTCATAGAATCTCAAACCACTCTCTCTGATGGTAGTCTCAGAGAAATGCTCAAAATGGAATTGCTTTTTAAATTGTTAAAATTCCTTTTTTTTTCTTTTTTTTTTTTTAAAGTAATCTCTACACCCACCATGGGGCTCGAACTCAGGACACCGAGATAAAAAATCACACGCTCTACCGACTGAACCAGCCAGGCGCCCCCAAATTCTTAAAATTCTTGATAAGCTCTGAGCTTAATTACACTACCTGAAAAAGAGTAACATTTTCATGTGTGATGTAAATACTAATGAGTGTGAATTTTTAAATCTTCAAAATTAGTAACAATTAGCATAATGCTTCCCAGATAGGGGGGGCATTTTCACAGATGAATTTCATGTGATACTCATAAACCCCTGAAAGAAGGTGTTAATTTACTTTCATTTCTTTCTGGGAGATTAAGTACGCCCAGGAAGGTTTGCTCATGATCCTTGAGTTAATAGGTAGAGCCAGAGTCTAAACCAAGCCAAATATCATACAGATTTTACAATGATATTCAAACTTCTCTATAGTATTTTGTTATTCCACTCTTGACAGAGACATTATTATTCATTGACAGCTTAATAAAAGGATTTATGTTACGATAATTCAATAAGAAACAGATACTTTAAACAGATCTGGAAAGTAGTATCTACTTCGGTGGAAGCCGCTGTTGCTTACAACAACATATAATGGCTAGATCCATAACATTTTGTATGATATATGGTCAGAGCAGCCATAATAGCGAATTCATCAGGCTTTGCAATGAAAGCAGTCCTTGAATTGATATAATTTCTGTTTTGATAATTTCACTAACTTGTATGAACCACCAGCAGGAAATTGCTAGGAAAGTAGTGCTATCTAGTGGTAATATCACATACCTGCAATAAATTGCAAATAAAATATACAGAATTTATTCAGCCATAAAAAGGAATGAAATACTGATAAGTGCTACATCATGGATGAATCTTGAAAATGTTGTGGTAAGTGAAAGAACCCAGACACTAAAGGCAACATACTGTATGATTGCATTTATATGAAATATCCGGAATAGGTAAATCCATAGAGACAGAAAACAGATGAGTGCCTGCCTGGGGCTAGGGGAAAGGAAGAATGGGCAGTAATCCCACAGCAGGCAGAGGGTTTTCCTTTGGGGTGATGAAAATGTTTTGGAACTAGATAGTTGATGCATAAGGTGGTGAGTGTACTAAATGTCACTGAATTGCTTGCTTTAAAATGGTTAATTTTGGGGCACCTGGGTGGCTCAGATGTTAAGCGTCTCCCTTCAGCTCAGGTCATGGTCCCAGGGTCCTGGGATTGAGCCCCACATCTGGCTCCCTGCTCTGCAGGAAGCCTGCTTCTCCCTCTCCCACTCCCCCTGCTTGTGTTCCCTCTCTCGCTGTGTCTCTCTCTGTCAAATAAATAAATAAAATCTTAAAAAAAAATAAAATGGTTAATTTTGTTATGTGAATTTCACTTCATTAAGACGTTTTTAGTAAAATACATGTATGAAACATATTAATTTGTAATAGCTGTATTTACACAAAACTTATAATAAACCATATTTGTTCTGTCATTTGTGGGCTGAGGCAATGCTCTAGGTGCTATGAGAATGTGAAGGTGTGTAACCCAGTTTCTATCCTTAAAAGTTGCAATTTAGTGGTGAAGCGTCGTACATGCAAATAACAATAGTAAAATGTGGACTGTGATAAGTGGCACAAGGGAGAGGAAAGATGATTGCTCTAGTCAACGGGAGAAGGGCACAACACTTCGGGGGGCGGGTGAGGCAGGGCGCCATGCAGCAAAGACCCCTGGGAAAGTTTCCAGAGCTGGAGCTTGATGGAAACCAACACACAGGTGTGGAGAACCTCAGCTTTAATGTAAACATGCTGCCATGAAACCCAGCAAATGCAGCAGCGCGCATCTCGCTGATGCCTGTTCTAGCAGCGAGATCCAGGCACTAATATCCCGAAAGGCAGCACTCACCTAGAGGGCACAAGGCCATCGGCTGGAAGTGAACTCCCACTACACCACATTGCTGAGAGGTGGAGGGGCAAACTGTGGAGTCCTGGCCAGCCAGAACTGGGGCAGGTGACGGTGAAGGGTGGTGGCTTGGGGGAGTTCCACCTGGTGGATTCAGAGCCCAGATGTGGGCAGGCCAATTTAGAGAATTAGATCACAAGTGAGGGAGCAGAGCCCAGGCTTGGATGTCAGCACACAATAGTCATTCCTTCTACCCACCTAGTATTTTTTCTGCCTTGCTGCCTTTGGGTGGTCATCTCATTTATTCCCCATTATTCATCATGCAGCAAATATTTACTGAGGGCCAGAAACTGTCCAAACCTTGGAAATATAAAATAAAAATAAAAGACAATATTCTTGCTCACAAAGGGCTCATAGTCTTTGAAAAACTAATCTGTTAACAACGATCATATGGTCACATGATTTGCTTTAGTGACAATATATACAGGGGTGCTCAGGGTAAGGAATCCCTAAGTCTGATTAGGAGAAAGAAAAGGACCAGTGTTCCCAGTCTTATTAAATCCAACACCCCTTCCTAATAAGAAATAAACTATAATGAAATAATGGTCACACAACTCTGTGATTATACTAAAAGCCATTGAATCGCACACTTTATTTATATATACTTATTTATTTAAATAATCTCTACCACTGACATGGGGCTCGAACTCATGACTCCAAGATCATGGGTTGAATGTTCTTCCAACTGAGCCAGGCAGGCACCCATTGACTTGCACACTTTAAATGGGCAAACTGTATGGTTGGTAAATTATGTCTCAATAAAGCTGTTTTTATTTTAAGATTTTTTAAAAGATTTTATTTGTTTGACAGAGAGAGAGAGCATGCAGAAGCAGGAGGAGCGGGAGAGGGAGAAGCAGGCTCCCCACTGAGTAGGGAGTCTGATGTGGGACTCAATCCCGGGACCCTGGGATCATGACCTGGGCCAAAAGCAGATGCTTAACGACTGAGCCACCCAGGCACCCTCAATAAAGCTGTTTTTATTTTTTAAATTTTTTAAAAGATTTTATTTATTTATTTGAGAGAAAGAGTGAGTGAGTGAGTGAGTGAGAGAGAGCTCATGAGCAGGGGAAGAGGGAGAAGCAGGCTCCCCACTGAGCAGGGAGCCCGATACGGGACTGGATCCGAGGACCCTGAGATCACGACCTGAGCCGAAGGCAGCCGCTCAACCGACTGAGCCACCCAGGTGCCCCCAGTAAAGCTGTTTTTAAAAAGCAATTTACCGGGCACCTGGGTGGCGCAGTCATTAAGCGTCTGCCTTCGGCTCAGGTCATGATCTCAGGGTCCTGGGATCGAGCCCCACATCGGGCTCTCTGCTCAGCAGGAAGCCTGCTTCTCCTTCTCCCACTCCCCCTGCTTGTGTTCCTTCTCTCGCTGTGCCTCTCTCTGTCAAATAAATAAATAAAATCTTAAAAAAAAAGAAGCAATTTATGGGGCACCTGGGTGGCTCAGTCAGTTAAGCTTCTGCAGTCGGCTCAGGTCATGACCCCTCTGCCCCTCCCCCAACTCGTGCATTCACTCTTTCTCTCAAATAAATAAATAAAATCTTAACACACACACACACACTTCAAGCTATAACAGCTCCTGATAGATATCTTCTGCTAAAGTTAGAGGTGGTAATATCCTAGTATAAATTAAGAACAGTGTAAGTCTTGATTCATGATCTTACTCAATAAGGTATCTTTCTTGATGCCTAACATTAAATGTAACTGAAAACAAATAGAAATAACACCACTGTTAATCCAAGACTGTTGACAATGAGCCAGGTGACCGAGGCCAACCTCATTAGTGATGCCATGTTGATAAAATGTCATGTTGATATAATGTGATATAATGTGATAAGAATGGCACTTTACCTCTGTGGTCTTCCCCAAATCCATCACCCTAGCTCGATCATGGGAAAACACCAGACAAATCCCAACCAAAGGACATTGTACATAATGCTTGTCCAGTACTTAAAACTGTCAAGGTCATCAAAAACAAGGAATCGGTCCCAACCAAGGAGAGCCTAAGAAGACATGATAACAAACTGTAAGGTAGTATCCTGGATGGGATCCTGGAACAGAAAAAGAACATTAAGTAAAACTATCAACTCTGAATAAAGTATTAGTTAATAATATTGGTTCATTATTGTAACAAATATATCCTGCTAATGTAAGATGTTAACAGAGAGAAAACCAGTACACTATATTTGGGAGCCCTGTACTATCTTCCCATTTTATTTTCTCTAAATCTAAAGCTGTTCTAGGGCGCCTGGGTGGCTCAATCAGTTAAGCGTCTGCCTTCAGCTCAGGTCATGATCCCAGGGTCCTGGGATAGAGTCCCGCATCGGGCTCCTGGCTCAGCGGGGAGCCTGCTGCTCCCCCCGGCCTGTGCTCTCTCTCTCTGACAAATAAATAAATAAAATCTTAAAAAAAAAAGAAAAATTGAATGATGTGTATTTTTATAATAAAATCTTGTGGGTAGAAATCAAATGTCTAGGCAAAATACTTGTCAAATTCCTTGCATTGTCACTGGCACTTAGAAGGCTCTTGGGAAATACCTTTTGGTTGAATGGATGGAGAAGGAATATTGAACAAATAACAAAAATTACCAGGGAGCCCAAAAAAGCTGAGGAAAGTCTAACTGGAGGAAGGACTCACTTGTGCAAGATTTACTGAGGACTTACTCTGTGCGCGACCCAGTGCCAAACCCTAGAGTCATTAAGATTCTAGCAAGATTAGGACTTTTTGGTGTTTCATGGCTGAGGTGTGGAGAGAAATGGTGGCAACACGTATTTTGCCTTTATACAGTCCTCTATCCTTTGCTTACTCTTCTCTAATGAGGAAAATGAATTCTCTCCTAAACATCCAAAGACCCAAAAGCTGAAGATAATGTCCCCACAAGAGGACAGAGTGAGTGAGCCAGAAGGGGACGGGGGCGGGGGGGGGGGGCGGTGCGGGACGGCGAGGGCGGGGGGGCTGGCGGTTGCGGGGCAAACATCCTGAGGGTATTGGCCACTTCCCCTCACCCCCCTGAGCAGCTGTACACACCTTCACAGTCATCATTTCCAAGCTGGCATTCCAAACCTTTGAGCTCCAAAGGCCGGAGTAAAAGAGGGTAAATTATGTCCCCTCAAACTTCAAAGCAGCAAAATGTTAAGGAAATTCAGACTACTTGGGTGATTCACGCACAGTGCCAGGGTCCTGCCACCATCTGTTTTCAATCACGAGCGACGCAAGTGCTCCGTATTCTTCAATAAATATGTGAACCAGCTGCCAAGATGAACTTTTGCTAATAGCATATTTTTAAAGCATAAGCTTTCAAATTCGATGTGTAGCAGAAGTATAAAGATTTTTTTAAATTTTATTTTATTATGTTATGTTAATCACCATACATTACATCATTAGTTTTTGATGTAGTGTTCCATGATTCATTGTTTGCGTATTTGCAGCAATGTGGATGGAACTAGAGGGTATTATGCTAAGCGAAATAATTTTTTTTTTAAAGGCTAGGAAGCCTTTTCCAGTAGGATGGAATGTCAAGGTCAATTATATGCTTATTCTGTTTCTTCACTAAAACAGAAAAGTTTGTCTTCCGTAATCACGCCAGTTGACTTTTTTAGTCAATGTGTGTTATTAATCACCAGCATAACCCCGATTTGATTTAAGTGGCAAAATGTGGTGTAGTCCTATGATTAGAATGTTCTTTATAGTCTCTACCTTTGATTGAATAAAATACTAACTTGAAACGTTTTTGAAAGAAGTGGTTTCTGTCTTATACCCCATTCTCTGTATCAGTACCTTCGGGAAAGTATAATTGGAAATAAAGAAATGGAGGGGAGAGAGAAGAAACAAACAAGCTAGTGAGACAGAGAGAGAGGGAGGAGGGAGGGAGGGAGGGAGGGAGAGAAATTTCCGGAAGCAGAATATGTGCCTCAAAAGTCTTAACAAATGCCTCTACTTAGCAGGAAGGGGAGGGGTTCTAAAGAACAATGAGGCTTGGCTTCAGTGATGTAATTGGTTCATGTCAAAAATCATTTGGGATTTTGTATCCCCTCTGTTAACTCTTGAATGAAGTGCAACAAGGAAGCTTTAGGAGGTCATAATTGCATGAAATGCAACAATTAAGGAAAGCTGACTTTGAATAAAGTTTTTAATATAATGTAAATGTTTATTAATGATAAGATATGATAGCACTCTATAAACTCACACTGTAAGTCCAGGAAACAGCTATGTCAACCTAGATGTAGATACATGTATGTGTCTTTGCTGTGAAATGATTTCATATAGCTTAAGCTTTCAAAATGATGGAACTTATGCTTTCAGAATAATACAGCATACATTTACAGACTAAAAACAAAAAGTAGGCTTTATTTTCTTGTTATTTTCACTTCATTATCACCTCACCTCAGTGAGAAAAAAACAACACATGTCTCTAGTTCTAGATAAATTAAAAGACCCTGGGGAGAAAAATTTTAGCAATTTCATAGTAAGAGTTGAAGACAATATGTTTATTTTAATAATCTTTAATATGGTACAGTTTTTTTCAAAGTAACATGGTTTCAGGATGTCCTAGAAATTAAGAGTTTGGTAAAGATACCTAAATACCAAATGAATCAGCGATTTGCAGTCATTTGGGAATTTGGCATTCCAGAGCCCGAAGAATTTAAAACAACCCCTCTCCTTTTCTCAATTCATGGAGAGCACTACTTATTTTCATTTTATTTTTAATTCTTAATTTTATTTTAATTCCAGGGCAGTTAACAGTGTTATATGAGTTTCAAGTGTACAATATAGTGATTCAGCAATTTTATACATTACTCAGTGCTCATCAACCTAAGTGTCCTCTTAATGCCCTTCCCTGCTTCACCCATCCCCCCACTTACCTCCCGTCTGGTAACCATCAGTTTGTTCTCTATAGTCTGTTTTTGTTTTTTTTTTTTGGTTTGTCTCCATCTTTTTTGTTGTTGTTAACTTTGTTCATTTGTTTTGTTTCTTAAATTCCATATTGGAGTGAAATCATATGGCATTTGTCTTTTTCTGACTGATTTATTTTGCTTTGTACTATATTCTTCAGTGCCATCCATGTTGTTACAATTGGCAAGATTTCATCTTTTTTATGGCTGAATAATATTCTATTGTATATATATATAATACATCTTTTTTTATCCGTTCATCTATTGATGGACACTTGGGCTGCTTCCATAATTTGGCCATTGTAAATAACGCTGCAATAAACATAGGGGGGCATGTATCCTTTCGAATTAGTGTTTTCATATTCTTTGGGTAAATACCCAGTAGTGGAATTACTGGATCATATGGTAGTTCTATTTTTAATTTTTTGAGGAACCTCCATACTGTCTTCCACAGTGGCTTACTTATTTAAAATAAAGAAATGAATTTCAATTACTTTTATGTTTAAATTTGGAGGAAATGGAAAAATACCTCTCAATCTTTGGATTGTACCAACCCGGAGATGAGCTTTGGGACTAAACTCAGTGCCTGGCTCACGAGAAGCGATTAATAAATACTTGTTGAATTTAATAGTCCTTTTGTGGAATGGTGATTAACAAACAGGAATTCACCTAACTTCTGTCATGCGAACCTTTACAAACATGCTCTTTGTTAGAAAACTGAGTTTTTGGTCATCATTTTTCTTGCTGTTGTTGTTGGAGAAAATTTGGAGGATCCCTGGGTGACTGCATGATTGCAGGAGGTGATTGCTGTTTTCCCACAGCCGAAAATAATTAGACTGCAACACTGCCTCTGCGATTCAGGATATCGGTCTTTTGGGGGAAAAAATGGAATCTTTAAGTTTCCACACAACTTGTCCCTAAAATTTCCAGGGTGTTTGCAGAGGGCTTAGAACATGCCAAACGTCTGAGTCATCAGAGACAATAGCAGCGCTAAGGGCAGGCGGACCTTGTGGAGGTGTCTTTTGTCGCTGCCGTAGCTGGAGAGAGTGTACCGGCTCGTCCAAGGTGAACTTTGATCTGAGCCCAGCTAAGAGATTCCTTCTCCCTTGCACACTAAACTGAGAACATTCCCTTCTGAGGCCAAAGGAGGTATTAGAAAAGTGTGGGAGTGGAACAGAAGGTGAAAACTGGAGTACCCAAGTGTGCTGGCAAAGTCTGTTTCCACATCGTGCAGGGGACACGTTTGTGTACTGTTTGCCGCAGCGCTGGTCATCACGCAGAAGCCACGGTTCACTGAGGTGGTGCCATCTTTTTGAACATTGAGACAGCAGTTGGGTGTGTTTAATCAGCAGTTGGCCATCCAACAATGCTGCTTTCCAGCAATTGTAACCCAACCAAACGGGAGTTCACCCGCCCAACGTGCAGCAGGCCAATAAAAACAGACACTGAGCTTTTGCGGTGAAGAAAGATGGGCTATTTATTGGTGTGGCGCCACTCAGGAGAACAAAGGGAACACAAAAGTCCCGAACTCCTCAATGGCTCGCCAGTGAGGGTTTTTAAGGGTAAAATTTGGGGCAGGGGGTCTCCTGAGCAGGTGGCCCTGTTGATGGGAGGCCCACAAGGTCATGTGAGCAGGTGTTACTTATAACTTCTGATGCCACTTAGTCTGGTTTCCTGGAGGCCTGTTCCATCTCAAAATGCTTGGAATTTGAACAGTATCTTTATTTTACATCTGGTGATTATATCCTTAGGGTAGTGCTGATTAACTGCTTGTCTTATAGATTCCTTTGAATGGTAAGCAGACATTCCTCTCCCTTGAGCCTAGACCTGTGTGTTCCTTGGCCTGTACGACCTCTAGTCTTAGTTTTTCTGTGTGAACTGACAAGATGGACACTGTGTTCACAATTGGGTGTGACCTGCCAGAGAATCAGGAAGGTTTGCACAAAGTGTGCAAATCATTTTTAATGCTTGTAGCAATATAACCATTAGTACAGTGATTCTCAAATTTTAAGCATTTAAGGATCATCTGAGGAGATTTTTCAAAATGCATTCTGGGGGTGCCTGGGTGGCTCAGTCGGTTAAGTGTCTGTCTTCAGCTCAGGTTGTGATCTCCTGGTCCTGGGATCCAGCGGAGTTGGGCTTCCTGCTCAGTGGGGAGTCTGCTTCTCCCTCTCCCTCTCCCCCTCCCCCCATGCTCGCTCTCTCTCTCTCTCTCTCTCAAATAAATAAATAAAATCTTAAAAAAAAAGCATTCTGGGACCTCACTCCCAGACATTTGGATTTAGAAGGTCTTGGGAGCAGTCCCCAAACAGGCCTTTAAGCAAACTCTCCAGGTTATTCTGAGTCCTATTGGCTTATACCACACTTTAAGATACTCTGTATTATACGCACCTTCTTTAGTAAAAGCTATCTGACATCTGAGATGCTACTATAACTTAAGCAGTTGCGCTGGGCTAAGTTCTGAGAACAAAGAATTTGATTTACAAAAGGAAAACTATCTTTGGCCTACATCATTTCTAGGGACCAAAAAAAAAAAAAGAACAGGAATAAACATAATTCAATAAAAAAATTTTTTTAAACTATTTTTAAGGATGGAAATACATTTAGAAGACAAGGTCTTTATAACATAAATTGTAATCATGACAAAATGATAGGTCATTTAAAAAATTAATTAGCTATTGAAAAGAGGTTTACTCACTGAAACTAAAAATTGCATCACCACTCAAAAATTTAAATCTAATGAGAAATACTAAAAATCAAATACCATAATTTCTATATACCTCTCTCCCAAAACTTGTAATGGAAAGATTAGTTAAAAAAAAAGAAATCACTTGGGCGCCTGGGTGGCTCAGTCGGTTAAGCGACTGCCTTCGGCTCAGGTCATGATCCTGGAGTCCCGGGATCGAGTCCCGCATCGGGCTCCCTGCTCAGCGGGGGGTCTGCTTCTCCCTCTGACCCTCCTCCCTCTCGTGCTCTCTGTCTCTCATTCTCTCTCGCAAATAAATAAATAAAATCTTTAAAAAAAAAAAAAGAAATCACATCAAGATGAACTGGTTTTTATGAAAAATATAAATATTCAAAAGTAACATTAGAGCTAAGAAATCCAAGTTATTGAATAAAATAGTAAATATCTATTTCAATTCATAAGAGAGAAAATTGACACAGAAATCAATAATCATTCCATTTTTCAAAAATAATTTTGGCATGGGTCTTCGCATTGACAAGTCAGTATTTTGTAGAGTCAAGTATTTTTTCTTGGACAAGGTGAAATACATAGTTTAACCACATAGAAGTTTAGTCAACACATTTTTTTGTTTGTTGTTTGTTTTTCTTTAAGATTTTATTTATTTATTTGTCAGAAAGAGAGAGCATAGGCAGGGGGAGCGGCAGAGGGAGAGGGAGAAGCAGGCTCCCCACTGAGCAGGGAGCCTGATGCGCGGCTCGATCCCAGGACCCTGGGATCATGACCTGAGCTGAAGGCAGATACTTAACCGACTGAGCCACCGAGGCACCCCTGTTTTTTCTTTTATAAGTACTCTAGAACGTACAGGTCTGGCATCACTTTTGGTGGAGAACGTGTTGGAAGTCTGAAGAAGGAAAAAAGAGAGAAGGCCAAACGGAAGAATGTTAATATTAACTGAACAACAAGGAAGGAAGGCACCTGAGCCAGGACCTCAGACCAGCCAATGTGAAATTGTGAAGAAATTTCAATGAGATGAACTGTAAGAGGGGGAGTTGCACGGTCAGGCCTTTACCTTTATACACAGTCCCTTTTGGAGAATGGAAGCAAACATCTGGATCATTCGGACCCAAAGAAACCTTGAGTTTCCCCAAAAGGCCGTTTCAGGATTCTTGATTATTGGCACGAGATCAGGGATGTGTTCCTTTACCTCTTCTCTTTGAGCCTTGGTCTTTTCCCCTGGTAAATGAAGGTAGGAACTCCTACCTCCTTCACTGTCTGGGTGGATTCAAGGAGGGTGCAGGAGCATCAAGCACACGGAAGGCTTCATCTGTCAGCGCTGTCATTGTTAGGAGCTCTTTTCCATGTAAACACCTTTTATTCCCATGTGATAGCTTTGTAAAGGGCAGTCCCAGTGCCCCGTGCTCCGAATCACAGAAGCTCAGGTTTGGAGGGTGTTAAAGATCATCTCTGCTCCAAGTCCTCCCTCTTCATTTGGTGCCAGGTCAGAACCTTGCAAGAGTTTAAGGGAGTTCAAAGAAGGCTCATGATCTGGCACCTTCCTGAGGGATATTTTTAAACAGTTGCTTAGCATTATTTAAGAATTTTTAAATTAGAATGACAGTGGAAAGCCTAAATTCCCCTTCTCATACTTGGTAACCTTGCTTTGGGCAAGGCCTTTAGCATAGTTTTGCAATTTACCATTTGAGTGATCAAAGTTCACTTCTCCTGCGTTGAAAGGCAAGACTTACTGCATCCACTAAAGCTCTTTTGCAGCACTGAATCAATGAGTACAGGCTGACATTGGAACATGAGTAGTAATTAATCAGTAATTAACATTATATAAAAAGTTTATAAGTGTCTAGATCTTAGAGTTTGCATGCCAGCGTATTTAGAATTTGCTCGGCATCCCAAAACTAGGCAGTTTGGTGTTTCCTTTTTAAAACCAATCTAAATGCCATCTACCATTTCAAAAAGGTTAATTTCTTATATCCAAGTGAGGCTACTTCTTGGTAGCCATCTTTCACAATGGCCACCAAAACAGATTATGCCACAGATGAAATGGCCCTTAGGGATCTCTGAGAACAAGCTTTATAATGGACAGAGATCCTTACAGCCTGATTGTGCCCACACAAGACCTCATGCTTAATTCACCATCATCACTGTGACTGCCAAAACAACGGAGGTCGGACTTGGACCGTAGACACAGGCTAAAGGACAGAAAGAATTGTGTAATCCACTAAATGTTCAGGGCAGAGCCAACAAAACTCAATTGTTCTGGGCAACCAAACCGTTTTTGCCAAAGTTGCTGTAAATTGTGTGGGTAGGATCTACAGATAATTGCCTCCTTTCTCCACTCCGCTTTGCCTGGCTAAACATGGCACAAATAACTACTTGATAAATTCAATGTTGACACTGGCACACAAACAGATAGACAGGAGTGAAAATTTATCAATCCAATATAAATAGTAATCAAACTCCAAAGGAGAATGCTTAAAACTGTTCCTGTTTAAAATTCACAATCGCATATAACTTGCCTAATTTCAACCCACACACTTCTGGAGCTCAATACAAAAGCACTCTTGGTCTATATTTAAAATAATGTGTCACTTGACAAACTATTCAGATATCTAATTTAAAAATATACTCTGCCAAAATTACAGTTTTAATATGAACTCCAGATCCATTACTTGTGTGATTAACTTGGGGTCTCTTTCCCCATACACCACATATACAACACACACACACACACACACACACACACACAACATAAATGGTAGAAAACAGTCTAGAAAACACAGTCTGAGTACGTACTATGAAAACATACTATGTCAGGGTAAATAAACTTGAGTGGTTAATGGAAAACAATTATTTTAGAATTTATAGTTTTCTTTAAAAGTAAAATTTAGGTATCTCTTAAAGATATACAAGAAGATCTCTTAAAGACACACAAGATCCACCTGTCTCACTTACAGCATGTGCTAAAATAGACATAATTCATTAGCCATGTCATGGCAGCCAAATGACATAAATTCTTCAGATGCCGAACCTGGCTAAAATAGCAACAGTAAATCTCATTGAACTGAGTGAAGGAGGTATGAGAAGAGAGAAGAGAAAGTGCAATATATTAAAAAAGGTCCAATTTTTTTCATGTTGCTTTATGACCTGAGGGCAAATTTAAAACTCTCCTTAAGCTGCAACTGCAAAAATTAAAAAGGAAATCCATTTGTTTAACAAACACCTAGCAATTTACACAACTGGGGCTGAGGCTATGTGCCTTTATATCACAGTGTCCCTACTGTCACCACGTCAACTTTGGGCCACACAAATTTGACTAAATGCACTTGGCGATTGTGTCTAAAAATGTGATCATTCAAGAAATGTACAGGGGAAAGAAGGTGGAAAAGCAAAACAACAGTAGACTATGTTACAAAATTAAAAATGACACCAGTTAAGTTAAAAAAAGAACATCTAATTATTAACATACATATTTTCACTTTTGTCCAATATTCAAAGGATTTTTTTCAATCTTTAAATTTAACTTGCTTTTGAAAAACGGTTTTACTGAAATATAATTCATATGCCCATTTAAAGTATATAACTTGGGACACCTTGATGGCTCAGTTGGTTGAGCTGGTTGGTTTTGGCTCAGGTCATGATCTCATGGGTTGTGGGATCGAGTCCCACGTCAGGCTCCATGCTCAGTGGGGAGTCTGCTTGAGATTCTCCCTCTCCCTCTGTCCTGCCCTCTGCTTGCGCTTGCTCTCGCTCTCTCCCAAATAAATATAAATCTTAAAAAAAGTGTATAACTCAAAGATTTCTAGTTGAGTTGTACAACCATCACCTCAATCAATTTTTCATCACCCAAAAAAAGAACCCTCATATTTGTTAGCAGCAACTCTTCATTTCTCCCAAATCCCTAGCCCTAGGAAACCACTAATCTACTTTCTGTCTCTATAGATTTGCCTATTTTGGACATTTTATATAAATGGGATCATACAACATATGGTCTTTTGTGACTGTCTTCTTTCACTCCGCATAATATTTTCAAAGTTTGTCCATGTCATCATAGACATCCGTACTTCACCTTTATACAGACAAATAATATTTACAGCCATAAATTTCCCCCTAAGCACAACTTCAACTGCCTCCAATAAAGTTTTGACAGGCTGTATTGCCACTGTCATTGATCTCAAAGCATTTTCTGAGTTCCTTTGTAATTTTTTCTTTGACGCACTGATTGTTTAGGAGTGTATTAATTTTCATGTATTTGTGAATTCCCCAAATTTCTTTTATGATTGATATCTAATTTAACTCCACTGTCATCAGAGAACATAACTAGAATGATTTCAATATTTGTAAACTTAATAAGGCTGGATGAATGGCCTAGCATGCGGTCCATCCTGGAGATGGCTTCATGTGTTCTGAGGGAGAAGGTGCATTCTGCTGCTGTGTCTTACAGTGTCTTCCTGTGTTTTATAGATGGAGTGTTTTATAGATGTCTGTTAAGTCTGCTTGGTTTATAGTGTTGTTCAGGTCTTCTATTTTCTTGTTGATCTTCTAATTGTTCTATGCACTATGGGAAGAGGGATATTGAAATCTCCAACTGTTGTTGAATTTTCTATTTCTCTCTTCAATTCTACCCATTTTTGCTTCATGTAATTGGGGGTTATGTTATTATTTTATTTTTATTATAAAAATTTTTTTCTCACTTGATAATATATCTTTGCCTAAATTCTTATGAGGTAATTTTCAGGAAGTCTTATAAGAGACTCTGAAATGACAACTATTTTTAAGGACCCATTGCTTGATGGGGCTTTATTGACATATCTTCAAGCTCACTACAACCCTTTACATGTATTAATTGGTTTAATCCTCCTAACACATTTTGTTTACATTTAACAGTTGAGGAAAGTGAATCACAGAGAAGTTAACTTGCCTAAACTCATACAGCAGGTGGCTCCAGAGTACATCATTGCCTCTTATTCTGCAAGTTCAGATTCCTCCCTCAGCTCCACTCCCAGAATGCTGCAGTCAAGCTTACAGCTCCAGAGAAGAGATGGGATGCACTTTCTCTGGAGGATGTCACCAATCCCAGAGAAAAGATCCAAAGATACTGACAGCGGGGCTCTCCAAAGAAATGGCTGAGCCAGATCACCTTACAGTAAATCCAATCAACAAGTTCCATCCCGTAATTAAAGTTTCAATCAACTTCTTGTCACACAGTGGAGGATCACAAGACATCTAGGGAAAGCCTCTAAAATGAAAGACAGAGACCAAAACACAGGAAAAAGCAACTTGGAAGAGAGATTATTCAGAGATGTAAAAACATAAAGGACAATGTATTTTTTGAGAAATAAAACATAGGCTACAAAAAAGTCAGAGTATGAAAAGAGCTCTTAGGAACTCCAGCATCATGGTAGAAATAGTAGCAATAATAACTCCATAGAAGAGCTGGAAGATAAAGTTGAAATGGAGCAAAAAGATTAAGATGAAAAATAGAAGAAAAATAATAGGAAAATTAGACAACCAGTACAGGAAGTCCAACATGCAAACAGGAGTAGTTCCTGAAAGAAAGGTCAGAGAGGGGATGGAATTACCAAAAAATAATATAAAAAAATTTCTCAGGGGTAAAGGATACAGATTTCTAGTTTGAAGGAATCCATTATGGAACCAGCTTAGTCAATGAAAATACATTCACACTAAGGCCTATCATTACACATTTTCAAAATCCTGGTGATACAGAGAAGTTTCTTTCAGTAGTTGAAATATTTTTAACCTATTCTCTTATCACTTGTGGTGGTCTCTGCGGAGAAGTCCACTGTAAGTCCTAGCTTTGTTCTCCAGTATGTACAGTACCCCCAACTCCTAGCTTCTTTCAAAGTTTTCTCTTTGTCTTTGATTTTCTGCAGTTTGAATAGGATTTACCCAGGCGTGGATTTTTTTGGTATTCATCCTGCTTAGATTATCAAGCTTCCTGGATCTGTGGTTTGGTATTTGTCATTAATTTTGGAAAATTCTCAACTGTTATTACTTCAAATATTTCTTCTTCTCCATTCTCTCTTCTCTTCTGGTATCCTAAGTATGTGTATGTTATATTGTTTGAATGTGCCACAGGTCTTGGGCATTCTGTGCTATCTTTCTCATTCTGTTTTCTGTTTGAATTTCAGTTTAGAAGCTTTTATTGACATATCTTCAAGCTCACTGATTCTTTCCTTAGCCATGTTTGGTCTGCTAATGAGCCTATCAAAGGCATTCTTCATTTCTGTTGCAACATTTTTAATTTCTAGGATTTCCTTTTGATTCCTCATTAGATTCTTCCATCTCTCTGTTAACATTGCCAATCAGTTATTGTTCTTTTTCCGTTAAAGTCCTTAACATATTAATCATATTTATGTTGAATTCCCTGGTTGGGAATTCCAAAATCTATGTCATATTGGAGAGATGCTTGGTTGGTCTCTTCAGAATGTTTTTTTCTTGCCTCTCAGAATGTCATATAATCTTTTATTGAAAGCTACACAGGATGTATTAAGTAACAGAAACTGAGGTAAGATGGCTTTTAATGTGAGGTTTATGTGAATCTGGCTAGGAGTTGGGCTGCGTTTAATATTTGCTGTAGCTGTAAGTACCAGAGGCTTCAAATTCCTCTTGTGTCCTTGTTTTTAACTCTCTTGTCTTTGAGTTTCCCAAATAAGTTCTTCTTAAATAGAATATACACCTTACAGCTCTCCTTCAGCTGCAATCCACTGTTATTATACTGAAGCTGTGTTGATGTGGTGGTAGAATATGAGGAGGGGAAGCATCCATAATCTTAAGATGAAATCTGTCTTTCTTTCAGTGGGCCCGTGTCCCTGGGCTGTGGTCTCAAGTGTTTCCCAGCATTCCTGTTTCCTCAGACATATGTTTTCTCCTCCTCTTCCCCAGCAACCCCTCCCCCTCCCCTAGCCTTGGTTGAGATAAGGATGTAAGAGGAGGCTGAAGTTAGGTAATTTCCTCCCCCCCCCCCCACCCCATGGGGTGAGATAAGTCTCTGATAAGATCCTGTCCCCTGGAAAGCAGCCCTTTTTCATGGAAAGCCGCCCTTTTTCATGGAAAGCCCTCTACATGTATTTCAAAATGGTTACTTTTACTTCTCCCCCTGCCAGAGACACAGGAGAATTTTTCTTGGCTCTTCACCATGAGAACCAGGTGGGATTCCTAGAGGTACAACCCGCGAAGTGTGGAAGCCCTCCCTAAGACGGCAGGTCCCCAGGAATTTCTCACTCATATGTTAGTCCACACTCAGCCTCCACCAGTTTGTCAAAATTGCCATTTAAGTGTTCCTACCAGCTTATGGGTGGTAGGTAAATTGATTTCAGCTGTGATTCTTTCTTTCTTTCTTAGATTATTTATTTATTTATTTATTTGACACAGAGAGAGAGAGAGTGCACAAGCAGGGGGAGATGCAGAGGGAGAAGGAGAAGCAGGTTCCCTCCTGAGCAGACAGCCTGATGTGGGGCTCGATCCCAGGACCCTGAGATCATGATCTGAGCCGAAGGCAGAGGCTTAACGGACTGAGCCACCCAGGCGCCCCTCAGCTGTGATTTTCTGTATTTATTGTCTCTTCAAATTTCAGTGTGGCAGTTTGCCCTATGACCTCAATTCTCTGATAGGTCCAAGAAAAGTCATTGGTTTTCAGTTTGTTTAGTTTTTTCTTTCTTTTTCTTTTTTTTTTTAAGATTTTATTCATGTATTTGTTAGAGAGAGAGAGCATGAGCGGGGGGGAGCAGCAGAGGCAGAGGGAGAAAGTTGAGCAGGGAGCCCGACTTGGGGCTCGATCCCAGGACCCTGGGATCACAACCCGAGCCAAAGGCAGATGGGTAACTGACTGAGCCACCCAGGCGCCCCAGCTTTTTTCTTATAAGGATGGCAGTGGTGAATTGCAAGCTCTTTACATGTTAGAGCTGAAACCAGAGGTTGAAAAGTTTCTAAAAGCTTCCAGAAAAGAGGGGTAAAATAGTCACATATGAAGATCAGGAACCAGAACAGCATCAGGCTTTCTCACAGCAGCACTGGAAGCTTGGCAATAATAGGGCTATGCCTTCGGAATTCTGAACAAAAATATCTAACCTAAAATTCTGTACTCTGCCAAACTATCAATTGGGTATGAGCATAGAATAAAAATATTCTTAGTGAGGCACCTGGGTGGCTCAGTTGTTAAGCGTCTGCCTTTGGCTCGGGTCATGGTCCCAGGGTCCTGGGATCAAGCCCCGCATCAGGCTCCCTGCTCCGCGGGAAGCCTGCTTCTCCCTCTCCCACTCCCCCTGCTTGTGTTCCCTCTCTCGCTGTGTCTCTCTCTGTCAAATAAATAAATAAAATCTAAAAATATGTATATTTTTAGAAATTTTTAGACATACAGCTACTCAAACCTTTCCCCTCATCACCCTACCCTTTACTCTGGGAAGCTGCTTTGCTCAGAATAGTGAAATAAAACAAGAAAGACCAGCAGCCAATGTTGAAAGTGAGTTCCTGATAAAAATACATCCAGGCATCATTGGTTGGAATGCTGAGCATACCCCTCTCCAAAATCCTCCAACCAGGACAGTCCCTGTGGCTACGAATCTTAGCTACAACCTTGGTGGTCTGACATGTCCAAGTACCCTTTTCCTGCCTTGGCTTTGTCTTTACACCTGAGAAAGTACCATGTGTCATGAATAACGTGTAAAGAGAAAGAAGGGAAAAAAACAAAAAAGAAAACATGGGTACTGCTATTTTTTTTCATAGTCTTCTGGAACTATTTAACTTTTTAGATTATATGCATATAAAACTTAGTGAAATTTAAAAAAATACTTAAACGTAAGAAGACGAATTCTAACTGCAGACTGGTTGAGAATTCTTTGGTGACAACATTAACTGAAATCACCTCAATTAATTCTAGTTTGGAACGTTTGGTGTTTACCTGATAGAGTGAGCATAAAAAGAGGCAAAGACTTTTAATACAAATTTTCTTTTATTTTTGTATCGCAAGTGATGAATACTTATAAACTAACCTTTTAAAGTTGACCATAAAAGGCACTACATAAATGGTTAACACTGTGGCATCACCAATATAACACCTTTTGGAAAATGAAACAAATAATTGAGGTCATTGCAGGAATAGGTGCTCCTGGCTTGGTTAAAAAAAAAAAAATCCAGTGTCAATATCACAAGTAGATTTAAAAAGTGCTGTGTGTCAGACTCGGTGTGCTCTGGAAACCACGAAATGACTCTGGCCATGACAAAGGCATTGACAATAAAGATTCAAGTGAACAGCTTAAATAATATTGTTTTGTGAAATAAGTGAGTAGTAAAAAGGGGGCGTTATTAAATTAATCTATTGTTTCACATAACATATGATTTTAAATTCATGCAGGAACTAAATTAAATATTCTAAGTAAAATAAAAAGAAAATGAATTAGTTCTCAGACTGTTTCCCAAAAACATCCTTCATTTTCATTGAGGAGGTAGTAATGAATGAAAGCAAGAAACACCTGAGGGTCATTTCTCAAGTGCTGAGGCCATGATTTCATATTTTTATCTCTGCCCAGCTTACTAAGGAAGTCCCTTGCTTTCCTCTCTGCCATATCACCCTGTTTCTTCCCTTCACAGCATTGATCACTAACTGCTATTTTCCTGTTTATTTGTTGGCTCATGTCCTCATGAGGATGGAAGCCCGATGGAAGGAGGGACTTTGCTGTCCTACGACTGAATGTCTCCTGAAAATTACCCAATCAATGCCTCCCAGATCATAAGCATTCGGTCAAAATTAAATTGGTGAAGAGTGAATCACGAGCACCTGGTAGACCCAGTAGAAAATGTGCGTTAATTCAATTTTCCTCAAAAATTTGGGGTCATCGGATCACTGGGAGGAAAAGAGCCTTCTCTCCAAACAATTCTGGCAAGGAATAGAGTTAATGGTATCACTGATGTTGAAATCTTCCTAGTCACTAAATAGAATCATAGCAGAGTTTTAGCTATTAGCAGCCTTGGTCCTGTGGGAAAATTCTCAAGACCTTATATAACCCTCTTAGTTACAGAGAAATGTGGTCCACTAAGCAGCTACTGTATGAGGTTGGACACAGTAGAGGAACTAAAATAAACATGATTAAAAAAATGGTGTTATGTATTCAAAAGCACAATAACTGGTTTGCTCATTAACCTCAGTAGGACATTTTGTTCTGTTATCACTTTGAAGCCAGATTAATTCTAGCTTCACTTTACTTGAAACCGTTTGACGGCTCTGCACTGACTACAGAAAACACCAGAATCTTTAGCATGGAATATGAGTCCTTCCATAATCTGGCTGGTTTCCTCTCTCCCAGTATCTGGTTTCTCTCTCACTAACCAAGGCTCCAGCAGATGCAAACAGCTTCTAATTCCCTGAATAACGTGACTACTGTTTCTTCTCTCAATGCCTCTCTCATCCTGCTCTCACTGCGTGGGAAGCCCCCCTCTCCAGGCCCACTTGGTGGTCTCCACTCATTGGTTAAGACTCTATGGAAACTTCTCGAGCCCTCTCCTCCAGGAGAAGTGACCAATTCCTCCTTCATGTGCAGGCTTTACCCTCACGTACAGACCTCATATTGGGCCTGGCCCACGGCTACTCCCCAAACTGCATTTCCCGTCACTCTTCCCATTGTTTACTCCACACACACTGGAATTCTTGCAGTTCCTCAAAACCTTCATTCTCATTTGCCAGGAGTAAAAAATGTTCTCCCAGGTGTGTTCCCAACTTCATCTGACTACTCAAACGTCTCCTCTTGTAGGAGTTGTCTTTGACCACTCCACCAAAGAAGTTTCTTCCCTTCCACTTTCTAAATACAACTACCTCCTCTCTAGCCCTTTACCTTACCTCATTTTCTCCTTGTAGTACTGATCTAGCATGATCTACTTCGTGATTATCTGTCTTCCTTCTAGAATGTAAGCTCTGTGAGGATGGGTCTTTGTTTTGTTCACTGCTGTACATATTGGTGAATGAATGAATGACACCCGTGACACTTTACAACCTGACCTGGTTTGAGACCTGTCTCCCTTGCTGAACAGCAGGGGTTATAGCCAATTCCTCTTGGTTTCCTCAGCTCCTTCCTGGCACAAAGTAACTTCTTATTCCTTGTATGACCGGATGATGTCAAGCACAAATTACCTGTAACAACAGTTCCTAACAAAGGGACTCTGAACCCATATATACTACCTAACCTGAAGAATACAACCATAACCTCCACAATCCCTTTATCTAAAATTCTTGGGACCAGATTTCTTTCAAAATTCAGAATTGTTCACTCCTTAACACCCCTAGTAGGGTCTGGGGCAGTACCCCGGAATCAAACACATTAGTAGCTTTGCAACAAAACATGCGAAGAATCCTACAGAGTATGATAAATAATGCTCAAGTCAGCTTTTTCTGTCAAGTGACTGTAAGGATACATTTTAAGAGTCTGGAATTTTGGAATTGTGGACACAGGGCTGTGGACATGTACTAGCATAGGGAGATCTGTATCCCTGTGCTAAAAGAGGTTCCCCACATTCTAGAAGGTTAGTTATCACTGATTTCACACGTTAGTTTAAGACATCTATTTTTCTTTTCCCGGTAGCTACCATTTACTATTTGCCAGCCTTTGTGCTAAGCTCTTTAAACATGGAGGTGAAACAGTTTGCTCTATTTTATGAATGAGGAAGCTAGGGTTTAGAGAGAGGGTTAATGCCTTGCCCACACAGGTAGGCAATGGCTGAGCGAGATCCACACTGAAGCTGTCTCACAATCAAAAGCCATGCTCGGGGCACCTGGGTGGCTCAGTCGTTAAGCATCTGCCTTCAGCTCAGGTCATGATCCCAGCGTCCTGGGATCGAGCCCCGCATCAGGCTCTCTGCTCGGCGGGAAGCCTGCTTCTCCCTCTCCCACTCCCCCTGCTTGTGTTCCCTCTTTCGCTGTGTTTCTCTCTGTCAAATAAATAAAATCTTTGAAAAAAAAAAAAAAGCCATGCTCTAGACTACCTGACCATCTTGAATTCACAAGTTCAAGATAAAAATTCTTTAGTCTTGTCAAGTTTCTTCTTAATGTTGAGCCAAAGGAAAGTCCCTATGATTCAAGTGAATGTAAAAATCCTCAGGCTACAAGTTACTCATTATAAAAAAAGGCTGGCTATAGGTAGCCAACATTTACTGATATTTGTATAGTGGAAGAATTGATTTCCTCAGCTAAACCAACATCTTACGCATTTGCAATGAAAGATCAAGTGATTCCAGATAATTAAAAAATTATATAATTACATTAACTTGCCCTGATTTCTTTTGCAGAACCATAATCCAAGGTCTACTATTACCTGACAGAGAAGAGTAGGACTGATAGAAGGGAATAGTCAAAAAAGGCACTAATGTAGATCACATGTACATTTTTATACTTATCTTTTTCAAGAACATCTTAGTTGCTTGAATTTTTTTAAGCCAGGTGGAAGTTAATAAAATGTATTTGTGATGACCAAATTTTGAAAAATTTTTTGAATTACCAAATATAGTAATAGTATTTTGGCAATGAGTCAGTTGTATAAGAACAATAAAGCTATTTTAAAAAAATCTCTGCATAGAGTTACAGCTTCAGTTGAAGACACCCTTATAGGAAAGCCTCAAATTGTGAAATGTAGGGTAGCAAAAATACAACACATTCATTTTATGGTACAAAAGCAGATAATATGGACATGAAGATTAAGAAATGAAAATAACATATACACTAAAAACATCACAACAGAAACAGGCTTTATTTCAACCAGACAAGTGAACACTTCAATTAACATCACGTTCTTCAAGACTTGAAGATATGGCAATTAAAGATGGTGCTCAGGAGGCAGAAAAGGAAAGATTCATCATGGAGGAATTGCACTGCCTTGAAAAATCCCTTTCAACAATATGCTCAATTCAAAAGATTAATCAGTTCTAAATCATTAGACCTCATGCGTTTCAATATTTGTACAGGACTCTCATTTGAAAGTTACCCATCAGTTCCAATGACATCTTTCAAAAAAGAAAAAAAATATGTATAGAGAGATCAGTATCATGATTTTTTTTTTTAATATTAGAAACTGGGATTGAAATACAGTTTTCAGTTTGAAATATTTCAAATGAAAAAATGTTAATATTTAAGATGCCTTGTTACAAAGCTCCTATGTACATACGTGTACAAAACAAATAGGTATTATTACCTGACACCTCAACCCATGACTTCTCCCCCCTCTCCCAATGTGAATAGTTAATCTACTGGGAGACTTTACCTGGGAAGTTCCAAAGTCCTGCATAAGGATTTGCTGCCACTCATAGGCTGGGCATGAGTGAGGACATTTCATCAGAGAAACATTTCAATTTAATATAACCTAACAGAAAATAAATCCAACAAAACATTGCATATTCGTAAGGGTTAAGACAAAATTGCATATCATTTTCAACTTTCGCCTGACTCATAAAATTCATGAACACTTTCAGAGTTTTCTCATCAAGGGCACTTTCGAGAGCTTTCAATCTCGTGCTTAACTTCGTATCGAGTTGGTCAGCACCTTGATTGATACGAACAATTAGGTTAAAGAAAGGTATTGGGGAGGAGAGGGAGTCATCTGAGGACAGAAACAGGGGGAAGGACTCTCTTTCTCCATAAGACATTCCAACAGAAAAAAAAAAAAAACAAGACAAAAAAAGGCATATAAACAAACAAACAAAATTGTGTTCACAGTAAAACATGCCAGATTTGTAGTTTCATTTGAAACCAACAGCAAATCATGAAACGTCATGAAGAATATAAGTAAAGGTAGAATCTCCTAGAGTCATTACTAAATGAAGTTAAAATTACCACACGGATCAGTAAACCCCAGAAGAAAAATAAACAGCACTTACATTTCAGGTCCTTCCTACACATCATACACCTTTTCAAGGTTAATGCATAAAATTCGTAGGTTTGGCCTCGCTGCACAAACTTTTTTTTTTTAAAAATACAGTATACAGAAAAAACTCTTGTATTCCCCATTTTGAATCATCAGCTCAAAACCCAAGAGTAAAAGATCAGTTAGAAGGATTTTAAATTATTTACAAATCCAGCAGGTTCATCTGCCATAATGGCTTGGCTTCCGTCCCACAGCGGCATCTACCTCCTCCAGCGGCAACTCTCAGTTCTCTGTTCTCACAGAAGGTTCTTCCGTCCACTGGTCATCACTACTGGTCATCAGTCATCTTGAACAGTTCCAGCAGCGCCCCAACAGCCCCGAAATAACCCTACAAAAGCAATAGGAAAACTTGCGCACGATGATCTCTAAACAGCCAAATGCTTACTGTGTTCAATAATTCTAGGAATGCTGCTCCCTACTGTTGTAGGTAAAAAAACCTTAAAAGCTGAACTCTGCCATGCTCTGTAGAATAATAGTCATAATATTTATTAGATATATCTGTTTTTCTATCTTAAATCAGTTAACGGCTGTAAATAAAGCGCTTAGGGAAATGCCTGGCACTTAGTGTGTACTACACGACTGCTGGGATTGGTAGAATTACAATGATTGCATTTTAATCTGTGCCGTGGCAAAATTCATACTATGAACCCCATTTCACTGATGAGAAATGGAAGGTACTAAAGTAAATTTCCCTTTCAGGGTCACACACTTGTGCCAGGGCTCAACCCCAAATCTGTCTGACTTCCAAGTTGTATCTCACAGATGAGAACTCAAAGCTTCCCTCAGCAGATCTTGGAAAGGCATCTAAATCAGCCGGAGCTGCACTTTGCTCATCTGTAAAATAAAAGCCCATGTTTTTGTGAAAGTGAAAGGAACTGAAAAATAAAAATGTTTAGAGAACTTGGTTTCCAAAAGGTCTGAGACTCCATGCCTGTTCCCTGACTCAAGAGTCACCAACCCAAATGGGAGGCCGCTTGCCAGGACTGGCAGTTACGCGACAGGATCTCTGCCTCGGTGGCTGCCAGCTAACATTTCTTGAGGCCTCATTATATGCTAAAAATAGTTCTAAGCACTTCACATGAATTTATTTAATCTTCACAATAACCTTATGAGACAAATATTATTATCACCCCATGTTACAAAGGCTAAAACGAAGATGGCGAGGTAGGGTCATTGTCTAAAGACTCCTAGTCAGTCAAGAGGCTGTGTCTTCACTGCTTGGCTGATGACTTCTCAATCCTGTTAGTTGAATGAATGTGACTCCGTTGAGTGAGGACTCCTGAGGCAGGGCAGGAAAACCGTCCCACCAGCGCCTCCCCAAAGTTCTCTCTCCACAGTACCCTCCAGGAAGGCCCGCCTAAGCCAGACTGAATCTAAGAACGCAGAACCCTTTCTGAGAGATCTTTACAAGGGGCTATAAAAATGCTCCACTTTCATTGGCTACAGACACCGAGTTATGACATGCGCATAACAAAGCCAAGCCACAGTCCACAGAGGCCTAGGATTGTACAAGTTAACGTAGGTGGCTGTGTTTTTACCTACAGAAGTGAGTTTCCCCAAAATGCTGGATCTCACTCCCTATTTTACACCAACTAACTCCCCATGTGACCTCGTGGATGGCTTTTAATCCCTGATGGCTCCCAGAGTTTGTTTTCTGCCTTAGTTGAAGAGAATCTGGATTTAGGCTTGCCAGATAAAATATAGATAAATGCCAGATAAAATAACTGTGTCCTGTATTTTTAATCACTAAATATGGCAACTCTAGCTGAACTGGAACAGTGGTTTTTCTTTTTTCGTTTTAATTGCTTTTTAAAAGCTGAGGTACTTTTTCCTTTTTCAAACAAAATCTTACATGGAAATGATAAATAAGTAGGTAAAAAGGGAGGTACTCTGGTTGGGGGGGAGGGGAGGTGAAAATTCTGGGACTCCATTCCCCTCACCCCCCAAAAGTTCTATGGCTCCATGCTTTAAGCCTGCTTAAAAAAACAGGCTTTCTTTAGTATTAAGTTCTATCACTGGGCCTTAACTATTTAGTATTTAAATTCCTATTGTTTTATCTGCATCAAGAAAACAAAACACGGGCCTAGGAAACTCTAAATAACTTGTAAATACATGGGCAGCTTTTCAGATAAATAATTTGGTTTGAAGATGAGAAAAATGCCAGAGTAGTTATTCATTACAAGTTTGTGATACTAGTTCTCTCAAAGTTTTTTCTACTACAATACACACCAGGGATTAGGGACCTGCCCTGATAAACAGTTGCTCTCTACAGTACTGATTTTAAAGAAGGTGGCAGAGGAGGTAGGGAAGAGAAAGGTCCCTCACTTACTCTTAGAAATTTGATTTATGGGATTGTAGAAACTTGATAGAAGGGACTCTCTCAACTAACTGATGTTCATATTCTCTGCAGACAGGCTGCTAAAGCCTAAGGACACCAGCCTCTCTGGGCCAACAGGCTCCTCTGAGCAACCCCCGCACTTCTGTTCTCACCAATGCAGTTGTCTGCTTGCCAAGAGTCAGCTGTGTTTATCCTCAGATTTGTTTATGACAGTTTTATGTTAATGTCATAATCTAAGTTAATACCTAAACCAATAAAAAGAGTACAAAATAAATTGGTCACTTCTATGAAAATCCAGTTAAATTCTCAAAAAAGATTGAAAAAGGCAGTCACAAACCATTACTCTCTACTTGGGTGGATCCCAATACACATGAAAGGTTGAGGGAAAAATCTAGAAGGATTGTGCAACCAGAGTGCTTCATAGGTATCTTTAATCTCTTGATCCATTTTAAAGAAATAAATCAGAAATCAAAGAAGGCATATAATATTTGTGGATTATGAAAAAAAGGATAACAGCAGAACCCATGGTCAAAAATAGGCCTTGGTCCCAATTAATAACAAAAGCAAAGAAACACATCGACAACAATACAATAATAGTGGGGGACTTTAACACCCCCCTCACTGAAATGGACAGATCGTCTAAGCAAAAGATCAACAAGGAAATAAAGACTTTAAATGACACACTGG